>NC_136241.1:20040000-20700000 GCF_053564925.1 Oryzias latipes | reverse complement strand
AGCTCACAAGACAGAGGCACATTTGTAATGAATTACTGCCACTCTATCCCAGAAACTGTCCTAAAAAACATCAAAAGTTTGGGGATTTGGGCTAAAAGCGGCATAATCATAACTAAAAGCCCCGGGAAACACTTTAAAAACAGATCAACAGATGACTGGAGTGGCCTTGTTGGAATGATCTGAACCTAATTGAACTCCATGATGTACAACGTTTAGCAGTAAACAGACAAACGATTCATTTGGAGCCCATTTCAGTTGTACATGGCACTTTAATACGAAGGAAACAACATGAATTGAGCTGCTTTGTTGGGAGGCTGGACTGCAACTAAACATGAAGGAGAAAGAGTAGAAACAGTAGAAGTAAAGCAGCACTAACCTGACAGCCGAGAGTGAGCGGCGACCTCGTTTGTGGATGTGTCTGTGCTTGATCATCAGGTTCCAAGGCCTCTGTGAACATCAGTATGACTGAGTGACGACAACATCGCTTTAGTCTCTTAGTTTCTGCATTTTATGTTTCAATACATTTTCCAGTTTCACTAACATCAGACCCCTCCGGATGTAAGTAAAATCATGATATAAATACTATAATGATATAAATACTATAATGATGTAATATAATATAATAGTTGCTTTCATAATTATAATGTACAGTTTAAGTTAACAGCGACAGGACTCGCTAATCTTAGCGGAGTCGGCCTTCGGCGGAGGCCGGGAGCTGACTCTCGTCTAACCGTGATCTTTTCCGGATTCTCCGCCTCCTCTTGCTCCTGCCAGTCGCGGCCTCCCTCACTGCGCTGGGCTCCCATGACGGAAACTGTGCTGTCCAGGGTCCAAGGAGCCCGAACGAACAGAAACAACTACAATTTTGGCTAACAGGTGGTAAAAACAACGGTGGCTAAGTGACTAGCTTGACGTCACGCTTCCGGTACAATTTCCGTAAGACCGAAAAAAAAGAACAAGAGAGGAAACAGTGCTAATATCTCGACATTTTAAAGTGTTTTGTCATATAATTTAAAGAAAACAATAAAAAAAATACACTGTGGTTTTTCGGATCATGTACTTCGCATACAAGTCCTTCACAAACAGACACAAACCGTATCCGGTCACCACCTTATCAAGATAAAAGCCCCACATTTAAAGTATCAGTTGTTTCAAATTAGGTGTCAAAAGTAAGAACCTCTTAAGTATTACCTCTCTTTTACATCCATCTGTTGTAACACAGATCTGTTGAACATAGTTTATATTTTCAACAAAACGTTTGTACTTGTCTCCTACTTCATGGACCATACCAGTATATGCCGACACAGAGATGCTGGGGAAACTGCTGGAAAAAAAGTTGCCATTCAGGACTCACTAATGTGAAAAAGCAGACCTGGTGCAGACCTGGGGCACCTGCAGGAGCACCACATATTCACTCACAGTCTGGTTCTGTGCTATGATGAGTCTCTGGAACCTCTTTTATTGGAAACAAGTGTCACATACCTTTAAGACAAAGGTCAAGACCACAGTCAAGTTATAGTAGCAGAAGCAGCAGTAAGAGGAGACAAAGCTTCATCCTCCCTTGAGTGATGATGTAGATGTCACAGAGAAGACTTCAGGAGCAGAAACATTTGTGAACCCTCAGGACTAGCTTTGAAAAGTAAAGTCCAACCTCATTTATCAGAGAAATTTATGTTCGAATACCTCATTTTGAAAAGAAAAGAAAAGACCCTTTCTGGTAATAATTGACCAATAAATAACAGAAAAAAGGGTGTTCAAATTTAGCAAATAGAAAAGGAAAATAGGTCTAGAGTTTCCTTCATCTCCTTCCTACAATTCCTTCTAGTCACAAAAGATTAAAAGCAAAAAAAATAAATAAAAAGTGTTTTTTTAAGACAAAAAGCACAGAAGAGTGCATTTTGTAACTTGCTTATAAAGCAGGTATTGTTGATTACCTGTACAGTTGTTCATTTACTGCAAAACTAACCAAACTGGTCTTAAGATTCTCTAACTTTATTTTTGTAACCATTTTTGATGCAACAACATACTTTTCGCTTTTAGGATTACACCTTTGCATGGTTCTGCTGTATTTGCTCATTTTATAGTCCAGTTTTGCATGTTTTTAGTTAAACCTTTTGAGAAACCTGATGCAACTAACCTGTTCCAAATCAATGAGATCTGAAATGTCATAACAATAACAAAGCTGCTCAAACCTGAGGGACAATGAAGACAAGCTACACGCTGTTGTACTGGGCTGGATACTTTTTACTTGGAGAGGAGTTGCAGTTTGTCTGCAGGCAGTATTAAGGACAACAAAAATTGAGTCTGAACAGACTTATACTGAACAACCCCTCTGCTGGACTGGTAACCGAGTCCTGCGGCTCCCTGAACACAAACCAGAAATGCCTCCCGTCACCCTCCTATTGTGGAAGAGGAAACCGCTCTTCTGCTAAGAAACAGGACCAACCTGTTGAGGAGGTAAGAGAGCATTTGACGATCTGAGAGTCAGAAATAAAGACGACATCAACTCTCGGGAGAACACACCTTCAGCTGTGGCAGAAAAAAAACCGCTTCAGGTTTTTCAGGTTCTGTTCCAACTCTGAACTTTTTCCTTAAATGCTGCTCTGCGATTGTGTGCGGTCCAAATTTTTTCATGCACAACTAAAAGAAGAGATGGTGAGGCGAGGAGAGTCCCAGCTCACACAGATAAACACCTGTCCTGTACATACACATTTATATCCTATAAACAACACTTTGGTTTGGGTTAAAACAAACTATTGGGCCGTGAATACACAAACACATCTCTTTTAAAAAGGTTAAATTAATCCAAAACAACAACAAAAAATTCAGCTGAAAAGAGCATCAACAGACCTCATGCGGTCCAACTGTACATTATCTACAAATGGGTGCAGAGACGCCACCTGACACCTGTCACAGAGCAGCGGGCAGCTGCTGGGTCAGGCCAGAAGTGTGTGTGTGGGGGGGGGGGCACAGCTCATTTGTGTTCTCCCATGAGAGATTAAAAGTGTCTTAGTGTCTGAACCTGGACTGGACCAGACCAGACCTGTCTGTACTAAAGTCCTTCTGGACTGGCCCAGCTGTAAATCTGAATTCATATAATAATTTTCTTTTAAACAAATCTACAATGTTAATTTAATTTACAAAGCAAAAGAAAAACTGAGGTGAAAGTGACAAAAAAGAACGTTTAGAAAAAGACGGACAATAATCTCACTGTGGCCCCGCCCCCTCTGTTTGACCCCATCAGTCCAGCTGCCAGCGCTCAACAGGTGCACAGTCAAGTCCTCCTTCACCAAAGAGGGCGGGAGCTCTGCGAGATTCTGTCAAAGACAGACAAGTCCTGTAGAAACGATAGCTGCCAACCAGTGAGAGTCCTCAGACATCAGGGAAGTCTTTTTTTGCTGGAATTCTGAGCGGCCGAATCTCAAACAGCACGTGAGAGCTTCGGCCAATCAGAATGGCCAGCAGACGGAGGGAGGGGGAAGTGGTGAACAGGTCAGATGAAGCCTTCACCCTTGCTGGCGGGGGAACAGCAGCATTCTGTGTCGGCCTTTGTGTGCTACAGTTGCTGGTGAGGGTCAATGAGAGCGCAAGGGATGAAAATCACTACAAGCTCTGCCCCTCTGTCACAGCCAGCTTGTCCTGAGGACTGCTGCTGGTGCTGCCATTGTTGTTGTTGTTGTTGTCATGGTCACTGGGGGACATCACACTGCTCTGTGTCCTATCACAGGCCTTGAGGGTGGAATCTCTGTCTCCTGGGGAAATGTGGGCGGGGCCAGGGGAGGACAGGGAGGAAGTGCGGGACAGAGAAGGCCGATATGCTGCTGTCAGCTCCGCCAAGCGTTCTGGTGTGGGCGCCCATTTGGCAAATCCAGCGTCGTTCTGTAGAAAGAGTACCGCAGTTCCATGGACAGCCCGGTAGTACATGTCTTCTCTAAGGACAAAAAATAAAAGCAAAAACCTATTAGATCAGGTGGGACGTGGAATCAGAACAGCAGAAGTGCAGCTACCTCTTGCAGACGTGCTGACTTCCAGATCGATACTCGTGCTCGTAGGCTGAGACGCTTAGCTGATGTCGCAGGAACCGGCTTTCCTCCATGCGAGTTAGAGCAGGAGTCACCGGGTCACGCCACTCCGGGATAAAAATGATGAAGGACAGCGGTTCCGAGGACTGTTCCAACAGATCCTAGCACAGACGCAAACCGGGTGAATGCACAGACCAGCACAACTCCGCACAGGTGAACACTCAGGCAGTACTGACCTCAAAGTGCGTCACCATTCTGTCCATGAGCTCCTCACAGAAGGGGGGGTTTGCTTCAAATGAACCACTCACTGGCCTGAAAGACAGGAACGGCCTGGACACAACATGTACTCCATCATTATACTTGTCCAGCTCAAGAGAGACAATCTGATGAGAGCAAAGTGTTCCTTCGTTATCTGGCAGTTCATCTTTTGCGGTCTCGCAGATTTGTGTAAACTTTCATGCTTGAGTTTTTTTTGACAGCGCACTGAGTTCTGTGTCCTGATTGGCTGTAGATCTTGTCAATCAATCTCCTCCATGCTGCGTCTCCTGTACAGAATTAGCTCAGGTCGCCGCTTTTACATAAATCTTCAATCGTCAGCAAATGATAACTACATGAACCCCAACATGATCTTTGTTTTCATGTTATAATACTGAACCCATCTGGCAGAGGAAGGTCTGAAGTTTAAGAGTGTTTAAAGACCCACTCCGATCATCTTTTAATCCATTTTAAAAACATTCCCAGAGGTCTTTTAATTATAATTATGTCATTTTTTGCAAAATTTGTTATCTAGGACATCTGTAAGAGTTCTTTAGAAATTTGCCTGAGTTGTAGGCAGGACTGTTGGTATGGAGCCCCCCCATACTGTCACCCTTAACTGAGCTCTCCACGCTAGCTTACAGCCCCTCACACCCCCAAACCAACATTACAGGTGCTACAAAAAAGGTGAGCACAATTGGAGCTATCCAGCTGTTCAGTTTTTAGGCAGATGCCAGATCAGACGAGAAAAACAGAGATGTAAATAGATCTAGACGTCTACAAGTGGATGCATCAGAGTGGAAGCGGAGCAGGGGGCTTTGTGGCTCGCCCAGCGTATTTTCTACATCACAAATAAGCTTTCTCGCTTTTCATTCGGCCCCAAATCACAAAGATTTGAATAAATCAATCCAATTTTATGCTCAAATTAATTTACAATTGTCCTCCAATATCATAAAAAACGCCACAAGAACATTTTAAAAACACAAATTTGATCAGACTGGCTCTATAAACAAGAGATTAAGTGTGAAAATGTTCATTTCTTATAAATGTAAATAAAGTGTGTAGTGAGGGGTTTTCCAGCCTTAAAACATGTAATCCTACTTCGCTGAGTTCACTTATTGCAGGCTATTTTTTTAGAACGCAGCCCCCGCAATAACTGACAGAACACTGAACACCAGCAGCTCTGTGGGGCCGGTGTGTGGTTGGGGTAATGATGCAGCCTCACCCTCTGGATCCAAAGAAGCCATCGATGTCCGGAAAGGCAGAGCAGTACTGTTTGAAGTAACAATTCAAAGGTGAAGCAAAACACTCGAAAGAAACACCAAACTGCCGGTTTAACGCCTCAAATACAGACACCGGCAGTGCCCCCTGCAGACCAGTCCCCTCATTGTTGCTGTTGCCAAACATCACCTGGAAAGACAGGACACATGAGGATTTACAGTGGAGACAAATGAGGGCTGACTGGCTGTCGGAGGCTGAGCTGACCTGGTATCTTTTTAGGAGGCACCACACTCTGGACAAGAATTTTTCAAAGCGAGGGTCGTCTATGCAGCTGTATCTGTACAATAGCTCCTGGGGACACAGGTGAGACGGGGTACAGCTCTATCAGGTCAGATGATGCTTTTATTGACACTGTGATGAGTGAGCCTTTAAAGTGTGTTTGTCCTCTTTGAGAGCTGCACATTTCAAAATAAAGTCATTCCATCCTCACTGAACTGCAGTCAGTACCTACCAGTTTGCTAAAGTGTCCTCGGTTTACTTTGACCATCTCGCCTTTGAAACGTAAACACGCGACATCATTCTCAAAGTGCAGCTCCACGCGGGGGAGGGAGGGTGTTGGTATGGCAAGCCGCACCGGATAACAGTAGACCAGCCGCGATGGCTGTGGGGATTCAGGCACCTCTGCATGACGGTGGGAGAAACAGGTGAGCACCACGCCGAAATGGATGATGCTCAGAGCAGTGAGCTTAGGTGTACCTGTGGCCGGGTCCTGCAGCAGACCCATGTGGGTCTCCCTCAGACGCCGGCTGTACTCTGCAGACAGCTGGTAGATCTTGGAGCAAATGCCCTCAACAGAGTCTTTTGCAACTGCAGTAACATGAGGACCACACTGCTGCCTCAGGTGTTCCAAACGGTCCTGCAGAAACACAACAAGACAGGCAAGTTATGTTTTCCATGCAACCTTTTAAGAAGACTTCCTTTGGTTGGGGATTTCTAAATAAATGTAATTTACCATGTAGTCCTCTTTGCTCGCAGAGTGATCTCTGCGGAGCCAGTTCATGGTGTCTTCAGCGTTCCACTTGACCACCTTTCTGCTCTCAGGACTCGCGTTCCTGAACGGATAACAACCACGGTCAGCTCCACCCCCCCGTCCCCACTGCACTCATAAAGCTTGTTGATTGGCCAGCTCGGCCTTACCTAGAGTCAATCATCCTCTTGGCAGCTTCTGCGTATTTAAACAACAGCTTCCGGGCCTCCTCTTTGTACTTGATGCGAGACAGCCTGAGGCACACATGCACACACGCACAATCACCAGGTGGTCAGAAGAAACCAAAAGGATTCCGGTGTCATCTACAGGAGAAATCCCATGCACTTTACGGATTCACAATTTGCACTTAAACATTGTTGGATGCACACGAACTATCCTTTGATTGTGAGGCATACACTTTCCAACTTATAAAAGGATCTTTTGAAATCCTAAAACTTCTGGGTCACAAATGTGTAATGTGTTTAAGGCCAGACAAAAACATTAGAATAGTAAAACGTTGAAGTTTCTAAATGAGCCAGGACAGACCCTTAACTTTATCTGTAATGGATGTGGGAACTTTTTATTATAAGCTCATCAAAATGACTTCATGTGACCAAAGCACCAATGCCTAACCTAAAAAGACAAAATTATAAAACAATCTAAAACAATTAATTAAACTCAAAAAAGAATTTAAAAATTTGAATTGTTGAGCAAAAACTGCACAATTACACACACACAAAAACGACTAGTCTCTGGGTGATATAAATACGTTTTAAGATATTTGACTCCAGATTAACTTTTCTTCAATATTCTGAGACAAACAAAAACTTCAACAGTATTTTATTCTGCCTTATTTTTAAGACACAAAGGAACAGTCCTGCTGCTGCAACACACGTGAACATGTTATTCAGATCTTATTCAGTAGCTTATTATTATTTAGAATCTTCGTCTCTCTGCGCGTTACCCTCTGTGCTGATCCTAAAAGGATTTTTTTTTCCTAAAAAGATGAGACTTAAACTCAGCATGAGGAGTTCAAGTAAGTTGTTAAAATTCAGCAGCAGCAACTCTTTCACAGACTGAAGCTACACACATCGGGCATGTGTGGTGCGTTCAAGAACCTGCTGAACGTGGGTTTTTTGTTGCACATGGTGTTCAAATATGTCTGTCTCTACCTGATACTAGTGTATAAACTCACAGTTGGAAGTGGCTTGGTGCAAAATATTGAAGCAGTGCAAATCCGACTTTTTCTTTCACAGCTCTATTCCAATATATGAAAGACTTGGTGTCTTACACTAGGGTTGTGCCGATGGACGATATCATCGTCCATCGTGATGGGTGACTGACATCCCGATGGAGAGACCACCATCGTGATGCCACCCCCCCGCCACGTTGCGCGTCGACACCATAAGCCGCGGTTACATGTACAAAATATCTTGATGGGATCAATGGTCGGATTAGAATCCAACCGTATACATGGGCCCAGAAAAATGTTTACAGAATATAAAAACGTTCACTAAGGTCACACTTTCCGTCGGAATAAATCATTCGCACATGCGCAGTAGGGTTTGAAAAACGGAAGGATATAAACTCCGCCGAGCGGCTTTTTTTTCCCAAACTTTATTGTATGTAACAATTCAATACAAAACAATGTTAAACAGCGCCGAGCGGCTATATACATTGACATGTCAGCTCGGTAAAATACGAGATGATCTTCTAAACCTGCTTTTAATAATGTTACGGTTATTATGAAACACCTGTTCGCTCATCATTTGAATTTTAATCCGTGTGGTCAGTGCTTTTTCTGAACGAAACCAGGATTAGCAGTATGCTAACACGGGCTAACAACATTAGCTTTGGGTGGTGCTGCTTGCTGGCTGCACGTAAACATGTAAGAATAACATCAGCCTTTATTTAGTCGGGACACGACTGGAAACACAAATCCGCGTGATTGTTTGAATGTTTTCTAAGGACTGAGCGACATTTCTGCTTTGAAGCTCAAACCACTGTGTGTGCTGACGATCCGAGCTGTGCACAGACACACACTTTTAGACCCGGTTCTGAGTTCGGTTGCTTGTACCCCTAGAGCTGCGGGACGGATCGCAGTCTTAAATCATTCCGCTCATGTACCCCCCCCCCCCCTCCCATCAAACACAAAGCTGTAAGTCCGCACTCCCCCGGAAGTGCGGGAGCGGACTACTTCTTTTCTATTTTGTTTGTTACTTTTTTTGTTAAAGTCACTTCCCTCCGTTTATACTGGATCATCGCGGATTAGTCATCAGTTGGGAAATAAAATGAAAAAAGCAAAAAAACGAATAGCAGTTATATAAGAACGAAAAATGTAAAAATACCCCCCCCCGACGATGTCATCGTCCATCCCGATGGTTGACAGCAAACATCGTCAACGGCCAATTTAAGGGACATCGCCCAACCCTATCTTACACTTATGGCCAGACACAAACTGCAATTATTAATTTCTTCTTCATGATCACTTTTCAACCGGTTGTCCCTTCCATGTTTTGAAAGACGCTACCTCAACGTCCTACCAAGCCTGTAGAAGTCCGCAAAAGTCCCTGATTGGTTAAAGTTCAACTACTTTCAACACGCGTCCAAGTGCCACACATTTTGTATGTAGAACCCAAAAAACAGACATAAAAGCTTGAGTACCGACACGTGAACACGATCGTTTCAAACACGGAACCTCGCACGTTTATATAGATTTTCATTGAACATTGACCTCTTGTTACATAAACCAGCACTATTCATTCATCAAGAACTCTTCCAACACTCAGTCAGCCACTGGTTTGCAGACGAAACAAGAGCTGGAGGACAGCAGGTGTCATACCTGATGGGGATGTCGTTCATCACCTCCCTGAACATGGACGGAGAGATGATTGGCTCACAGTCACTCGGCAGCAGCGGGTCCTGGCCTTTATCAATGACTTTCCTCTCCAGCAGCCAACGGTTGAATGATTCCCGCGGCGGGTCAATGCCTGTGGGTGAAAAGACACTTACGACCACGACCACCACTTCACTTCAGTTCAGCCACTCTGGACTGCGCCTGTTTTAGTGACCATTTTTTTCTTGACACAAGAATGCATATACAGTCCACGTACTCGCAACAATTCTCAACCAGCTGCCCAGAGGCAGCATGGGTCGTACCTCCACCGTTTTTTGGGAAGTACTCGCAGCACACCGGTTGGACCGTCCCAGAATTTGTTTAGCCCCAAACTATGGCTAATTTGGTAGCTGTATTCAATCTGGTGCCACCCCTGAGCCCCTCAACTTGAGAATAGTAAGGTGCTGTGAGACTAGCTGTGACAGAGCGTGTGGCCCTGGTCACAGATGTTAGACAGCGTTTTTCAGTATAGCCAAGGGTGGTAAGAAATCAAGCCCCTATGTCTGTGTCAGAACACTCAAATATTGTTTAGTGAGCGCGGTCAGTCCTGAACATTGCATTTCTCAGAGGAACCAGAGAGTTACCTTCCCTCTGGTGGCACAGCTCGTGGTAATGCTGCCTCAGTTTGGTGACCAGTTGTGCTCTCTGCAGCTCGATCTCTGGGTGGGGCGGCAGGTCCATCGCAGAAGGTCGCTCTCTGATCACAGCGTTTGTCTGTACATCCAGATCCCAGTAGATTCTAAAACAAAAGCTCATTACTAATCTGGAGGTCAAACGAGAGGATGGGGGTGGTATGGTTTCGGGACTCACACAGAGGGTCTGTATGGGGCTGGAGTTGGAGCTGTAGCTGTAGCTGTAGCAGGAGCTGTAGCAGGAGCTGTAGCTGTAGCTGTAGCTGGAGCAGGAGCTGTAGCAGGAGTCGAAGGGGTATTTGTCTGTGCCGGTTTGTCTTCAGGGGCAGAACTCCAGGGTTTTCCTCCAGGGGTGCTGGGAGAGATAGGTGTGGTGGGCTCCACCTAGAAGTGTCACGCACAGGTCAATGTGTAGATTGTTTTCTTGGCTTCATCACAGTGAGTTCTTTTTCTTGTTTTGTTTTTTTACCTTGGCACGTTTTAAAGTGTTAGGACCCGCCCCCTGCTCGCCAGAACTCCTCCTCTTCCTCTGACCATTGCCAAGGTTACTTTCCCCACTTTCTGCCGGGGCTGCATTCAAACCCAAAGGATCTGACTGTACATAAACAAAATGAATAAAGTTTGTGTTTAGCATTTTAAGCCATAAACAAACGTCTTCTTTTCATTCTTGTTACTATTTGGACCAACATTTTTAAGCAGCCTATAAAACAGACTGTACTTTTAAAGCATTTTTTCCACCTGTGGTTTTTCTGAATGATTTAACACTTAACATAAATGTAATTTAATGCACAAAAAGCAACTAATCTGAATGCATGTGAGGATGTGGGCTGGAGTTTGAATTACCACCCCTACAGCTGGGCGACAACTGCTCTGAGCCCAAGTCACAGCCACCCTACAGAGTTGCTTTTTGCAAGCTTTCCTTCCAAGCTTAGTTACACCGAAATTATGAGATCTTCTTTTATCACTTGCTGCACTTCCACTTCTTTTAAATACATTTTTTCTCTGCCCATGTCCAAGACTTACATTAGTTTTTTTATTCATTTTTAAAATTTTGTGTAAACACAAAATTCATCCTTGCAGCAGTTATGTTAAATATGCTTAAAGACAAACAGGTCAGTGTTTGACAGCCTAAAAATCAACCAACAGCAAAAGGCCCCCTTAGAAAATGACTGTGTTGAAGCAGCAGACTGAAAGTGAAGAGGTACTGCTTTCACAGGCTGAAGTTACTTGGAGAACTTTTTGTAGGTAAATAAGAAAGACTCACGATAACATCATGTTGACCCAGTACGGGCACCTCCCACAGGCTCTGGTTGGTGAATCTGTTGAAGTAGTACGGCCGGTTCTCCCTTCGGGACCAGCACTTGGCCCAACCAGCCTGCACCAGCTCATCTGTCGGACAGACAGGTCACAGAGAGGCAGGTTAGACGAGGAACTCGGCACCCGAAGAAGGCAAGAAGAGGAGTCCCGAGTCCACCTGGAAGCTCGGGTGCTCTTGACGTGGTGGATGGAGAAAGAGGCGGTCCCTGTGTGGAGGCAGAAGCAGAGGAAGGCAACGCTGCAGCTGCCTCCCCCTTCACAAATCCCTGACTTTCACTGGACATTTCCCCGATCGTCCTTAGAATGACATGAACCTGTGACAACAGAAAACACACGAAATCCACTCTGTTACTGGTCAATCCACTCTGTTACTGGTCAGAAGCAACAAGTAGAAAAGTTCAGTCTTTCATGGGAGGCTAATCTTAGTGTCACTGGTCTTTGAATGTGGCTGAAAAAGAACAACCAAAACAAAGTATTTATGCCTAACTCTGCAGGTTCTGCTGCATTTTACAGAAGAGCATTACAATATTGCAAATGTATCATTATTGGGATATCAGTCTGTGCGATATGGGTTTCCCCAAAAGACGGCATACATTGCAATAACTGAGCTGCCATCAGTGTGTGTGCAGGGTTGAATGGGACTGAGACTATAATGCGCCTTAGGCCTCCAAGGACGGTAGTAAAGTGACATACAACTATTCGCCATTTACCATTCATGCTTATTAACCTGGTTTATTTAGTGAGTGCATCCATTTAATCACAAAGTTTATCAAAAATAAACAAACATGTGGCAATGTCACCATGTGATGAAGAAGAAAAAATAAAACAATAAAAGCAGTCTTTTATGTCCAGCAGCCTTCCTGCTTTGCTTAGCAACAAACAGATGATGCCCAGTCACTGTTGCTCTGAGGAATTCCTTTAAACCTTTATTTAACCACGGCAGCCATGCAAAGAGGGACAGCTGTCAACACTGCTGCAGAGCTTTGATACCAGCTAGTCCAGCCAAGAGTAGATGGGTTTTTGCAACCAGAACCAGCTCAAAGTCAGACATTTAAGGGGGCTGCAGGAACCTGTCAGGGCTCCGTTCTGTGCGGAATGTCAGCGAGCTGGTTCCACGCTCCGCTTTTTCCATTTTATTGCCAAGTTTTGCGACACATACTGATACGCGGGAACTGAACATACCGGTGGGGGGACCACAGTTCCAGTTATGATCACTCCTCTGCTCTGATCGTAAACAGAACCAGACCTGAGATGAAATGATCGCACCAGCCGACCGCGTTTGCGCGCCAAAAACTCCACCAGTTTACCATCAGACGGATCGGATCGCTTATGGGTCAAAGTCTGTCACCCGATTTATTGTGCGGTCCGGCTGCAGCTGGAGGTATTATCCCAGGGCGGTGTCAAAACCGTGTGCAACGGAACCGACCCGCAATTGGAGACTTTGGATCCGTAATGTCGCGGAGCTGGAGGGCAGGGGCTGCGAGTAGTATTCAAGCAGCCATGTAACTAGAGTTCTACTAAAAAAAAAAACAGGGGGCCGAGTGTTCGGTCTGGGGTTCTGACCTTAAAAACTGGACGGTTCGGCTCACTCACTGTGCTACTAGTCATGACCGTGACGGTACTGCGTAACCAAGCTTTGCAATCACTGAAAAACATATAAATAAATGATCACATATCAGAGTAATCGACCAAAAGCAGAATACTGCATTTAACAAGCCTTTCGTGAGTGTTAAAGACTCATTAAACCGTGTTTCTTTCTAAACGCAGAAACGAGCGCCATGGTTACACGCATGCGCTGTAGCATGTTTCCAAACAGGGAGGAGGGGGGAGGAGGTGCAAAGTGGTGAGGACAACAAAAGGCTGCGGCTGCTCCGCGAAGCCCGCTTTCAACACGGGGACGCCACTGCCGCAAGTGCAGGCTCGCACAGGAGCTGAACACATCAGATACTCCTAAAAACTCAAAGTGGAAGCGTTCCCATACAGCCAAACAACGGGTGGATATTTTAAGCGGCCTGAAACGAAACTGCTCTTTAGGCGCCGATTTCCTAACAAGATGGCGGGCACACCCCTAACACAGCTCTGCGATTTCCCTGCGAAGAGTGCGGCTGCCTGCTTCAAACTCCGTGGCGCAGCACATCTCCAACTCGTTTCATCCTCTAGCAGCAGTTCTGAGGGGGGTTTTGGTGACGACGTCGCAGTCGTTCGGCAGCCTCTCTAACTCCTACCTTACCGGATTAAGCGGAGAACAGTCGTAGGTCCTTCGCGCTTGTTTCGGGTCCTCCGCGCCGCTCCCTCCCCGTCTGCTCAGACATCTTTACAGGGGCCCAGAATGGACAACTGCGCAGGCGCAACATTCGGCACGCCTCCGGTGTCGACGTGTACGATTCCTTCCGCCATGTTGGTGAAAAAAAGTGAAATGCTGTGAAAAAGAAAATCAGAACTTATCACGATTCTTAATCAAAGAATAAATAAAACTAAGTAGGTATTAAGTATGATTAAGTATAAGCATTTAATAAAGTGTTAAATTCAACTTTTTAGGTTAGGCCAACATAAATACCTAGCCTACCATCTGCATGCTAGACAAAACCAATGTATCTCTTAAGGAACAGACATGAAGTGGCCCTGAGGGATACCAATTAACTCTCTTTATTCTGTCAAGTTGTAACTGCACCCCTGAGGGACATCACCCTGCGTGGATCGGTTGTCAGGGGAAAAAACGTGCTCCAAACACAGGGTCTGATTCTGATTGGTTTATCTGAAGTGTAAATGTCAGCTGCAGTAGCTTGTCTACAGCTGGAGGGGTCAAATGGTCAAATTTATAAGTTACAAATATTTACCAAAAAACATTGTTTCAGTCTATTCTTTAACAGATTAAAAAAAAAATTATTGAAAAAAAATGATTACAAATTCTCCCAGTTAAACCATACAAGGCACAACTCTCCACAATAAAACCTTAACAATGTTATGTCTTAAACATTTTCATTTATTAAGCCACCTTTAACTGTTAATTTTTTTTATCTTAAAAATAGATAGATTTCATAGATCTACAGAGTACATTGATCAAAAAATTTATATTCCATAGAATTGGATTGGTGTAAAACTGACTGAAAACATTTTTTTATTAATTTAAAATAACAAACAGGAAAGTTAATACGGGTCTGTGTGATGGTAAATCTATATTTGTGTAACATTTTTTCCAAAAATAAAGACTATAGTCAATATCAAGCCCAGAGTTTCCTAATGCAATATTTGACAACATAAACTTTTTCTTTTTGGTCAAATCAGGCAATGGTGTAATTTTAGGGAAAAGGAACAAATGCATAGCATTCTATTCTAATAAAAAAGCGGCAATCTCAGTTTACTTTGTCTCTACATTAGACATCAGAGTAATTATAATTAGCATGGGAGAGTTAACATTTCTGGCTAACTCTTAGTTTTTCCACTTATCTGTAATTTAGAAATCTGTTTGTGAAACTGTACTTTCGAAGGCATTTTTGTATAACACATACTGATATTTTGAACTTAAAAACATAATAAAGAGCTAAGTAAACCTTAGTGTTATGTTTTTTTTAGTGCTTCGTTAATGTTTCCTCCAGCAGCTTTGACTTGCTCCATCTTTGCCAGAAAGCTACAAAATCATCACAGACAGATTTGGAGAGTTCTTGTTTACAGACCCAACCCAATGAATATTATATTTTTGGTGTTTTTAACATGTTCTTATGGCATTTTCTGATGATAGAGGACGTAAATAAATAAAACATAAAATTAAAACTGCATTCTGAGTATTTCTTTACTCAAACTGGGATGAATCAGGAGTAGACAAAAATATGCTGTGTGAAAAAGCCTTTAGTTGTTACGTAAAAGCTAGATTTGGCGGGCCACAAGCTCCCTGCTCTGCTCCATTCCGATGCATCCACTTGAAGACAAATAGATCCCTGGGTGTCTTCGTTCTCCTCATCTCAACCTAAGTTTGGCTCAAAACTGTACGGCTAAAAAGCTTCAATATTGCTCACCGTTTTTGTTGCACCGCTAATATAGGTTGGGGTTGTGAGGGGTTGTTAGCTAGCTGGAGAGAATGTAAACAAAGTTATGATGGGAAATGAGGGAAGGCTCACGCTGTGCAGACATTCCCACCCACAACTCAGAGGCAAATTTCAGATGAAATTCCTGCCGCTATGCAGAAACTGTCCTAGAAAATGACTTTTTTTTAAAATTTTACCTAAAAACAGCATAATTCTAATTAAAAAAATGTTGGGAACGCTTTTACAATAGAAAAAATTTGACTTTCTGCTTGATGCTGATCAATAAAAAACAAATCTAGTCTGGTCAGTTTTTCCAAAGAGGCCAAAACTTGATGCTTCAAGGCCCCAAAATTAATCAATGTGCGGCCCACAAAGAAATAAGTTATCTTTAACAAAACCCTTGGTATCCTCACCGGTAACTTAGAACTAAAGAAGCATTTAGGATGCAAGGCTAAAATATTTTTTTTATAATAGTGATCATAGCTATATAATAATATCAGTCAGAAATAGACAGAGCAAACTCAGATTATACTTGTTTATTTACAGCGAGGTTTGAAACTGTTTATTTTTCATGGTCTGCAGTAACCCATCAATAGCTGACATTCAAACTGAGCTCACTTGCTGCAGAACTCCACATAGAGATTCACCATCAAGTGGGAGTCAGACATTTATCTCCTTCAGCCCAGATGTAAGACAGGTATCAAGCATCAGAGCTCTCCTGCTGTAGCATAAAGTCAACAGCAGCCTCCACATCCTCCACCACCCGACTTGGCTCCAACAGATCCCGGTCCAAGACCAAGTCTCTTTGACCATGGAACACCATTTCTGTGATGCTACTGTTCTGGTCGCTAGGCAATGGGGAGTGAGGGTTATAAACACCCGTGCACACCTGAAAAAAAGGTAAGAAATCACTTTCAATGGCAGAATTGCAGTTTTTTGAAGTCACACGAGTCACTTGAGTGTTGGTCTAGTTTTACTGGAATCCATTTATTTTTGTTGTGACTGTGGTTTACTGGGTTTCTAAGAATATTTGACACTGACATCTAGACACTATGAGCATGATTATTTTTTTTCACTTTAATAATTTTGACATGTGGATCTTTAAATATTCTAGAACCTTTCGTTTATGTGGGAAATGTCTGTTAAAAATGAAAAACTCAGCATATTTTTGTGATGTCTTTAAAAATAAATTACAACTTCAGAAGACATAATGATTCAACAGAAAAGAAAACAAAATACCAACATTAAATGAAAGACACCAGCCACACTGAGCGACCCCAAGTGATGGTGCTGTTCGAATGTACTTCATTGCTTTTTGGTGTGATGCTGGACATTATAAACGTCCTCACTATGGCCTCATCTGTTCAAATTGCATTGTTTCAGAACTGCTGTGGGCCGTTGAGGTGCAGATTTGTATAGCCCCTTAGTGCTTTAAGGTTGTTCTCAGACAGAAGATGTAGAAAGAGTGTCTACCAACCAGTATGGAGCGACACTCAGTAGCAGACACCGGCTCCTGCTCTTCCATGGTTATGGGGCCCCCTGTTCCCAGGGCAACACGTTTGGCTCCACTTTTCATGGCCTCGGGCTGCTGACTCAGGTAGCGGTTGTATAGATTGGCACCATAGACGTCTGTCATCAGATTGTCACTGCACAAGAAATGAGTGCTACAATTTGTTTTGTGTTGGTTATTTCAGAACCTCGAAGTCATCACAGGTCAGTGTACATGAGTCAAATCAGTTTATTGATAGCATCTAAGCTATTTTTTCAGGCATTGTTACACATGTGGTTAAAGGCTGCTCTATCATTATATCACAACTGGCCCCATGGAAGAGTGTCCACCCTGAGACTGGGAGATGTTGGTTGAGTATTCAAGATAAGATAAGATAAGATATTCCTCTATTAGTGGGGAAATTTCCTTATTGTGGCAGCAGTACAGGAATAGAGAGCAGTATGTAAAAGAAAAAGACTATGGAGTAAGTATAAACACCTATATACACAATATACACACATACATTCCAAAATATTGCACAGGATGATCATATGATCGGTTATTGCACAGGGTACGCTCTTGAAAATAGATAAAGAATAGATAGAATAGATAAATAGATAAATGGTTACAGCGTAACCAGGAGCTGCCGCAACAGGCTGCCACTCGAGCGGCGCCTAACACCCAACTAGTCTGTTTAACAACAGATCTCATTGAAGTGACCACTTCCAATGAAAAACCTATGTAAACGTGCGTATATGCATGTTTCGGGCTTCAGCATTCAAAACCCCCACTTTACGTGTTGCTACAAACGTTTTTAAGTCTGTTTTGGGCTCATCGTAAAAAAAAACACACAGCCACTGAACGCACAATGAAAGGTTAAACCAGTTGAACTCTTACCAATCAGGGACTCAGATTGGGTGGCATCCTTTTTAATTAATGGAAGTGACAACCTTTTAAAAATTGATCATGTATTAATCATAGCAGTTTATACCCAGATGGAATTATATGACATCAAGTCTTTCAAATATCGGAACAGAGCTGTGATAGAAAAAGCCTGGAGCAAGATTTGTGAGATTTGCACTGCTTTGACTTTTTGTACCAGGCCTGTGAGCCTGTGAGTGCATGTGCTAGTATCAGGTTCAATTCAATTCAATTTTATTTGTATAGCCCAAAATCACAACAACAGTCGTCTCGATGGGCTTCGAAGTAAAACATGAACTTAAAAGGATCACGAATACAAAGAGTTCAATAGGAAAATACTAAAATGAACTAATAAACTGACTATGCTATACTGGCATCCCTGCCCTTAGACCCCCCTTCGCGGTAAGGAAAAACTCCCAAAAAAAACGGATTCCGGAAAAAACGAAGAAATCAGGTAGTGACAGTCCAGCTTCAACACCATATGTTTAACCCTTGTGCTATCTTAAATTACCCCACCCTTACATTGACGTGTTATTCCTACCATTACAAAGGTGGATAAAGGTAGAAAGATTTCATGTAATCCATGGACACCAGTGAAGATCACAAATCATTGAAGAAAAAAAGTTCAGCGCACTGTCTAGTGGGTCTAGATGACTCAACTCCCAATGTTATAGTGCCTAGGATAGCACAAGGGTTACAGTGTGTCCAGAAACCCGTGTTGTGTATGAAGGTGTGTATGTAGCAAAAGGGTGGATGTAATTCATCCGTTAGTTCTTGCTTGAGTAAGGCTGGGCTGCAGCTCATCATTCCCCCAGAGGATGAGTTTAATTTTGTTGTTGTTTACCTTTCAGAAAATCCATTCAGGGGTCACACATTTTTACTGGTGGTTTGGCAGAGATTCTCACACTTTCCTGCCACAATTCTGTATTTTATCCGGGCTGGGAACCCTCACAGGGGACCCAGACTTGGGCCCCCTTGTGGCTACGTAGTTAGGCAGTAGCGCCAAAGGTCTTGCCCAAGGATACTGGATGAGGCTCATGATGCCCTCTGGATATCGAACGCTGATGTCACATGTACCAGTCCTGCATTTAACTCACTGAATAAGTATAATGAAGAGCAAATAGATCTCATTCAAGTGTGACAAGTAGTGGGATTTTAACTCTTTTACCCGACTGCATAAATGATGGAGAGCTTGCGGTTGTGGTTCTGTGTTCGCAGCAGCCGCTCAGCATACTGATACGTGAGCAGACTGGGTTTTCCCAGCAGGGCCTCATACTGCAACTCTCGACCGGTGAGCTTCCTGTAAACCGCCTCCAGACACAGCAGGAACATCCCATGACCAAACCTGCAACAGCACATGGGGTCACCACTGGATATGCACTGAGGTTCACATCCCTCCGCTGTGTTCTTGTTACCGTGGCGATGGGGCCTCTGCCATCCAAAGCAGGTCCGTGTTGCAGGCGAGGATGGGCAGCTGAGTGGGAGGCTGGGGGTCATGAGCACTGCCGGGACTCCCTTCAGTCAAAAGGACGTCAACCAGAAGCTGCAGGTTGGTCTCCCATCGGACCGGCTCTCCAAACAGGATGATGGCTGCGGCAACACATAGTCAGCAGGCACGACACTGAGAACAAATGTTATCAACCATCTCCACTGATGGTTGTAGTTTGTCTCTAAAGAAACAAAAAGGACGTCAAAACACAAATAAATATTTCCCTCGATGCTGTATACGACGGTTGTTTTTACTGAAAGAGAGAATGTGGATGGCTCAACATTCACCAGCTCTGCCAACAGGAAAGTCAAAAAGTGATAGATAATGTGGAGGAGTGTCTGCCTTGAGACAGAGATGTCGTTTCGAATCTTCAGTCAGACTTTCAAATTTGTTCCCAGTCTTTCACTGAAACTTATCAGTTGCAGGTAAATATGGGAATCAAACAAGTAAATGTTTCCTTGATTGATTACAGCTTACTGTGTCATTTTGATTCACTCATAGTGATTATATTCTCCTCCATTAAAGGCAATGTATTATTTTTTTTAGCTGGTTACTAATCTCTGCTTCTGTCTATTTTATTCCTTTTACCTTTTGTCTTAATTATTAATTTATACAAGCCAATTGAGATGACTATGGTTGTAATATTGGGCTATGTGAATAAAATTGAATTGAATTAATTCCAGTGTTTTCCTCAGAGGAATCCTCCACACCAGTGATCAAGCCTCCTCAGTGAACAGAGTTGTTTCAGTGGGATCTCCCGGGTCTGGCTCTCTGCTTTGATCGAGGAGATCCCCAAAATATTGTTTCCTCATTTCAGCATCAAGCCAGATTTCTTCTTTGCATCTCATTTATGAATTATTTTATGCCTTATAATGTTTTTGCATTGAGGATGGGGGGTATTCTGTGCGTTTCAAAAGTTTTGTGTGTGCAAAGGTCTTTGTTTTTGCCTTTGGTTTTTAGGTTGATAAATGTTTTTACTATGTAAAGCGTTACGTCTGTATGAAAAGTGCTTTATAAATAAAGTTTGATTTGATTCCCTGAGAGAAGGGTCCAATGTGTGTAACACATTTTACACAATAATTGTTTTAACAATAAGTTTAGATCATTCCAAGGTTGCTGTTTTTGTAGTTCAGCATGTCTGGAATTTAATTGGTGATTTAATATGACTGAATGGTAATAATTTGGTCAATAACAATATCTGTTCTTCCTACTTACGGAGTTCAACCCTTGACACCTGAAATTATTTTCTGCTATGAAAAAAAATTCCTACTTTTTTTGCTTTCAAGTTAAATTAAGGTAATTTTGAAGCCAAAGTGGCTTGATGCATAAAAGTCACTTTGTGATGTTTTTTGTAGACTTTGACTTTTTATGTTTCTAAAATCAGAAAGCCTCAGAGTAGGGTACTGTAAAGAAAGCCATCCATGCATTTATCTTGTGATTTTTCTGCTGTAATTGTTCTTATCAGGCCGATCCTTGACTTATCTTTAAAAATCTGCAATCCGAAATTAAAATTAACATTAGAAAAAACAAACATAATATTTGATGTTTCTTTTCTGAGATGGCAAAAGCAAGAACTCAATCCACTTTGAACTTCTGAAAACACATTAAAACTGTAAAAGATGGTTCTAAATAAATTCACAAAGTGAGTATTCCATCAACAAATTTAAGAGAAGGCAAAAAAAATCTAATTTCTTTTGTGGTAAAAGAGATAATAATCCCTAACCTGTGCCTTTTTAAAGTGATCAGTCTCTGGAGCTTGTAGAAAAGGGTCAATGTTCAGCTGATCAACAGACTGAATATTCTGAACATTTAAATCCACATCAGCATTTGACAGGCGGTTAGAAATAATTTAAGGTACTCTGGTAATCTCTGGAAATCAGTCATTTTGGTTGCTGGTAAAATAAGTCAATTTGGAGTGTAGTTGACACTTGGAAAGCACAAGTCTTTGTGAGTCTGATGTAAAATGAAGTGAAGGATGAACCATCTGTTCTTAGCATCATTGATTTACCTTGTATCTGGGGCAGATCTTCCAGAGGAGATAGCTAAAAGAAAAAAAGAAGAGTACACAGTCAGATACTGGTCCTCATTTAAACCATTCAGGCTGACTTCAAAACAACAAGTAGGACGACCAACCGATCAAGATCCTCCTACTTTTATCTTTTTCTTTTCAGCGACCAAATGGCGTTACAAATGTATTTGGATCGAAAAGATCTAAACCTTGTGCTTCATAAAATGCACTTTGCTATTCTGCTCTTTATGACCTTTCATGCAGAGTCCGTAGTGTTTTACAAGGGAAGACTTACAGGGGCTGTGGGTCTTCTGTTATGGTCCACCATGTCCAGTAGGGGGTGATGTTGTGACAGCTGTTCAATGGTTACCACCTTTTGGAAGCCCAAACTGACTATTCAGTCAAGAGTCCAACATGTATCTAATCAGGGTCGCACATGAATTTAGGTGCAGACTTGTGTGCATGACTATCTGATAACCGGTTTGTCAGTGAAACCGTGAAAAGTGTTTGTGTCACCGTATTCCTGTCAATTCAGAAGCTTCAGTCAGGAGACCAGAGTAGCAACAAGGATACGATTGGGCGATGCTGGTCACTGGTCCCTGTCCTGACACCAGCACACACTTGTTGTGGAAGGTCTTCATGATGTTTAGAGGACTGTGGGACAGAACAACCTGCTCAGGTGAAACCTGTGAAAAACACGAGGGGGGGGGGGGGGGGCTTTAACATCAAATCTAATCTCAAGAGAGTCATCAATTCAAGTTTAACAAAAAGAAAACCACAAACCAAACTGAAATCGCTTCATTTATTTATTTACCGAGGAGCAGCTTTGAGAAAACAAGTGAAACCTCCACTACTCCAACCAACCTACATGAATGTCCAGCAGGTGAGACAGCTGGCGTGCCTTGTGTAATCTCTGACAACTTCCTGCATTGGTGACAAATATGACAGGATACAGGAAGTTGTTGTTTTCATCCACAAGCTTCCTGAGAGCTCGGCGAGCGGCTGGAATCACAGTACCCCCACGGAGGAGCACACCGTCTACATCAAAGAGGACACCCACCTGAGCAGAAGAGAAGAAACAGAGACAGACAGGACGAGTGGGAGGCTGGCAGACAGTAGAGGGACTGAAGCACAGGTGAGACTTAAAGACACCTGAGAGAAAGGTAGACATTTAAGAGCTGACATGTGACGAACTGAAAATGTTATAATGTTATAGGTCGATTATGTTCAACAGCTTGCCTCAGACAGATTGATCTGGTTGGATCGTAGGAATATACAGTAAATCAACTCAGCGATTCAGTCGATTGATCGACTAATGCAAACTAAATGAAAACTAAGGGCCTCAGACACAGATATGAAACAGCTATAAAGTTAAATGTTGACATGTTCAGGTGTAACCAATAAGTATAAGGAAGACAAAGAAGTGAAAGACCGACAGAATGGTAAAGACCATCACCAAATGTGATGGAGTGTGACAAGTGAGAGACAGACAGGATAAAAAATGGAAGACACATGAAAACTGATAGATTGGTGAGACAGATGAGAGATTGATAGACAAGTAAGAGACTAAAGGACAAATCAAAGACTGGCGTATAAGTTGGATATTGACATAAAGGTGAGAGAAATTATGACAGGCTAAAAGACAAGTGAGAAACTATAGGTGAGGTACAGACAGGTAACAAAAGTGACAGACAGGTGAGAGGCTGACTGACAGGTCAAGCAAAATCTTTGTCACAATTGGATTGTGGGATATAGTCTAGTTTTGATATAAAAAAGGTCTCTTTTTGTTCTTTTAGATTTTAGTTTATCATCATTTTCTTCAGTTTATTGCTGTAGTTTACAATCTGTTGTTTGTACACATAAACATCAAACACACAATGCATGCAAAACAAAAAAGAAAGATAGAACGCGAATCAAGTAAGAAGTGAGTTAAAGTTCCCCTCAGAGTGGGTCGGCTGTCTCAGCTACATCACACACACAAACACTGACCTGTCTGCTGGTGGATGCGTGTCTGACCGCCTGCAGCAGAATGGTTCGGCACCACATAATGCCGGCGTGTCCTCCTGACTGCCGGTGGCCACTTTATGACCGCTCTCTTGTGATGTCACAAAAAGGGGCGGGGTTGTTCCAAAGTCACATTTGTTCACAATATTTGTTTCCATCAGTTCACATGAGAATTTGCAGCAGTTGGTGGAGAAGGGAGCTTGCCTTCATATCCCTTCTCCATCTCTGTCCTTCTCCTCAGGTCTTCCTGACCTCTTCAGCTTCTCAAACAAGGTAGCAGCCATCAGTCTTTAGTTCTCCCCGCTAGATGGGTCACTGTGATACTTCCAAACATTACATTATTCTCCGTATCCTGCCAGAGCAAGACACATCAAAATGCCTCTAGCATCACCTCACTGCTCTTTTTGACCAGATTGCCTTCCATCTTAAGCTATTTTCCTCACATGTACTCAACTAAATCCTCAGTTTTATGCTGTGTAAACTTGACATTTATGGCACAGCTTTATTCAGCTGCATTTCCACTGGTGTTTCACAGGGATCTGCTCTCTGCCCCCTTCTTTTCTGATCTTTAGTAATCAACTATTGTGAAAGACTGTTTGGGATCACATCTACAACAACCGTAACTTTACCATTTTCGGGGGATGTACATTTGTCCTCTTTGGGCGAACAAACACCACTTCCTCTGGATCTCTCTGTGAGGAATTGGTGGTAATCCAGTGTGTAGGGGACCAGGCGTGGTGGCACAAACGTCAACATTTAAGCAAGACTAAACCCATGGAGAAACAAAAAAGTAACACAGCAGATGACTATACAACGAAGAACTGAAAACCAGACTGTTGAATACACTGAAATCAAGAAAACTGGGATGATTGGCAACCTAAACCTGGTGTGACTGGCAGAGGGAAACCAGCAATCAGAACATGAGCAATACCAAGAACCCAACTGAAAAACCAAAGTACAGTGAACAATCCACACACTATTGTCCTGCAACTCTCTTCTGACAGGGCGACCAGCCTGCAGAATCAGATGGTCCTTTAATCAATCACAAATATCTGTTCTGTTGCACACATCAGATTCAGAGGGTTTGATTTGACACCTTCCTACCTGAAGACCCTCATCCTGGCTTCCTCAAACAAACAGCAACTGATAGTTTCTTGAAGAAACAAACCCTGAGCCAACAAACTGCTAAATTCTGGGCTCTGTAGCTTTCCATGTACATAGAAATGTTGCCTGGATCCTTAGAAGACCCTAACTTTATGTATCCACATTTCCTATAACACTCTTCATTTGTAATCCTCTTTAGATTTTAGATTAAACCATCTAGTGATTGACAGTCGGTTTGGGGCTTTCATGACCATAGAATCAAAAGGCGGATTGGTTTCCAGGTCCATGAGGGGAAAAAACATGAACATCAGCTAGAACCTATGGTGACAAAGACATGAGAGGAAAGCGATGGTGGTCAATATCTGACTGAATGAAATGGCAGCACTGGCCTCCAAACGACACGAGGACGCACCTCCAAACATAGAACAAACCACAAAACCACAAAGCTAGAATTGTAACAAATGATACTGGTGCTTCGAGAATCCACCAGCAAGCTGTCAGATGAACTTTTAAAGTTCACATAAAATCTCAGAAATGACACTCAAACAGGGAAATGACATGAAACTATGGATTTGTTCAATTATTTTTGATCCAGAATTGATCACCAGATCAGAGATCTCTGCTTTTTTTTTTGTTCTTTAGCAAAAACAAAAACACAAAAAAGATTGAGCTTTAAAAAAAATGTTCTTCAAATGCATGCCGGCAGAGTTTTGTCTGCTATTACATTCACCTCCAGCTCTCACTCCAAACCCTGACCATCATTTCAATTTCTTTTTCTCCAGGTAGACCAGGACTCCTCATCCACAAGGATGGTCTTCTTTCAGGGGCTGGCTCACACAAGTTTACACTCACGTGCACACAATGCTGCTTATAAAATGAGACTCCTCACAGGATCTCATGATAACACGTGTGGCATTCAGTCATTCATTTGCCATCACATGCTGAGAGATGCTGTCACCAATCAACCAATCGGTAATCAGCAACCATGCTGAAACCACATGATGACACCAAGATATGCTGAATGTCACACACATGAGAAAAGGTCCACAAAACGGGACTCAACTGTTCTGATGTATCAAGTGTGTGTGTGTGAAGCAAACAATTGTGTTACATATTTCAGATTTTTGTCATTTTTAGCAGTGTGTTGCTTGTCCACGATGATGACCTACAGCGAAGGGAGATCCAGAGGCTAAAGACTCCACAGTCCACCAGCAGGAGGATGAGGAGCAGAATTTGTGGAGAGAAGGTTTCCAGTGTGTGCTGTTCTGTGTTTTTTTTTTCAAGCAGAGTAAAGCTTGTGGATTATAAATCTTTCCACAAAGACTCTGGATGCTTCACCTGATCCATGTCTCTGTGATAGAGATGAATCAGTAGTGGCAGATTAGCTTAGTCTTCTGGAAACCTCGCTATTTATATTCAAATCTCTTAAAGATCCACTGATGAAAATCCTGTTTTTGGTGGATGAGATGAAGAAGCTCACCACAGATGTCAGGAGGAGGTAGCCTGCAGTGGAGCCAAACACCATCCCAACATCCAGAGGCAGAAATTCTTTGCTGCTACAAACATCTGGAGACTTTATTTGAACAACAGGCTGGATTGGATTGTGCAATACAAATGACCACAATGGAATTTAAACCTCCAGTTGTGTATTTTGTTTAAAATGTGTATTTTTCTTCCCACATATCCTTTCTATTGTCCTCAGCAGCAACAAAAAAAAAAATCTCCATTGTGGGATGGAAAATGTTTTTTTACCTGTAAAAAATGCCATTGCAACTCAGCTGATGGGTTGCATGAAAAAAAGCTGACTGAAAACAACTTTTGGAAAGTTACCTTAATTTTAGAAATTATTTGTCATTGTAAAGGAAGTACTACAAAATGAAAGTGGCATGTTTTTTTCAATATTTATTTCCAGTTGTATCAAGATGTAGGAAATGTGTTGGTTGGTGTTTTTTTTTTTGAACTCCTGATAAACGTTTTACTGTTTTGCCACTAGGCGGCAGGCACTGATCCTTCAACACAATCAGATATAACCAAGCTGGCAGTGTCCATGACTTTCAGCACTGTGGTTAGCATTAACAAACACAATGAGTCTCATTGTGATGCATGGAGTACGTTCACTTTTAACCGGGTTGAGTCTGCTCCACAGCAAACCAGGAGACAGAGAGACGTCGGGGTCACTCGGTTCATCATGTAAGGGTGACACTGCTGCAATGATTCATGGGGGTTTCGCCAAAGACAGCGGTCCAAAACACTACTGCCTGACTGAACTGTCATATTAAAACAGCAACACTAAAGCTTTATCAACACTCGCTTTAAATGACTGCAAGTCATGGAAATGATGGGCTGTTGATTTCACAATTACTCATTTCACAATTAACTTTTTGGCCACTTAAGATTAAGAACCAAAAAAAACTTTAAATCTTTAAAAAGATCAACAATCCTTAACAAACCACTTAGTTTCAAAGTGATCGACAGCATCTGTCCCAGTTGACTAAATAGTGAATTCATCAACATCAACACAGTCTAGGTTGACAGTAAACATTCTGAACAATGCATTTATGCTTTTAAGCTATTAGAAGCTTAGCAGCTTGCTGAGGTACCAGCACTGTCCAACCCTTTTCCCTGAACTACCACCCTATCTGCCAGCCATCCCTGCACTTCTTGCTGTCAATCAGAGACGAGTCAGCAAATCAGCAGAAATCAGAGCAGAGAGAACTGGGAAACAGGCATGGTGGTAGATCAAAGACAGTAAGGAGACTGAATGCTGAAAGGAGTGAAAACTTCAAGTCAACAGTTAAAAGTCAAGAGAGTTTTGGTTTGAACTGTTCAACAACCGTAATAACTCTTCGTCTGCTTATTAAAAAAAGGGTGAGTTTGTACATAGAAAACCAAAACCCTCAGTCAGATGGTCAGAAAAAATGTACACTGTGGGATGATTGTGTTTCTGAAGAATCATCAGGTCAATCAGGTCACTTTCAGGTTCAGGAAGTTATGGAGCAACTGGATAAAACTAGAAAATTTCAAACCAACACAACAGCTCTGAGTACACCCGATTACTTGTAAAAAACAAAAAACCTCTGCAAAAAGAGGAAAATGATGGTTTATTTTAGCTAACACTTGAGGCAGAATTTCTCACTATGTGACCATAACTGAATAGTAACTGGTATGTTCAACCTCCTTTTCCCTTCAGGCTTCCAGTCGTTGGTCCTCCTGGTCTCTGAGAAGGCTGACATGTTCTTCCTTCAGGTCTCAGGATGTGACGGAGGGACCACATGCTGACAGTTTTTGTGTTTAAACCAAACTCTATTAGACTGACACAACCGTCAGTCTGAGCAGCACATGGACACGCAAACACACAAAAATATCACTTGGTTTATAGTCTGTGGCAATACCTGTATATCAAAAAACATTGAGTAAAAAAAAAAAACAAATCTACAAAACCAACATGTGTGTGTGGTAACTATAGGGTTGGGTTGTTACAATCTATTTGTATCTTTAATGACAAAATTCAATATTGATCCCTAAAATCCTCAGTTGATTTTCCTTTTAAGCCATTTCTTGTCTATTTTTAGATAAAAGCAGCTTTCTGTTCATCTTTATTGGAGTTCCTAATTGTGTTAAGACATTTTCCACAGCCTAAAACACTGTGTGAAATCTTTTTTTTTATAACAAAACTGTTCTTATAAGTAACACTTTCAAACTACTGGAATCCTAGTTGAATCACATGAATCTAAATTGAAGGCTTTCAGGAATTTGGCAGTGGACCCAGCCTCGGTAGTACCCAAAGAGCGCCGTTTAGCAGAATGGCACGCTTCACAAAGCCTTGCATTTATAAAAACATGTACAAACATCCGAATAGGAAAACATGAGAGTACAAATAAATAACTGGCAAAAGTGATCAGAATAAACTGTTTACATCATTCAGGCGAAGATTTTCAGTTTTACACCGCTGGGTCAGGGAAGAGGATCATTTTAACCTGAAAGGAAAAATAAAAAACACTAAGCCATATTTAAAAATAAAGATAAAAGAAAAATGACTTTTCAAGTGATGTTACAGATGAAGTCTTAGAGAGCTAATGCCATAATACACAAGATCTGTGTTACAGAATACTATCTTTTGATGAGATATGTTTGAAGGTACATTGATTAAAAACAAAGAAATTAGACAGTTATCTTACCTCAAGATTATTTTATCTTGCAGATCCAATGTTTCTATCTTCAAAGATGGTTATTTCAACCTGAAATCTCAAGTTAAGGATAATACACCAAAGTAAAACTAATCATTAGTTTAAAACCTGCCCCTCATAACAATTTGGACATTAAAGAGTATATTTATTTATTTTATATTTAAGACTTTCCAAATATGACCCAATTCTTAAGAACTAAATGCTGCAGTTCTGCTTCCTCCACAGGAGGCTGATTTCTGAAGGAAGCTTTTTTTTTTCCTACCACAGTCTCCACAATATTAAAGGGCATATTTCATACTAAATCAACTTTTTAAACTTTTAATTGTATTATAATTTTTCCTAACAAAAAAACAACAACCCCAAGGGGGTATATTGATCGATTTACAGCTTTCTGAGTATTCCTCTAAAACCTACGCGCTGAGAACCAGTCCCTCCCAATCCACAAAAACGAGCTGACATAGACAAGGGAGAACAGCCCCTTCCAGGAAGAGTCTGTGCTGCAAGCCCCGCCCCCAGGCTAACACACACCCACCTTCTCTGCATAGCTAGCTGTAATCGACTTTTAAAACTCAAAAGTTCGGATGTTGTTTGTTTTGTTGGGCGAAACGCAGACACGGTGCCGAGGCCGACTCTAGCATTACGTCATGAAATGGGCGGAGCCCACATAGAGAGCGAAAGGCAAGTTGTCTTACTTCAAGGTAGGAAAATGAACTGCAAAAATAACTCGCTTTTCATTATAAAAATCGTTCTTATATATATTATCTATGTTTCATATGAAACTATATGAATATAGTTTCATATGAAAGGCTTAAAACGGCATGATGTGGGCCCTTTAAAGTCCAACTAGAAACGAAAAATAAGCGTATGTTTAATGTCAACAATTTTTATTTTATTAAAACTTGTGTTTTGTGGTATTCGATGCATGCTTCTTCTTGGAATTAAAAAAAGGTTGATGACGTGTAATCAATCACAAAAACTGATGGAAATTCATGCTGGCTTCATGTATTACGTGCTGCCAAAATGCACATTGTTGCACTAACCACACCCTAATTATGCAGGAATAGTCTCTAGTTGGGCAGAATCAATCCAGAACAGGAATCAATAATACAGGTAACGAATGGAGAATAGAGGAGCTTTTTGAAGAAGTAACAAGTCTGTGAGGGAGAGAATGCTTATTGTTTGTAGGGGCTAAATATCTATTTCTGCAGCATTATGCAAATACATAAACATAAAATACAAAATATGAAAGAAATACACGATTGTGTACTAAAAAACTGACATTTTTGTAAATATCTACAATAATTTGATCTATTTGTTATTAACAACAAATAAATACAGGATTTAAATGACTTTAATAGTCTTCCAGTCAGTTAAACATGTTCATATTTAGAAGAATTTAAAGAATAGATGTTTGCTCAAAGGACTAAAAGTTTGCAGGAAACCTTTACTCATCGAGTAAACAGAGGATACGACTCTGAGGCCTCTCTCGATGGGGTCAGTCAGCAGCAAGCCTCTAGGAGCATAGATCTTCTCATTCTGGTCTCTGATATATCTAGCAATCTTCTTTAACACCTGTATATAAAGTCATGCATTACAAAATGTTGAAACAACAATATGAGGATTGAAATTAGTAGTTGTACCTTCTCATAGTGCGTCTCCATGCAGAGGAAGACCGTGTAGGCAGTTAGACAAGCCAGGCAGCCTTCCAGATACGAGCTTCCCCCGAGTTTCTCTGCTTCGGCATACAGGTTGTTTAAAGTCTGGATGGTTTCCTCAAATTGCTGCTTGTCGAGCTGAAACCACAGGACACGTGTTTATATGTTTATCTCTAAACAAGCCTGAAAAAGATGGCGAAAAGTGGACACACCCTCGACTCCAGCTCGGATGGAAATTTGGTCTGGAACTTGCATATGGTTCCCGAGCTGTAGTCTCTCTGAATAAACACCTTGGAGGACACAGCTGGCCGCTGGAAGTCTTGTAAGCTGTGTGTCTGATGACACAAACGAAAAACACTCAGATATAGCAACACAACAACAGAACAACGGTGTCGGAAAATGCACTTTCCTGAATACAATATACACAAAAACAGAAAATGCAGCGTATTATAATCAATAATCATCAATATTCAAAACACTTAAAATGAATATTCACAAATATTATAAACTAGTAATGATAAGAAATCTTGAAATATAAATGTTGATCACCGTAATGCTAAAACGCAGTATGCTAATAACATGTTAGCTTACATTTGTGGACTAATCCAGCGCTCAAATCATAACCAATATTTTTGCCGATATTCTCCCAAATCCATGATCAGGTCTAATATATTTATATTTTCACCTTGACATCGTGATTTTATACCGATTTTAAACTTCAAAACCCACCTCGGCCATGGCAGACGTTGGATCTATAGCTGCTATCCGACAACAACTTCCGGTACACTACTTCACAATAAAAGCACTCAACACTGACTGAAGATTTACATTTGTTTAAACGTGGTTTCTACTTTACAGTCAAAATCTAGAATTTTTTTAGGGTTTTTACCGAAAACCACCTACCTTAAATTAGATTAACTACTTTTAGATAGATACTCCTTAAATTAGATTTAAAATAACAGAGAGAAAAAGAAAATGCTTTGTCTTGCTAAGCAAGAACGCAGATATTTTAACGGGTAAAAGTAAACTGGAAATGTATACCGTCTAGTTGTTGAAAAATAAATGTCTGTTCTGAATATTTTCTTTATTAAAACTATGATCAGAATAAAAACGCAAAGTTTGATTCACCTGTTGGTACGACGGAGTTTTAGGGCCACGGTGAGGAAAAAAAATTCTGGCCAACGTGGCGAGATTAAAGTCGTCATGTCGACTTTAATCTCGTCATGACGAGAAAAAACTCGACACAAAGTTTCGAGAAAAAACTCGTCTTGTCGAGATTAAAGTCGAAATAAAGTTTCGAGATTAAAGTCGCAATGTTGCGCGCGAGCAAAAAAACTCATAAATTTACGAGATTATTGTGGAAGTGAGCAGCACGCAGAGCAGCAGGTGAACGCCGCGCAGCAGCAGAGCAGACCGACTAAACTCAGTTGAACAGGTGAGCTGAATGTTTATTGATAACGTTCCAAATGTCTGGAAGCTCATTTGTTTGATTTACAAGTTATTAAAGGTTTATTTATTGATGGTTGGTTTGCAGGATCACTGCAGCCCGATGAAGCCGTCATCGGTTGTCCCTGCAGCTGTTTGCTTGAATCCTTTCTTCCTCCACCAAAGACAAGACTCTATGTTTGTGTGATGCTTCCGTCTGAGGAGGAGAAGCCCTGTTTGCCTTTTTCAACGTTGTAATGCTAATATAACAGACTATTTTCATTCATCTTTGTTTTTTAATGATCAAACGGGTCGCTTCATCTGCAGGAGGGGGCGTATGTAACACTGTTTACTTCCTCATTGGTGATCGGATGACAGATTCATGACGTAATGTGACAGATGAACTTCAGGTTATGTTATGTGAATGATAAGGAGAATAAAGGCTGCAGCGATCCTCTACACCCAAACGTGTCTCTGAGCTTCTTATTTTACATATGAAAGTCCGCTTTACCGACACCGAACCCCGGAAAGACTGCTACACTGAAAATAATCTGATTTTGAGTCGCCAAAATACTCAGTATCTCTGTTTTAAACCTATAACCCGGAAATAAAGCTTCACAAAAGGCTCCACATATTTCATCTTCAAGCGATGCTCCGATAAACAGACAACTTCGGGGTTTTCTCCTTGTTAATCTATGACTTTTTTCCCGTAAATTTACGAGTTTTTATCTCCTAATAAAACTTCTTTTTTTTGGTGGCCATAAAACTCTGTCGTAAACTCTTAAATACAAAGCCACTAGCTCACTAACATTAGCCATAACACTGAATATTCCTGAAAGACGCAGCTTCACTGCTGTCGCGCAACATTGCGACTTTAATCTCGAAACTTTATATCGACTTTTATCTCGACAAGACGAGTTTTTTCTCGAAACTTTGTGTCGAGTTTTTCTCGTCATGACGAGATTAAAGTCGACATGACGATTTTAATCTCGTCATGTTGGCCAGAATTTTTTTTCCTCCCCGTGGCCCTAAAACTCCGTATGTTGGGATTTGCTTCTAAGGATAAAAAAGAATGTAGTGTTACAACCCCAACCCTGGTGGTATACACCTATTCCCACTCTTAATCAATCAGACTGCAACTTTTTCACCATGGCCAAGACTAAATTGCTGTTAAAGGACACCAGGGACACGATTGTACACCTCAACAAGACTGGGATGAACCAATCAGCAGCCTGGTGAGAAGAAATCAACTGTTGGAGCAATTATTAGAAAATGGAAGAAATACAAAATCGCTGACAATCTACCTCTACCTGGGATTCCATCCAAGATGTCATAATGGATAATGGGGTATAATGGATCTTGAGAACAGTGAGGAAACATCCTTGAACTACAAAGGAGAAATAATCAAGGACTTGAAGAGCGCTGGGACCACAGTATGCATGGTTACTATAGTAACGCACAACATTGCAGCGCTCCAAGGGTCCTCCTGCTTAGGCCAGCACATGTCCAGGCCCGTCCAAAGGTGTCCAGAAACCATCTAGATCAGGTGTGTCAAACTCATTTTCACCTAGCACATCAGTATAATGGTTGTCCTCAAAGGGCCAGATATGACTTGTTCATGTAACTAAATGTAATGAAAAATAAATGTAACAACTCCTTAATGTTAAACGTCTCATTTTTTATTTATTATAACTTTTTGAAGTGACAATTACAGTTGCATAGAAGTTGGTGAGATTTGGGGTGAAACTTCCGTCCATCAGTCAGAGCATTAGGGATGAAATGTGCCTGAATCTTCCAGCATCACCCAGATAATGAAGGGGATACAAAGCATTTCAAGCTTCTGGAGAGGTCTTGCCCATCTCTGGACCTCAATCCAACAGAGAATCTGTGGAGAGACTTGAAGTCTGTGTTGCCTAGCAACAGCCCCAAGGCATCCCAGCTCTTGAGATCGGCACAGAATATTGGACCAAAGGAGCAGCTACAATGTTTTCAAACCTGGTGAAGACCTACAGGAACCATTTGACCTTTCACTGAAAACCAGGATTACAAAATTAAGCTGAACTTTTTCTTTTGACAGAATCCTCATTTTCAGAGCCCTTAAATTTTAAAATCAGATTCAGGTTTTCTACTTTTTTCCTTTACATATTTTCAGTGTTGCTACATCAATGATGATCATTACATCTTTTCGAAATTAGTGAAACTTGCACAAGTATTTGTTCTAGTCTATTGTGAGAAGAGTAGATAGCAGTTTTAAATGTAGGGCTTTATATAAAACAAAATGTTTAACTATAACCTCCAACCACTCTATTATGGTTTAACACCTAAAATTATTAAAAATAATCTGAATTTACATTTCTGGATAAGTTTAACCCAAAAGAACTACTTAAGAGCACTATAGGGTTTGTCCTTTTGTAGAGCGGTCCAAATCTTCATAGTGGAAAAACCAGTGCTCACTAGATCAGAGAATATAGACTACAATGCACGGGGAAAGAAAGTGTACATTTTTTAGAAATCATCCAAAATTTAACCACCAGGAGACAGTGGATTTAGTTTCAGAAAATGATCACATTAATATTTTACTTTGGGAAATCCGACATATTTTCTGCCTTATATTTAAAAAGGTCGTGTCCATGGCATCCAAATCGCTTTTAACATCAGGGGCACAAGACAATTCCGCATTACAGTTTTAGTAGTTTTGGAATTTGAACAGCTAGAAATGTGTTCTATGGTCCTATTGGTCTATAGTGCATCACACAAACACCATTTTAAAGGAAAAATGGGTCAGGCCTCTTATAGGATTACATTTACCTTACTAATATGTACTCAATTTGGAAACTTTTGGATATCCTTTACTTATCAGTTCAGATGCACATCTACTTTATGACTTACATAGTTAGGTTTAGCTGGTAAAAAATAAAAACCCAAGACAAAGGACTAACGCTGTTAGAAGAGTTTATTACACTCTGCGTTTTTACTCAAATCAGGTCTGGTTTACTGGTCTTTAGTCAAAAAGACCGAAGCCCATGTCCTCGTCGGACTCCTCAGACTCCTCCTTAACCTCCTCCTTGGCAGCTGGAGCAGCAGCGGCAGTTTCTGCAGCAGCTGCTGGTGCTGCAACAGCAGCAAAAGCAGTTGGATCTGCCAGGAAGGCTTTGACCTGCAGTCAAAAAAAGTCATGTTAGCTTTACTCTAGACCGCAGCAGCAGTGGGATTTCTATTCCAGTTCCATGAAAACAAAACATGCTAAGGCAACTCAAGCATCTTAGCATGAAACACACCTTTTCAGCTTGAGGGAAAGTGTAGTCCGTCTCCACAGCAACTGCCAGGACTCTCTTGTAGCCGTTGATGACAGAGTGGGGAATGGAGGCCAGAGTGGGATAGCCAATTTCCAGAGACACACTAGCAATGTTCCTCACACCCTAGAGATAAAAGTTAACTCAAATTAAAAACACAATCAAGACTTTAAATTGCTCTGATTCAGGGCTCTAAATGAAGCACGTCTTACCTCCAAAAACCGGGCCTGAAGGGAAGCCTCAGTGATGTCGAGGACCTCAGGGCTGTAGACGCTGCCATTGTCATACACCTGCTGGATGATGAGTCCGAAGGAGAAGGGCGAGATGTTCAACATGTTGAGCAGAGTTGCCTCGCTGGCACCGACCTTGTCACCAGTCCTGATCAGACCAACATCACTCTAAAAAGAAAAAAGAGAAACATGAGAATTATGGCTAAAAAAAAAGAAGAAAAAAAAGATCAGCATCTCCTGCAGCCATTAAATACCAAGATTTCAATGGTTCCTCTTGAGATCTTGGTGGTGATACCCAAAGCCTGGAAGAAGGAGGTCTTCTCTGGACCAAGTCCAGTATTCTGGGCTGGCACAGTGACATCACAGGGGGCAATGGCTCCAGCTCGAGCTGCTGCAGGTACCTGGGAAAAGCCACAGAATCGTGCTACATTTAGAAAACAAGCTGAGAAAAAAAACTGGCATTCTATTGTGTCTGAAACCATACGACTCTGGCAGTCACAAGATCGTGCCAGAGATAGCGAGGAAACAGCTTACTGTTTGCAGGGGGAACGACAATACAGTACTACACAGCTGCATTGTAACTTATCCTGCACAGGCTCTTGCTTGTAGCCAATTACAGTTTATATGCCGTTTTTGCTGCACAAACCAACTAAGGGTACACATTACCAATTCAAGTTATCAAATTACCTTTGAAAAGACTAATCACAAAATGTGTTTTTGATTTGAAATCCAAATAGATTGAACAAAAATCATTGAACAAATGAACAATTGAGCCAGACCTGGTTACCTTGTTGGCCAGCAGCAGATCCCTGACTTCAGTCAGATCCTCCTTGGTGAAGACAAAGCCAACGTTGCCTTTAATGTGCGTCAGAAGCCTGTCGAATCACAGAAGTAAGTTGTAAATAACACCAAATGATTTTTTTTTTTAAAGGTGAAGTGTCTGAGACCTTGCGTCCCTAACTGTCGGGGATCTAGACAGACAGGGATAGCTGGAAACATGTTACTTTCAGCAGGGGGAACGACAATGCAGCACCACACAAGCTGCACAGTAGATATCCTGCTAAACTTAAAATCTCAGGGGGAAAAAAAAAAGTAAGAACTCACTTCTCCAAAGCAGGGTTGTTCTCCAGGTGTCCACGGATGGCTTTACGCATCATGGTGTTTTTACCCATCAGAACCACGGCTTTGCCTCGCAGGGACAGACGGATGGTCTGCATCTGCTTGGAGCCCACGTTGTCTGCTCCCACGATGAAGCATTTTGGATAATCATCCAGAAGTTGCTGAAGACAGAAACAATGTACATAGATGTTATAGAAGAGGAGCATTGATAAAACAAAGAGCCAAAAAAAAAAAAAAAACCCAGAACGGTTCTCAAATACAAATGTGTAGGAGAGAATAAAATGTTACTGAGAATTTTCCAAAAATTAGGCATTTTTCTCCCAAATAAGATGTGCTGCATTCTCTCATCACCTCAAAACCTTAGTTGCACGTTTGTTTTGGTGTGAAGGTTGCAAAATATTTTGAAAATACATTTTACAAACTTTCTGCAGCTGTGAAAATGTTCACTATATAATAAAATTTCAAACCAAGCCAAATCTGCCGGATGCTTAAAAGGTAAACATTGCAGACTGGAAACATTGAAAATAAAATGTTAGAAAACAGACAACCTGCAGTCATTTTACTTACGATAATTTTTATAAAATAGTTGGACTTCCACGTGGCCCTGTCTTCCCTGGGCATCTTGACAGTGCTACCAGGGATTGCCAAAGAACTGGTTTAAAGACAAGGTGAACTCTACAAACGACAGAAAGAAGACACACAGAAGACGACTTTAAATTGGGCGGAAAATGGATATAGTTAGTAGAGAGCTTTCGCTATGCTAATAAAATGTTAGCATTAGCAGAGCAGGCCCCGTTCGCCTTCACCGTCATGTTACACCTATAAACACCAAACTGAATGTTCTTCAACTGAATGAATTTAATAACGCATTCTGAATTTTTGGGCCCCATTTTTGTAACAAAAACCCAGTAAGTTAGACTTTTCCCGGGTTTTACTACAGCAGCATACGGTCAACTTACCGCGTTAGGGCCGCGTGAAAGAAAGAGGAAGGGGAAGGTTGGCTAGGGAGTATATCAAAAACTGCTGGCCAATCATGTTGCATCATGGGGCGGTTCCTTAAATACTATTGGCCAAATTTTACGTCATTCACTTTTGAGGAAACCAGCTGAAGCCTTCATATTTTCCACAACCCTTTGAAAATAATATAATTACTATTTTTTAATATCAATTTAAAGTATAATAATAATAACTTAAGAGTTAAAACAAAATTTGACTGAAAGTGACTTCTGCTTCTAAAATCGTGAATCGCACTCCTCACCGGTAGATGGGGGTGTTGCACAAATCTGCTGTTTTGTTTGGAAACCGGAGGAACCTAAACGAAGAAAAATTAGAAGAAGGGACCGGTTCGTGTGGTCTTTTTTTGGGGGGGATTGCGGGTTTTTGCGCTTTTGTTTATAACCAGTTCCTATGCCCTTTAGAATAATCGATGGCACAGTCGTTTATGCAGATTCCGTCAGAGGTCTGGAACCATGTTTTTACCTTTCTGCCCGTGTCGGACAAGTTTTGCGTCAGGGCAACGTGTAAGTACTTCAAAAAACTTATTGACCACTGGTCTCTCTGGAAAGGCTGGAGCGTCGTTTTGAGTTTTAGGAATGGCCCCTACAGCAACCAGTTTTGGGCTAGTCTTCGTCGCAGAAAAGTAGCCAGCGTGGTGATGAGGAGCAACAAGGCGAAGCACTGGAGTCAGCTCACCCAGGGTCTTCCTGGGGTCAGCACGGTCGTCGTGGAGGGAACCCCGCGGACCAACTTCCGCTTCTTGGAGGAGCTTCCCCACGTGAAACGCGTGGCTGTTAGAAGCACCTTTCTGTTGTGTGACGCAAACCCAGCGGCTTCTGCACAGCAGCTGACCCACCTCAGCTTGTGTGGCATTAGCCTCCCATCAAAGGATGTCTTCAAGGCCGCACTGTCCAAATTTACCAACCTGACGTCGTTGGATTATCATCTGGAGCCCATCGGACCACCAGTTTCATGCTTGCAAGTCTTAGTTGACAGCCTGCCCAAACTGAAGCGCCTCTCTGTGTGCTTTAAGCGCGTCCTGCTTTGTTATGACACAACTGAGGCAATCCATAGACCTGCAGCTTTATCCAGTTTGGAACTTGTGAACTATATGAATTTTTCATTACCTACAGACACTATGAGACTGCTTCCTCACCTGCGCAGTCTCTCAGTTTACCACCAGCTGTCCCACACTGAGATGGACGACCCGCAACATCTTGGTTTTTACCTGAAGTCCTGGCTGAGTGACCTCCCCCAGCTATCCAGCCTGTTGGTAATCAAGGGCCCTGCAGCCAACACGTACGCCTCTTCCATCCCGGCCACAGTGACCAGCCTCACTCTTCGTGTGGCAGGACTATCTGCAGGAGACATGGCGGCAGTAGCAGCACAGGTGCCAAACCTTCTCCACCTCCACATTGACCCCTGGCCTTCACATTTGGGAGCTCACACCTCTAAGATCCCACAGCTTTTCCCGAAGCTGAAAAGTCTTAAAATTCGCCATGAACATGTGCCAGAGAAAGACTTTTTGCAACTTCACCAGCTGCAGGACCTAGAACACTTGGAGGTTCTGGACGACCGTCCAAATCTTTGGGATCTTGTTGGGAAGCTTCGAATGATCACAAAGAACAGACTAAACATTTCTACCTCTCCTCTCCCTAGAGATGTGCTTTGCTGTGCTTGCACTCAATAAAAGCAGCGAAACACTGCTACAGTTGGTCCTTTGTGGCTGTTCCACCAATTAAAATGCTGTTTGTTTCATATTCAAGTGAAACTATCACATTTTATTAATAAAGACATAATGTTACCCAAAAGAAAGAATAAACATATCAATAGATATGAATAAAGTGAGCACTGGTTTGGTTTAAAGCCCCACTCTTTCAAAGTCTCAGTACTCTTTTAATTATTATACTGTGTTTTTAGCCAAAATAAAAAAGAACCTGTGTGGTTTTCTACTACATAGTTTCTGCAGACGGGCGGCAGTTCATTAGAGATTTGCTACAGAGTTGTGGGCGGGACCGTTGGTGCAGAGTAAGTCCACCTCTACTTCCCAACATCCCTTTGTTTACACGCTCTCCCACAATCTTACAGCTCTGTACACCCCCAACCTAATAACAAAATGGCGAGCATTGTTGGAGCTATCCAGCTGTCCAGTTTTAGGTCAGGTGCCAGCTAAAACGAGAACAATGAAGTTCATGGATTTTGTCTGCAAGGGGATGCATCAGAATGGGAGCTAGTAGTCGGCCATTGCAGCTTCTGCATCACTACTGTAAGCTTTTTCCAACTGCTTCTTTTCATCTGCTACAGACAAGAAACAACTTACTCAGGCCATTTTAAGCTTACATTTTGTATGTGTCCATCATGAGAAATATGCTACAAGAACATGTTATATAAAAAAAAACTATTTTCATCAGGGTGGGTCTTAAAAGACTTATTTATTATTCAACCTTTATTTTACCAGGAAATGCCATCGAGATTGAAGCTCTTTCAAGGGAGATGAGAAAGGTCCCTTCAGTAAATTTACTTAAAATCACTGTCAAGTTTTATTTTAATGTTAAGTCCACTTAAATGCTTCTTTTTTATCTGTACAATTTTAATACAATTTCTCTCCCCTCAGGTATGCATTTACCTCTTGTTCAAGTACATGTTTTGTGATTGGGGGAAATATTTTTGCAGAAATATTTGTTTTTTTATGGTTTGTATAGAAAATAAGTGATAAAACATGCAGGAAATCAACACTTTATATTTTATTTTTAGACGCTTACCAGTCATAACTCACAGATGCTTCCACCCCACCCACACAGAGGCGCACAAATAAATGACTCCTGAGATCGTCTGAATAGTAAAAGATAACATGAGTACGTACGTCTCAGTTTACAAAGCAAAGTTCACATAATCTGCAGTCAAAATAACAAAAAAGCTTTAAATCTTTATTTAAATTGTTTTCCTGGCAGAAGTGAGTATTGTAAGGCAGTTTATTGTGAGATAAGTGGAAAGAAAAGCCTCTGATTGCGTCTCCTCCTGTTACAGTGTGCGGTTCTGAGTTAGAATGCAACAAAAAGCAGGTGAAGTCTCCCAGTGGATCACAGAAAAGGCAGAGAGCTCAACAGTGTGTAAGACATCATTGCATTGAGACATTTGGCACAAGAAAAAGAGTCCTCACCTTTAACATTAATTCATTAATAACAAAAAAAATCAGGTATTGGCGAAATGCAGTTTATGAATACTTATTTTTTATACTAGGATCAGGTCCTAGTTTCCATCACATCCTGATCAGCAGAGAATACCGTCTCACTTTCAGCAGTAAATTGTGAATTCTTTGATTGCCAGGATCACAGTTATGAATGAATGATGGCGTTTGTGTTAAAAGAATGGAGAGTAAACCTCTGTCACAGTAAGCTACATGCTAACAGAGCCAGCTCTTTGCATATCATCACCATGAGCTCCGAGCGCTCAAACAGAAGTGGAAACGGACAAAACACAGTTCTGTCCCTTCAAAGGTAATACAGATGTAGGATCTGATTGTAGCGGCAGCTGGGGCTGAAAAAAATCCAAAGTCTGCATGCTCCAAAATAAAATACACAACTATCATTTTAACGTTTAACAAGCTACACTGCTCAGATTTTGTTAATGCAGTTATAAATGCGTACAAGTGACAACAGTAAAACATGTTGGCAATTAGGAGAATAGTTTAGATACAATAGAATTCTCTGAAACCAAATACAGCAGTAAAATCTCAGTTTTCCTAAAAGTTTAGTTTTGGCAAAAAAAAAATTGTGTAAACTCCAACATCAGTTTATAAACTAAAAAGGATAATATTTGTATCTATATTCATATACTTAAGTCAATCTGAGTGGATCAATATTGTTAAGCAAAGTTTCCGCGCTAAGATAAAAACTTGTTTAACCTCCACGTGTAAGAAAGACGCACAAAGAGTGGACAAGTTCGACTCAAGTGACAAAGTAGGAGTTTGTTTTATAGGAAATCTGTAGAAAAATAACTCGCCAACACCAGCTTATAAAATAGACTTAAGGATGGTCTCATCAAGAGATCCACTCTTCGAGTGTGCACCGTGTTTTTTTTAAAGAATCGGTGTGTGTGTAGGCCTTTGTGTTACCTTTTTCCTAAAGCTAGAAAAATACTGTTTTTCCTCCTGAATCCTCAATAACCAAAACACAGCGTATTTATCTCCAATCAGGCTAAGTTTGCGTTCACTTGTCTGTGGAATCAAGCCTCTGCATCAAACTATGTCAACATAAGTGATTTCATGTTGGCCCTGCGATGAGGGAGTTGAATAAATTACTTATTTCGATCTGTTTATGCGTAAAAGGAAAAGGTTTTTTCTATTTGCTGTTGCACACTAGAAATAGTCTAAACAGAAATATCTTTGGGTTCAATTTAGATTTCTCTTCTAAAAGGTAAAACAGAAGTAGTCTGTTCAGCATCACTGCTGATAAAAAGACCTCTGCTTGATCGCGCTTGATGTAATAAAAAAAAAAGTGTCTGTAAAGCCGCTAAGCCACAGGTGACCTCGGTCAGGCGTATTCAGACTGGTATACGTTTGCAGAAATGGCAGACGCGGTCTAACTGAAGAGTTTAACGAAGCAGCTGTGGCAGTACGGCTTGTCGTTCTGCTCTTTGAAGGTGCCCTTGTTGAGCTGTTTGAGGCAAAATGCGCACACAAAGTGCTCGGGGTGGAACTTCTTGCCCATGGCTGTGATGCAGCGGCCGGTGATGGGTTTTTGGCAGCCGGAGCACAGTGAGCCACGCCGCTCGTGGTAATGAGACTCGCAGTACGGCTGCCCGTCGTGGTCGAAAAAGCTGCCGTTTATGAACGGCGTGAAGCACTCCTGCACAAACAGAACAAAGAGTGACCGTGGGCTCCCACGCTCACTCTGCAGACAGGACGTGAAACAGACGACTCACCCTGCAGACGAAACATTCGGGGTGCCAGAGTGAGTTGAGGGCAGAGATGTAGTTCTCAAGGATTGCACGAGCACAGCCGCCGCATTTAGGGGCAAACATGTCAAAGTAGTCCTTTCGGCAGAAAGCTTTTCCATCTTTCTCGTGGAAGCCTGAAAAGAGAATGTCATTATTTGCTTCCATTCATCAAAAAACACACACAAAAAAAACGAATTAGTCTGATTAAATTAGCACATGCTATGGTACCTTCGGGTCCAAAGAAAGATCCACATTGAGCACAAAAGAAATGCTCTGGATGCCAAGTCTTGTCCAAAGCAGTGACGACTTTCTGTGAGGAAGCAAAAAGTCACAATTTCAGGGCAATTACACTGTTTAATATTAAAAGTCTTCTCCCAATTAAAGTACTACTCAAAAAAAAATCATGTTTTTAGTGTTTTTAACATCTTGTGGCAATTTTCTGAGGGTGGAGAACATTTATAAAGGAAATTAAGCTCAAAATTACATTTCTTGAGTATTCGTTTAAATAACTGTGAATCAGCAGCAGATAAAAACAATGCTCTTTGAAAGAGCATTGTATCATCAATAGGGGAAGCTCTGTGGTGGGACTGAAACTGGATCTTGCGGAGGAGGTGGCAGAGCAGAAAACTCTGAGCAGGTTCAGGGTCATCATGAGGAATCCCTCACATCCCCTACATGAGACCTTCACCAGCAGGAGGAGCACATTCAGCAACAGACTGCTGTCCCAGCGCTGCTCCACAGAAAGAATGAAGAAATCTTTTGTTCCTCGTACCATCAGGCAATACAATTCTCTGCCAGGGCATCTTAAAAGTAATTTCTTGTAATTTTTGTTTTAATTTATTTTTTATTTCATTTTTTTTACCCCCTGATTTTAAATTTATAATCTTTTTTTTATTAACAGTATTAATCTTTTTAGTCTATTGCTATTTTTACTATTTTTATTGTTTTTAATATGTGTATGTGTTTAATGAGTGTGAGCAGATTGCAATTTTTAAATTTCCTCAGTGATTATTAAAGACCTATTCTATTCTATTCTATTCTATTCTATTCTATTCTATTCTATTCTTATCTGTGATGTAGAAAGTAAGTTGGGCAGGCCACAAGCTCCCTGCTTGGTTTCATTCTTAAACACCCACTTGTAGACAAATAGATCCATAGACGTCTTTGTTTTCCTCTTCTGAGCTGGCATCTGGCTGAAAATTGTACAGCTTGAAAGCTTCGATAGTGTTTGCCATTTTTGTGGCATCGCTAATGTTAGGCCGGGGGTGTGAGGGGCTGTAAACTAGCGGGAGAGCGTGTGGACAAAGGGATGATGGGATATCAGCACAGGCTTACTCTGCACCTACGTTCCCGCACACCACTCAGAGGTCAATTTCTAATAAACTATCATTCTGCAGAATGACACAGCTTTTTTTTAAATAAAAAATCATTAAAAGACCTTTGGGAACACTTTAAAAATGACTTAAAAACTCATCGGAGTTAAGTAAAGACAATAACTATATGGCTTCATTAACACATGAGTCCGGGATGGGGCATGTTCACCCCACAAACTGCAGCTGGAATGGATGACTTCATACATGTTCCATGTTCATGTTTTCTAAAGAAATTGCCACGCTTGTGCAACTCAGAACTCCAGTTTGTTTCAGGGTGGAGGTCATTCCCAGCTTTGCCATCAGGAGGTGCAAAACCACCACATCCTTCAATAACTTCAGCAGCTGTGTTCACAGCATATGCATAGAAGTATCAGAATATATTTGCAGTGACAGAAGCAGCTCTGAACAATTACAGTTAAATATGAACCTAATAATTATCATTAGCACGTAGAAGTTGCTTTATTTGCTTCCAAAGAGGTTTCCTTGAAAGAGAAATTCAATTTTCTGTGAATCTGAGACTTTTTTCCAGTCAACCAAATGCCTATGAATAAGTAAATAGGACTATCTGGCGGTGTGTGTGCGCGACTGACATCCAGTATGGGTCCGTTGCAGTAGTGGCAGCGTGGCGAGAACAGGCTGTGGTAGTCCTTCTCACAGTACGGCTGCCCGTCACGCTCAAAGAAGTTTCTGGAGCCGATCTCCTCCTGACAGTGGGTGCAGACAAAGTGCTCAGGGTGCCATGTTCTGCCCATGGCAGTCACCACCTGGTGTGGGGACACACAGAGCATTAAAATGAAATGAGCCTCAGCAGAAGGAACACTGTGAACCAAAGCACAAGTCTGGTAACCCCACAAAGAATATCCACTTCAAATAGAAACACTTTTGCTGTCTATTTGCATTTTGTTGATCTCTGTTCAAGAAGAAATTTGATTTGACATTATTTTACCTCAATTATATCAATAATGAGAAAAATTTCTGCTTTAAAAGCAGTTAAAACAGGTCAAATAAGTTCTATGAATTACAGCAAAGGCTCAGTTTTTACTCATAATGCGAGGTTCAAACTCATTGAAACCAGAATGTACATTTTAAAAGCATTAAATCAAAACAAAAAAACTTACCAAAAATGACTAAACACCTGTAAGAGTTAGCAGTTGGTGCAGGTAAATCCACCATGCATAACCTTTGTGAGCGCAGGACAACTTAGAAGCATTACCTACTTCTAAGTTTAAATACTAACAAAACTTTGCACTTTTATGTTTTAAAATAGGAGTAAAAACAAGCTAACTTAATGGAAAAATACTGAACTAATTTATTTAAATAGCCTACTTCAGAAAATACAACAAATAAAATTTAACTTAACAAGAATATGTTAGTTTAATCTAAAATTGAACTTTAGTGGACTTGAATTTCGTTAAATGCATTTTGCTTCATTCAGAATTTAAATCCATTTCTGGATTCTTAAAAATACTAAAAAACTGGAAACAACTGTGTGTGTTTTAAGACAGGTTCCTTCTTCAGACTGAGAATCTTCTGATCCTGTTCTTCTCAAACGTTTTAGACCTACATAGAAATATGAAAAAGTTTTTTTTCTTTTTTAAACAACAGTTCAAAAAGCCTACAGACCAAACACAAACCAATCCACAAAGCAGCTTGCAACTTGTCTTGTTCTGATCAGTTTTGAGGTGGGTTCTTGTATTGGAATGCAGGGCTACATTTTTTTTTCAGACTCAAAGGATTCTTGGTCACAAACTGCAGGCTTCTTCATTGTTACCTGTCCAGCAATGGGTTTCTTGCAGGCACCACAGACACCTTTAGCCACCGTCTGGACTCCCAGTCTGTTGAGGTCCGACTGCAGGCTTCCCAGCATGTTGTCCAGCTTGTTTGCAGGTTTTGCTGGAGCGTTGGACGAGGCATTTCCTTGAGACTGGATCTGATGGAAAAAGAGAGGGGTTTACTTTAAGTATTTAGGCATTTGCGTTGTTTAGAACAAAAGATTCTGATCACCTGGACCACAGCGAGACAACGTGAGCCTGCTATAAAAGTTTCTTTTAAAGCGAAAGGTGCGACTCTGATGTGATGAAGTTGGCTAGCGGGGATTGACATTGTGTGCTCCTAGGCACATAAACACAAGCCTCCTCAGATGGTGAGGTTATTGGATCTTCACGACTCCTGCATTCCTTGCAGGAGAAAAAAATAGCATCTCTGCTCTATATTTTCTCTTAAACACTTTGGACAAACCTCACTCATCCAAATGGCCTTACTGGAAAAAACAAATACTAACCTTCTCTTGTGTACTCCTCCTCCTCATCACTTAACCCCAATAACATAAATGTCATTAAAAAAGAAGCCTTTAGCTTCAACAAGAAGTGGGACCTGTTTGCAGGAGTTATAACTGTGGTGGTAACCGTGCTGTCAGGTGGCAGATTGGGTTTCTGTTGCACCGCAGGCCTAACATTCCCCTGCATGGCAGGACACTTAGTGTAACAAGAACTAATGCTTTGCTTTTCCCTAAGCTCCTCAATTCTCCCATCCAGCTCCTGCTGCCATCAGAGGTCAGAATTAGAAAAGGGAGTCAGTGTCTCCAGCATTAGTGTCAACGCCCCTCATAACCTGGACTGATATCAGTGATCGCCTGAAGCCTTTAGAGACCACAGACGCCCTCAAAACCTTAAAAGTGTTGCTCCTGCATGCCACGGACAGAAGCCTTGACCCTGAAGGGTCAAAGCAGGCAAACTTTATGATGCCAGTTCAAGTTAAAGTGTAAATTGGGAGGCAGCTGACAGGAAGTGAGGAGGCTTAGAGACGAGCAGAGATAAGGAAAGATGATCCATGCCTGCATTGGTGGGAAGACGGGGTCACAATCTGTCTGACAGGCCACTGATACGAGGACCTTTGGAGGTGGGGGTGGTGTGAGTGGCTTGGGTGGGGGGCTAGGTGATGGAGTTGGCTGGGCAAGGGGAGGCGTAGGATCCCTGGGTGGGGGAGGAGTGGGGTCCTTAGGGGGCGGAGGGGTGGGTTCTCGGGGAGGAGGTGGGGTTGGAGGTGGAGGAGGTAACGGCGGAGGTGTCTGCTTGACTGGGGGTGGCTTTTTAGGTGCTGGGGGTGACTGGGGGAGGACTTTTCTCTGGGGGGCAGGTGATTCGGGAGGGATGATGATCTGGCAGGAAGAAGGAAACAGCGGAGAAAAGAGCGACAGACGGACAGACGGAGCACAAAAACAGAGGAGACATGAGAGAAAGTGAAGCTGATGCAAGAGATGGACTAAAGCAGAAACTATTTGAATGTACTGTGGCAATGAAAATTTCATGTTTGGTAATTACTTGAAGCCATCAATGAAATATTTATTGTCCAACTTGGTTCAGGACGGTCCTGCTACAGTCCTCTACCTTATCCACAGAGGGCTGACTTCCCTCCTCGCGTGTTCGCTGGGGGTTGGACATAACGATGACGCCCTCTGTCAGCCAGTCGTCAGGCTGTTGTTTGCGCCTGCGCTCCACTCGCCCAATCCCCAGCTTTCCCTGCAGCTCCTCAATGAGTCGGTCTTGAGAGTTGCTTTTATTCACAATGATTGGTCCCATTTTGCGCCTCAACAACCCCTCCCTGAACATTGGGTGCACATTAGTCGTCTCCTTGGTGCGGCGGATTACTGACTTGAGCTGGAGAGTGGATGATATGGACATGTGGGACTTTTTGAAGAAAAAACAAAAAATCCAAGCCTGCATTTAAAGCAGGATGAGTCCCATACCAGATATCTCATTCAAGAGGCAAAACACTCAAGAACCAGCAGTCAAAAACAAGTAAAAAACAAACAATCTGAACACTCACATGCCAAAAACGCCTTTTCTCTTTCAACCAGGTATTTCTTAATTAAAATTGTTGTGAATCGGGAGCTGATGAAAAACTGCTGTATTTCCTATGTACAAAATACACTGGGCGAGCCATAAGCTCCCGGCTCTGCTCTATTCTGATGCAACCACTTGTAGACAACTAGATTGATGCAGGTCTTTGTTTTCCTCATTTGAACGGCAGTTTTTGTTGCACTGCTGATGTTAGGATAGGCATAGGACAGGCTGTAAGCTAGTGGAAGAGCTTGTAAACAGATGGGTGACAGGAAGTGGGGGCGGGCTTTCTCTGCTCCAAGAGTCCCACCCACAACTCAGAGGTGAATTTCTGATAAACTCCTGCCGCTCTGCAGAAACTATTTCCTAGAAAACAACACTTTTTTTATTTTTAGCTAAAATTGGTTTATTCATAATTAAAAGGCCACTGGGAAAGCTTCAAACAATAAATCAAAAGGTGATTTGAGAGGGACTTTAAAGTGACCCGTAATCTGCTGAGAATGAACCCATCAATGTTTGTGTTACTAAAACAATGTTGTGGGAGTTTCATGAAATTGAGTTTTTCAAAAAGCAGGAATGTTATGTAGAACTGTAGTCAATAACTATAACCACCAGGAGCAATGTGAGATTCTGTGTCTTGCCCAAGAACACTTTGATGTGTGGGTGGGCAATATGGCGAGCATCAACCTTTCTTCCTCTGCACCACAGCCACCCAAGACTTCTGTTACTTAAAAAAAAAAACTTGCAACAACCCATGCTGGACAACTCAAGACAAAAAGACCACATTTCAAAATGCTCTTCCAAATGCCATGCCACAGCAAAGCAAAAGATTAAAGACCATCAGTGATATAAAAACCTAATTTTTCCACTAAAACTACAGTCAAGACAAGACCCCTCTCTCACAGAAATGTCAAACTTGAATGTACAGATGCAGACTGTGAATACAAAAACTAAAGAATCGGAGAAAAAAAAGGCAAGCAGCGACATGAGCCGGCAATCTTTCAGCAAAGCTTTCAACATCAGCCACAAATGTTTTCTGCAGGGAAACTTCTCCCTGAAGCGATTTCCAAACTGCAAGATGATTTGACATGCACCCCACTGCAAAGGATGAGGAATTTCTCTGCAGTCTAATGCACAACTATTTCTGAGCTTCTTCAATATTTACAGATACGCTACCCCAAAATAAGCTTACATGTGAGATTAGACCACAACATTCATATGATTCAGTCACACTGACGTTACTGTGTTTGGCCACATGTCCAAATATTTCACGGTGCAAAATTGTCTTTAGGTTATTTTTATGGCAGCTTATTTTGGGAGAGCCGGTTGCCTACTTGACCAGAAGCAGAAAGTCGTTCAACGGCAGATGGCTGCTGTAGGGGCAGATCCAGCGTTGCATCTGGTGTCCCGGGGCAGCTGGAGGGGGTAAAACACTCATCCATCCAGCTGGACTCGGTCATGGGGGTAAGCGTTTCCTCTCTGCCGAAGTCGTCCTCCTCCCAAGCAGACTGCTGGTATTCAGTCAGGCGAGCCGACTCTGGAGCCAGGACCTTCTCCAAAGCATCATCCAGTAGAGGCTCCCGGCACGGCCACGTTAAATCCAGCACATCACCTCCTTGGTTTACAGGAGCATACAGCTTGTTTGATGGTGCAGCAGTGGATGAAACTGGTGAAGCTCGGGGACTACTGGTGCCCGGATCTGTAAATGTTTTTCTATCGACCAGAGCAGGAGTCTTAGGAACCACAGCTTCACTCTTTGGAAGCGTTCCTGGACTAGAAAGCCTTGGCAGCGCTAACGGAGAAGAAGTCCTGGGCACTGTTTCAGGAGCAGAGGTTTTCAGTTCAGTTACAGGACTTTTTGATATCATCAGTGGACTTGCAGATTTACGAGTCGTGTCAGGACTAGCAATCTTTGAGGTGACAGATGGAAGTGTCAGAGGAGATGCACTTCTTAATACTGGACTGGACAACCGGGGAACAGTGACTGGACTGGCTGCCTTAGGCCTTGTTTCTACAGCAGTAGGCGCCATCACCTGTCTGTCACTCACTGTGCCTGTGTGTGGACTACTGAAACCTTTAGGGACTGGGCTTTTAGATTTTACTTCAGGATTGGAACTCTTGGCTATAAGAACAGGAGAGGAAATTTTAGAATCAGTGATTGGACTATTGGAAACAATTGGACTAGAGTTTTGAGCATTGGTAGAAACTTTAGTTATTAAATGCGATGACGGGATGTCACTTGGAGTCTGAGGATTCAAAGAACTGGAAACACCGGTGTTCTCCACGTGTGAGAACTCAGACGTGACTTTGCCACCAACATCTCTCTGCTGGCTCTTAGATGATGCAATGATTACAGTGGATCCAGATAAAGATGTACGAGGTGAACACCAATCTTCGTCTATGTGTAGCTCCAAAGGAACGGGTGTGGTAGAGAGGGAAGTGTAATCGGAGGGCAAAAGAGTATTCTTTGAGTCATTATGGGGGGTTTGGGAAGGATCAGTTTCTCCTTGAGCAATCGTTGAAGCTGCTGCTGATAATGGGTCCCCAGAGTCCAAATTCACAGACAGCTGAGAGCCTGACTGTCTCAGGTGTATGAGCGCATTTCATATACAAAGACAAGACACAGAAAGGGGTAAAAAAAAAAAGAGAAGACCAGCAAAGTAGAGAATGAATGGAGAATGAAAGGAATGGCAGGGTGAAGAGCAAGACTAGAAACATCTGAATCAATACAACTTTCTGCTGATTGTTTTAAAGCAGGGGTGTCATACAAGTCATCATCAGAAAGGAAGTGAGGGTAGGGTAGTGAGGGTCAAAAATAAACATTATATATAGCTATACCTATATTTTTTTTAAATGCCGTTAGCCAATTATCATCCACGGCGCAAAGTACTTCAGTTGATTGACATGCAAGACGGCCAATCGAACATAGGTCACAGCTAGAGGTGTAACAATTCACAATTAATTGATTTAACAATTAATAATCCTACAATTCAACCAGATCAATCTGTCTGAGGCAAGTTGTGTCATTGAATTGACCTGCTTATATTGATTTAAGAAAATACCATTTGGATTGAGACGTGGTAGGTTTATTTGACTATAAGGTAAAAACGACCAATCACAGTGGACAACACATGTAATGGCAGCAAAAAATATCAGTCTGTCATTCTAGTCCAGGGGTCGGGAACGTTTTTGGCCAAGAGAGCCATAAACGCCACATATTTTGAAATGTAATTTCGAAAGAGCCATACAATAATGTAGTGTCCCTTTCCCACACTGAGGCACGGAGACGTAACCTCTTTTAAGGTTCTTTATTCTGGTTACTGTAGACCGCAACAAACGCCGTACAATTAGTTCAGCAACTCCTTAATCTCTCCCGCCGAGACGAGAGCATTTCTCCCAACTTAATATTCCCCCCTCCCGCTCCAGCCCTCCCATTTCCCTAATTCGGCCCATAGCTGAACCCCATTGGTCCAAACTACCTAACAACAGGCTGAGCGACAGAACTGAGAGCCAATCAGATCTCTAAGTCTCTCAGTTCAATAAACTACAGAACTTTCAACGCGGCCCAACAGCCATCCAGTCCAAGTCAGTATGCAACGATATGTTTAAAACTAAATATACAAATGAATATGTGTATTTGATGTAATTTCAACATTTTTGAAGTACAATAAATCTGTGGATTATTTTTAATAACATTGTTGTGCTGTTGCTAATAAATGATGAGTATTTCTCGTGGTAGTTTTGCTGATGGTCTAGTCTGGTTGGTTGATACGTGGTGAGTTTCTGCTTCATGCAGGCGTTGAGACTTTAAACGTGATCGTAGGTCTGAATGTTCTGTAGATGCGAGACAGACTGATCACATGCAGACGCGGAGCCAAACACACACTCACACACTGCAGTGAGTGACGGGCAGTGGGTTTCACGTTTTTACAATCCCAGCGCGATTCACCTGCTGCCTGTCCCCACAACCCCTCAACCCCACTATCTGGTTTATTCTTCACACCTCCCGTCCCCGCAACTGCGCGCTCTTTCTCAGAGACGGGAGCGCACAGTTTTAGGCACGGCAATTCACAGGTTTCCGGCTGGTAGAAACTTTGTGAAATAATAGATAATAGTAAACTGATAATGCTGGCGCAAATTTTTCTCTCCAAGCACCGCTACTACTGCGCGCCTCTGGCATCGCATCGCGCCCGAGAAGGACTGGTCTAATGAAAAAAAAAAGTATAATTAAAGATTTGTCTGCGAGCCACATGTGACCATCAAAAGAGCCATAGGTTCCCGACCCCTGTTCTAGTCCAATGTGTGGAAACACTGAATTTAGCAAAGTCATGTGACCACACAGTGAGCTAGAAATGTTCTAATAATTTTCCCTGTGGATTATTTTGATGTGCAAAAACAACAGTGGACTGAACTTTTGGGAAACTAAAATGTGAATAGTTTTGACATAATTTCTTTTTTTATTTGACATCTTGTTTGTTTGTTTGTACGCAAATGTAATTTAAACTTGATTATTCTCGCAAGAAATACGAGGAATTTGGAAAACTTCACCTGCACTGTTCAGTACCCAGGAATTTATTTCTGAGTCACACTGGTGGAATATTTGGCTAAAGATGTCCTGGATCAGGTTTTAGGTTAGTGAATCAGATCGTTCAAAATCAACTAAAAATCGACTATGAATCGTGTCAGCAACCACAAATTATGACATGAATTAAATCATCAGAATGAATCGTTACACCTTCTAGTCACTAAATGTGTGTTGAACTAAATCAAGCAGAGTTTTTGTTCCTCCTAAACTTCAGAAAAATGTGAGCGTTCATCGACAGACGTAGGTGTTATGTGCTTCATCTTTCTCTCCAACAGGCCCGAGTCAGTAACTCAAAAAGTACCTTGAACAGAACAGACACAATGTTTCTTTAGTCGACACACTGTGCGCTGTGGCGCCGTTGACATGACAACTACAAACACATGGGTCCAATTCAACAAGATGTTGAAGAAAAACCGAGAAACTTTTTATCATGTTGTAATCTTACACATTCAGCTAAATTTATCCATTTAATTCAAAATAACTTTGTGATTCACTTTAAAACCAGCTTTTTAAAGTAAGTCTGTGTATTTAAGAACATATTTATGAAATTCACATTTAAATGATTTAAATATCTATAGATCTTTTGGAGCTGGTCATTTTAAAAGTGTGTACACCCCTGTTTTAAAGTTATTGGGTAGTGTTCTCAGATATACAGGGAGAACCACCTGCTGCAGTTAAGACACAAGCTAAATGCGCATTTCACACATCTCTACTTATAAAAACAAGAAACAAACTTTGACAGTTGTGCAAACTCTCAATGTAGCAAGAGTCAAAAAGTGTGAAAAGCTCAACACAGCTAAACTACACCCCCCCCCCACCTCTATAAAGAGCACTCACGTTGCTTTGAACTTTGAAGTCAGACAGTGAGGCCATGAGCTCATCCAGCTCTCGTGTTGCAGAGGACGCAGACATTCGGGCTTGCTGATGACCGAGGGTGTCGTCCTGTGCGTTTGTTTCATCTGACACTGATAATGCAGGGGGACTAATGGAAAAAAACAGTCTATTCAAACATTAAAAATGATCACATCGATCAAACTTCCATAACTAGTTTCTTTTTTAATGAAAACATTTGTTTGTAGTCCCTGTGTTGCTTAAATATGGACCTCTCTTACACTGGCATGGGCACAGAGCTCTCCAGTTCATCCAGAAGGCTCTCCACACTTGGCCTCACGGCCTCTGCTCCTCGAGCTGCTGCGGCACGCTTGGGCTTCTCCAAAGCTGCTGGATGGGCTTTGCCTGCGCTGGAGACTCCATTTTCCTGGATGTGGTGGATGGTGCCGCTTGCAGGAAGTGGTGGTGCTGCTTCTATAAGAATGAAAAAGTAGCGTTGCAGAGAAAAGAAACATCTCCAAGCTTCCCCACAGAGGCTGATATGACTCAATTCAAAAGAAAAAAAACACAGAAGCAGATGTGATGTCAACTGTGAAAACCACAAAAAAACAGAAGAGTCAAAAGCAGACACTGACATCTTTTTTCCATCAGGGGAACTTGACAGGGGGATCTCATGAATGGTGGAATAATCCTAACTACCTTCTATAGGAAAGGCGGGGGCGCTCTGCTGGACAGCGTTGAGCTCCAACAGCAGGCGGTCCAGCTCCGATAGGTTGCTACCCAAAGACGAATTCATGGCAGGAGCTGGCGATGACACACTATTCTTCTGCTTGTTAGGGAAGCTGCACCAAGAAAGAACAAATAATGAGCTACAACTTTTTATACGGGCAGTATTTAGTACACCCATAACTGGGTAAAGTTTGAAAAAAAAAAAAAAACTGTGAGTAAATGCTTTTAAATTTTCATATTTTCTTATGACATATTTTTTACAATTATTTTCAACATTATTGTGTAATGCACTGATACTTAACAAGCCTGCACAGCTCAGGACCTTCATCCTTACCTGTATACGTGCTCCTCCTCACCCACAGGCTGACTTGGGCTGCTACTTTCTCCAGACCAGGGACTTCTCTGAACGACACAAGCAAGGTCAATCCAGACGACTCATCAAACCAACAGTCATTTCTACAGTGAAATATTTATGTGCTCAGTCAGATGTGAAGTGTCCATGCAGTCACCTCTGTCTCATCTAGTCCATTCAGGGATTGCTCAGCTCGATCTTGGGGCGAGGAGGAAATGTTTCCGTGGTCTGGATCTCTCAGCGGGATGGAGTAGGCGCTTTCGTCAGACAGGAAAACCGGCCGCTTTGAAATGTGAGAAGTTGTGGACTCAAGGTCAGCCAACAAGGCATCTAAGAGAAAAATACAGAAAAATGACCACGTGTAATTCTCTGCCTTTGTCTTTGCCTGTGCTAAGTCACACAGGTTCGTTTGAGCCTTTGAGGGAGCTTGACCTAAACATCATTGAATGTACTGATGCTATGCTTGACATTTTTGGTATGAAACTCCCCAAAAATGTACTTGCCCTGGTGTTCTGTTCAGGGATTTTGTCCAACAATAAGTGGGATAGGCTCCAGCAACCACGGACCCACAAAGGTCTTCATTTGGTTTAGAAGGAGGGTGGACAGATGGATGAATAGATAGATGGAGGAGCCCCCCAAAAAGCACATGATTCTTCAAAAACACTTAGGCCTCCATCACACAGGGGGAACACAAAACCAAGAAACAGTCTGCAGAAGTCACCTTTCCAACATCATTGATAAACTGGTGTCAAGAAAAAAAGAGTTGTCTGGTATTGTTGGTTCCTTCCATTAAGATGATGTACTGGTTTGTGTGTGTTTCAATTCAGTTTGTTCATAAAGACCTAAATCACAACCAAAGTACTCTCAAGACACAAATAATAAATGCAAGGCACTCCAAACCAAGAAAAACTAAAATAATTAGGATTGTCAGAATTTGCAAACAAAGCTTAATAAATTGTGTTTAAATGAACACAGATGTTTCATACATTTGGAAAAGAAAACCAGTCTTTACCCCATTACTTACAGATACATTTAAACATGACTGACATGTACTTCAGGGTTGGGCTTGGATGAATCACTTCATTGATAGTGTGTGTGTGACCACTTTAACAGCTTTTCTCTGCCAACAGTTTTGGAAAACAATATTAAACATCAGTTCCAACTTTATTTTCATTTGGGGATTTTAATATTTAATTGCATCTCTCTATACTTAATCGTGGGATGGGGGAGGGTGGTTGTCAAACACCCCCTCTAACATGCTGCATGTAACATGTATGGACATTATGGAAATAAATGAATGAAAATGCAGTATGCACGAGGACGTCATACAATTACAACACTACCTTCTGCTCATTCAAAGTTTAACTGCTTCAGTATCTGCACTACTGTTTGTTTAATGTCTATTGGACTAAGGTGAAGCTCATTACACATTTTTAGTGTGGCCCCTGAAGTCAGAGACTCTTGAGATGATTTCTTCTTACATCATTTTTAAACTACTATTATTCCTGAGTAATTCATGAAATCCACTTTAGTCTTTTGGCATAAAACATCTCAGAGCCCTTTCAATTTTACAAAACAATACTTGCGATCAGAATTATTCATTTCTTTGTACTGCAACAATTCACCAAAGTTTAAGCAAAACAGATGGCTAATTATTCCATGACCTCACAAACTCTAATAGACAAATCTAAACTCTCCAATCTTATAGGTAATGCTTTTATTTTGTAAGTCTTACGAATGACGTTCACGTCGCTCTCTTATGTCTGTACAGGCCACGCAGGATAAGGAGTAAAACACTTCTCAGAACTGAAGACATAAAGGTTGAATCATGCAGAGTGTCACAGCCCCTCCTTTAGTTACTCAACGACTGCTGGACATGCTCGACTCCAAAAGCTGTGGTCCTCTCTGAGCCCGCGCTCATGTTTACCATCTACACTTTGACAGCTACAATCTGACCGAGGGGGGTCATTTAGCGTTTAAGAGAAGAGCGTAAGCCAGGAAACAACTACTAATTTAGGTGTCCTAACAAGTAGGTGGAAGGGCACATAACATTAGAAGGGATTTAATTAAAAAAAGCACAGGCTGTAGTACTGGACTAGACTTATTTTAGCATCAAAGCAGGTTTAGTTTCACTGGCAGAACTTGGTAACTCCAAAAAATATGACCATTATCAGGACAAGGAATGTTAAAGAAACAAAGTTGCTGTAAAATCAACCTTTTATATAACAAAACAGGAACATTTCTACAAAATGTCATGAAATCAACTGAACAGGAAGTAAACAGTACTGCTGTCTACACAAAAATTACGCGTAAAAAAGGCAGAAAAGTTCAGATTTTGGGCTTGGTTCATGCAAATATTAAAGAAAAAAATCTCTTTTTAAAGAAAGGAAGGAAAGTAAAAGTTCCTAACTACAAAAGACACGAGGCGTACCTTTAAGAAAGAGAACTGTTCATCCAGGAGGTAAGGTAAAGCTGAGAGAGCAGAAGTAAAAGGGAAGAAAGAGCAACCTAAAAAGTGTAATCCAGGCAGGAACTGCCTTTCCTAACTCTACCAACAGCACAGCACAACCACAGAGGGTGGGTGCAGACGAGATGGCTGTAGCAGAGAGGGGAAGGAGGGCTTCAAATAAAATGCCAAGGGTCACAGTTCATCTCTTCCCTGCCACAACGGGAGGTAATACTTACACAAAGGCGTACGACCTTTACTGGCAGCAAGTCCAAACCACGGCGAAGCAGAAAGCAGAGCTCTTATCTTCACAGGTGAGGAAATGGCTTCACTGAGGTGGTTGAGGCAATAATTGGCTCCTCCTTCAGACTCCAAACACAAGCTCCGACCAGGTTTAATGACTTACTAATGCCTCAGTAGACACTGAATTCCAATGCTATAATGTAAGAGTGTTAAAGAGTTCAATTCCACCAAAGTGGCTGTGGGTTGAACTCCAGCACCATCAGTGCAGCAATAACATACGTTTCCCAGACAGACAGGAGTCAGAGCAGAGCCAGAGCCACTTGGACCAACTTAGCATTAGCATGGTTGACATGGTTAACATTGCTAGCATGCCAGTTGCCTGGGTTTCACAGCAGAGCCCCTTTCCCGGACACAGACGCTCAGGTGCATTCCACAGGGTTCATCTGAGATCCAGCACAGTGCTCTGTTTACTCTGCTGCAGCTAGATCTCTGCGGCTCCTCAACTCCTGCTTAGTAGCAGCAAAGAAATACCAAAAACAAATAAAAACAAAAGGGAAAACACTATTATCATTACAGATAGAAGATGCTTGGAAGATCATAAAATGTGTGCAGACAGGTAGGCTTAAGAAGACGACCATTCGCTTCCCTATAGGGACACATATTTCTTGTGACGGCAGGTTGTTATTAGCACAAAACAAAAAATGAAACAAAAAAGTTTGCATACAAAACAGTTTAAACAAACTGAGATTTTACTACAAAAACTAGGGATATTTGTGAGGTTTGGTGCAGATGTGACTGACGTCAGAGCCAAGTTTCACTGCAGCTGGCTGTGATCTCTGTCAACAGATGTTGGACCAGATGGTTTACACAAGAGACAGTAATCAACTTGGCTCTGGAGCTCAACTGAATTTAGGTCTGGTTATGAGGAAGCTGCTGCTCTAAAACACAGTTAGTGCTCAAACATGTACCTCCGGGCTACATGAAAGACTACAGCACTGGTTTGTGAGTGTGTGCGTGGGTAGTCCTCAACTATGAGGTCTTGGACCGAGATGAAGTCAGATAATCCAAATCAACAGCTCATTTCCCACGAAAGCAGATAAGGTCTTAATGAAGACCTTGGAGTGCAGGGAGGTTCGGGTTCAGGGTTGTTTTTGTCAAACAAAGCAGTGTGGTGGACATGCTCCGACCCATCCTCAAACTACACAAACAGAGAGGTGTGCCGGGCTCCTCTGCCAAGCAAGCATACCATGACGCTGAGACTGCAGAGCAAAGACAGGGCCTGTTCTCTAGTGACCAAACATGGAACTGCAGGAAAAGATGTAACAGGAGTGTTCCATCTCAAAATCAACCTCTGGTAAAAATTCTGGGAAATAAAGAGTAGATCTTTTGCTAAAGTTATGATTGTTTATGTTCACTGTAAGATGGAAAAAAACAACAACTTGGAGAGCATTTTGAGGCTTTTAAAGTACAATCTGCTCATCAGCCCCACCAAATTGATGATAAATCTCACACTGCATGTCTGACAAAGAAACCCTCTTCCTTAACTCTTGGAGCAAGTACCTTCAGAAAAGGGGCAGACATAAGCAGGCTCCAGAACTGTCCAGAAATGTGAAGTGTAGCTGGGAGTAGTCTACTAAGACAGATCCTTGCAGCCAAATCTTCAAGGACTAAAATGTGGGTTGACTGATTATGGAGACTCCCTTCCTCCCAGATGAATGGTGTGCATTTTAATTACACCAAACTGCTTCTCATGGGGCTTGTTACAAGAGAGAGTAGAAGATAAAAAGAGAAGGTTGGGTGGCAGAAGAAAGCATGAAAGGGAGAAGAAGAGTGGGAATCAAAGTGTGGGCTGAGAGGGTGGGGCAGCGAAGGACAGAAAGGAAACTGGAATTTGGAAGATAAATGAAGAATTGAGATAAAAAAAATGATTACATTTCCAGCATTGAATATGAGTGGAATCTACTAACCAACAGGCAAGGTACAATCAGACTTTTGAAAGCGAAATAGTTCAAAGCAATTGAGATGCAAACCTCCAAAATCCATATTAGAATAACAGCCTGTGCAGCTCAGGCAGATCATCCATCAAGATTAAACTCAGTAGATTACAATCCCCCTTAAAATTCAATATTCAAACTTTAAGAAAATTATAATATTTTACTTAAAAACCAGTAAAACAGTTTTGGCTAGGAAAAGAAATACAAAAAATATAGCTTTAACTAGGAAAATTGATTAATACATTTATCTGTTGATTAAGTTATTTTCCTCCAGCCAACCAACTACATAACTTATGTATATCTGTCAGTTTAGCTCAGCTGCCAGCAGCTCATTTGAGTGAATCTGTGTCATCAAATCTAAAGCAAACAACGCAGCGCTCCACTGCCTGCAGGGGGGGTTGTTGAATCATGTGAGTGACAGCAGGCTCAGTGCTTCTGGGTATTTTCCCTCAGGGATAGCATGCACCAAAAGATTTATCTCTGAAGTTCTTAAATGCCAAAGCATTCACTGATCTGTGAGCCTACGTGGAATTAAGGAGATGAAACTTGCTATAAGATGCCATCTGTGCAGCAAGTTTACCTGTGTACTCTGACCTCATTTCTGGATCCTTCTACTCTTGTTTTTTCTCCTCCATTTCTTTGTTGTGTTGCAAGGTGCTCACCGGTTGATAGAAATTCCTAACATGCTTCAGCTTGTTTTCCATATATGACAGAAAAAGAGGGGAAGGTGAGCACCAGCTGAGCAATGAACTATGCTCTGATGGAAAAAGGGTCCAGAGAGGACAGATGGAAGACAACAGAAATGTAAAGACAGTGTTGGCAGAGGGCTGAGAATACCGCCTAAAACTGGGTTTCACATTTGCCATTTGCTGAGCTTGAACCTAAAGCGACAGCCTTTCCCTCTCTACCGTGAGGGATGGCTTTTCACTGCAGCACAAGCAGAGACCCACAAAGAAAGCACAACTCCCCCTCTCTGCCTGCAACAACAAAACTAGACCAGCATCGCCTGAGAACTCATCGAGTTTTTGCATTACACTTCATAGACAACAGAAAAAGCTGTGATCACTTGAAGCAAAATGAAGCCAAATGTACATGGTCCACACACAAGAGCAGGGGAGAACACACTGCAGCAGCCTGGTGATTCACACCAGAAACAGTGAGGCTGCTATAAATACTTCCCCACCCAACTCCAACCACCAGGACAAGACACCTGCAGTACATGATAGATGATCAGACCAGTCAAAAGGAGGGAATTACAGACCACCCATTGGGGCTCCACTACACGCAACAATGATACACCTCTAGGGTTCCAACACCAGCTCTCTGGAGTTATTCAGTAATACAAAACTGGATGTATGTACTTGACCTTTCAACAAATAACCAAAAAAAATGAAATGACTTGGCTGCGTTCAGATTAAACCATAAGTGAAATAACAACAACATAAAAGAGAAAGGATGTAGGTTGTAAGGCTGTTCCTACCTTACAACAGGAGTAGATGTATTGGGTCTTAGTTCTAGCAGTACATGAAGTATTCCATATGAAAAACTATTTAAAGGATTTCTCAACAACAAAGTTTATTAATCAGCTGCTGTCCAGTTTTCTTAAAATCATAAGCGACCCGTTTCTTTTTACAAGCCTTTTTTCATATGACATTTCAACCACAAAAGCAAGAGAAGAGAACATAAGGACTATATCACTGTCTTTCTTATAGATCCACTCCGATTAAAATCGTGTTTTTGGAGCTATTAACATGTTCTTGTGGCATTTCTCTGTTGACAGAGGAAATAAAGACAATTATTTTTAAACTGTTATTCCAAGTATTTCTTTATTCAAATCATTGTGAATTAGGAGCAGTCGAAAAAAATGCTGTTTAAAAAGAATAGACTCGGCAGGCAACAAGCTCCGTGCTCAGCTCCATTCTGGGCGTTAGATGCTGTAGGCTAGCAGGAGAGTAATGGTAAATAGTAAATGGCCTTTACTTATAAAGCGCTTTTCTACCTACAAGGCCCAAAGCACTTTACAGGAACAGACCCATTCACACACACATTCACACACTGGTGGCGGCTCCACTACCGAACACTGGCGCCAACTTACCACCAGAGGCAATAATTTATATGAACAACTCCAGTCTGGCTTCCGTCAATTTCACAGTACAGAAACAGCCCTCCTTAAAATTACTAATGACCTTCTACTCGCCGCTGACTCTGGTTTAGCCTCCATCCTCCTTCTACTTGATCTGACTGCTGCTTTTGATACAATTTCACACCCCATCCTTCTGGAAAGACTTTCAACCATTGGCATCACAGACCTACCCCTCAGCTGGTTCCAGTCCTACCTTTCAGGCCGCACGCAATTCATACAATTAAAGTCATTCACCTCTCCCACAGTTCCAGTTACCACAGGTGTGCCCCAAGGCTCTGTCCTAGGGCCCCTGCTATTCATCATTTACCTTCTTCCCCTTGGTTATATTTTCCGTAAACACAACATCCACTTTCACTGTTATGCAGATGACACCCAGCTCTACCTCTCCTCCAAGCCTGACTCCACTCTTCCACCTGCCTCCCTCTCCAAATGCCTTCTTGAAATAAAATCCTGGTTCACTGCAAACTTCCTTAAATTAAATAGTAACAAAACTGAACTCCTCATCGTAGGAACAAAGACCACCCTAAATAAACTCCCTAACTTCTCCATTTCCTTCGATAACTGCTCCATCCTTCCCTCCCCACAAGTTAAGAGTCTGGGTGTCATCCTTGACAGCACTCTCTCCTTTACTGCCCACATAAATAGCATCACCCGGACGGCCTATTTCCACCTCCGAAACATCCGCCGTCTCCGCCCCTCTCTCAGTCCTCACTCCACGGCCATTCTAGTCCACAGTCTCATCACCTCTCGTCTGGACTACTGCAACTCCCTCTTATCCGGACTCCCTTACAAAACCATTCACAAACTACAACTGCTACAAAATTCTGCTGCCCGGATCATAACACAAACCCCCTCAACTATGCATATCACACCTGTTCTACAAAAACTTCACTGGCTACCAGTGCCATTCCGGATTCATTATAAAATCCTTATCTTGACCTTCAAAGCCCTCCATAACCTCGCCCCCCCCTATCTGTCAGACCTTATCCATGTTGCCATTCCCACCCGCTCCCTTAGGTCTGCCTCTTCACTCCAGCTTGCTACACCCACCGCTCGGCTCGTCACTATGGGGGGCAGAGCATTCAGCCGCTCTGCCCCCCAGCTCTGGAACTCACTGCCCCCAGGTCTGCGGAACATGAATTCACTCACACAGTTTGCTAAAAATCTGAAAACCCACCTCTTCAGAAAAGCATACCCACCCTAGTTAATTTTATGATTCCATTGTTTTGTATGTTTTTAACTAATGTGTCTTTCTTTTAACTGTATTTTATTGTTTCTATCTGTAAGGCGACCTTGGGTGTCTAGAAAGGCGCCATATAAATAAAATTCATTATTATTATTATTAAGGTGGGGTTGTGTCTTGCCCAAGGACACATCGGTGTGCAAGGCAGAAATCGAACCTGCAATTTCACAATCATGGGTCGACCCCCCTACCGCTGCACCATTCCCATTACCAGGTGGGTGATGGGAATGGGGGGTGGGTTGCTCAATGCCAACAGTCCTGTTTTTACTTGAACTTTGTCTTACAAGGCTATGTCTTAGAAAACAACACGGATCTTTGGCAAAAAATGGCATCATCATAATTAGAGGACATTACTAGTTTAAGAGCTCATCTACCTGGTGCATCCTAGTAGCTAACTTATAAGTTACACAAGGTATTTTAGGCAAAGATTTGCCTCCTTTCATGCTAGAGCGTGTGTTTCTCTGTGTTGAGGTTGTTAAAGAAAAACATATTTAAAGAGATTTTACAATCCAGATTGTTTTTAAAAAATGTGATGGAAGCACAGATGCGAGACTGACACTCATCCCACTTCAGTTCCTCGGAGACAGCTGCAGTCTCCTCACAGCATGCTGATAAATTTACTTTAGTGCAAATGCACACTTGCACACAGAAAGTCAGCAATGAGGTGATAAAACACCCTTAGCTTTAAAATAAACAAACTAAAGAAGGCCATTTACCACATTCCTTTCAGTTCAGTCTCACCTACGTAGATGTCAAATCCTTCAAAGAATGTAGGTTCTAAAAGATTACTCCCAAAGGTTTAGAAATAACAAAAAGCCTTCCAATAAAACCCAGAATCCACATTAATCTGACATTAAAGACTGCTCCTTTGAACATGAAAAAAAGTCAGCACAGTTGAGAGGGGGGGGGGGGGGGTTTCCTCATGGTCCGGTCCAGAATCTAACACTTTGCCCAGAAAGTTCTCAGAGGTGCTTGGCACCAGAGGAGAGGACTCAGGTGGGGGAGGACAGCAAACGCCCTGAGTGAGTCAAGAAATGTGATTTTAAAATTGATCTATGATGTCAGCAAAGCTTCTAAGTAGAGAAGATTAAATGGTGACTATCTGTTCTGTAAAGTTTTATTACTTTAAAGAATTTTTAACTCCTTTTATTCCTGTTTTTCAACAACCACCAGTAAAAATATCCAAAATAACAAAATAAGTTTGAAAATAAAATCCTTATTTTAATTCTTTGTTTTTTTTTCTCTCTGGCACAATTACATTTTTTAATTGAATGCTATATGTATTCAAATAAACTTTGTTAAAATTAAAATGTTCATCAATTTTTACTACAAATAATTTTGATTTTAATCCGAAATTTTTAATTTAAAAAGAAGATCAAAAGCACTGACTTAAAAAAAACTTATCAATTAATATGAAAGAATTTGATTTTCAAGAGAACAAGAAACACGAATCCAATGAAAATCATGTTTTTGGTGTTTTGGACATAAATAAGAGATTTGGTTCAAAAATTGGATTTTTGAGTCTTTCTTTATTCAAATTGTTGTGAAGCTGGCATCTGGTGCAGTTTTGTTACTCCAGTAATGTTAGGTTACTGGTGTGAGGGGCTGTTAGCTAGAAGGAAAGTGCGTACGGTAAATAGAAAGCTCTAAGCAACAGGAAAGGGAATGGGGGCCGGGGTTACTCAGCGTCAACAGTCCCGCCCACAACTCAGAGGCAAATTTCAACTGAACTACTGCCACTTTGCAGAAACTAATGTCCTAGGAAATGACACAGGTTTTTTTATTTTGGCTAATAATCATGACGAAAAGACAACTTTTTAGAAAATAGATCATGAGATGATTAGAGTGGGTCTTTAAAAAATGGATACATTGAAAACATTTTCCTCCTGCTTCCCACAATCAAAAGCCTACAAAAGCAGAGAGTTTGTGTTGGTAACAATCTTCTTAGGAGCGATATGATTTGCATCTTTCCTTCGATGCATTGCAGTCAAGCTGTTCCAACATTTAAAATAAGGTGGACAATGCTAAGCCTTGAAATCAATTTAACCCATGAGAACCAAGACACATTTTTTCTTAAAAATTAAATTGTGTGCACTGGACCACAAACCAAGTGGACCACAGAATCCATTTCTGATCTTTTTCTGTTACACTGATGTCACCATGGGTTCTTATGGGTTAAGAAAGGATGTTCCTTTTACAAAGCCATGTGGTGTAGCTTTACAAAATGTACAGGTGGCCTCTCCAAATTAATACTAAGATATGAAAATATACAAAGTAGTTAGTGTACTTACAGAGGGCCATTTTTGAATATCCTTTTGTCCAAAAATTGTAGAAAAACTTTTCAACAAGTTCACAGAATCTACAGGGGTTTACAGTCTTGATTAACCCATGTGACATAAAAATAATGGCCTTGCAAAGTTGCGTCTGAACAAACCACTCTTCTAAAGAAATGCCAGCTTCCCAGACCAGATCAAAATGGTAGTGCTTGGTCATAACGCGTTAGACCACAATGGTGAAATCAGCTGCTGCAACATCAGCATAATGACCTCAAACAGAGTATTAGACAAAGTATTTTGGGCATTTCAATGACCTTTCTTTAACAAATTTGCACTACCTCTATCTCCTTAATCCACCCAACAATTCTTTAGGCAGAAGATATTTGTTTATGAACTTCCTGCTCTACTCTTATTTTTTATAGAAATGTTTTGGGCCAAAAGGAGCTTTTATGTTGGTTTTACTGCATAAATTCTAATGTTATTATTAAAAGATAGATTTTTTTTCAGTTGAAATCAATGGTTGTGTGATTTTCAGTATTTTCTTTTTACTCAAACCAAATTAGTTCTGTAATGGGAAATTGGGGGGAAAAAAGTACCGGTATTGATATATAATAAATAATAAAAATAAAAGCATAATTTGGATCATTTAGCAGTGAAATCGGGCCCTAAAGTTCACTAAGATAGAAGATAGACCTTGATTCTGCTTATTTTCGCAGCTGGTTTAATGTTTGCAAAGAACAATGGCGAAATCTATGAAGGTATTCCAGAAGGAAAGGGCAGACTTCACCCTGACTGGCATGTTGTGGCCACAGATGGATAAATAATTCTCCCTCTTCCTTCTGTTGATCAGTTTTGTCTTGTTCTGCTGTGACTAAACTAAAGTGGGTCACAGCCCCCAAAAAACAAGAACTCTTTGTTCCTAATCCAGCAGGATGGGGACAGAGGAAGATGATGAAAAAGCAGGAAACTGCAGGCCGCAGAGCCAGATCAATGCCCTGGAAAACAATTAGCCCAATTCTAGTGCCAGAAACCACGACTGTATGTGTGTAGGAAGAAGACCCTCATAAACATGTCAAACCATAAATCCAGCGACAACACAATTTCAGACATCAATGGAGTCTGGATCAGGCTTTTCAGGGATCTTTGAAAAAACTGAAGTGCAAAAGCAGCTGCAGCTAGCTACCTGAGACACTTCCACATGCACTTACTTCTCCTCCACCAATCTCTCCTCACTGTTCATCAACGGCTTGCTCTGTGATGGCTTTATATCCCAAATAGGGCAGAGGCAGCAGTGTGTTAGTGATTATTTAAACCTGCTGCAAACCTGCAGAGCTTAAGATCATTTCCAAATAAAGCTATCTTCAGCCTGAAGATGCATCCTCTCACGACTCCTTCAGAAAGATACTCAGCTACCAGTTAAGGAAAGACCACAAACGTGTGCAGGTGCACTTGTGTTGCTGAAGTTTATTACAGAATGAAAGAGGGCACTTTTTAAGAACAGTCAATAATGCATAAGGTGTTTACTTTTGATGTGCGAGAGATCAGGCGTCGCAATCGCTGTGGCATCTTTACGGTCCATCATAAAATCGTTTCACCAGCTGTTTTCCAGCTCTTATAAGAGGATCAGCAGCAATGCATCAACTGAGCTGTCTGTCAGTGACAAGCTGGCGAAGATGAGAATCTCACAATTAAGGAAGGCATGGAAGCGGGAAGGCGGGAGACCAGCAGTAGCTGCAGAGCAAATGGAAGATTTTACATTTTTCTTTATTTTGTCTTAAAGTCTCACTCTGGTCATCTCTTGATTTATTGTAAAAATGTTACCAGTGGTTTAAATTATGAGTTTTTATAACCAGTCAGTTTCTAGGACATACCGGTAGTTTTTTGAGCCAGACGCCAGCTAGGACGAGGAAAACTAGTCGTCTACAAGTTGCATCAGAATGGAACTTGTTGTCTGCCCATTGTAGCTTCTACGTCACAGCTACAAGCTTTTTCCAACAACAATTATTCGTCTAATCTTGATTCACAGTGATTTTAGGAAAGAAATACTCAGAAAAGCAGTTTTACGCTTAATTTTTGTTATAAACGTCCTCCATCATTAGAAAACTGCTACAAGAACATGTTAAAAACACCAAAAACATGATTTTCATCAGAGTGGGTCTTTAAATTTGTTTGTCTTATCAATCTTATGTTTTTTACAGAAAACAGAAAAAAATATGGACTTTTATAAAAAAAAAAAAAAAGTCAATGTGTGTCTTTTCATTAGTGTGATGAGCACGCTGGCTGGTCTACTGGGACATCGACATGCAGTAAAGAACTACATGGTTGCACCTTAAGCACAGAGGTTACAGGGGGCAGCTACTGATGTCAAAACATGGCTGGATGGATGTAAAGCAGTCAAAGGAAAGGGTCAGTGTTCTTTGCTTATGACAAACGCACAAAAAAGGATACAGGTGGGGCATAGTCGTATACTTATGGTTTTGAAGCTACAGGGATAATTAGTCCAAGTTTTCCAACATGATTGCTTATATTTCCTTCAAACAAACCAAACCGACTGCAGTTGCCGTCCTGCAGGCATCGACCCATGAGAGATTGCAGGATGGTTGGCTGAGATTTGAGCTGCTGCTGCTGCTTAGTCAGCTATCCAGTCTGTCCAAACCAGCCGTCTGTGGTCAGGAGTGCATGCAACCTTTGTTGTCCATTTATTAGTATGCCTGTGTGTGCATGTGTGCATAAGTGTGCGAGTGTGTTAACCATATGTTTCAAACCCTGAAGAATTTGGATTTAAAGTCAGGCAGATGGACAAACCCAGAAGGAGATATAGAGCAGAGTTTCTCTGACGCTTATGGCTCTTGCACTTGCTGCTTGTGTGATTCATGTGCGTGTGTCAAGCTCTGGAAATGTATGATGATACCAAGCAGACTTGACCCCCCCGCAGCAATAAGCCACTGTGGACACATAGGCTTTTTTAAGCTTCAGAGAAAAGGAAGTCTATGGTGAGTGTTTCTGAAAGTAGGAACTTCAGCCTTAGCGGAAGTTTGCTCTTAAACAAAGAAATGCTTAAATACTTTTAAACTCCACTTCAGTACAGACAACCCTTGTGTTCCCAGTGGCGTCTTTTGCTAAAACCACATCCAATACTGGAAGACATGCAGAGTATTGATTCAGCCACTCTATCTCCCAGAGGAAAAACAAACACACCAGTGTATTTTTATTACTCTGTGCTAAATGAAAATGTACATCCTTTCAATATCTATGGAAAAAAAATGTTGATAAAATAACTTTAATTCAATTTTCAGTCTCATATATTAGAAGTTATGACCAAAATCTGATCAAGTGAAGGGTTTTTAAGAAAGTAATATTACCCGATGACTAAATCAGATGATATTAGCAGTGGTATTTGCCGTCTGGTTTAAAAAAAAAATTAATCTGCCCATATTGGAGGGGGGGGCTAAGAAAAAGTGTAAGCAGCTCATAGCGGCACAGTCTAATTCTGAACACACTTCAACTGTGACATACTTGAGGTGTCATGTAACAAGATTAGACGACAGAAAAGAGGGACCAGTCTGGTTGAAGGTTCAAGAAAAGCCCTAGGGCTGACTCACGGAGCACAGGTTGGAGTGTGGTTCCCTAGTTCCGCTCAAACTCTTTATATCGTCCCTGCCCAGACACAGCTGATACATACACCAATACAATAGTGGAGGCGTTTACTCCTCCTTTGGCAGCAGGATTCATTCTGGCTCTCACTCACAGCACCACTATCTTGTTATTGAGTCTAGGAGCCAGTGCCGTGGTTCATCTCTGCAAAGCGGGCCAAAGGCCTGCACCAGACCAATCAAGGCTACCATGAGAGCTGTATTTGAGGCCAGATGTACTTTGGCATACCCAACTGGTGAAAAAGAAGTCAAAATCCCACAGACTTCGATAGAGAAATAAACAGTTATTACTTAGTCATATTTGTCAGAATAACCGTTCTTACTCTCTGGGTGGGGGAAGTGTTCCTACTCTTGGCATTCTCTTAATGAGCTTCAAGAGTTAGTCACCTGAAATGTTTTTCACTTCACAGGTGTGCCTTGTCAGGTTTAATAAGTGTGAATTCTTGCCTTATAAATGGGGTTGGGACCATCAGTTGTGTTGTGCACAAGTCAGGTGGATACACAGCTGATAGTAGGGTTGGGCGATGTCCCCTAATTTGGCCGTTGACGATGTTTGCTGTCAACCATCGGGATGGACGATGACATCGTCGGGGGGGGGGGTTGGATTCTAATCCGACCATTGATCCCATCAAGATATTTTGTACATGTAACCGCGGCTTATGATGTCGACGCGCAACGTGGCGGGGGCGTGGCATCACGATGGTGGTCTCTCCATCGGGATGTCAGTCACCCATCACGATGGACGATGATATCGTCCATCGGCACAACCCTAGCTGATAGTCCTACTGAATAGACTGTTAGAATTTGTATTATGGCAAGAAAAAAGCAGCTAAGTACAGAAAAACGAGAGGCCATCATTACTTTAAGAAATGAAGGTCAGTCAGTCCCAAAAATGGGAAAACTTTGAAAGTGTCCCCAAGTGCAGCCACAAAAACTATCAAGCGCTATAAAGAAACTGGCTCACATGCGGACCGCCCCGGGAAAGGAAGACCAAGAGTCAACTCTGCTGCAGAGGAGAAGTTCATCCGAGTCACCAGCCTCAGAAATCGCAGGTTAAAAGCAGCTCAGATTAGAGGAGCAGGTCAATGGCACACAGAGTTCTAGCAGCAGACACATCTCTGCGCAAGATGACCTGGCCTCCACAGTCACCGGACCTGAACCCAATCAGGATGGTTTGGGGTGAGCTGGACCGCAGAGTGAAGGCAAAAGGGCCAACAAGTGCTAAGCATCTCTTGGAATCCTTCAAGACTGTTGGAAAACCATTTCAGGTGACTACTTCTTGGAGCTCATCAAGAGAATGCTAAGAGTGTGCAAAGCAGTAATCAAAGCAAAAGGTGGCTACTATGAAGAACCTAGAATATGACATATTTTCAGTTGTTTCACACTTTTTTGTTATGTATATAATTCCACATGTTTTAAGTCATAGTTTTGATACCTTCAGTGTGACTCTACAATTTTCATAGTGATGAAAATAAAGAAAACTCTTTAAATCAGAAGGCGTGTCCAAACCTTTGGTCTGTACTATATATGATTCCTGCTAGTCCCCAAATCCAACATTTGGCAGATTCTCTAGAGCCCGCTTTCAACAGAAGGGGCGTGGACTTCCAACAATCTTATTTTTGATTGGCAAGAGCAGTTGCCATAGAACTTATGACTCAGACCAATTCAGCCCAATCACTGCTTTTTGATGTCATCTGGCTCCAACATGGCGAGGTCCATATTGGGCAAAAAATAATGACTGAATTGACTTTGTTTCATTGGATCCAAAAGTAAGCCATTTTCTCTCGGTCCAGCTCTTAATATGTGTGTCACTACACAGTCACTACACTGCAGCAAGACTGAACCACAGCAGATTCTCTAAGTGTCGGTCTATATTCAGACACACGCATCTCTAACAAAAGGCAGGGATAACCTGACCCCCCCCCACCCCCCACCCCACCCCCCCACAAGACTGAAAACTCAGCTCTCAGGCATGAAAAAACCGTTAACGTCCAACTCAACATGGAATAAATGACATTTCTTCACATGGTGGCACTCCATAAACAATGATGCAGGCTATATTTAGACAACACAAAGAATCTTGGGTTACTTCAGATCTTATTTTTTAGCGCTGCGGCTCCTATAATGACAAGGCCCTGCAATGACTTCACTTAAAGTGATGACACTAAAGCGACAGTAACACTTATCTGTGGGGAAGCAGCTCAGCTGTTAACCATATTGGCAGAAACAGAAAAAAAAGGTATAGGGCATTCAAGTCAGCAAAATGAAGTGAACTTTGGGGGCTGTTTGACATTCATGTCTTGTTGATGCAGGCCCAGAGCGGTGAAGCAAGGAGCTCAGTCTGGCAGAGCTGATAGCTGGGAGGGGGGAGGCGGGTCAGCGAAAGTTTGCATTTGCACATAAAGCATGTCTACTGATATTAAACACAAAGGCAGCTGATAATTTCTATAGATCCAGCTTCATAATGGGCCTCAATCCAGGGCTTCCTGAAGGCTAATCAGCTCTCCGACTGAAAGCAGTCAATAGGCTGCTGCCTGCACTTTCCTGCCTGTGAGGTTTGCCACAGGAACATGGGGGTGAGGGTGGGGCAATGCGGTGCTAAAGGAGGATAATTTTGGCTCCGGCCCAATGCCTGCATGTGGGCCTGATACAGCCGAGAGCCTGGCCTGAACTGTGTGCTGTTGTGCTTTCACAGCTGCTGCTGAAGGAAGCACAGCGAGATAACAGAAGTCAAAGTGTGGACATGGGTGGATCACATGGAAAAAATGCTTTCAGCGGGGAAGTAAACACGCCTGCTGGATTCCTCCTTCAATCACTGAACCAGGACTTAAGAAATGCATCAAAGGGAGGCATGTGGCCCTCCTCTTTAGGGAGGTTTATCACAGCTATAAATATGTGGGCGCTTCATTGTCCAAAGTTGAGCGAGTGGATGAAACCCACTATGCCTCAGCGGCTTCCACTTCTATAGGGTCTTTGAAACAGCAGAGCATGCATCTGTCCAGCTTTATGTGCAACATTTTTGCCTAAAACGATGACAGGATTTACCGCCCGTGTGACATGGTAATTACACTGGCTTGTGTAACACTTTTTTTTTTTTGGAAGCAGCTCCTTTAAGGAAAGCCCCACATCCCTGTAAGCGGAGAACCAATCCATAAATACTGGCTGGATATAGAGCGGGCCGATGATACCGGGGGACGCTCCCACAAATGTCAAGAGGGCAGCATTTTGACCCTAAAAAGGGGGGGGAAGACCTCAGAACTTTTTCAGGGTGTTTGTAGAAAACAAAGGGCTGTGGAGGTGAAAACAGAAGCAGCCTGGTATGCGAGTGTCATGTTAATACACGTGTGCGGTGCCAAGCCAAATGCAACTGTAGCTCGAAGGAGAGCAAAACATTTGCTGAGCCTTTAGCAACACATTCGTCATCACAAAGCCGACCCATGTGTCCTGGAGCTGTTCCTTTGAGCGGCACCGGACTGCGCTTCATTTACACCCAGCTAAACTTAACCTCACAGTCTCCATCGGGGGTGGAGGAGGACTCTGGTTTCTGGCAGAACTGAGCGCGCGCTCAGTTTTTAGAGGTTTCCTGTTGCTTTTCATGATGTTATCTGGATGATGTTTCGTTTATACCAATTTACCAAAAGTTATGATTTCTGTTTGAAGAAAGAGCAAGAATTTGCTGACACCACAGCCTCACCCCCCACCTCAGGGTTTGTGCTTTATTATTCATTTTGCCTTAAAGTCTCACTCTGATCATCTTTTGATCTATTGTAAAATCTTCCCCAGTGGTCTTTTAATTATAATTAGTTAATTATTTTTGCCAAAATTTTAAAAAAGCGGTTGTTTGTTCAGAGAGGCAGGAGTTCATTCGAATTTTGCCACTGAATTGTGGACGGGACTGTGGGCACAGAGTGAGCCTGCTTCCATTTCCCGTCATCCCTTTCTTAACACGCTCTCCCATTACCTTACAGCCCCTTACAAAAATGGCCACCCCTATCAGAGCTATCCAACCGTACAGTTTTGAGCCGGATACCAGCTCAGACGAGGAAAACCAAGACCCACATGGATCTATTGGTCTGCAAGTGGATGCATCGGAATGGAGCAGAGCAGGCAGCTGGTGCCCTGCAGGTTGTAGTTTTTATATCACAACTATGAGCTTTTTAAAAGCATTTTTTTCACCTGCTCTCCTATTCACGATTTGAATAAACATGTATTTGTCCTCTATCATGAAAAAAAAGCTTCAAAAACACGATTTTCATTGGAGTGGATCTTCAAAAAGTTTGCCATCCCCCCAGATAACCCCTGAAGGGAAAAACTTCCCCTGCTGCCATGGCAACATGCACCTCTGCAGGTGTGTTCTGGAACACACCTAAATCACAATCCACCCCCCCCACTCCAAAAAGCACGTCTTTGTTGCATCCCCACCTTCAATACAACTTCATATTGAATCATTTTTTACCACATAAAAGTTTTCCTAAATGAAAAAAAAAACAAAACTTGACGGACCCACATATAAGCAGCGTTCCCACAACAAACGTTTGAATTCTACAGGGGAAAACACGGCTCATGTTAAATTAACCCAGTCCATCCAGGTGTCATCTCTTCGCTCACCTGGCCGGCGCCACTTTCATGTTAACCTGGTTGAGCTGAAACATTTAAAAATCCCGCAAACGTGACATTTTATCGTCTTAATTCCATGTCCAGCGTGTTGTGTTTAAGCTAACGGCTCTTTGATGTTGCGTTCAAGGCGGGATAACTTGCCTAAATCATCCATGTTGGCCGGAAATGGTTCCGCCACCGTGAACCGGACCGGTCTCTCTTCTTTTTTTTCCCTTCTCCCCTCCGACGGTCACCGCTGGACTGTGAAGAAGCTGCCGGTTCGGCTCTTTGTTCCCCCCCTCCGACAGGAAAGCTCCGTCACTGACGCGAGGAAGTTTTCAAGTCCCTCCTGGTTTCTGCAGCTCGACGAGTCTTCGCCGCGCTCGCGCGCACACAAACACGCGAACCCGAACACAGTCGGGTACGTGGGCAGTCCACCCCCCAGCCCAGCAGCCTCAACATGCAGCGACATCTAGTGGCAGAAAGCGGTACTACTGTGAAGTACTACGACAGCAGTCCACATAACCACAGACAGAACTGCAGGCTTAAACACCAAATATGCAGAAATATACTGTTGGTACAGTCTGTATGTTCTTTCATTTTTAAGAGGAAGTAATTTGGAATTTGCATATGTAAAGGAATCACAAATTAAACGGCCACTTTAAATGGCACACACCTGTCCACCTGCTCCTTAATAGAATTTTTTATTCAGCCAATCGCATCAATGCATTAAGGCTTGTAGACGAGACCATCTGCTGCTGTTCAAACCGAGAATGGGGAAGAAAGGTGATTTAAGTGACCTTGATCGTGGTTGTTGGTGCCTGGCCGCTGGCCAGATCTACTGGGATTTTCACCCACAACCATCTCTAGCGTTTACAGAGAATGGTCCGAAAAAAAAAGGAAAATATCCAGTGAGCGGCAGTTCTGTGGGCGGAAATATCTTGTTGATGCCAGAGGTCAGAGGAGAATGACCAGACTGTTTCCAGCTGATAGAAAGACAACAACTCAAATAACCTCTGGTTGCAACTGAGGTCTGCAGAAGAGCATCTGTGAACGCACAACACATCCAACAGTGCCACTACTGTCAGCTAAGAACAGGAAACTGAGGCTATACAATTCACACAGACTCAATCAAAATTAGACAATAGAAGATTGGAAAAACGTTGTCTGGTCTAATGAGTCTGAATGTCTTCTATGACATTAGGACGTTAGGGTCAGAATGTGGCGTCAGCAGCATGAAAGCATGGATCCATCCTGCCTTGTAGCAATGGTTCAGGCTGCTGGTGGTGGAATGGTGTGGGGGACATTTCCTTGGGATAGTTTGGGCTCAACATAGTTGCATCACCACAGCCTATTGAGTGTTGTTGATGACCACGTCTATCCCTTGAACATTGCTTGAAAGGAAGTAGGAGGAAGCAATTTTATATAATCCCACCCCTATTTTTGTTCACTGAACTTTTATTTTTTTTATTTGACCATAAATATCATTACTCTCTTGACTTCTTATCAGTTATTTATACTTTACCATTTCAAGTGCAGATTAAAAAAAGCCACAAGTATTAATAAATCAACTGACAACAATAAAGTACAAATTTATTACACAAGAAGGCATAACATTATTTCAGAAATCATTACATATCACAGGTATCCAAATTAGGTGCATGTTGTTAATTAGAGAAAATTGAGCAACATTCAAGGAATTTTAATTATAAAATCATAGATAATCATCAGGAATCATTAAGTCTTTTTTTGACTCCATTAGAAAAGACTATTGCTTTAACCATCATTAATAAATCATTTATTTTCCTGTTTTAACAAGGCTGCAAGGTGGCGCAGTGGTTAGCACTCTTGCATCACAACAAGTAGCCCCCGCCCCGGTTCAAGTCCCGGCTGGGGGACCTGCCACAGAACATCAATGGGGGGCCTACCTGCCACAGAACATCAATGGGGGGCCTGTCTGTGTGGAGATTGCCTGTTCTCCCCGTGCATGCGTGGGTTTTCTCCGGGGTCTCCGGCTTCCTCCCACCATCCAAAAACATGCTTCAAAGGTCAATTGGAAACTCTAAATTGTCCCTAGGTGTGAGAGTGAATGGGTGTGTGATTGTGGTTCTGCAACAGACTGGCGAACAGTCCAGGGTGTCCCCTGCCTTCGCCTACAAGTGGCTGGGATTGGCTCCGGCAGCCCCGTGACCCCGAAAGGGACAAAATAGTAGAGAATGAATTTTCCTGTTTTATAATAATCCAATTAAAGTAGACAAGAAACATCCAAAGTTCTGGAATATGTTTTATTTTTTAATTGATATGGTAGAGTTTTTCTAAAATAAAGGCTTGAAGACAAAGACCGCTACACAAAAATATGAACTGTGGAGGAAGGATGTCCCAATGGAAAAAAAAATAATGCAGCCCCAGACAACGATGAATCAGACTCCAAAAAAACAGAAGCATCTAACAGTACAGGCATTGTTTCCACAACTGAGATGCGTTAGCAACTATGAATCATTAACATGTGCACCAAATGAGGAAATCAGTACAGCTCACAAAAAAAGGCACAAAATGTAGTCGAAATAGCAACAGGACATAGTTTCTTTTAAGTTTGTACTTAGGAAAAAAAAATTATGACTGGAGCTGGAGAGTGGAGCTGTAATTCTACCATAAGAAACCAACATCAGGTTTGCAAAAAGATGATAAGATGCCAGATATATTTACCTTAAACCTCATATTGCTTAATACATTGTAAACAATAATAAAGACTCACCATTTCACTCACCAATTAACTGATTATAATTTATTGCATTGCAAACAATGTAAAACATATCACAGAATACCATAATCTATTGGCTTGCAGGTAGATGCATCAGAATGGAACGGAGCAGGGAGCTTGTGGCCTGCCGATTGTAGCACTCATGTCGCTGCTACTATCATCTGCTTCTGATTTAAAACCATTTGAATAAAAAATACTCAGAAATGCAATTTTAAGCTTTAACGTTCTTGCCACAAGAACATGTGAAAAACACCAAAAACGCAAATATTGGAGTGAAGCTTAAACATAGATGTTTATGGGTGAAGGTTTGCTTCATGAAAAGCACGAGTGTAAAAGCAGAACATTTCTCAAGAATCATTTCATACAGCATCCCAGGTTGAAGTGGCCACTAGGGGGCAGCAGATACTCGACATAAAAATCTCTTTCTCCCTGCAATCAGTAAGTTTAATTAAATATTTTCTAAGCAACAAATACCGGAATTTAACAACACGATTCTGAGTAGAACATAGAGATCAGATACTAAATAGTAGAAATTTGAAAGTGTTGGTTTTACCACACTGCCTTGTTTTAGTGTATTGCTAAAATTATTTTTTTCTTATTCTCAACATTTTTGGATGACATTTGTCGTACATTTGGAATACTAGACTCAATAAAGGCAATTTTTTTGCTTTTACTGTAGTTTAACTTGTTTTTTTTATCAATAAATGTTTGTTTTTTTTTACTTTATCTTTTTGTCGACCCGTTTTATCTGGTCTTGTCATAAATTAGGTACTGCATATGTTCATTAGTGAATGTATTAAAAAGATCATATAAATATATGCACATAAAATATATACTAAAAAAGACGAGGGTACTGGAATTCTGATTCACTGTTTTTATAGCTTTTGACCATAAGTTTACTGTTATTTGTATCTCAGCAGAAACTAAAGTATGAACATTGTAAACTGCGCCTGCAGCACATTTCAAGGTGCTTCCTCTGTAACATTGTTGGGAATGTCAGAGATTTAAATGAAATATAATTTTGTTTCTTTTTTGTCTAGTCTGAGTGGGGTTGTGTTGTGTTTCAGAGGACAGTAGATCAGCTAATACATCCTTAGATACAGTGAAAGCAGCCTGTGTCACTGTTTGTCTGCCCTTTAAAGCTATCTAATGTGATCAAAAACCCCATGAAGAAAAGGCTGAAGCACAGTTCTGACAAAACACAGCAGCCTTTACTGAATGGGAGCTGCAATACGAGGAGAAGGCTGCATGCTCAGGATAATAGAATAATAATGATGGCGCTTCGCGCCGGTGTAAAATAAAGCTCAACATTTAATTTAAAAGATCTATTAAATACAAAGTAAAACATTAAATCTATATATGTATGCAAATAATTTACCCTAAATGTTTTTTTGGTTTTATTGTAATGTTTTTCCAACATCCACAAACGGCCAGTTTTGTCTCAACTTCCAAAAGTAGTTTTCTAATACTACTATTATATTGTCTGGAAAGGTTTTATAAATTTACCTTTACTTAAATATATAAAAACAAAAGACTTATTTATAAAATAAGCTGAAGTTCTAACGGAACATACGGAGCCCCTAAAGGGCCATTGATGAAAAAAAAAAAACTGGAGGAAAAAAATTTTTTTTTCAAGTAAAAAAAAATTTTTTGGGAGTAAAATATTTTTTTTTGAAGTAAAAAGGAAAAAAAAAAAATTATTGGTGCGCAGCAGTTAGTATCAGGTGCGCACCAGTTAGTTTCAGGTGCGCACCAGTTAGTTTCAGGTGCGCACCAGTTAGTTTCAGGTGCGCACCAGTTAGTTTCAGGTGCGCACCAGTTAGTTTCAGGTGCGCACCAGTTAGTATCAGGTGCGCACCAGTTAGTTTCAGGTGCGCACCAGTTAGTATCAGGTGCGCACCAGTTAGTTTCAGGTGCGCACCAGTTAGTTTCAGGTGCGCACCAGTTAGTATCAGGTGCGCACCAGTTAGTATCAGGTGCGCACCAGTTAGTATCAGGTGCGCACCAGTTAGTTTCAGGTGCGCACCAATTAGTTTCAGGTGACATCATGACATTGTCAGTAATATTTCTTGTTTTCAGAAAGTTTACAAGGTCCATATCCTCAACTTTAGCCATTCTCAAGACAACTGTAGCTACTTGGTGCACAATGAGCAAGTAGGTCAACTATCTGATATCTTCTGATACTAACTGGTGCGCACCTGAAACTAACTGGTGCGCACCTGATACTAACTGGTGCGCACCTGAAACTAACTGGTGCGCACCTGATACTAACTGGTGCGCACCTGATACTAAGTGGTGCGCACCTGAAACTAACTGGTGCGCACCTGAAACTAACTGGTGCGCACCTGAAACTAACTGGTGCGCACCTGATACTAACTGGTGCGCACCTGATACTAAGGGGTGCGCACCTGAAACTAACTGGTGCGCACCAGTTAGTTTTATTTTATTTTATTTTTTTACTTCAAAAAAAATTTTTTACTTCAAAAAAAAAATTTTTTTCCTCCATTTTTTTCCTATCAATGGCCCTTTAGGGGCTCCGTAGGAACATTAGCAATATTGTCAAATATTTTTTAACTGGAAAATTTGATAGATTTATGCGTAAAATTAGCTCATTTAAAAAATGATCCAGATAGTTTGAATTGAATCTGCTTCAGGATTTCCTCTTCTTTTTTAAAAGTATTGGCATCTGTTCATTGAGCTCCTGCCTTTGACAGAAGAACTTCCAGGTTCCCTTCAAAATAAAATTCACTGTGTAAAACAAAAAAAATCCTCCCACTGCAGCAGATACACATAAATTAAAAATGTTAGAAAACAGTATCAAACATGGGAATTTCCATTATTATGATTTTGGTGCCCTGTCATCCTTTTTCTTCTATGACTTTTAAAAAATAAACATGACATCATCCATGTAGAATCCAAATATTAAAATTAACACTTTTTAATTCTCTGTTTTTTAATCATCTGACATGTTAAAATTCTAAACATGAATAATAAAAAACACGCAATCCTCTAAAATCAATTAACTACAAACCTTTGATTTTTTGGAAATCATCATTTTCCTTGAAAGTCAAAAAGCCAGACTTAAGGGGAGGAAGGAGCTGCAGACCCTTGCCTTAGAGGCAGTGGAGGGGATTTTCCTGCTCCGTTTAAAATAGCTGCCTCCATTAAATCACAAAAACACCTTTAGTGGAAAAAGTTTGGCTATTTTTTAAATGAAAACTTGCTGTATTGAAAGAATGCAACTTGGGATGATAATTAAATCTTTATAATACATTTACACCACGGTTAAAATGTGTGGATCAAATCTGAGACAGTGAGAAAATAAGGTGCTTGTTTCCTGAACAATTGTGTTACTATTTTTGCATCTTAAACTAGAATTGTTGTGAATAAAAACTTACCAAATCACCTAAGCGAACTAGACTTTTTTTTATTTATTTCATCAAAGGGTTTTAAAAAAATGTCTTTGAATTCTGTAATAATCATTTGATGTAGTGGCCTTCAGAGGGTTAAAAAAAGTCCCTAGCTTTTCAGCATCTTTCCCCCAAAGCCCCTCTAACAGGTGATACATTTGTTAGATTTCACAGTTTATTCATGTTTTTGTCATGTATGTTCTGCTGTAAATATAATATTGGCTCATGTGATTTAAAAACAGATTTACTCTGGATCAAATAAGAAAAAAACATTACATGTTTACAGTTTCACACATCATGACATTCACAAAAAATTTTCAGAAAGCAAAAACATACATGTGGGATTACTGCAGCCTCCAATTTTTAAGGTTTGTAAATCAGTGCAGACCGTGTGACAGCTAACAGCCAACATGGCATAAACATCAAACAGCAATAAAGAAAAAAGCCCATCTCATACGTTTGGCCTTCCCATAATCGGAAAAACTCCACCTCTGCTCTTTTTTGCGTAAACAAATGTAGAATGCATTGCTGCAGAATTTTGGAGACTTTACCCACCACTAGGTGGCATCTTTTCCTGACAGAACATAGTTCACTTTAGACCTGCATTGCCAGAGCTCCCTCTGCATGGCAGTATGTCTTTGCAGAAAGAGAAAAGTTTTCTATGAGACGTGATAAAGTCACAGGATCAAACTGTGTTTAGTGAGAGTAAACGTCAATTTAAAAAAACGCCAAGTCTCCTTTTGATTGACAGGACTAATTGCTTCTTTCCTGCCAGGGTTTTACTGTCATGACATTCAGATACTTCAGATGAGAATTCGGTTTATTTTCTGTCAGAGCAAAGCTCACACTGACATGCTTCAGATTCAAATGTTGACACACAACAACTCATCTACTGGGATTTTATTGTTTTCTCCAATGAACTATAAGATCATAAACATTGAAACTCAATTTATTTTCATCTAAATCACAAAGTAATTTGAAACAGTTGGACACATATATATGTCTATATGAATCTATATATCTATACATCTACATATATCTATCTATTTATATATCCATCTAGATATAGATATATATATATATATATATATCTAGATATATGTATATCTATATATCTATATCTATATAGATATAGATTTTTATGGCATCATTGTGAAATTGGGCAGACATTTGAGTGTGAAGCTGTGCAAAAGATCCCGTCTGCAGTAGCTCATGCTGGAACAGCTAAAAACTTTATTACCCCACATTTTCCCTCCAAGGCATCCCAAATGACCCAGGTGAGTGCAGCAAGGATGACTTGGGGGTGGGGTGCATTTTTCCTCTCCGCCTGCTGCCCAACCATTCCGGTGACTAAACCACCAAAGGCACAACAGTATAATAGCAGCATGGCTGCATCTCAGTAAAACCTTTTTGTTCCGAAGCCAATTCTTTCCTTTGCACACATGCAGAACTGCATAATGCCGCTTCAAAGCAGGGTGTGGGGATTTATGAGGGTGCACATGCAATACTTATTATTCACCTGCACTGCATAACCTGGGATAAAAAAGGGAAATTTTGACAGGTTTCTGGTAAAAGTAAAAGCCAGACAACTGTCTTATTAAAATGACTTCCTTATCTCTTAATAGAGAGGGGATAAACAATTAAGTTCCTTTCAAATGTACGTGGCTTAGTACTTTCAAAGCTGTCAAAGTAGTCCAGTCATCTCCCTGTTTGAAAAGAAAAGCAATTTCCAGATTCAAACTAATAGTTCTCGTCTCCCTCACAGGTCTTGGGTTGCTTTTAAAGATTTTTTTATTTGACAAAGACAAAGAAAGTTTACTCCTGATCCTTTTCCTCTCCGTGAGTAATGATGTGAACCAGATTCTTGTAGTCCAGGTTTCCTGACACATCAGGGGGGAAGGCAGTAAACATCTGCTCCATCTAATCAGCAGAAAAAGGCAGAACAACACGTTACTCAGGCGGCATAAGAGGGTGGTATGATTCACTGACTTTTAGAAAATAATATTTTGCATGAAAACGTGTGTGTGTGTGTGTGGTGTGTGTGGTGTGTGGCTGTCAGGATGACGTGCATCCTTTTGTTTTCTCAGACTCCATGTGCAGAAAGCTTTTGGCTTTAATGATGGTGATCAGCGTGAAAAGACCTCGGTGTACCTCTTCGGCGGAGAATCGATCGGCTTGTGTCGTTAACATCTGTGTCACGCTGCAGATAAAATGACCAAAAAAAAAAAAAAAGGGTTTTAGGTTAGGGCAACCTTGAACAGTTCAAGAACCATTTGGGTCAATTTCTCTCTGACAGCAACCCAGCAGAAGCCATAAAGTCTGACTCCACTATTTAGAAAAAAATAACAATGATCTGTAATTTATGGCATTGGTACTATTATGATAAAATTAAATGAAATGTTTTTTGACATATTTAAAACACAAAGTGAAAACAGCCTTATCTCAAAATATGAAATAGTTCATAACCTTTGACAGAAGTTCACATGACCTTTCAAAATAAAAGACACCCTGTGCATCTCAATGCAGCAGTAAGTGATGTAATGTCAGCAACAATACCAGTTTATTTGACTGTTTGTGGTACATCTCAGCAAGAAATTCATACATTTAATAAACTAAAATGAAATCTGAGCTAATTAAGTAACCCCCATCATATTTTTTGATCCACTTAAAATCCTTAAGTTCGTTTAAAAATAGAGAATCTGCTTTATAATCCGGTGCGCCTTAAGTAGGATTTCGGATTGTGCTTACTGACTTGCAACTGATTTCCTTTGGAACACGGCGCTTAAAAATCTGTCAAAGTATTTTACTATGACTTTGTTGAACTATAAAGAACTGGTGAATTGCTGAAGCATTATGGGTACTGTAGTCAGAAATGAAAACAGAAATGATGTGGGAACTTACTAATCCTTCCTTAGCACTCCTTTCCCTTCAGGGTCAAAGACTTTAAACGCATTCAGGATCGTTTCCTCTGGATCAGCACCTGCAAACAGTAAAGCAGCAATCTCATTTCTTCAAAAAAAACATGTTTTTTTTTTTATTCTCCAACATTTCCTGAATTGGATACCTTTGAGTTTTTCTCCAAACATGGTGAGGAAGACGGTGAAGTTGATTGGGCCGGAAGCCTCTTTGAGCATGTCGTCGATCTCTTCCTGTTTCACGTTCAGTCGTCCTGTGGCAGCCGTTAACAATTGGGTTAGGGTCACTTAAAGCAGCCTTTACTCATCTTATGGTACATGAATGCTGATGGCAGCATACCCAGGGCAGCAAAAGTGTCCCTAAGATCATTCTTGTCAATGAAGCCGTCCCTGTTCTGGTCCATAATAGTAAAGGCCTAAGAGGAAAGGAATATCTGTTGACATTAGCATTTCTCTTTGCCTGGATTTCATGGGATGCATGTTTATAGCTGAACACTGATGAGTATTTATAACAAGTAAGCCCCCCTGCCCTCCTCTAGGATTCAGTCTGGCATCCTGGACATTCCTAACAGTAAATCTGAAGCCTGATCAGTGATGACAGTCTGAATGTCTCAGCACCGCTGACCCTCATACCAACAAGCTTTGCTGCTGTGAAGCCAGCAGCAGGAAAATAGACAGACAGGTGGGCATTTTGCTGCAATCAACAATGGAGATGGAAAGCCGGGGGCGGGGCTTCAGAGCTCAGCGCGTTGCCAAGAACACCAGCAAAGACGAACATCAACCCTTAAAGAGGCTGTTTGGCCATCTCGCCGTTTTGGTAACTTTCTGAGCAAACGTGTCTGTGAAGACTCTCATTCATCCAGGTTGATTCCATCTTAGTTTTTAAAGTTAGAAGACGTTAATATGTTTTCTGAGCAAATGTTCACCTCTTTGAACTCCTGGATCTGGGCCTGCTCAAATATGGAGAATACGTTGGAATTTGCTCCCTCTGCTGCCCTCTTCTTGGCTTTCTTGGGGGCCTTTCATACAAAGACAGGAGAGATGAAGCAACAGCATAAAGGTCTGAAAATGTTCAACAGTATAAAATAAACACCTTACTATGAGACAATGGTGTGAAAGGTTTTATATTTCTGTCACTACAAAACAGCAAAACTGAACTCATGTCACTAAAAACTTTTAAAAACCTGTTATGGAGTATTTCTGCGTCATCAGAGGAGTTGAACCCCTGAAATCAGCTGTTAGTGCTTCATCAAACATCACACATCAACTCACCATGTCTAAGCAGCTTGGGCGTCAGACCAACAGCGCTGCCGGTGAACAATGGGGAGACTGTGGGTGGCCTTTTTGTAACTCTGCACCACAACTTTACTGGATGATATTTATATACTGTGTCCTCTTTAGGAAGTGTCAGGTAAATGAGGCTTCAAACAATACGTGCAGAGATACTGGCTCACGTGAAAAAAAAAAAAAAGAATCCACACCCTCCATCTGCAGCAGCCATCCCCTCATGTAGTCATGAGGAAAGAAAGGAATATCTGGTCTTAAATCTTTTAATCCATCCTCTGTCTACAAACCTTTTATTTGAAACAAGCATGTATGTATGGAGAGTGTAACTGTAACAAAAAACAAACAAAGGAAACACACTTCTCCGATGTGGATGTCTCATTCACAAGTTTGCTTAAGATGATGCATTTTCAGAAAGTCTCTAGTCTCTCTCTAAACTTTTTTGTGAGTATTTTTAAGACTATAAGTTGCAGCAGGAAAAAACAAGCATAATAAAGAATTACTTTTTTTTAAATTTAATAAAAAAATAAAAGTTGCACTCGAGTATTAAGGCCAATCATAATAGTGGAACTAAGGGAACAACAACAGTCTGCATGCTTCTCTACCGTAACACATTAATGCTTATTTAGTTTCATGAAACATAGGAGGAATGTTGGAATATGAACAATTACTCAGATAATCATAGGATAAAGAACATGCTAACAAGTCAACTTAACTCTTTATCACTTCAAATCCTTAGATTTCATTGAATTCTTCATCTCGTGTTCCATCCCCCTTCCCAATTCTGCCAATCCCGGCGTAAGGCCAAGCTGTGCTTCTTCTTCTGCATTGCTGTCAGTAGCAAATACCGGTCCACACACCTACAACCTAGTGGCTGTTGCTATCACTAACAAGTGGCATCTGGTGGTTAAGTTGGGTGGTTAAATGTAGCACTGGCACACAGGAAATAAGGTTGGACTCCCAGGGGGTGCAATAAGCTTTATGACCCTTGGCACTACTGCCTAACTACGTAGCCACAGGGGGGCCTGAGCCTGGGTCCCCCTGTGCCGGTCCCCAGCCCAGATAAAATATAGGGGGTTGTGTCAGAATCTCTGCCAAACCACCTGAGCAAAACTGTGAAAACTGATTTACTGTGGCGACCCCTGAAGGGATATGCAGAAAGATCAACATGTAAGTCGCATGAGTTTGAGTCACGCCCCCATCCAAACTATGCAAAAAAGTGCCACTCATGCTACTCTGAAAAATACGCCATTTCAAACGGTTTAGACCCTTCGAACTTTTAATTAGGTTTTCTAGTTTCAACTCTGTTTAAGAAAAACTATTCTCCTAATCCAGGTTCTTTAAAGCTTTAGCTTTGAAATTTAAAAAATACAGATGAATCAAAGTTCACAAAACAAACGTCTTTTTAAAGATCTAACCCTTTAACTGTGAAGTTTCCAAAAACCAAGCCTGCAAAGGATTCATGTTAATCAAAGCTGCTGGCTCGTGGACTTTCACCTACATCTTTATCAGCTCCTTAATGTGATATTTGGATCTGCTCGCCAGTCGCTTCTTGTTCCCATTGGATGAAACTGATGAGTGCTTGAAAATCACCAGCTCATTAAATGTAATTTACTGACCTGTCAAGACTGAATTAGAGCCAAACTTACTCCCTCCAGTGCAGCTGGCTCACCTCACGGCCTAACAGCCGTGTTGGCGTTGGACCGACGTCATTCTGGATACGTGACCTCATTTATTGTGGAAAGGTAAATGTTCTTGTAAACAAAGACGACCATTAGAGTCTCTGGTTGCTTAGATTAGCTTCTGCTCTCCTGAAGATAATCCAGACTGCCATCAAACAGGTGAACAGGATGGTTTCATGTTGGTAATGAGATAACGGGATAAAACAGGCATGATGCATGCAAGTGTCTGCTGTCAGCGTTGCATTTGTGAAACATCGCAAACAGATGTCATCTGCAGTAGGTGCTACATACTCAAGTGTGACACGCACCCCGTCTTTGCACCATTAACAAGGCTCCCAGTGTCACCTCCAGCTCCCTGCTCCAGAAAAGCGACAGAGTGTGAAAATGAGCTAAATGGGCCGAGGTTAAGAGGTGAGGCTGCCGGTGCGAGTCCTAAAGAAGGGGAGGTGCTGAAAGCCTCCCTGTGCTGCGGCCTCACACTCACAGCAGCTGCTTTGTGGGCGTCATCTCCCAGCATGCCGCATCACAAAGAGGTCAGAATTAGACCGGTTATTGTTACTCAGAGAAGATGCTGCTGTGAAAAGCTGAACATCTTTGGCTTCTCGCAGATCTGAGAAGCCGCAGCGGACGCCGTCAATGAAATGGCGGGCGATTGTCACTTTGGCTGAGATCAAACGCCCAAAAATAGACGAGCCTTCGCAGACACCATGGATGTGGACAAATGGCCGTCTTACTGGAAAGTCCTAAAAAGCTCTGCAGAGGAGGAAAATGGCTACAACAGAGATGACTTGTGGGTAATTCTTCTTCAAACAAAACACAAGAACAGGAAAAAAGAAGTTATAGACAATGTTTATAATATTCTGTGCCAAAATCTCTACAGAGAAAGCTAATTAAACATTTGTTAGCAGACTTTAATATCATATCCAGCATCACAGCAATATGATCAGCATCATGTGAAAGAATAAAAGACACTAAAAATGATATAAAAAAATCAAATCAAAGAAATTAGAATGAATGAGGCTTTTGTGGAGTCCTACAGAGAGCGGCTGATAACATGTGCAACCTGTTGCATTTGGTTGTTTGTCTGGAACATTTCTTAAAAATTCGGTAAATCCTCTTCTTGGCTTGAATACATTCAGGAAGATTTTATTAACTCCCTAAAAATGAATAGTCCATAAGTGAAACGCCTCCTGAGCACAAACTGTTGGGAATTTTATCTTTGTACATTCAGAAAGTACAAAAAAAGGAAACATCTGAAATTAGATTAGCTTTTAAATTGAAAGGATGACAATATGTGTAAACCTTTTAAATCATTTTAGCAAGGTTTTCTGATTACTGACTTTATAAATAAAAAGTAGATTTCAATCAAATCGATGCATGGATTCATTGTGAAACGCGGAATCATTGATAAAAATGAAAGATATAATTGACGTGCTTTCTTTGTAAATAGTGGACTAAAAATGGGGGCAGATCAGGTATACATATCCATGCCATTTTATGAATCAAGAGGAAAAACAAGGATTCATTTCCACTTCACTGTAAACATTTTTACAACAGTAAGGGACGCTGTACAAAAGAAAGGCTTAAATACTGTTTGTAAGCTTTCAAACATGATTTTTTTCTCTGCTTGTCCCTTCATCTCCTTCATGTAGTTCAGCACTGAGGTTTTGTCTTTGACAGATGGAAGTTCACACACAAGTTCGACCCGATACAATCACTTGATAAAAGGACATTAGTACGTAATAAAAGAATACGCATCGGACATTCAAGAGGACACTTTATCACTGGTTTTTCTTTAACAAAAATAGACACGGCTTTTCCAGCCTTGAAATTCCTTCTCAGTAAATATATATAAAATTATGTCTCGTCTATTTACAATCTAGATTACGTCCTGGAGGATTAGAAAGACTCTGCTCCATCGCTGCTGGAGGTTGTGGTTAGTGCACTTTTAGTGTTATCACACACAGATGATCTAGCAGCGGGGTCTACAGGGTGGATTCTTCAGAGAGGGATCATTGATTTTTCCTTTTTTTTGTTCCTACTTTAGCCGCTCTTCAGCTCCAGAGCTGTCAGCAGACAGACAAGATGATTGTAGTTGCTGATTGTGTGCTGACATGTCAGCGCTGAGCCAGAGGTGTACGACCTGCAGCGCACCTGCCCTGACTGGAGCTTCAGAAGACGTGAAGAAAAGTCACTAAACGTTACTTTTAGTCAACCTCTGGCATTGTGAAGTACTGACTGTGTTACGCAGATCCGACTGACTTGATGCATTTGCTACAAATGTCCTCATCTCTGCAAGTATCTACAATCTAATGGTGAAAATAGCAAAAAAAAATTGTTTTAATTGAGAATTTTATCTCACAGCTGAAACTGAATCCAATCTGTTTAGAGCATTTGCTGCTACACATCACAAGAACCCCTGCTCTGGTGGTTCATGTGGCGTTTTGTTGACCAGCTTTAAAGCAAAATTTGATTCTAATCACTTCCCTTTATTTATTTTTTGTTTGCAGACTGTGCTCAGACAGCAATAGCTGATTTCCAGCGTGGGTCTTCCAGTTCTGGTAGAACGGATGCGCGGCAGTGTTTGTGACATTCTCAATTTCTCTACAAAGATGAGATTCCCCGTCCACGGTGGGTGTGTGGCGCTGCTTTCTCAAACAGACGACTGATCCCAAACCTGCAACACAAATACACAATAATGAGCCTGGAGGTGTTTTGAAAATACCAAAAAATGTCAGCGTGGAGCTAAATAAATGTTACGTACTGTAAGTCCAAGTTACCAAGTTATACCAAATATTATACTAAGCATAATATTATAAGAACTTTTAAATGACATGAAACCAAAGTGAAAAACTGAATTAATGAGAGTTTTTAATGTTTTTGTGGCAATTTTCTGATGATTGAGGAAAAAAATAAGAAAGTTAAGCTTTAAAATGGCAATTTTGAGTATTTCTTTCTTTCTTTTTTTATTAATCATTGTGAACCAGTTGTATTTGTGATGTTGAAATCACAATCATCAGGCCAAAAGCTCCCTGCTCTGCTCCATTCTGATGCATCCGCTTGCAGACAAATAGATCCATGAACGTCTTTGTTTTCCTCGTCCGAGTTCACATCTGGATCAAAACTGTACAGCTCAACAGCTCTGACATTACTCTTTATTTTTGTTGCACCGGTACTGTTAGATTGGGGGTGTGAGGGGCTATAAGGTAGCGGTAAAGCGTGTAAACAGATGGGTGATGGGAAAAGGGGGCGCCAACATTTCCACTCACAACTCAGACATGAATTTCTAATGAACTCCTGCTGCTCTGCAGAAACGGTCCTAGAAAACAACACAGGCTATTTTGATTTTGGCTAAACACGGCATAATCACATTCCAAAGGCCACTGAGAACTTTTAAAATAGATCAAAAGATGATCGGAGCAGACTTTAAACCTTTGCAGAAATTTGCCAGCTCATCGCTAAAATTGTAATCATTTCTTGAAATGTGAACCCGTGAAAGGGACATACTCATAAATGATGCCGTTTAGTTTTCACACACCCATTGGTATTTATTAGATGAACGTCAGAAATAAATGAATGCACTTCAGAGTTTTTTAACTAATTCAGCCTTTTAAAATCGTTTCACTCACAACAGGAGGAGGAATTGTGGGAAGAGTGCCACGAACATCAATAACAGATAAAGTTAGTCTATCGGATCAGATGATGCACTTTCATATCAAGTCTGCTCGTCTTCTCTCTCTGGTGGATTGTGATCAGATTTTTAAGAGATGAGTATTTATGAATTATTTTTCACTAAGTTTGCATCAGTAGCAACATTTCACATTTACTTTCATTTATCAAATGTGAGCGCAGAGCTTGGACAGTTTTATACATTGAACCAAATTAAATTTAAAACTGAGATTATGTAAAACAAACGAGTCCGTTTGGAAAACATTAACCGAAACCAAACTTTTCAGGGTTTTATTTAGGGAGAAAAAAAAATTAAAGCCCTTGAAGGTAAAGAAATGTGTATTCTGTGTAATTGTGTTTTTTTGTTAAGAGCAACTGAATGGAAAAGAACAGAAAGTTCATTAATTATTGAACAAAACTGCAGTTATCTTTATGTAATTGATTTATTTTAAGCTATTTAAAAAAAAACATGGGAAAAAGACAAGAAAAAATACACAGATATATCAAATCTACGAAACCAAAAACGGCCTGCCCTAGTTTATTTTTTCCATTCAGTTTTCTCGTGATAACGAGATAATGACGAATATACTGCAGCGCCGCTCTTTCCCACGCTGTGACGCCGAGACTTTACCCGTTTTAACTTTCTTTATTTTATGGTTTAAAACAAAGACAACTGAAGAAAAAACCCCAAAAGGTGTTTTTTGTCTATATTTTTATGTATTAGTGGATCTCCACTTCTCAAAGGCTTTAATTACATCTCATGCACCAGCCCCCCTCCCTTTATTTCCCTAAAACCCCCAACAACAGGTTGAATGACAGAACCCAGAGCAGACGATTGATTCATTTCATTGTGTTTGACAATCTCTGACAAACTGCTTTGTTTTGCTGTGGACTGTAGAAAAATGACAAAAGTATGTTGTATCAGACTGAGTTGGGCTGTTTGGGTCCGCTTATGTCCGGAGCTCAGTGAACGCACCACACAGAGACAGATTCTTCATAATCTTATCACGAGAAAATGGTCAAAAAACCAAAAAGTAGGGCAGGCCGTTTTGGCTTCTGCCCAAATATGTTTGAGATGTTCATTTATAAATTGATTAGAGAAAAGAAAACAATGCAATCTTCTTGACATTCTAATTATAAACTCACATATGAGAGGACACGAACAGAAAAGAGCGACTAACCTTGTTAACAGGGTTTATGGGTGTGCGCCCAGAACCAGTATGAAGTCTTTGACGCTCCTCAAACCGGCCAGGAGACCGCTCCCTCCGAACATCCATCATGCGGCCGGGGGATCGGTCCATGCGGGGGTCTCCCATTGCTCTGCCTGGGGAGCGCTCTAGCCGGGGATCCGCCATGGCCCTGCCGGGAGAACTGACGATGCGGCTCTCAAGCATCCTGCCCGGAGACTTCTCCCTTTCCAGGGGACGGCTGGGGGACTTGTCCCGCCGAAACTCCGTGCGGGCCTCTCTGTAACGGTGGGGCGTGCCGGGATCGCCGTGGACCAGAGGATTGGCTGCAAGCCTTTTGGAGATGTGCTCATTGTAGGAGGGAGGCCCCCGCTTGTTGGGACTGCATGAAGGAGCCGAGGCATAAAGAAGAGCATTTAGCGTAGAACAGTGTCTGTGGTCAAGGGCTTCACTGTGTGATGAAGAAGACGGACTCATCATCATCACAGTAACTTTAAGGTTGCGGCTTGTGATTTGAAAATGAGTGGACCCGTCAGTTCTGGCTCCCAAAATGAAAATTAAGTTTGTCTCCTTATAAAAATTAAAAACTTCAAATTGCAACAAAGCTCAGAAAAACAAAACTTTATTAAGGAGGTCATTTAAAAAATTGTGACTGAAATGAAAGGATTAAGATCTGTTACAGATAAAAAATGAACCCCTCTTCCTGTAAAGACAAACAAAATGTATAAGTTACTCCTATGTTTCAATCAGACTCCTAATATTCTGCCATATACCCCCCTGTGAATGCCAACCTCAAGCATCAGCCAAGCCCAGTGACAAGTTTGCTGTAGTGAAGGGAAAAGGAAAGAGTTCCTGAAAATTCCCGGACTCCTGGGATCCATCTATCTAATCCAAAAAAATCTGTTTTCATCCCTCTTTCTTTAGGTTTTTTGGGGATAATTCTTTATTTTCTCAACCGAGGGTGAAATCATAAAACTACCCTACAGAAAATGGATGAAATGCACGAGTCAGGAAATCTTGAGGAAAAATAATTTTTGATTGTTTTTAATGTTTGGTGCTACAGACAAAACAATAAATGAAACATTAAAGATGTGTTCTGAACGGATGACACCAAAAGAAAACCCATTAAGGAGAACAAAGAGGAAGGGAGCATTTTCTGTTTTCTGACCTGCGTCCAGATCCGTTCCGCTGCAGATCTCCTCCATCTTGGTTCTGGATCAGGTTGCCTTTGCAGCAAATGACTCGTAGTTTATTCTGGTAGGAAGAGGCCAGGTAGATCGCCCCAGAGGAGATGGCTGGGCCAAGATAGCGAGGGTTTGGGATGTCCAAATGTGCGTAAGAGTGCGGCCTAAGACAAGAGAAAAGTGGACATTTTGCTATTCAAAGCACAGAGCTTGAAGTGGATATTTGACAGGTTCTCTCCACCGCCAAAAAACAGGAAGATTGACTTACAGATAAACTGATAAAAAAAGACATTAAGACAGTCTTACCCAAGGGCTATGTGTCCCTGAATCTCAATGACATCCAGAGAGTTGAAGTAAGTCACAAACAGGTAGGGTTCTCTATACGCTGAAATACCCACAAACCGCTGAGTCAAGCATTTATATCAAGATGAGCAAAACGCAAAATGCTTTTAAGAGTTAAGAATATAAGAGTTAGTTTAGGAACGAACCAAACGATAGAGGAAGCCGACTCCACTTGATGTCCTCTGTTCTACTCCTGCGGCCGTATGCATCCACAAACACGCCAAACTCTGCAACAAACAAATGCTGTATGTCCTCAAAAGTTTCAACTGTAAAGAAACACTAGCTAAACAACTCCAGGTAAAAACGGAACGTCAACAAAACCTTATTAGAGAATTTCACTAAAATGGGATCCAAAGGGGATGGGATAGGGACAAAGTTTGCTTTTGCAGAAATCTAACCATGGAAACAGAGCAGGTACTCGTCCTTCTGCGGGGCCGTGGTGACCTGGATGATGGAGATGGGGAAGCTGTGGGAGGATGCAGCGAAGACGGCGGAGGCCAGGGTCACGTCGTTTTTATCCAGGAACTCTGAGGACAAGAGGATCGTTCAGGTGGGAGAACAGCATCGCCCTTTTTTGTCCAAAGAGGATCCGCTTGTCAAAATAAATTTGAAAATGGTAAAAACCGCCACCTTCTAGAGCGTACTGCTTCATCTCAATCTCATAGAACTTGTTGGTGCCGATGATGATGCTGTAGCCAGTGAAGTGAATACAGCTGCAAGGCTCAGAGGTCTCAATCTCCTGTAATTCAAACAACAGTCAGCAGCCCTCCCTCTTCACCATCATGACTCACTGAAGCAGAGCATCTGCAATGCTACAAAATGTCTCCATCTTGTAACTTATTAGGCATTAACCCTCGGGGCTGGCTCACCTTTCTGATGCAGAACTTGTTGAGGCTTTCATTGTGTCTCAAGATTGTAATCTTGTTTGGCATGGCAGCGCAGATACACAGCCCATTATCAATCTGTGAGGGGATGGGAGGCAAAGAGGATCAGAAACGTCTGCATTCCAGCAGCACACAGCTGCAGTGACTGTAAAAAGCTCCTAAGGTTCGACTCTATGGTAACCTGGGAGGGTTTGGTTTGACGAGGCATCAGCCTTACGGACCTTTCCGGAGGAGAAGAGGTGGCATCCCTTAACGGTCTCGAAGATGAAGGGGCTGAGGTCAGGCTGTGCTGGGAGATGAGACTGAGACAAGGACTGTTTCACCTTCTTGATCTCCACGAGACACAGAGCCCTCTCCTCCCCTGAAAGGCAGTTCAAACGTGCTGTAATTAATATGTTGTCTGACATAACATGCAGCGGTCCCCAACCCCAGGGCCAGACAGTTGATACAGAGTAGCAAAGAAAAAAAAACACGACCTACATTTCCCTTCTAATTTGATTTTGAAGGACGTTTAAATTCTGGAAAACTACTGGATTCTCCATCACATCCGTCTCATTCTTCACGTATGTTAAGTCATTTGGTTAAAACAAATCTACTATTTTCTTAAATCAGCTGCGCCGACACTAAATGAAAACCCCAAAGGTAGCCGAGTGAACCAAAAACAAACATGTTTGGACTTCATAATAAAAAATTATCTGGATTTAAGAAACAAAAACCAGGAGTCTTTACTCCAAATATGGATCTATTGTGACAGCTGTTCTCACACGCCATAATAATATATAATATTCAAAAACATCCGATTGTTGCTTCCATTTTGATAGTTATGGGTTCATGGAAAATCCAATTCATATTTTGATGGTTCCTACAAAAAGTTTAGTGTAGAAATAATCCAATCTAATCCAGCAGCAGATAATTTACAGAGGTTAAAGATAAACTTTACCCTCAAAAGTTAAAGGAAAAAAAAAAACCAAATATCAGTTGTTTGTGGCCTGAAAAAGGTTGGGGACGACTGTTATAGTGTACCTGAGTTTCAGTGAAAATGTATTTTGCTTTCTCAAGAAAGACATGATAAAAAGAGAAGCATCAGTAGCTGTGACTGCTGACCAGTGATCATCAGTAGCTTATCAAGCTCCTTCAGGATCTGGATCTGGAAGACTGAAGTCACTCCTGGGATGTGGGTCAGAGAGTTTTTGATGACATTGAGAGCGTACAGGCCCTCCTCAGAGCCAACCAGGACAAGCTGACAGAGGAGGAAATAAAAATTCACAAAACAAATCCAGCGTGTTCATGTAGATACAAATTGATGGTAATGCGGTCAGTGTCTGTATCTCACTACCTGATCAGTGAGAGGCAGAGTACAGTTGATGTCCAAACGGTCGTCACCCTCCAGTTTCAGAAGAGAATTGCCCAGAAGTTTCTGCCAAAAGGAAAGTAGGAGATTTATGTAACAAGGAAAGAAACTCAAGATTAGCAGCCCACTAACTTGAACGTTTTAGGCAAGACATTGTGAGATTAGTCTAAACAAGATAAAATATTTAAGGTCATAAGTGTTTTGAGCCTTGCCACTGATAGACGTGGAGAGAACATGTCTTAAAAGCTGCACTGAATTAAAGATAGCAGGAAGGAGTGAAGTCCATCAGTGGGACAGCAGAGAGTAATGCTGTGTGTGCAGGAGCAAGGATTACAGGCTGTAATCCCCGATGGACACAGACTCCAGCTGAATGTCAAAGTCTGTTCTTTAGTATTTGTAGCTTAAGTTCAGCTTTTATCACTGGATCCTGAAAAAAAAAAGGATTTTTAAAGGAACCTTCTCTCCAACATCTAAACCTGACAATATTAAATGAAAACCTTATAGCTATTTCCTTATGTTTTCAGTCTGTGGCGATGCTTATAAACATAGACATTTTTAACTTTCCATCATTGTGTAAAAGGAGGTTCATACATAGGAAAACTAATTAGCTGCAAGTTTGGGCAATACGTTCATCAAAACAATGCTTTAAATATAGATTTTGTGGACACACAGACAGCAACCATCAGCTAGTTTGCAAAGCTTTGCCTAATAAAATGTGAAGAATAGTTAATAGCTTACAAATGAGCAGTGATGCGTGTAAAAGAACAAAAAACAACATATGGGTGTAACATTTAAATTCAGCATGCCATGCTCTTTTTAAACATAAAGCTACATATTCAATATGTTGCAACCTACTTTAAAACATTTTAAAGTAGAGGGGAAACCCTAGACCTTAAAATGATTCTAATTTAACTAAGACGGATGACAAAATGTTTTCTTCTGAAACCGAAAAATAAAAAAGACAAAAACCAAGGATTTGACAGTCACACTGTGTGCGCAGGCTTCATAGAAAGTACACCCCCCATGTGGCTCTAAAGGCATCTGTTCATTAACACAACCTCTAAAGACCAACACTACAATCTCTACCATTCATTTTGCCCTTATTTGGGAACAGAGAGCACAGAAAATGTGTAAAAAACATTGACTGTATGAGAACTGGACCGGGTGACTCCTCCCCCCGACGTTCCAAACAGGAAGTATCCTGTGGCTTCTATTGAGAAATAAACAACTATTACTCAGTCAGTATTTAGTCAGAATAACTATTCTCGTTTAGATACCTTGTTTTTTAAAACAAGCTTTGAAAATGATAAACTGCCCAATCAGATGCCTCAACAAACGTTGGTTGCCTTACATTTGATTCTCCCAAATCAAGTGGTATAGGTGTGGACGTTCAACAAACTCACTCCTGATTGGCTAGAGTGGTTGCCATAGAAAAATCTACTCACTCCGAAAAGGCCAAATCCGCTCTTACAGACGTTGTCTGGCTAAATAAATAATTACCGGCATATGAAATTTGTAAATATGTTTAATGCTGTTTTTTATTTTTTATTGAAATAGTCAATAACCGGGGAAATTAAGTTGTTTATTCGCAGGCAAAGAGAATGCAAAGCTTAAAAAAAAACTCTGACTTTTCTCAGTCCTTAATTGAGATCTTTGGGAAGATAAAAAAGTCAAAAGAGTCAAAACGTGTGACAGAGAGCAGCAGGACGGTATTTCTGGACTGGAGTGAAAGTCTGTGCGGCTGTTTGCCTTCTAAAACTCCAGAACGTTGAGCCACAAAAACAGCATTTAAAGACAAACTGTTCTCTAAGGGCTTTTCAGACATGCCTTTCTGGAAAAGTTGGAAATGATTTTATACTTTTTGAAAGAGATAAATAAAACGGCAATGAAACATTTCAATGCACCAAGTGGAAAACACCAAAGTGTTACGTCTTTAACATCACAGACAGTGAGTGCGGTGTTGTTCATCTGATGCCGCATTCACTTCAGACTCGGTGGTGAATGTTACACTAACATGAGGCTGAGGGAGGGTGTACTTTGTTCTGAAGAACACATTACGTGTTGCATGTTATGCGTCACTGCAGGGAGTTCAGGCAGCGATTGACCCTTGCAGAAGCATGCATGACAGCATAGGACATCAAGTCAAGCGGGCAGCGGCCAGTTCTCATCCAGTGCTGCAATATTTGACCAAATAATCACTTTAAAAACATTTTTTTTCCAGTTGATGTAATTCAGTAACTGACAGTGTTGTAAGTACTGACAGCAGTGGGTTGACCTACACTAAAATGTCCTATGCAGTGCAGCATACAGTGCCTTGCATGCTCGGTGGAGTGGACAGAGCATTCATGCAGCTACTTACTGTACCTGAACCAGAGGAGACAGGTTCTTCTGTCTTTTACAAACACCTGCCTATATGATCCACAGATTCACATTCAATGGAGACGCACACACACGCAAACACAGTTTGATCGAGACAATGGCGTCAAGACAGGAGGTGAATGTTGAGAACATGCAAAGAGGGAAAGAAGAATGAGAGAAAAAGAGGTGAAGGCTGATGTTTAAAGAAAGCATCCAGTATACTATATTCCCACATGAATAAAACTAGCTTTGAATTGAACTACTGTTTGAAATGGACCTAATAACCAAGTCAGTGTAGGTCAGCAAACTTAGCTATTATTCCATTTTCAATACATTAATACTAAATTACATATCTATCACTATCAAGACTAAAAAGAAGGAAAAAATAGAAATACCAATGTATGAAATGACACTCACAGCATCCGCCTCCGCTTTGTCTCTAGATCCTCGACTCCCCGCCACAACGGACTCCAGCACTGCCACCCAGCGCTGCTTATCAGGGAAGCTGGGAGCCATGAAATAGAGAGACTGACCGGGCCAGCATGTGGTGTGTGGATGAGACTCCAGTTTTAAAACATAGGGGATGTCTGCGGGGAGAAACAACCAGACCATTCAATTAGTTCCTGTCAACAACTTAGAAGAAGCTTCAGAACTCTTTTGCTTCCAAAACTAGATTTAGAAATTTAGAAAATTTGTTACTAGTTTGCTGTATTTTGGGGAAACAAAAGTGGCTCAAAATCCACATTTGAACATCATTTTTCACCATGTAGATGTCTTGAAACACTGATGTTGAAAATGATCAACCAAAAAACTTCCTAGGGGCTAATACTCAAAATTGCTTCAATGTGTCACCTTTTTTCCCCCTGAATAAGTTAATAAATATATTTCAATACAAGTTAGTCTATTACTAAGAGTAAATTTATGCCCATTTGAAACGTTAATTGCCCCAAACTTTTATTAAATGTACACACTAGCTTATTTGTCAATTACATTTTCCTTTGTTTTGTGTTCAAGTTAAACATAAGCAGCTAAATTAGAAAAAAAAGAAAGAAAGAAATCAGATAATAAAAAGGGTTGCTGGATTTGATTTGACCTTGTGTTTGGGTTTAAAATGTGCTGATTTAGGTTCTAACTAACAAAAATGAGTTCAAAGCTGAAGGGAATGACATATCAAAGCCTCTTCTGCATGTTTTGCCTTTGATGGGGCTCTGATGGGTGCCATTTAATGTGCAAACTTTCATGGGATGGTTGGAGTCCCTCCCAGTCTCACAATATGTTTAGCCACAGGCCGAGCCGGTCCCGGTTCTGTACCTGACTTGGCAGTGTTGATGAGCTCAGAGGCGCCGACGGCTCCATGAACCGTCACATCTCCATCAGGCAAACACAGCTCAAACTCTTCCTCTGCATTGATGAAATCTACAGGAAAATTAAATTGTGTTTTGATTTATCCTAAACGGACAAAAGACTCAGAAGTGCACAAAAGAGACATCAGACATTGGGCATAACATATAATACCGACCTTCCCTGGGCTCAGAGTCATAGATGGACAGTTTGGTTCCATCAAGAACCACATATTTGCTTTCCCAGCCTTGCTGGCCGCGCTTGCTATTTCTGGACAAATGAACAAACAAATATATTAATGAGCAAATATAAATGTTAACATACCACCACTATGGCCCTGAAGTGGATAAAGTTACCTCGGCTGCTTCATCCAGCCCTCTAAGCGAACATGCCCACTGGCCTCTTTCACTTGTAGGGCAGGCGAGTTCGCCTTCTCACGACACAGCGCCTCTGAGAAGTGCGTGGCATACTCAGCCGGCAGACCGCAAGTCGCTGGCAGACACGGCGAGCATTTAGGGTGGCAAATGGTGTTGCACTCTATAAAAACAGAAAAAAAAGAAAAGAAAAAAAAGAGGGCAACATTGTTATTCATTATATTGTGTTTCTTTATAACTATGTTGTTTGGAAAGACTTTAAACATTGTGCTTTAAGAACTCAGGGAATATGGAAAACATATTTCAAATTTCAGTCCACCGTGTGAGCACTAAACCACAAAAGCAACTTCCTTCCTGGTATTTTAGTAAAGATGAGCTTTTAAAGGCCCACTTTGACAAAAATCATGTTTTTGGTGTTTTTAAAATGCTCTTGAAGGGATTTTTATGACAGTGGAAAACATATATAAAGAAGACTGAATTTCTGAGTATTCCTTTATTCAAATTGTTGTGAATCAAGAGCAGATGAAAAAAATGCAGCTTGAAAAAGAGCTCATTTGTGACAGACAATACGCTGGGCGGGCGACAAGCTCTCTGCTCTGCTCCATTCCGTTGCGTGCGCTTGTAGACAAAAGGATCCATGTACGTCTTCGTTTTCCTCATCTGAGCTGACATTTGGCTCAGAACTGTACAGCTGGATGATTCTGATATTGTTCGTCATTTATGTTGAACCGCTAATGTTAGGTTGGGGGTGTGAGGGGCTGTAGGTTCGCGGGAGGGCGTGTAAATAGATAGTTCAGTTATATCATAGTCACAATTAAAAGACCACTTTTAAACTAGATCCAAAGATGATTGGCATGGGTCTTTAAAGAGCTCCTCTGAAACATTTTCTCGTGTCCTATGCTCAGCGAGAGCACAAAATACAGACCTAAACAAGTGGCAGCCTGCCTTCCAAAATGAACAGTGTCCAGGCAGACGGCACATTTGGCAGCCCTCATGTTGAGGCTCACAGTGAAACGATGCGGGATGTTGTGATGCATTCTTTCTTTCACACGACGACCAAACTCTGCAAAGAGAGTAGACATACGCAGGAGTGGGTGTTAAAGAAATTCACGAATGCTCATTAAAACACAGTTTTGGAACCACTGCAGCACTCACAAATAAAAAGCATCAGATGATCCCCCCCCCCCCCCCCCCCCCCCAAGCAGCAGAGGACAATTTTGGTAATGAACTGGTTGTTTGGATTGCCAATAATATGCAAAAACTGGCATTCTGGGACATTAAATCAAAGTCAGATCAAACATGCCATTAAGCATGAAAAGCACTGCTGTGTAAAAAGCGAACTATAGGATCATATGTATTTGTAGTCATGACCTCAGGAAGGATGTCCATAAAAGAGAGACCATAATATCTAACTCTAGAGCTGACATCATGAAATACCTTTTTGGTTGAGCTTAGGTTAGCAAACAGACAGCAGAAAAAACACAACAAACAAAAAAAAGGTAGAAGCTGGAATGAATATGCATGTCCATGCACATCCAGGAAAAGTGCGCAAGTCAAACCGTGTTGACTGCAGACTTACTTTCAAACGTGACCCTCCTCTTTTCTGTGAGGAGCAAGAGGAAAGAGACAGAAAGGAGAGAGCAGTCCAACAATAGCTGAGCGTTCAGAACATCACACAACACAGGGAAGCCTGAATCACAAAGCAACTTCAGGTCAATAAGGTTTAATGGCTGACCGTGAACCTCAGATAGCAGACGGCCAAATTAGAGGCTAAATAGTCTTTTGTTATATTTTAGTGTGAAATCATAAGATTTCTTTTAAAATCCCACTCTGAATAAATAATTGTGTTTTTAACATGTTCTTGTAGCATGTTTCTGATGATGGAGGTCATATATTCATAAACTCAAGCTTCATTTTTGGGCATTTCTTTATTCAAATTGTAGAAAATCAGGAGTAGACGAAAAAGACGGGCCACAAGCTCCCTGCTCCACGCCATTGTGATGTAGGCCTGCACAATATACCGCAAATTTATCGTTATCGCAATATCAAGCTGTGCAATATGCATATCGCAAAAGACAGCAAATTTGCAATAAATGGTTACCTTAGATGTGGCCAAACAATCTTATGGCAGCTTGAAGTGTTTAATGGATTGAAAGAATCCCTTTTCTGCATTTGACCAATCAGATGGACCCCTTCACGTTGTTAACTAATTGGATGGCGCCCTATTATGTTGTATGTTGTCAACAAGTGTCATTTGTAGAATAATTTTTAAGCTGTTGTAATGGAATGGGAATAATATTTTTGTTTTTTTTGCTAATTGTTTATATACCGCAAATTATATCGTTATCGCAATATTAATTACTAATATCGCATATCGCGAGTTTTCTTCATATCGTGCAGCCCTATTGTGATGCATCCACTTGAAGACGACTACGCCATTCCCGTTAGTCTTAGTTTCCCTCATCTGAGCTGGCACCTGGTTTAAAACTGTGCGGCTGTATAGCTCCGACACTGCTCCCCTTTTTTGTTGCACTGGTAATGTTAGGTTGGGGGCATGAGGGGCTGTAAGCTAGCAGGAGAGAGTGTAAACAAAGAGTGGGAGAGGGGAAGGGGAAAGGGGAGGGGAACGGGGTTGCCTTGCGCCAATGGCCCCATCCTCAACTCAGAGGTGAATTTCTAATGAACTCCTGCCGCTCTGCAGAAACTATGTCCTAGAAAACGTCAGGGTTCTTGGGGATTTTGGCAAAAAACGTCACAAGCGCACTTAAAAAACCACTGGGAACGCTTTACTGTGGATCTAAAAAATGGTCAGAGTGGGTTTTTAAGCATGTATTTAGGTGACTTGTTTACACTGCCTAAATGCTCCTCATTGCAGGCATCAGGCAGTACAGCTACCATCAGCCGCCAAGGCTCAGTTTCCATGGAGATCAGCTCCATCACAAATGAATTCTCTGATTTCCCCTGTTGCTTTCTGTTGTTTGTGAGACAGGTCCACGCAGGATTGAAGGCATGGCTGGATAACTGATGCATGAAATACACAACAGTGTATTTGCTTGTTTGCTTTTCAGGGTTACCATTCTTACAGTGAAGTTATCCATTTGTATTTTTGCCTCATAATCCTGCTTTATGAAACACAGACGATACACAACAGATAAAAACAGGTGACCGAAAAGAGCATCTGAGGAGAAAGGGTCCTAAAGACTCTGGACAGCCTTGGACTAAGAAAGCCAAATGGGCTGGAAAGCACACCATATTGAATAAGATAGATCAGTTTAAAAAAATAAACAACTAACCTTCAGGTGTAGAAGTCTCCTTGGAGCGAGTGGAGGGGTTCAGTAAGCTGCTGGGGTTGGGTTGGTGTTCTGGAGATTTAACAATGGCTGACATTAGGATCTGGTGTCGAGCCTGGGCCGGAGTGGAGGGAGCCACGTGTTCCTGGGCTTTAAAATGAGCTGCTGCATCACAGAAGGGAGATAAAACATCTCAAAGGAAGCAATTAACTGGAAAAACTCTCAATCTTATTACAAAAGGGAGGGAAAAAAAACTAAAATTAGCTTTCTGGTAGAAGTAAATTTATATCATAGTTGCCATGGTAACTATTAAAGGATGACTGAGATTCACAGAGGTAATAAAAAAGAGACAGGACACTTCGTCTCTTTGTCTAATCAGTTTATCATAGAAGATCCAAAATGGCCGACAAAACAGAAAATATTGTAAACAAAAAAACGGATGTCTTTGAAAGGATTTAAGTTTTCAGCTGACAGCTAGATTTTCCTTAAACCCAACACAATGTGATACAATTATTTCATCTACCAACACAAAAGGTGCATATGGCAGTAAATAGCCAGGAGGGAAGTTGAAGTTATGAGAATGTGAACAACGTGACAGACAATTACGTACTTGTTTGTGAATGATTGCAGTCGTTTAAAAAAAATGTATAGTGAAAAACTCTCAACTGTGTGCTACAACGCTGTATTTTGCCCATTTATGCTTGGTTGCTTTCAGCTGTTAGTGCATCACAACAATGCATCTGCAAATATTTACATAAATCTGGTGATTTAGTCAGACAACATGCATTTTATTAAAACTCATAGTCAGAAGGAAAGTAAAAAGAATGGATTTACCATCAATATGTGTTTAAAACTGTCCCAGTTGTCACTAAATTATTAGTTGCAGTTTTTTTTAAATTATGAACATAGTCCAGATGCTTTATTAGTGAAGTTTTAACAAGTAAAAGACCAGAAGCTGCATTCTGGAGAGTTTAAGCCCTGAATTTTTACAGCACCATCATAGAATTGACCATTTTAACTATATTAGAGCCCTTTTATTTCAAAGCGACAACATGCAGAAGAACAATTGCACAAGGTTATGACCAATGATCTGCCTTTTTTTAAACTCGATAGATGGATTTAATTATGGACAGTCTAGATTAATAGAATAATAATATGCATGTTTTACTTTAAAGAATCTAAAAGAATTGTTGGTTTGAGTTTAGAGCAACAACTATCACCTCAAGTTGAATTAACATGTTTGTGGTTTACTCCCCCGAAAAGACATGACTTAGTCCTGTATTTCTCCAAAGTTCAGGCAGAACCCACAGAGTTAAAAACAGACAATACTCAAAGCGTTTTCTTTGTATTTGGATAAATACCTTTTGTTGATGCTTACATGAGGTAAGACAAATATAAATTCAAGCTCTGCTGTACCTTCCTCTCTGAGCGATCTCAGCTCTATCCTCATCTTCTGCAGAGCCTCCTCCAGCTCTGCACATCTGGAACGTTCCTTCTCCAAGGCCATTTTCATGTCACCGTACTGCAACGGAACAGCTGGTAGCACCTGAGGAGCCAGCGCCCCGTTAGTAGTGGTGCCAACATCTTCTCGCCGTCGCCCAAATATACCCTACACAGACAGGAAATGGAAATGTTTGACTTTATTTTGTTTGAACTTAAAAAAAGAATTGAAGATTTTTCATTTCAAACATTTTTTCCAGACCTTTTTCTTTTTGGTGGGCTGGTCCATTTTGGCCTGGAGAAAGTCGATGAGTTTGGTCTGTTGGGAGATGGTTCCTTCCATCTTCACCTTCTCATGAGAATAAACAGCCTGTGGAAAGAAAAGAAAAAAATAAAGTCAAGTTTGAGAAAAACTTTCTTTTAGACAAAACAATTTTTCTGAAAATGTTACTTGACTGCAATATTTTTTATAAATAACTAGGAGTGTTTTTACCTTTTAAAGACAAACGCATTTAATCCATTTGGGAAAGTGTTGTCCTGTGTACCTGTATATTCTCCAGCTGGTACTCCAGGTCGGTTCTTTCGGTTTTTAGCATGTCGGTTTGATCCAGAGCGTCCTGAAGGCCTTGAGTCAAACGGAAAATGTGGCTCTTCTGGAGATCCATCTGCTGCTGGAGCTTTCCTTGCTGCGGAGCAAACAATTTAAAAGGAAGATAATCTTAATTGTATGCTAATGCCCTCCATAAGTGACCAAAAGACTAGACCAAAAGGTTTTTGGTGCAATCCCCAAACAGAGCAAGCAAAAGGCGACAGTGCACAGAAAAACTATCCTAAAGGAAGATAAGCAAGAAACACCAAGGGTGATTGTCTGATGTGACCGGTTGGGGTCTGAAGAAATATAAAAAAGACAAAAATGGAAACTATAGGAACATCTATAGAAAAGATATGTTAATAACTGCAGCAAAAAGAGAAAAGAAAGCAGTTGAATGAACACAATGGAGGCAAAAGAAGATGGTAAGGCCCCTTGGAAAATCTGTCATGACAACATAGATCCATCAGCAACTGCAACACAATGAAGACTGACGAACTAAATCACTCTTAGCTGTAAAGACAAATGAGATCTGTTAGTAACTGCAATGATGACAGAGCAGGAAGAGGACAGACAAACAGGACAACACAAAAACACTGGAACATCTGCAAAAACAGGCCCCTTAAAAATAATTTAAAAAATCTTTCCCCATGGAGAGATTATATTTACATAGGTAAAAAAAAAAAAAATGCCAGTAGGATAAGAAAAATGGTCCTACCGAGAATTGTTATTTCAGGATACAATTTCTAGTCACTAAGACATGTTTTCTCAAACTAAGATTATTTTGGTATTGAAAAACCTTCTTGATAAGATAATTCTTCTTGCAAGATGAAAAGGGTGTATTAAGACTGGAAAAAACATTTGTCCCGAATCAAGTCCTGAACCTTGAATTTGGTCTGTATTCAGGCTGGCATCAAGTGGACCATTCTGTTATGGACCAAAGCTTGTAAACAAAGTCATGTGACTAAAGATCTTGTCAGTCATTGGCCAGAAACTACGAGAGTGGGTCAAAACGACTAGACGTGCTGCGATTTACAATCCTTATCGTGACAGTTAACTTATTAAAACTTGATATGTTGAGTAGCAGGTTTGAACATCGGGAACAAAACTTTTTACTTGTTACTTTGTTACGGTGAAGGTTTGCAGTAAAACGGTTACTGGCAAGAAGACGAGTCTTGTGAGTTTAACTCAAAGGATGCTAGCAACTGCAGTGATGAGAAGACGTATGGTATGAAGATACACTGCTAAGTTTTTATGACTTATAGATTGTGGGGAGAACAGTGACTAGCAATGCGTGTCACGTTAAAAGTTGTCTCGAATGAGTTGGTCCGATTGGAAATTTACCAAGACCACCTCCAAAGATGGATCAGAGAATGGTTCCTGGTCCCCCACCAGAGTCAGCTTGGGTGTATTCAGACTGAAAATTTGTTCCAGATTATCAGGTATCAAAAGGAACTCTGGTTCACTGTTGTGTCCAGTCTGAATACCCCACAAGACACATTTTCTTGAAACACAGGGGTCCTTTTCACTTTCCAAAGATTCAGCTTTTGGAGTGGGACTCCAAACAATGTCACACGTTCATGTGTAAGAATAGACAGAGGAAAGGTCTACAGTGAAGAAGGCTTACTAAACCTTACAGTAAACCTTTTTTTTAAATGACAACAAGTGCTGAGAAGTAAGCTAAGATCCTTCGTCATGTGTGGCAAGTGTCAGTGAGCATTACTTTTTACCTCTTCCATGAGCCTCTGTTTGAGTTCCCTCTCCGTTTCCAGTTTCTGTTGTAGGCTTCGGGCGTTCATCTCCAGCATGGCATGCTTCTTCTCCAGATCATTGAGCTGTCATCACATGGGAGTTTTATTAGCGTCAGGCTGGGACACAAACCATCAAATAAACAAAAAGCCAAAAGCAAGGACTTTTATTTTGCCCCAGGTCTAAATGAGTGACAAAATGAAGCTATGGTGGCTGAGAGGGAGAAACTTTTCCGTATCAGGAGCAAAACTAATCTCAAACCAGTCAAACTGCATTGATTTAAAATTGGTATTATTATACCAAGGAAGTTCTGATCGGTGAAGGAAAAGGAATGAAATGAATCAATACAAACTGATATTTCAGAGCACATTTGGCAGAAAGGATTTCTAATTTTAAGAGGAAATATTATATATTGGAAGTTTCTCATGTTTGTATTTGATGAACATATCAAGCACCATATTAAACGCAGCTTAAGAGAGTCAGACGTTTGCTGTGCAGAAATTATACCTGTTGAAATAGAAAAAGGAAAGACTCACTGTGTCAGACAGACTTTCAGCCTTCAGTCTTTGCTCCTTCAAAGCCTGCTGCAGCGCCAGAATCTCAGCCTTGTGCTCTTTGACAGCCAGTTCCACTGCCTGACGAGACTCGGTGCTGCGCTGCTCGGCTCGCAGCCTGTCAACACCACATAAAACAAAGGAAAACATTTGTAAACACAATGGCACACATCCAAAGAGGACCAGAGTCAATGAATGAATACAATTTAAGATGTAAAAGTAACAAAGGCTGATAGTAAATTTATACCTATACATTCAAGACATTCTCTTACCAGTCTAAATGTAACATAGGAAGCCTTTTTTTTATAGAAAAAACAGGATTGAAGAAAGCCAACATCAGGGCTCAACATAGCCATTTGTCCGCTGGCCCGGTCCTGTTTTTCGAGCAGTACGGACCACAAGACTTTATTTTTTACTTGTCCGCTCGGGCCACTAAAATATCTAACAATTAATACATTTTTCACCTTTTACAATAAAGTATATATTTGCGAAAACGTGTAGATTTACCTCGTCTTTATAATTCACTTTTTCTGCTAGTCCTGTGTTCAGACTTCAAGGGTTTCTATGGGAAACCTTTTATCACTCTTCTCCTCCTCTCCCGCCTGCGCGCGCGGCTGTCACTGCCGAGCACCACGCGGCACGCGCTCACTCAATTTTTTTTCCAAACTTTATTGAATGTAACAATTCAATACTAAACAATGTTAAACAGCAACAACGAAGGAACAAGCCAGTGTGTTATTATTACATTTTAGGCAGATATATTTAAACTGACACACATATCAGCGCGCCCCCTGGTGGTTTTTCACCGCGATGATCATAAATCCAACACCGTCACTGAAGAGAGACTGAAGCATGTCAGAGATGTGGAAGACATGGCAGGAATAGATAGGAATATGTTAGATGGAGTGATGGGTGGAATTAGTGCTATGGACAGCAAGATATTTAATGAAGGCATTGAAGATGAAACTGTATGCATTAAGCTTTAACCTGAATGTCAAAGAATCAAAGGCAACTCAAAATACCTGAATCTCAGACTCAAATGGAGTATAAGGTCAAACTACTTAATTTTGTTTTTCTTTACAACACTGTAAGCAGTAAGTATTTCTAGTTAGCTGAATGATCTCAGTAATTTCATTGTATTTAATTTTTCAATTATTTAATTTAATTAGGTAACTAAAGTAACTAAAAAGTAAATGTAACTTTGCAACAGTAACAAAAAGCAGAACCTTAAGGCAGTCAGGGCAAAAAAGTCAATAAAACTTCTTAACTATTGATTAGGAACAAATGTGAAATAGCAGTGATTAGAAGCAGCATGAAAACTTCTTAACTAGTGTTTCCTACTACACTGCAGTGCTCTCTTCAAAACATCTGAAACAGACTAGAGCAGATTTAAGTTTGATATGCTCTATTTTCAGTAATTGAAAAGTGTATAAATTAGTGTTAGATGTCACCAGAATGCACCAAATTGCACCATATTAAAATTTTCCGGGGGGGGCATGCCCCCGGACCCCCCTAAAGTTGCAAGCACCTGCGGAGCGGCGGGTCTCGCTGTGCGCGGTGTCGGGCCAGTAACTTTCAAAAACTACTGGCCCTGTGGGCCAGTGCAAATTTCTGGGCTATGTCAACCCCTGAACATAATTGGGTTATTTGGAAAAAAATATATATATTTTTTTCCAAATAACCCAATTATGTTGGCTTTCTTCAATCAAAATTGTTTCAATTCAATTTGAATTCATTTTTGAGAAACTGGGCCAAACCAGGAACTGATAACCTAAAATGACTTTTTTTAGGCTTTCTACATTTCCTATGCCTCCTTTAATGGTCATATTGGTAGTGACGTTAATGTCAGCATAAAGGTACATCTGGAAATATACTGAGTGATTGTCAGAGTAACCTGTTCTGTTTTTCACTGTCCAGCATCCTCTGCAGATCCCTGTTGCGCCTCTCGGCTTGGTCTTTCTCGTCCTCCAGAGCGGTCCTCCATGCCTCCCACTGCCGCTCCTTCTCTAGCAGCTCGTCGTTCAGAGACTCCAGCTCCACCACCTGTTCCTCCAGCATGCTGCACGTGGTCTTTAGCGTTTCAATATTCTGATGGCAAACGTGAACAAACAAGCTAAATAGGCAGACTTTTAAAACGGTTAACAATTCCATGCAACCTCTTAAAAAAAAAAAGTATTACTTTAGGACCCAGAGAAGCTACATGAGTATCAGGGTGTGATTTAGTTTACAAGGTTTACGTTAAATTATTACAGGTTTTTGGGGGGAAATAATCCTAAAGTGTAGCTTTATAAAAATATTTGACTTTACATTGCATCTGTAACAACTCCACTTCCTTTGCTTTCATTGCCGTGGAAGCGTCACCTGTTTCTGGTTGTTGAGGTGCATCTCACGGTCGGCCACCTCTCTCCTAAGGCGATCCACTTCCTGGCTGAGCTGCAGCTGGTCCTCCCTCTCGTCTGATGCTTCATCAAGCTGTTTCGATAAGTAGAAGTTTTGGCGATTCAACTCGGCATTCTCCTGGCTAAGCTGAGTGAGCTGCTCCTCCAGGTCAGTTATCACCTAAGGCAAAACAAGCAGGCAGAGGTGTTAGCTTTGCAAATGAACAAGCGGGAGTGAAGTGGTGCTGATAATAAATAATTGCTTTTCTTGTGAAGAAGGTGGTTTATGACTTTGTGCAAATATTGACAGGGCATATTTCCTGCAAGTCAGAGCTGGAAAAAAAAACAGTTTTAGTTTGACAAGAACTGTTCTGACATGTTTTGGCTTTATCTTGTACAATTAATATTAAAAGTTTATTTGAAAAATATATTAAAACTGCATGTTTTAATGATTGTTTAGACTACTCAGGTAAATGACAGAATAAAAAAACTTTAGAATAAACAAATTTATAATCTTAATGTGCCGTCTCCTTTGGAAATATCATCCGGAGACTCATAGGTTTTTCTAGAAATGCAGACTTGACCAGTATTGACCTCCTCTCTGCAGCCAGTGCAGACATCTCCATTCATGCATTTATTACAAGCAGAATTAATTACTGCAACTTTTCTCCCGTCTGATCTTCCCCAATAAAACTTGCAAAGACTTTGTCTACAGCAGAAATGTCTGCTGCATCACTGTTAACTAAGATCAGAGAGAGCACACTTTACACCAGTTTGACATCCAGCCAGTTTCAGGGAGGGTTTGAGGTTCTCATGTTTTATTTAAATCTCTTAATGGTTTTCCACCATGATTTGACAGGCTTACATTTATTATAAATAACACACAGAATCACTGGACACTTTGGTGCTGGTTTGTTAACTTTTCCAAACTAGAAACTAACGCAAAGCATAATTTTCCTGCAGCAGCCCTGACATGTGTAACATCTTTCTAGAGGAAGCAGCGACTTCTATGAGGATTTTTCTGGAAAGCACGTTGTGTAACAAAATGTTAATAAAAAGTGCTTTTAAGAACAAACTGAATAGTGGAGTAATTTGATATGAGCATTTGAAGTGTGCAAATGATCAAATAAGAAATACTGGTATTAGGCAGTTAAAGTTGATCCATAAACATGACTGATATTCATGCATCAAAAGGTAGAACAAGATTTTTAAATACATAACACAAATAAAAGATGCAAGATAAAAGTCTTTTCAGTTGACTGGACTACCTGACTAGAATAAATGTCTACAGAAGACTCCATGATGAAGAACCAACGGCCTTCTAAAAGTTTATCTTGGGGATACAGTCGAAGCACTTACTGAGCAGCTGTCCCTTAAGGCATCAAACTTGCGCTGAATCTCATCTCTGTGGTTCTAATGGAAATAAAAAGAAATTTACAACCAAACAGTTAAATGACATTTTAACAATGATTCATTTAAACCTTTTACTTAAACTTCACAAATTTAAAATCCCAATCCCTGTCAGTAACAATATGTAGGTACAAGTTTGCTATAAACTGACTCTGAGTGCGGTGATCTCCTCCTCAGCTTCAGCCGTGGTCTCCTCCAGCTCTCTCTTGGCCTGCTGCAGTTGACTCTCCAGGGCGTGGCGAGCCACCTGCAAGCTGCTGATCTGGGATTCACGCTCCTGCAGCGACAAAGTCAACTCCGACACCTGCCTCTTGATCTCCAGCTTCTCCTCCTCGTGTTCCAGGCCCATCTGCAACGGCGACAAAGTCGGTGGATACCAGTAATAAATAATGTTAACCTAATTTTGAATTGATCCTAATCTAAGTCCAGTTAAACAGATTATATAAAATATTGAAAAGCAGAGTACAAGTACAATATTTTGAGTAGAAAAAGAAGCTTTAAACCGTGCTAAAAAGATGCACTGCAAAACACTTAGCAGTGGTTCACAGCTAAAGGCAATGTAAATATTTGAGTGTGTTAATGGACAGCGTGTGTTTATGCTAAAGGCACAAAAAAAACAATTAGTAATGATCTGAGTGTGAAGTCTTTGTTGGAAAAATTAGGAGCATAAACAACAAACAGCAGAGAATTTTTTTAGAAAAGGAGACAGACTGCTCTTAAAACTGTACTGTAGAATTGAATTTTTTTACTGCACAATAAAATTGACTTTTTGGCAAACATTTGCAAGATTTGTTGACAAATAATTCTAAAAACTCCAGGCTTAGGTTTAGAACTTACTGTTCTAAAAAGTTAGTTCTAAACTTGTACTGGGTGAATAAGTAATGTTAAACAAAGAATTAAAGTCAAAATAACTACAAACACACTCAGCTCCTTACCTGAGGAGCATCAGTGTCAGCTATGTCATCAGATTTCTCAATCCAATTTTGTGAATGGTATAAAGATATAAGTCTGCGTTCTGTTAAAGTCTAAGAATTGAGGCTGAGCTGTTCATCTGCCTCCTATTGCCTCACCTCGCGCAGCCTGCTCTCCAGCTCCAGGAGCCGGGTTCTCTTGGTCTGCTCCTGCTGACTCATCTTTTCCAGGTGCTCCTCCAGTTTGGCGTTTTGGGCCTCGAGCTTACCCGCCTGCGACTCCAAATAGAATTTTTGCTGTCGAAGCTCTGAGATCATCTCCTCCTGGGCTTTCCTGACAGAAAAAGAGCACACGTCCTTATTATATGTGTTCCGGGAAAGTAATCTTTGAATGATGTCTTTAGTATTTCCTCATCATGCCTGCATGTTTTTCATATTTTATGTATTTATATATACAAACGCACACACATGAGTTGAGATTGAATGAACTGAAATTGAAAAGTAAGTGCAAATTCTCTTACTGACTGGAGATAAAGTGTGTGTGCAGGGAGGCTCCCAGGAAAGGACAAGACAGTGTGGGCGTTTAGTTAACTCACATGTTTTTCTGGGTGTAGATGCTGCTGTTAGCAGCGAGCTTGTTAGCCTCTGACAGCTCAGCTATGCGCTGCTCCAGGTTTTTCATCTTAGAATCCATAGCATTAATGGTCTGCAGGCAGGAAGGAAAACAAACATGCTGGAAATCACATCCTGACTAACAGAATCACTTATAAATAGATGCTCCTTATTAATTTTTGACAACATCCTACTGAGAACCTATGAATACATTTCCTTCAAAAAGTAAAGCTTTACGGACAGCAGACTTCTGCACTCAGACAAAATCCAATAAGGAGCCATTTAGGTGTTGCCTAAAACATCTGCTGTTAATGTCAGATGACCTCCTCTACAATCTTCTTAAGTTGCATCAGTTCTACAACATTAACCAGATTAGAATTTAAGCCCAGGACCTGCTGAGCAACATCAACTATAATCCAACTTAATCTGACTTCTTAAACTTTATCCCAATCACTTCTAACTAGCATTAAAAATTACAACGATAAAAATAGTATTTTTTTGGTCTGCGTTTTTAATAGAACTGACAGTCTGAAGTAGGGGGGGGGGGGGTTGTATACTCAAGGTAGAAATGTTGATCAAACTTTAAAAAGCTATTTCGTTTTCCTTACTGCTTTCTGTTCGCTGAGCAGTTTACAATTCTCTCTGGACTCCTCCTCTTGCTGAGCTCTTCTCGCCTCCAGGCTTTCTTTGTCAGCCAGGTCCACCTTCATCTGGGCCTCAAGAACCTCCATCAATCACACACAGAAACTATCACATTTCCCACTTTACATGGCAGGAATTCTTGCAGTTCTTTGGCATAGCTTCATGGAAACAGCTCTGACATTCATATTTCTATTTATCTATATATTTTAAACAGATAAAGTGAAACTAAACATCAAAAACAGAAGTGTAATGGTGAATGACTAGATTTGTTCAAGGCTTGAAAAGGGCTTTGGATGAAGTTGAACAATTTATTGAGTCCAAGCCCTTTATTCAATTCACTCCAAGCTTAACTTATTTTTAGAGAATCACAAGACAAAAACAGATACACTAAAAACAATTAATTATTAAAGAAAAACATATCAATGGATCCTATTGATTCCCTTACATCTATCATTAGATCACCATTTTGTAATTGCTTTGTAATGTTTAATGTCTTCCTCGTAGTTATCCCATATCTGAGAACCTCTTGTGGCGATACAGTGAAGTTTTTCCCACAGAACAAATGCTGAAATGTTTGAGGGGACGCACCTTGATCTTGTCCTCAAAAAGCCTCTCTTTCTGGACCAGTTGAGTTTCCATCCTCTGAGCTGTCGACTGGGCTTCCCTCAGGTTATCCTCCAGTTCCTACAGATTTCACAGACGTGACAAATTTATCACTAACACAGAAAAACACGAGCATAACCCAAACTGCATGTCAAAACCAAAGGAAGCAACTTGCACTGAAAAGCTGGAAATCCACCAGCTGACAGTAGCGATGCCTGTTCATGCTGACAGCAGAGAAAAATATATACAGGTGCCACCGGATTAACAACCAATCGAGAGGTTCCGCTCTGAGGAAGAGTATGTACTTGTCCTCTGAGGATATACTGGGGCAGTGTTGTTGTTGAGTGAGAGGGCAGGATGGGTGCTGGGCAGTTGGGGTGATATCAGGGGTGGAGTATTAGGGAGCATTATCTGCAGCTCTCTCACCAGGATCTTTTCAGCCATCTGCTGGATCTGCTGGGATTTGGTCTGAATGTCATCTTTGAGCTTATTCTCCCTGCGCTCAACCATCTCCAGCCTCTTAACTTGGTTCTCCAGGGTCTTCCTGCCCTCCTGCTTACACACAAACACACAAAAGGGCTAATTAAATGGCAAACTCAAAAACTGACTTCGTACGACATTTTACACAAAATTTAATCCAACCAAATAGTTAAGCAACTTGCATGACATTAAGTTTATAAAGCTAAAGATAAACAATTCAATGACAACATCAATCCTGCTGTGGCTGTGAACACAGTCTCCTTGGATTTGGTCTGGTACCTCGGTCTCTCTCAGGCGCCGTTTCAAAGTGTCGCTGGAGTCGGTTTTGCCTCGCAGCCGCTCCAGATCCCGCTCCAGCCGCTCTTTGGCCTGCCGGACGTTCTGCAGCAGCTCAGTGGCCTCTGTGCTTGCTTTAACCGCCTGCAGGGAGAAAAAAGGTCAAAGGGTGTCAATCAATTCCCCAATTTTGAGTAACCGCCAACTCGTGTGACACCCAATTATGAAGAGGATTGGAGGTGTGTGTGTGGGGGGGCATTTCTGATGGCTTAGTGGGAACCAAGGAAATGGCAAAACTTTCATGATTTCGGAAACAAACAAAAAAACGACATTAAGAGAATTTCTTTAGTGGCTCGGTTTAGTTTACCTTGGACAGTTTATCTTGCAGCTCTTGAATTTTCACCTGTTGTTCAGAGTTGGTCTAAAAGAAAGAAAACAGTCATCTGCCTTGTTAATCTTGGCAGTAAAGAGTTGATCCATAAAGACATCTGCATAGAAAAACAGTAATTTTTACCTTCTCAAGTTTTGACAGAAGCTCCTCAACCTCAGCTTTTCCTTGCTCTTTGGCCTAAAAAAAGACAAAAACTTGAATAATTGCTCAAGAAAAGCACAAAATGTGAATCTGTTCTTTTAAGAATGTTTGCTGTACAGGCGCTGCATACATTTGCTTCAACCGTACCTTCTGAATCCTCTGCTGGTATTCAACAGCCTTCCGTTTGAGCTCTTCACTCGTTTGTCTGGACTCTCGGAGTTCGGCTTCATAGAGATCGCTGCGCCGCCGTGCAGCTGCCAGGTCTTCCTCCAGCTGCCGGATGGTGACCTGCATCTCTTCTAGCTGTGCGTGGTACTCCTGAGGACACAACCAGAGCAGACTCAGTACTATACGTCTGCATCGAAGGCACATCTTTACGCATCAACACTTTTGACTAAAATGTTTGATTTAAACTATATTCAAAAATGTTGCTGATGTCATCATTTCTGCTGAAAATAAATGTAATTGTTATGTTTAAATCACTTTTATACAAGTAAAAAAAATAGAATAAAATAAACTTAATATAATTGAAAAAGGTAACACTCTTCAGCACATTTCCTTCATTGTGGTGTTGACAGAGAATGTAAGAGCAAAGGAACTGAGAGGGCAGACATCTCACATCACCTGATAGTGTTTTATTCTAAGACAAATCCAAACTGCAAAGTTTCATAACATTAAAAATGTTCAGCAAAAATGGAGGAATCAAAGAAAACAGAGGCTCTTATTTTCTCAAATCTGTAGCAATCAACTTAAAGTTATTAGTTGGAGTCTTTGCAGAAAGTATGTTGCAGTGATGCCTAAGGCTCTAATGACGTTTCTTCTGACACTTTATATATTAGACTTATTTTCTAAAAACATTAAGCTAGACTGCTTTCGGCCATTAGAATGAAGAAAAAGCTGGAGAACCTGCAAAATACTATAACCTAAGAAAGTGGTCTTACCTAATGTTAAGGAGTATACCTTCATGTTTGAATGTCTAATGTAATATCGTACAGTCAGGACCATAAATATTTGGACAGAGACACATTTTTTCTAATTTAGTTTCTGTACATTACCACAGTGAATTTTAAATAAAACAACTCAGATGCCATTGAAGTGCGGACTTTCAGCTTTTTTTCCATGGGTTGAACAAAAAGATTGCATAAAAATGTGAAAAACTAAAGCATTTTTTAAAAACAATCCCATAATTTCATGGGCTCGTAAATAATTGGACAAATGACTTCCATGCTATTGGATGGGCAGGTGTGGGCAATTCCTTTGTTATGTGATAATGAGTGAAGCAGATAAAAGGCCTGGAGTTGATTAGAGGACTCATGCTTGCATTTTGAAGATTTTGCTGTGAACAGACAACATGCGGTCAAAGGAGCTCTCCAAAGGAGCCACCATTAAGCTGAGAAAACAGAAAAAAACCCTGCCAGAAACTGTTACAGTATTAGGAGTGGCAAAATCAACAGTGTGGTACATCCTGAGAAAGAATGAAAAGCACAGGTGAACGCAGCAACGCAAAAAGACCTGGACGTCCACGGAAGACAACAGTGGTGGATGATTGCAGAATCATTTCCATGGTGAAGAGGAACCCGTTCACAACAGCCAACCAAGTGAACAACACTCTCCAGGAGGTAGGCGGATCAATATCCAAGTCTACCATAAAAAGAAGACTGCATGAAAGTAGATACAGAGGTTACACTGCAAGATGTAAGCCACTCATAAGCCTCAAGAATAGGAAGGCTAGATTGGACTTTGCTAAAAGCATCTTAAAAAGCCAGCACAGTTCTGGAAAAACATTCTTTGGACAGATGAAACCAAAATCAACCTCTACCAGAATGATGGCAAGAGAAAAGTATGGAGAAGGCGTGGAGAAGCTCATGATCCAAAGCACACTACATCATCAGTAAAATACTGTGGAAGCAGTGTGATGGTCTGGGCGTGCATGGCTGCCAGTGGCACTGGGACACTAGTGATAATTGATGACGTGACACAGGACAGAAGCAGCCCAATGAATTCTGAGGTGTTCAGGGACATACTGTCTGCGCAGATCCAGGTGAATGCAGCCAAACTGATTTCATAATACAGATGGACAACAACCCAAATCATACAGCCAAAGCAACTCAGAAGTTTATTAAAGCAAAGAAGTGGAATATTCTTGAATGGCCAAGTCAGTCACCTGGTCTTAACCCCATTGAGCAGCATTTCACTTGTTGAAGACTAAACTTCAGACAGAAAGGCCCACAAACAAACAGCAACTGAAAGCCGCTGCAGTAAAGGCCTGGCAGATCATTCAGAAGGAGAAAACCCAGCATCTGGTGATGTCCATGAGTTCAAGACTTCAGGCTGTCATTGCCAACAAAGCGTTTTCAACCAAATATTAGTAATGACCATTTTGTTTTCAGTTATTTCATTTGTCCAATTACTTACGAGCCCATGAAATGAAGGGATTGTGTTTAAAAAATGCTTTAGTTTCACATTTTTATGCAATCTTTTTGTTCAACCCATGGAATAAAAGCTGAAAGTCTGCACTTCAAATGCATCTGAGTTGTTTTATTCAAAATTCACTGTGGAATTGTACAGAAACTAAATTAGAAATAACATGTCTGTCCAAATATTTATGGTCCTAACTGTAGCTAAACACAAACAAGATCAAAAGAAAAACTAAAGCAAAATGTCATATTGGCAAAGCACCAACTTAACTAAGTTGAAAAAAAAATCTTGGCAAAAGGTTTATTTGAAAAATAACTATTAAGGTTTTCCTACTAACATGTTTTTCTTGGTTCAACAAAGACTAAAAGCAGGTTTAACCTAATGGTCAAACTGCACGTGTTCAAACTAACTGGGTTATATTTTATAGCCTGAAGTTGATTTGTTAATTGAATCACTAAAGGCTGGTTTAGCAATTGTAATTAAAAAGTATTATCTCCCTGAGCTGCGTGAGACTCTTGACTAACGATCAAAATCTCATCATTTGTATCTTGCAGGGATGCCATCTGCAAGGATGACCTGAGAGCTGAAGACTTGGAGGAGAAGCCCAGCCTGTGTGCACCAGACCAGTGAAATCATGCTATCTCACTGTTTCTACAGTAACTTCACAATCAGCTGTTCTGGTGTAGAGAAAAGATGTCATCTTGGAGTGTGGATACATTTTGTTTCGGTTCATATCCCATTAAAAACTCATTAAAATTGAACTAATGTTTAAAGATTAGTATTGTTAGTACCGTAATTTCCGGACTATAGAGCGCACCCGATTACAAGCCGCACCCACCCATTGTCACGTGTATAACTTCTTTTGTACATACACAAGCCGCGTCAGAGTACAAGCTGCATGCATTACGCAACATGGTCATCCTGACAAATCACGTCCTGACTCCCAGACTGAGTGCATTTCATCAGCACACTGTGGGAGGAGTCAGTCTTTCCTCAGACTCAATTATCAAAATACACCCACATCTGCCAAACAGCATGCACCTCCATTCTGTTCACAAGTTCCTCAGTCATGGTTTTTTTTTATTTTAGTTTTTTTTTACTTATTGACAATCTAGGTATCATACATAAAATTACAAACAGTAACCATATAATCAACATTACATCCCTCAGTTATGATGAGGATATTTACATCCGCGATCCCCCATTTCCCATGAGTCTTAGGGGCTAAAGGCGGGTCTAACCCGGCTCGCCACACTGTTGTACGTGTTTAAGAATGAGCAAGGAACAGCAGTGGATGGAGGGCGAACGGAAGAGCAGCTCTCCTTTCTCCGCTTGTGTCGCGGCAGCATTATGGGAGTAACAGGGCTGGTTAAAAAAACACACCAGTAAAAAAAATCAGCGGCAACTGAAAAGCGCGCGCCTCAGCGCGGCGCGTGCGTCAGAAGTTTCCTTTGACAACAAACACTGTTGCTCTGCCCCAACAGTAGCTGGGATAGGCTCCAGCAACCATGTGCCTCCAAAAGGAATGCAGGGGCATTGGAAGATGGATGAATGGACAATGGGGAAAGGATCAGGCCTCCATGATCTGATCTTGGCTTTAAAAAACAAAAAACAAAAAGTGTCTGCAGTTCCTTAAATGTCCACTAGAAGCTGGTTTCAAAATGGAGCAAATTCAGATAGACGTTTAATTATTAAAAGTCCAACTTTTAAACATAAAAATGATGAGTGCAGTGTGGGGGGGGGGCTGCTGCTACTCATTTTGGGACTGTAGGGTCTGCAGCGGACTGAGGGTGCATCGTTTTCAAAGACGTGACTGGAGATCGCAAGAGAGGCTGAGGAGGCTGGGGTCCTTCAGAGTTGGCAGAACTCTTAAAGAGTTTTTTTTTATGATGCCGTTCTACAGAGTGTATTGCTACTAGGAGGTGGATGCACTGCCAGGAATAGGAAGAGGATTGACAAACTGATTCAGCTCCATTCTGGGATGTCCCCTATAGAGTCTGTGACTGTGGTGGGGGAGAGGAGGATGTTACGGAAACTGAAATCCATCATGGACAATCCTCTTCATCATCCTCTGCATTAGACAGTGAGTGCACCGTCAGAGACATTAACACCTCGCTGCTGGAAGGAGCCCTGTCATGGATCTTTTTTCCTGTCAGCCATTAGACTCTGCAATGCCTAACAGACACTGGACACTAACTATCATAACTTTTTAAGTGTATTTTTAGTGTTATTTATTATATATGTGTGTTTTTTTTAAAAATACAGTTATAGTAACACAGTAATTGCTAAAGTTCTATTTTATTCTATCTTCTGATGCAAAAAAAGTTTTTGGGAGGCTGGTGTTGATATATTTTCTATGCTTATCCCTTAATTTGAACAAGTGACCTCAATAAAACTCACTTCAGTCTGTCTGCTGATGTGGGCGGAGCTAACTCCAGCCAGTACAACACATACCAAGTTCATTTTAGCTGTTTTGAATCTTATTAGTAGTGTTGGAGTTTATCAGTTCAGTGCACAAATGTTTATAGAAAGCTGCAGAAAGAGACCATACTTGCTCCTTGATTTCCTGCAGCTTGTTGCTCTGCTCTCTGATGTCGTGGAGTAGCTGCATGGCTTTATCATCCTCTCTGGAAACCTCGACGCGTGCCTCCTCCAAACTTCGCTTGAGGCTCTGCACACATTAAATAAACTCAGGGCCAGAACTGCATTCATATTACGAATATCAAAGACGGTGATTCAGAATAAATGAAAACAAACTTGTTTTACTACTGTTCCTCCCAAGCATTTTCTCATAGCCTCCAAACACACAAGAAGCTGGTAGGATGACTCACGCTGCATTCAGTGATATAGGTGGCGAGGTCTTGCTCCAGGATGCTCCTCTGAGTCTCAGAGGCCTTAAGCTCCACATCTTTCTGGTGAAGCACTGTTTCCAGGTCAGACATTTTACGCTTAAACCTGGAGATTTCTTGCTCCATCTTTAGGGGGGAAAAAAAGCTGTTGTTTTTTTTTTTAAATTGCTTTTCTAAGTATGGAAACACTTTCTGAGTTTTATTTTTGTACTCAAAGTAGACTGTGCTGTAATATCCCTCTAAACAGACGGAGGAATCATGCTTGCTAAGGCGTATTTGGACAAAAAAGCTGAATCAGTTTACAAAGGATTCCTCTGGCCCATCTCCCAAACAAGAAAGCTGCAAATCCACAAGCTTTACTGTTATAAAAACTAACAAGATTATTCTGGACGGTTACAGCGCCAACAGAAGCTTCCTTTATCTGTGATAAGACACTCTTCCAAAATAAACACAAGCCTATTATTGTAACCCACGACATTAATTCATTAAAAATGCAAAACATTAAAACAAAATAAATTACAGCAAAAACGTCATAACAAAGAGGCGTTAAAATATCTAAAAGAAAGGTGATGAAAGATAATAAATAAAAAACTATTTAAACAAGAGTGCAATCTCACCTTGTGACATTTGTCTTGGGTTTCTTGTAACTCTTTGCTTTTAAGATGCAATTTCTTTTCCATGGAGTTGTGTTTTGCAGGAGAGTTGAGGCCTGCAGACACAGACCTGGACAACATGAAGAAAACTTTTTTAGAGTGGAATCGAAACAGAATTAAAACGCCATGAAGCTGCTATAAAACATGGCATGTCAAATGGTTACAAAGAAAAAGAAAAACAATTTCGATTACAACAAAATACTGGTCAATGGAGTCGTTTGTATTGTAATCACAGCATGTAGGCTTCTCTGTGAATACAGTGAAGGAAAGAAAAAAAATGTTAGTTAATTTTGAATAAACAAACAAAATGATCGTTTCCTCAAGTTAGGATGACAGTCTTGTATGATTACATAACTGCCCATCTGTCAGCTTTAACATCAGTGAAGCTGGAATTGAAAGCTAATTTAAAATGTAGACAAAAGCCCGACATTATAGAGGGGTGACAGTCACTAAAAGCACAAAGCTTTACACTCAATCTTTCTTTTTCAAGCAGAGTTGAGTTTCATGCATTGCGTCCAGCAAAAAAATAAATAAATCCTCAAATCGGTAAGAACAACACTGAAGCATTTGTGAAAAGAATTTAGATTTTCATCGCACCAATTTATTCAGATAAAAACAATCCACTGGAAAAAAAAAAGAAATCTATTTGGAGGCAGTTATATTTAACTCTCTCAGACACGCTCTCAGAATAAAATAAACCTTGCAGCAGGGAGGCTGAGAGTTTTGCACAGAGTACAATGCACAGGTTTTTCTTGTTAATTCAGGGTTATTTCCTCCTTTGTTTCTGTCAGTTTGCACACTTCAGACCGAAGGCGAGGCTTTGTTGAAGAGGTGGTTTCTGAATAAAGTGTGAGCAAATAAAACAATATGTGATCCACAAATACAGCAGGCAAATCTTTAAAAACCTGAACTCAGACAGAGCCACAGATTTCAAAATAAAAGCAAGCAGGGGTTCTTTGAACCCAAAATCCCCTCAATGTAATATATATGAGTTCAAAAACCACTAAAAACCATTACAATAACATTTATTGAAAATAAAATTTTTTTTTGTTAAACACTACAACTTCAAATGTTTCCTTCGTTCAATTAACTTTTCATAATTATGGAAAAATAACTGGTGATGTAAGTAGGTTGTTCAGTTTTTAAGAGTGGACATAAAGCTGCTCAATTCCAGTTTTTCTAATATCAAAGTTTTAATGCGAAAAAAATAATAGATAAATATTTATAATTATAACAAAAAGTAAAAATTCTGATTAAAAAAGTTTTCATACATCGTTTCCTTTTTTCACAAATTCTTACAAAATAAAAGAAAAATGTCCCAAAGAATTTTTTTATTGGATTTTAAAAACAAAAATATGTAATCTAGTAAAAAAAAAAAAAAAAAAAAAGCAGGTTTGCTTCAAATATATTTGGCATGAAAAATGTATAGTGTGTTTCAGAATAAAGATAAGAGAAAATATCAGACATCAAATGTTGTGGTTGTAACCAGCAAGTTCCTCCAGAAAAACCGGGTATCAGTTCACAAAATGTATCACTCTGAAATCCCAAATCAGATAAAGCCATTACAGGAGAAAAACAGTTGTGTTATTTTATGGGGGAATCTCAAAGAGTTAGAATCAATTTCATCGGGACAGCCTTGCAGTGTCCGACTATTATGCATAACCGCTCGCATTAAAGGAGTTTACCTCAGCTTAAGGGAAGTATGCCCCTTCCCTTCTCAATGTAGAGCGTTTCAACTTGTCAATCAGAGCTCTCATCAGTCTCAACATCCAAGAAAAGCAATCATGTTTTTCCCTTCCCAGCTGCTTTGAATATTAAAGTTTAGCATGTTCAGTAATACTAATTTCATTACCTTAGGACAATCAGGGTGTAATGTTTACACATTTACATCCCTTGTTTGTCATTTATTAGGCACACCCAGTACCCACAACATCAAATAAACCTTAGTGATACATTTTTACTACGTAATTGTCATCTTACATGTGTTTTTAGTCTAACTCACCAACTGTGCATTCGTATAAAAGTCTGTGAGAGCTTTTTCTGCAAAACCTCTCATAAAAGTGATTTAAATTCATTTCATTATTTAAAAATACAACCATGATTTGTTGGAGGTTTCATTTTTTAAAGATTCTTACCGCAGTATAAAGGCAGTTCTGAGTCTATTTAGATCAATGTTTCACAGTACCCGTCTGTCAATAATATTTTGAAGATAAAACCACCACACTGTTGGTTCTGTTTATGCTGCCTCTGTCATTCGTTTTCAGCCTCAATTTTTTTGGGAATTTAAAGCTTGAATCTGCTTTCTTCTTTATAGTCATCATTCATTAATGAATTACTTTACCTTTAAGTCATATGAATTTTTTTCCTAATACATTTGTAGGAAATTATTTAAGGAAGATGAGCTCAAAAAGTTATAATAGATTAAAAAAACAAGGAATAAACAGAACAGAATGGTCATCACCTCTGGCTCTGAGCTCAATGTTCCTCTTTTTAGTGCTGTGATGAAGAATGTGGTCATGCATATGAATGCACCTACAAAAACTACTCCCTTTTCTGACCTCTTTATAGGTAAATGTAATACAGAAAAAAGGCTCATTTCAGTTAAAAATCACTGATCAATGAAGGTGTAGCAGTAAGGGACAGAGACATTAGAAAAGGAAGCAAATAAAAAATAAAAAAGAAAGAGATGAGACGGGTAAAGATGGGGGTGGGGAGTGGGAAAAAAACCTGTCACGGTAGTAACCATAGAAATAGATTCTCTCCCCCAATGTGGGCTCTCATCCTTTTTCCTGTCTAATCAGCTAACGCCGTTTCTTCCTTTTCTGTTGCTGCTGATCCGCAGTCTCCAGCTACAGGAATGGATCGGAGGACCAGGATGGGGCTACAGAAATGAAAAGCACCCCCCCCCCACCCACCCACACACAGACACACTGCTTTATTATCTGAGGTTAAGAAGCTAAACAGCAATAAGCTAAATTACAGTCCCACGACACATTCTGTCAAACTCAGGAGCCCATTATGCTTCAGAGTAACTAAAACCAGGATAACAGCAGCAAGGGGTGGGAGATGTGAGAGGTTCCACTTCTCCACGAGCCTCATTGACACACTGAGCCGCATACCAATCAGTGCTCATGGCGAGGTAATGGGGGCTAAGATCCTCCTGTTTAAACACCCTTTTGAACTTTGTGCCATATCAAGATGGAAAATAAATCTCAGATAAATAGATATATATGTGTGTGTTAAAGAAAAAGGCAGAAAACCAGCAAATTGGAAGACGTGAGTCCCATTACAAGAGGGGATCCCTCCCCTCCCTCATTTCCTGTCTGACACAGCAAACGGCCAAAGCAACACTATTGACCAAAGGAACACCTAATCCCCACAGCCGGTCCCCAGGATGTCATTCAACTTGAAAGCTGCTGCAGCAACGCTCAAGAATCTAATGTCATAACAGTAAGGACGTTAGATCTGACAAAAAAGTGTTACAGGAGAGAATACAAGACGTCTCTGTGCAGACTGAAGAAGGAAAAAGCCCCCCCCTCAAAAAAGCAACAACAAGTAAACAGGTACCACTCACTCAGATTTGACCAATAATGTCAAAGCTCTGCTGAAGAACCAGCCTAGAAAGGGCAGATCCTGGCCGTGGAAGCCCGCCGGCAGAGCTCCTTGCTGGTTCGCTGTAGCTGGCCAGGGGGCAGCCTGCTCCAGCTCCTCAAAATTAGAGGTGTCATCTTCAGCTTGCAATGCAGGAACGAAAGGCGGGAGAACTGCAGAAATAAGAGACCAGAGTGGGGAATAAGAGATGACGGGGTAAATCCTTAACACGATGGCAGTTTGAAAAGGAAAGAAAAAAAAGAAAGAAAGATGAAGGGAAAATAACAAGGAGAAAGGGAAGAGAAAGGAAGGGAGGAGGAGCAGAGCGGTGGGAGCCTAGAGTGCGGTAAGTCGCGCGTTGATGCACATGCTGCCTTGCCTGCCTCCCTCCACCCTTTCCCCCTCTCTCACATACACATCCTCACTTGCTCTCCCTCACTGCAGCAGTGCAACCTAATCAGCTGAAGCAGAATTCGTGTTTAACCGTCAATATACAGCATCTTTTGAATGAAACTGAAAGCTGTTGATGAGGCACCAGATTTCCTTTTTTTTTTTTTAAATCAGTCATCGTTACTACAAAAACTAATATAAAATGTAAAAAATATGATGCATTTGTTTCCTGTTATGACTGGATATTTCTGACAGCTGACTGGTGGATAATGTAAAACACAACGTCAGCTATGACTGATGGCACATGTAGATGGATATGAGCCATGTTGTTTGTGCTGCATCTGTTGAGAAGCAGATGAGTTGCAGGTCTTTACTCCGTCTGCCTCATTCAGCTCCTTCCTCCTTCCCACACTTCCTCCTAGGAATAGCTGGCTTACTGCCAGCGGCACACAGAATCTCATTACTTTACAACCCAAACCAACCCCGGGCATCACAGTTGTCCATTTACACTCCTTATCCACACACACGTCAGTCAGCTGGTTAACTTCTTTTACAAAAACAGAATTACAGCAACTCGCTCAAAAACAGTTCAAGTCAAACGGTTATAGCTGTAGGACAGAAAGTCGGGAGGAGGGAATCCCTTCACCTTGTCTCAGGTTGTTCCAGTCTACACTGGAGAAGAAAGGGTGGCATCGGAGTCCCTGGTAGCCGAGGCGTTCTTTTGCACCACACAGCAAGCTCTGCACCAAGTCAACAAACTGCTTACTGGCACGTGGCTCCTCTGGAAATTTTAAATACCGCTGCAGGGAAAAACATTTACATGCAATTTCAACAAATCAGATTTGTATGGATTCTACTTCAGAGTTCTACTTAAATAGTTGATATGACAATCTTGGAAGTTGCAAGCTACAAACTATATCCAGAAATACAAAATATTAAAGACCCACTACGGCCTTCAACGGCAGGCCACATGCTTTCTGCTCTGCTCCATTCTGATGCATCCACTCCAGACAAATAGATCCATGTACGTCTTTCTTTTCCTCATCCGAGCTGGCATCTAACTCCAAACTGTAAGTCTGGATAGCTCCAAAATTCCTCAAAATTTTCTTTGCTGTAGTAATGTTAAGTTGGGGGTGTGAGCTGCTGTAAGCTAGCGGGAGAGAGTGCAAATGGGGGAAGGGTTTCTCCACATCAACAGTCCTACCCACAGCTCAGAGGCGGATTTCTAATGAACTACTGCCGCTCTGCCTGCAGAAACTATGTTCTGGAAAACGACAGGTTTTTTTATTTTAGCTAAAAATCCTAATTATAACTGGCTAAAAAAAAAAAATCCTAATTTAAAGACCACTGGGAACTCTCTTGCAAGAGGTCAAAGTATGATCAGAGGGGGACTTTAAGGAGAGTAACCGTTCTTATGAAAGTCTACATACATGAAAATTCATGATGTTGTGGATAGTCTTGGTGGAAGTGCCGTCGGAAAAGGGTAACTTGGAATAAAGCATCTCATAGGCGATGATTCCAAGCGACCACCAATCACATTCCACCCCATAGGTACCCTGAGAGCCCCCGTTCATGGCTGCCAGGACTTCAGGGGACAGATAATCCTGGGTTCCAACAGGCACTGTAGGAGCAGAGACCTGGAAGAAATATGCAAAAAAATAAAAATAATTTGCGAAATCAGAATCAAACTCATAGGCCAACCCTAATAATCCACTTACTGTTTTGTTAATGGTCAGTCTGGCAGCGGATCCAAAGTCGGATATCTTAATGTGACCAGTCCGGTCGATGAGAATGTTTTCTGGTTTGACATCTCTGTAAGTTGATAGTTAAGAAGACATTTGATACCGCTTTTAAATAGCTTTTTAGTAGCCCAAGTACTGCTAGATGTCAACTGAACTGAGGATAATGGAATGACATCCTAAGCGTCAGCATTGTTTTTATTCCGCCATAAAGCCTGACTAATTTTATCCAAACTTAAAAAGGTCAGAGAGATAAGCTCAGAGGTCTCTGTGCCATGTGTTTAACATGCTCTAAGACCAGATTTCTAATATCAACAGCTTAAATTCAGCACTGATGTCTTACCTATGGACATAGCCCAGCTGGTGGACTGCATGAATGGCCTCTATCAGCTCGGCCAAATAAAACTGAGCCATGGCTTCATCAAACTGATCCTCGTATCGGTTCAGCAGGGACATCAGGTCACCACCTGGCATGTACTCCATCGCCTGGGAATACCAGTTTATGCAAACAGTCAGGAATCACCATGATAACAGATGGTCACGACTGTGGGCTCATTAGAAGAACAGTAAGCCATCAGCCAAACTTTGCCTTCACATTGGTGAAGACAAACAGAAGAAGCAAGCGAAGAACATATGTTTGGCTTTAACTTATACAGAAGTTTCTCATTGCGGATGCTGTTGCATAACAAGCAGATACTATTAGTGATTCATCTGCCATACTGCAGTCAAAGCACTGCTAAAAATAAACATATAGGAAAAAAAAAACAGAGAAATCCCCACGCTTGCATGTCTTTGATCAAAGGGTCACGTGCCACAACATTATTCAAGATACCGAGCTTTGAAAGTCTGAATGCGCTGCGTTTGCACCGACTACCGCCTCTGCCTTCAGATAGGTAGCACTAAAGTTGATGTGAGGTATGTGGTTGTACCCACACAGCCACAACAGACGAGAGCCTCTGCTGCATGAATGGCTTCCCAAGTCTGAATGAACAGAGCATTTTCCAGTGTTACCTAGCAACAGGGAGACTTGGTGCCTCTTTGACACAAGGATAAAGATGGATGCTTTGTCTTTTAGCGAGTAGGGGGAGAAAGAGGGGGGGGGGGTGAAAGGAAGGATAAGATCCGAGTCAAACAGTTGGGGGGAAATAAAGCACATAGTCGTGTTAAAAGGGAAAATAGTTATGAGTTGCTGTGAAGAAGGAAATAATTTCTGCAAACAGAATGCCAGTCCTAGAAAACAGCTCTAACAGTAATTACATTGTTAATTCAAAGTGATAGTAACAAATATGGGCTTAATAAAATGGCTCTCAAATCCAATCATTTACTTCAAATGAGTTAAAGTTTGTGTAATTAAGACTAGATCAGTAAAACTATGAAGATCAAATCTCAGCGATCAAAGACTTGCTTAATTTTTTTTTTTTTTAAACTTGTCCTGTCCAACAGCTGAGCAGACAGATAGAGCGGAAAGCCTCTTGTGTTGGACATATTTTACTGTTACAATAGGGGTTAAGAAACGTTTGACACACTAGGTGTATATTTAAATAAATCTCTTTTGTAATTTAGGCTAAACTTTATTAATCTTACTCATATCTGTAACAGTCTTTTGTTGGACAAACGGAAAAGAAGGGAAGAAGAGAGAGGGATACCCGGGTAGGAGGGTGATTAAAGAGGAGGGGGTACAACCGTGAAGCAGCATAAAGCAACAAGTTGCTGGATGTTTACAATCATTACAATCAGGTTTATAAGTACCTGTAATATAAATCTAAAAGGGGGCGGGGCCTTTCCACACACACACACCCAAATGCCACAAACATACCTGTGGGCTCCAAAAATGCCCAAATACAAAACATGTCAACATGTACACAATACAACTGATGTTCACACACGCATACTTATGCATTCGGACCAACAGGTGAAAAATGTCATTTAATCACTCAAACTATTTGTGCAAAGGTGAGATAGCACCTGTGCTCGAGTGGGTCTTTATGATCTTCTAAAGTGGATGATGGAATATAAAAAAGGAGGGGGGGGGGCAAGCGATCCCCACACCAAGACCCCCGCCACGGCAGCACCAGCAGCCATTTTCCTCAACTTAAAATTTTTATTTTATTTATTCAAACACAAAATTGAGAAGAAAAGTACTTTTTGGAATCATTTTTATTTTAGCAAACAAAATTTTGTTTTATCGAATGAAAAAACATCTCTAAAAATGGAAGTGATGCAGTCTTACCAGGTAGACATGGTCTTTATCCTGGAAGGCGTAGAGAAGCTGTGGGATCCACGGACTGGTGTTCTGGGAAAGGATTCTCCTCTCCTCGTCACAAAAAACAACCTGAAAATGAGTGAACAAATCTTTCATTATACAAGACCGTAAAACTCCGGAATGACAGCAGATAGTTCAAAGTTCTGTTAAGTTAGCTGAAGCAAGACTACCGGGAGCTTTACACTAGTTTAAACTGTGTGTGTGTGTGTGTGTGTTTGGGGTGGGGGGCTCTAAACAAAACATGAAAACCCAATTCAACCATTAGTTTCAGTGATTTCTGTAAGACTTGAGCATCTAACAAACTTCAGAGTTAAACTGATCTTCTATAGAGTAATGCACGACAGTTTCAGAGCAGCTCTACATTATAATCTCTATGACACTCTGTAACAGACTTGATTACATTTTGTGTGTGTTTTTTTTTAAATAAGATGAACTCACAAAAAAAAAACTTTCAAGAAAAAAATGTAATGGGAGCCATTCGTCACCCCACTTTCTAAAGAAATGCATTGAAGGCTGATATCCCGAAATTATCCCCCCACAAACACAAAAGTCAATCAATCTATGTTTTCCAGCATTTGGTCACGTTTTCCTGTAAGCAGAATTTGGATACCAGCAGCATCTTTTGTTCGTCTAAACTCTGCAAATGTTGCCCACTTCAGATCTCGTCCTGTCACAGCTCATGTGCTATTCTGACTGAGCTCTGTTCTGTTAGTCATATGCCAGAGAGCACAGCTGTCAAATTTCATACCCACAATTCACTGGGGTTTGTTCGGGCCTGCAGCACTCTCCAGTGGGCTTTGGCAGGATTACAGAATTGCTTCTCAGTCTTTTAACACTGCAGTCATTGCCCGTGGTTATGGAAACAAAGACCATGTTTTGATAAAGTGACTGTTATCTACATCGAGATGCTAGAATGTCAGATAGATTCTATTACCATTTTATTTATTCTCTCTTGTAAAAAGCAATATTACGCAATACTTTTTTCCCTTTACAAAAAATGATTTTTCTCTTGTTTTTCTATTAAAAATTCAACTGTTAGCATTTTTAAGAGCCACTGTGCCTGTTTTCAGTCATATTTCAACACCTTTAAAAGAATACATAATCTGTCTCTTTCCTGACATCAAACATGCATCTATTTATCAAATAATTTTCTTAGTATAGTTTATTCACAAACTTTTTTTTAATAAATTAAAGACCACAAGGATCTAAAAGGTTTTTCTCAAAAATTATTTTTTATACCCCTGAGAATCTAACTGAATGCCTTTTTTCCATTCTTGTGGTTCCTCTTCTAGGAATTTATTGGACAAAACCCTCTTACTGAATAAAATGGTAATTGTGATCATATCACTTTTAATGGTGAATTAATATTTAGATTTCACTGTCTCATAAATTCATATTCAAAACTCTAGTTTTAATCCTTCAAACACGATTTATGACCTGCTAATCAGTGGTTATAAAGACAGCAGCCTAGAACCAATACTTGCACCACTTTGCTGATTATGATAAAGTTTTGAGTGTAGGTCACCTATATTTATAGAGCTAACATAAAAATAACCCGATGGATGTTGTCGGTGGCCATTAAAAATTCAATTACCGTTTGACTTAAAAATCCTGTTTTTGGTATTGTTAACATGTTCTTGTGACATTTTTTGGAGGATGGAAATATATTACGGAAATTAAGCTCAAAATTGCATTTGTGTGTGAAATTGCGAACCCAGAATACATTAAAAACTACCACCTGAAATAGATTGTATTTGTTAAGTAGAAAATATCATTGGGCGGCCACAAGCTCCCTACTCTGTTCCATTCTGATGCATCCACTTGTAGACGACTAGATCGATGTTCGTCTTCGTTTTCCTCGTCTGAGCTGACATCTCACTCAAAACTTATTGTATGGCTGGATAGCTGCAAAATTGCTTGCCAGTTTTGTTGCACCGGTAATGTTAGGTTGGGAGTGTGAGTGGTGTAGGCCAGCAGGACACCATAGCTATGTCTGAATTCCCACCCTAAGCCAAAAACTATATAATGCGGGACCACCTAGTGCCCTGGATTTTAATAGCAATTCGGACACCATCCTCACCACTTTTTTTTTTAGGCAAATATGACGTCATCCATTTCACAAAGTTAAGATCTAATTGATTTGAGAGTTTTGTGACGATCATTCATGAATCCACTGTCTTCTAAAGATAAAAACATTGATTGTTTATTAATAAAATACATTTTTTTGGCAAAAATCGTTCAGACGCAATGCATTGTGGGTCTATATTTGCACACTGGTTTTTCGCAGAGATTTCTGGGAAATTTTTTGGGGGCTCAATTTTGGAAGTGTAGATTCGGACAGCACTACAAAATGGAAAACACACTATTAAGTACGCTATGTAGTGAGTAGTGAAGGAATTCGGAAACAACGCATGTAAACAGAGCGCTGTGTTATGGGGGATGGAACAGGGGGGTGGGGTTGCTCTCCACCAACAGTCCAGCCCACAACTTAGAGGTGAATTTCTAATGAATTAGTGCCGCTCTTTAATTTTGGTGAAAAACAGCATAACCATAACTAAACGACCACTGGGAACACTTTGAAAAGAGATCAAAAGATGACTGGAATGGGACTTTAAACATCCAAGCAAAGAACTGGAGGTAAAGTGAGCTTTAACAATTAAAATATTTTTGTTTATAAAAAAAAAAAAGCACTGATGTCTTGGTAAAGCAAATGTATAATTTCCCAGCATTGGACAGAAAAATTTGACAGAGACCACGTGCCCTGAAAGGTATGTTTGAATTACCTCCAAATGAAACTGACTGTTTAGTTTACCTTGTTCCATGTATACAGTACATGCTGTGAAATAAAATTATGTAAAAAAAAAAAAATAAAAAAATAAAAAGTCCCCTCTTTTTCTTTGTATAGCCAAATAATCCCCCCGCAAAAGGGGAACAAATACCAGAACTTCCCTTTGAACGTTATCATTCTATTCTACGGTATTTTCTAGATATGGGTCTTACATTTTCTTTCGTGTGTAGAACTGCTTTCTTCATCACTTTAAGTGCACACACATCTCCTGTGGCTTTCTCTCGGACTACTTGGACTTCAGCAAAGCGGCCGCGACCCACCACTGCACGATGCTCAAAGTCCTGAAGGCCTGGCTGCAGAGCCTGCAGCTCTGAGACCGCGTCAGAGACTTCAATAGAAACAAACACAAAGGCAGGAAATGCAGACATGTTTTAATACAAGGAAACCTGTCAAATGAAATCAATTCTGTTTGTAAAAAGTAGATGTTGATTACAACTTAAAATTATATAAAAAATGATTTCAATACATTGTGACATGCTCGCTATAGTTAGGACAAAGGTAATTTGCTCAAAACGCAGCAAATTGAATCCACTACGATGCCCCATTCTGCAGGCTGCAGCCAGGGGTAGTTGAATTGACAACAGGAAGGAGAAATCATTCAACTTTACAGAGGAGCAACTATCAAATTCTCCTGAAAGCTGCCGGAAACAAACTAAAATTGATGACAAAGTTCCCCAAAAGACTTAAGAGAGAAAGAAGATTTTCTTACACTTATTGACAAACGTTGCCACATGACGTAGCTTCTTGAGCTCAGGGGAAGAAGTGCATTCCTGGTAGAGAAGCAACAGGGCTTCCAGAAACTCCTCCCGTCCTAAGCTACCTCCTCCTGCACCTAAGTTGACTTTTCCCTGAAGGAAATACACAAACAGGAAGACCAGTTATCTAAAAGACCGTCCATGTGTCTTCCATGAACCAAAATCCCACAAAGCTCCGACGTTTTACCTGAAACACCTGGTTGAGTCTCAGGCTGCGGCTGGTAATAGGGTCGGTGGTGGAGGAGAGACCTTTGACGTTTCCCTGACTTACGTATTTGAACTTCAGCATGTTTGCTTTGCACAATATAATCCACCCAACAACAAAAAACTCACTGCGTCAAAAATAAATAAAATTATCATTCATTCATGGTACATCAGTCAGTGAGTAGCTGTCCGTCTCTAAGTTAACGATGACCAACGTTCCTTTTTTTCTTGTTCGCTTATCGACGAATGCAAGGCTAGTTAGCGTCTTGTTTTCATTTATATTATAGATTTAAAAAGAGGTGTGTACTCCAACTGTACTCACCAAACCACCATGCCGTAACTATAATATATTTTTACGCCAATAAACAATCTAGCTAAGAAGTACACTGCTCTCTCCAGCGCAGTTTCCGGCTGAACTTTCAAATTTTGCGCGTTTCCCGCCCATTTCCCGCAGACTACTGAATGAAACTGACGTGTGATTGGATGATCTCCTTCGAAAGGGGCGGGCGTGATTGTAGTTTTAACCAATGACTGATTGCGGGGCTCTTTCAATACGTCACTTCCTTTGGTGTTGACCATTAATGGTAGCTGTTTACAACAGTCAAGCTTTCAGAAAATGACCTAATTTTGGACTGTTATAATGACAGGATAGGCCAGAACTTTAAAAAAATGTAATATATATTTTTTTAACACAACTGATTTGATTTTGGGGGAAATGTCATATTCATAAAAGGAAATTGTAAAACTCCGAACCTAATTTTGGACACGTTTTGCCTGATTTAATGCAATATCAAACAAATTAAAACAAAAAAAGGCTATTTCAACAATTGTAATTTTCGAAAAACTACTTAAAAAACGCTGAAATATCTGCTTGCACACAAAATGAAAGAAACACATTTTAGAATCATACCTAAAACTTAACCTGTAAGACATTTTTTTCTTCACAAAAGATTAAAGTTTCACAAGAAAAAAACACATACACAACTTCTGGCCTGATATTTATAAATGGTTGTCATTTAAAGATTTTATTACTTCTGGCCTGATATTTATAAATGGTTGTCATTTAAAGTTTTTAGTTGTGCCACATTTTCTGTAACTGATGTTCTCTACTTCAGGGATAATATAGATTTAGAGGTTTCTGATGTAATCAACCTTGTATTATTTTGTGCAAATACTTTATATATGTAAATAGAAATATACATGGCCTTTATTTTCTTTTTAAATTACTTTTCTGATTATTTCAAGTCTCTTAAATGTATTCCAAACAAGAACAAGAACACAGTAATAATTTATCAAAGTATTGCAAAATTATTGTGATTTTAAGTTGTCTCTTAACTTGCCTCCTCCAATTTTTCATATTCATCTTACTTTCTCCACTCCGCCATTTTGGTTATAGCTCTTATCTTGATCTGTGTTTTACCCTGATTTGATTCATACCCGTATAAGAGACTAAAGTTGAAATTAAAATCACACAAAAGTTATGATATTTGTTATTATTAACACATAAATGCATTGTGTTTCAGGTTTGAGCACACAATTTTGATTGCATGACCAAAGTAGTTAGAGTACACTTTTTGATGTTATCCAAACAATGCTTTTCAAAAAAATTTCAAACAATGTTCTCAGCTGGAGTAGTTTAACCAATTTTTAATGATTATATGATTTTTTGTCATAAACCCATGTGTTTCATACATTTTTTTAAATAACTAACTCACAACCAAATTTAGGGCCAAAACCTTTATTTGTGTCAGAGATGCACTTGTCTTTAGTCAGTTTCAGTTTTACAAAACTGCATGATCAGAGAGCTTTTAGGAATAAGATTCATGGAAGAAAAGCCGGGCACTCTGCAGTTAGCATTCTGAAGCCAGGAGGAGATGATGGAGGTATGCTGGTTAAGGTTGGGGTTGAGATTTTGGAGTAGGGTTAGGTTTAGGGTTGGGGTTGGGATTTGGTGCTGGAGCTGGAGCTGGAGCTGGAGCAGGGGCTGGTCCAGGCGCTGGGGTTGGGGCAGGTGCAGGGGCAATATAGCACCCCTTCTTATGCCACTGCATGTCCCGCACACGTCGGACGGACTGGATCTGAGGTTCAGAGGCTCCCCAGTCGTTCCAGTGCTTGAAGTCTCCATGCTCAAACACATATTGGTGCCCCCTGTAGCCTGGATACGTGTATCCCACCCACCTTTAAAGGGAATAGGTATTATTTAAAATTTTTGAGACATTGATAATAACATGTACCAACATTTGTCTTTCAGAAATTATTACTTTTTGTTAGAATCTATGCTAATGCAATGTCATGACAAAGAAAGGCAGCCTCTTACGTTCCACTAATAGCCTTTGCGCTGGCTACACGGTCCTGGAAACCATAAGCCCAAAGGCTGGGGACATCATCATCAACAATCTCCATCTTTCTGCCTTCAAAGCCAGTATTCTCAAACAGGTGGAGCTTGTGATCTGCGCCATCCTAAAAATGACAAGAATTTATTTAATTACATGTGCTCTAGAAGCTAAAAAAAAAGAAGGAAAAAGTCAACAGCCATTGTAATAATGCATTCTGACCACTTTCAGGGGCCTAAAAGAACCCAGCGTGTAGCTGCTCTGGCAGCTAGTCCAGGTGCTCCAGCGTGGATACTCTCCTTTCTCCAGCAAAAACTGATCTCCTGCAAAACCTGGAAGCTCAAACGCAACCCATCTAGGAATCAAGGAATTTCACAAATTAATTTACTGCTAAACATACAGTTTGTCTTCAGTCTTTCAGCCATATAGCAGGAAAACAGCCACTCACGGTCCTGACTCCACAATGACTGAGCCGACTCTTTGTGTCTTTTCCAGCACATCTTTGCAGTCACCAGACAGCTCCACCTTTTTTCCACGAAAGTTCTCAAATTCAAATGCAGCCAACTGCAACACCAGAGCAAGAAGACAGTTGGATGAGGTGTCCCAAGTCCTGTTTTGTCTGTTTAGTCTAACTGGGACATTTGCATTAAAAAAAAAGAGCATGAAACAAAGATCATCATTTAACTCTGGTACCTTGTAAGTGGCTCCGGCTCCCCCTTGGCCCTTTCCTGCAGGCAGCTGGTCTGAGGTTCTCTGCTGTTCTGTCATTTTCTCTCTAGTAAAAATGTCACCACAGAGAACGATATAGAATTGTAACTTCCGCCAAACTGAGAAAAATATGACTCATAAAATTCAACAGTCTGTAAAATTTAGACACAGAACATTATGTTGTTCTAAGACATTTGCACAATGTTATCTAACTTTCGTGATGCGTCACTTTATTAAAAATAGTCGTGCGCACAGATAGCACTTCATAAGGATTAGATATTTCCGAAAAACTGAGGAGGTGTGAAGGATGGATTAAATCAATAAAATTTGTCATATTTTTAAGTTTTACTTTACCTGAATGGCTTGTGCTTGACTGCACCCCTAACAAGCCACGCTTTCCGTCTTTCCGCTCTCTTGTCTGCTCGTCTCAGTGTGAGGGTGTGTGTGGTTGTAGAGGCCTGGCGAGCGCTTGGTGGATGCTGGTGGGGGTATTTATGGTTTATTTCTGGCCACAGCAGCAAAAAGCCTGTTGATGCAGCAAGTCTGTCGTACCCATTGTGTCCGTGACACTGCTTCTGAATAGGCTTGCCCCCTGTTCCTGGCACACTGGCAAGCGCTGCCGAGCTCTACCCATGCTGCCATCATGACCATGATCCTATAATGGATGCAAGCACTGACTGCTAGCCAAGAGGATGAACAGAGAACAGTCTCACTCAGCACTATTGGCCCCACTCAGGTCTCTTTCTCTCCTCTGGTCAGTCTTCCACCTGTTTCTTTCCCCTTCTTTTCAAACCTCAACTGCAATTTGTGAATTTCTTGGCTTTTGTGTGCCGAATGATCCGCAACTAAGAACCTATTTCGTGCAAATTCCCCATTAAAAGGACACACTTGATCTCATTTCATACATTTTTTTATTAAAATTCCCTCAATTTCCAATCCATCCAGAAAGAAGATCATTACATGAATGTTTTTTATTCCCGAGAATTTAAAAAAGGTACAGAAAAGCAAAAAGGCACTCCTCTAGGCTTAAAAAACATGGCTTCTTAAGGTCTGTCATTGCCCCTAAAACAACCCATAACGCTTTAAAAACTACTTGATAAGTCAACAAAATAACAAAGTACTTCTTTGACTTTAAAAAAAGTGGAACTAAATTAAATAAAAACTCCCAGGGTTAAGCAACAGTTTGTCTCTATTCTATCTTTCTCTCTGTTGTCCTGTGTGGATGGAAGTTGGTTAAAGTGCTTTAAGATTGACTTAAGACAATTTCTGGCCAGATATTTCATGAAAAGAGTAAGTAAACAACAGTTTGCAGCTATGTGCAAATAAGTTTTCAGTTGCTGACTCCAGATGGTGTAGACGTGTCTGGAAGAGTTTCGACTGATCTTTACAGCGTCCAAGAGCTTGTTCAGGATGAGAACAAGAGCAGGTGGTTATGGTTCCTGTAATGGTTCCATTTCATGATTTAGAGATGTAAAATAACTTGACTTTCATCTGATTTACACAAACCTTTAGAAAACGTTCACTTGGTGTTAACCCATCAAGGGGCCACTACAACAACAACAACAAAAAATCACATTTCATTTCAAGAAGTGTTCCAGATTGTCTGTGCTCAGCATCAGGCTAAAATCCACTGAAGGGAGTCTATAGGAAAGACCCAAAATTAGGCACTCAAGTGATGAATGGAGCCGTTGCTGATGTAAGTGTCAGCAGCTGAAGAAGACAGAGGGCAACTCCGCAGTGATTCCTAGAGGAAGGAAAAGGATGCAGTTGAAATTGAAAAGTCAGAATCGCTCATTCTCTGTTGTAAAAAAGCTAAAATATATGTAAATATAGGTATATGACAGGTGTTGGTAACTAATAAGGTTGAGCAGCTTGTCTTCCAGTTGAGTTTACATTCAGGTTAGGGGTTCAAATCTAAGACTTTTTAGTGAGTGTGCTCTTGGGCAACATGCTTAAACTCAGTGTCATCAATAGTATAAAAAAAACAAAAAAAAAAACATTCTTTAAATAATTTTGGATAAAATTATTTGCTGCATTTTAACAAAAAAAATCAGAAAATTTCTAGCACTAAATGTTTTTACAGAATAAATAATAAATAAACAACAGAGAAGGAAAAAAATGTTCATTCATTCTCATTAATGAGGCAACAAAAGAACAATATTTTACACTTTCTAGAGTTCTGATTTGAAGATTGTTTCTATAAAAGTGAATTTTTTCAATCAATATGAAACAAATCTTTTACATTTTTTATTACTCTGCATGACTCACCATCATCAATCCTGCTGACTCATCCGCTTCTTAGACTTCAGCTCTTGTAACCATGCAGGCGACTGTTTTGCTCTGCAGGACAAACATCATCAATGTTTTAAAAAGCTTAAAAACATTTGCTCAATGTCATATTTTAAGGAGTTAAACCTGAGCGTACCCTCCATCACTGCTGCCTAAAGGTGGCAGCACTAGAGCAGCTCCTGCGGGAGGAGCACGTGGCCGAGGAGACTTTGGGGGAGGAGCTGGTGCCGCTTCCACTATTTTCTCCTCTTTTGGCCTCTTCTCCACTGCTTCGTCTTCCACATCAGTTTTTTCTATGCCTCTCTTTTTTATCTGAGCCTTTAAAGGGCAAGTAAGAATATTTTGCTGAGGTTAAAATGGAGTTAAATACATTTTACAAACATTTGACTTGAATTATCGTTGGGCCATACAATTAGATCTGCAGGCCTCAGACCAGGAATTGGAGAGACTCTCTGTGAAGACGGTGAAGGACAGATATTTGGTCTGGGCTTCTCCTCCTCTGAATCTGACTGTCTTTGTTCATTGGATGTCTCTGTTGCATCTAAAATTAGGAAGAGAATCAAAATATTTAAGCATTGGCGTGATGTTTTTTTTGTTTTTCAGCAATAAAAAACATCTTTGAGATTTTAAAGATCTAATTCCAGTTTTTTATTAGAAAAAAAAGTAATTGTACAGTAAATGTTTTCCTCTGTTACAGTTTATTAATTAACTATAATCATATGAACTTTCTTAGTACAATTTGATAGATGAAATAAATACATAAATATTGAAGCATTAACCTGAGTGGTCAGTGACCCTTAATTCCAGTTTGGGGGCCTGATCGGGTTTTGCTCGAAGCGAGCGTGTTGGGCGTGCCCTGTTTCTTTTCCTGCCCAGTTGTGCCTTTGATTTCTGAGCGCTGGTGTCGAGGAGTGGAGTGGAGCTCTGTGTAGAGACACGCAAAAATAACCTCCCAAACAACCAACAGAACACTAGATAAAATCAGCCCACATTAGCTATGCCAAAGCCAACACAGAAGACGACACATTTTCCGAGGTAGACTTGCAAAACAGCATTTAAATGTAGTGTTAATCTGCAGGGTACAAACAAATAATATTCTCCTGGCTCTGCATATTTTGTATGCGTCATTGTTGCAGTTGACTTGTCCAGATAACGTTCCTTGTAGCAGATGTTTCAGTTTTTGTCTTCCCCGTTCTATCTACATCCAACCGGTCAGCAGATCCATGGCCTCATAGAGCCTGGTCTGCTGGAGATTTCTTCCAAATTTTGGATTGTTTCATAAGGAAAATTTTCTGTAAACAGTTGGTCCTCTTCAAAAAAAGTTATAACAATGTTTTTCTGAAAGAAGCCTAACTGACCCAATTTCAACAATCTTACATATTTTTAGTAAAAGATGCAGTCTGATGAAAATTGTGTTTTTGGTGTTCTTAACATGTTCTTGTGGCATTTTTCCCATGATGGAGGACAAATATAAAAAAATTAAGCTAAAATTTGCATTTGTGTGTATTACTTTATTCAAATTGTGGTCAATCAGGAGCAGACGAAAAAAAGCCCGTCTAAAAAATGAGTGTATTCTTGATGTAGAATATACACCGGGCGGCCCAGAAACCCCATGTTGGGGTTGTGAACGGGGGCTGTCAGCTAGCGGGAGAGCGTGTAAAGACATAGATGTTGGCAAGCAGGGGCAGGTTTACTCCACGCCAACAGTCCCTCCCACAACTCAAAGACAAACTTCTGATGAACTTCTGCAGAAACTATTTCCTAGAAAACAACAGGTTTTTGATTTGGGCTAAAACGGCATAATCATAGTTAAAAGACAACTGGGAATCAAAAGATGATCGGAGTGGGATTTTAACAGTCTATATAGTGCATGAAAATAACAAAGGGAGTGATTGGATATTTTATCAAAAAACTGAATTGAATTCAAAAAGTCTTTTATTAGGTGGTAATTTTTTGATACGAGAAGACACCAACCTCAGGTAACAGCGGTAAGTCTGGTTCTTCGTAGGCTTCAGAGAAGGCATCAGGGATTTGATCAGATGCAGGCTTTAAGCTGATGTCAAGGTTATTTCTGAAAACACAAGACAGTATTAACAAAGGAAACAGATGCCAAGAGTCAGGTACAATTTCTCACGAGGAGAGCTGGAAACGGACAACCCTTCTGCCCCAAACCCCAAAAATATATATACATTTAACAGCTGAAAATGCAAACATTACTTTGCAACATAACTCAAGACTGTGAGCAAAGACAAACACGGAACAAAGCCTACAAATCAGTTTCAATTATGTTTTGTTGTTTTAGCCACTTTGACCAGGGTCCTATAGAGTGGATAATGTTTATTAACCACATGGGGGCGCTGGAGCAACTGTGACCAAGTCCTATCGAGCACTTGACACAAAGACTGACACTTAAACATGCCGGGTCATGTTTCTTATTCACAGAGCCATGTGAAAGAACTGTATTTACCTCAAAGTACAGAATGTATTAGAGTTTGAATTGTTTGGTGGTACAGTCTCCTCCTTCCTACCTTCTAATTTCTAATGTGCGTTCACAAATCCCATTCTGCTGGTGTGTTTGATCTGTTGAGGCATCACTGTCTTGGTCTTCATTCTCTGTGCTGTTGAGTTGTGCCTGTAAGACGGATGGAAACATTAAAAAGAAATTGTACTAATGTGTGAGACACTCTGTGCCCATATCTACCAACACTTCACTTTTTCAGTAAATGCTCCTTGTTGCCCTGTCTAATCAGTAGGTTGGAACTTCACACAGCAAAGGCAGGGAGATAATGGACCGAGCTCTGAGCCAAGATCAGTGTCTACAGAGGGAAACAGGACTAAGGACCAGTCAGGCATGTCTCTTTTAATGAGCTGGTCACAGAGACTGGGCTGTCCTCTGTTAACACCCGCAAAACGTGCTCACACATGCATCGTCACACACACACCAAAGTGCCTTCCAACAGAACACAACAGAAGTTTGGAATGCACGTGTGCGCACACACAGATGAACACAACCACATTCCAATTTGAAGCAACTCTGTGCACGTCCTCGACGCATTCCTCTAAGCAAAGCGTTCGCTTAGTCGGAGGCCGCAGCTCACTTTTGAGGTGCCTGATAGTGTAAGCCTGGTTACAAGACAACAACCGTCTAATCTCCTTCAAGTGTTTGCTTATGATTGACAACTCACAGAGCAGTTTAATGTGCAAATTAGCCCGCTGGTTAGAAGCAGCACAGCAAAAATAGACGGCACGCTGATTTTCCTATGACCACAGTCCACGTTCAGAACACAAAATTAAGTGAAGGAAATGTTTTATGCCCCACATGAATCCTGAATCAGTTCAGTATTTATCACTAAATAAATGTTTGCAGCTCACTAAGATTTTAGAGTTAATTTTTAATAACAACAGTTGTAAATAAATCCAACACAAAACGCCAAAGGCTATTGAAGCTCTAAAACTGGAGCAAGAAATGTTAAACTGGAATGACTTTTATACTAATCTGACCCCAGGTAAGTCTTAGGAAGTGCTCTTGTCCACATTACTTACATTTTAAAAAACACACATAAAAATACATATAAAAAAGTAAAAACATAAAAAAATTAAAACAAAAACAAAACAGGTAATAGAGAAACTTTAGAAAACTCAGAATGATCAAGAAACAAGGTAGATGTACAAAAGGAAATTACCGGTAACAGGAACTATGATTAGATAGGATTGAGTTAGCAAGGGTATAACAAAAAGCTGCATAAAAAACATTTTGAGTCGTATGAAAGGTGCAAAACAAGAAAAATTAAGCTATACAGTATGGAACATGATAATTGGATTCTAAATAGGGATGTAAGAAATAAATACATATTGAAAAATCTATGTAGTTCTGTGAGTTACAGCAGGTTAGTTCAAAAGTACAGATAAGATTGTGTTGGTATAAAGGTATGACATCGATTTGGAAGTAAACAACTTTGCTAGTCCTTTTTGATGCAAGTGAAAAGGCGTCCAATCACAAGTTAGGTTTATCACAGCTGAGCAAACATGAACCACAGTGAAAAATTTATAATATGTGCACTAAATAACATAAAAAACATTCACAGGACTGCATTAATGCCTGAATAAATTAATATAAAATGATTCATTTCTTTACCATATAGAACAAAATTATGTAAACGACCCAAGATACCAGGTTATTATGTCTGAAGTTGTTTGTTAAAATTGTTTTAAATACAATATTTAGACGAATGTATATCTAGACTGTTTAGGGGAAAAAATTGTATCTTTTCGCCACAAAGTTGGTTGAGTCTTAATGTTTTTTTAATCAAGATTAGTCTTGAATTGTATGAGAGGGACTGATACACACAGTCCTTTAAAGAGAGTCTCGCAACATCTTAAAAAGGAACATAATTGCTTGTTTAACTCCTTGTAGCTGAAACTGAAAAGTAGAAAACAACATGTAAAACATAAACTACATTAAGACACTTCAATAGGCTATCTTGGTTTATAAGGCAGAATATAACTACCAAGCTGGTGAAGATTTTGTTTTAGTGTCAAGACTCTTCGGCATGGATTTAAGTTTTGCCATTTTTTTCCAATAAAATGAGTATTTAAATTTTTAAAGTTTTGTATTTTACAGCAGTTTTTGTCTAAACAGACGAGAGGATTCAGAGATCTGTGCACAATTAAGAGCGTCTTTGAAGAATGTTTTGTGATTTTTATCTGCGGTCTAAATACATTTCTAAAGCAGAGTAGACAAAACCACGTGTTAGTTCAGACAGTATTTTTGGTGTTGTAACGTGTTGTGCAAGTTAAGACACAGTCTGCTTTGTTATAGTTTACTTCCATCGTTTTTCTTTTGCAGGCATTGGACTGATTCAGACAGCTTATTTGCACTTGAGTGGAGAGGATTACATCGTTGAGTCTCCACAAACAAAATAACCGGAGACTGCACACAAAGACTCAAAAAAGTATAAATAAAACGTCCAAGGTTCTTTTCCCCCCGTTAAACAAACCTTAAAACACTTGAATGGACGATGAAGCTATGCACTTTGAAATATAACAAATAGGATTTAGTTTTTTTCTTCTATGCAGGTAAGAGTTTCAACAAAAAACTTGAGGTGAACAATAGGGACCCACACAAGAGGCAGAGCACATCTGCTGCTGTGGAGAAGCTACCTGTCAAGCTGTCATGGGTGATTTTGGAAGAAAACCCACAGTTTCACAATGAAAACTCCACACAGAAAAGGGATAGTCTGAATTCAAACCAGCTTTGAAGTTACGGTGTACCATAGGGGTGCAACCACAAATTCTTAATTCATGATATAAATCAAATTGTTGTTCAAATAAATTGTTACTGCCCTAGTGTACAACCACACGACCTCCATGAAAAAACCTTGACCTTGCCCTTGTACAACATATTTTGACATCTATGTCATGAGTCACTGATCCAATGACAAAATCGAATTCCAAATCTATGTAGAAAGTTGTCACCCTTTGTTTTTGTCCTGCGCTTTATCTCTGACACAACCCACATGCAGAAAGGGAAAGTGCATGTATGCGTGTACAGGGCTGAACGATATGAGGAAAACTCGCTATTGGTGATATTAGTGATCAATATTGCAATGATGATATAACTTGCGATACATGAACAAATAGCAATACAACTAAATACATAATTTCCATTTCATTGCAACAGTTTAATTGTAATAAGATAAAACATAACTTAAATTAGACTCCAAATGACCCTCGTCTTCAAGGTGCCATAAGATTGTTTTAGCACATTTAAGGTATTGCACAGCTTGATATTACGATAATGATAAATTTGTGGTTTATTGTGCAAATCTAGCGTGTAAACTGATAGAACAGTGTTCATTTTATCAGATAACTCCATCCTTCCTCGAACCAACAGCCTTTGCCTGCCACACTCCCTTCTTCGATTTGCATGGGTGTTGTTTAACAGGCAGAGGCAGAACCAACATAGAAAATGGAGCACTAAGGTCAAAAATCTAAACAAAATGACTGAACTCTAGTATTTATTCATCAGCCTATGCAATGTTAAAGAAAAAAAGGTTGAGTAAGTGCATCATCTCTTACAGAACTGGCCTCAGCTCCTTTCTTCTGAAATCCTTTACCAGACTGCTGTTGCTTGGATCTTCTGCTACGCCTGGCGAAGTTGTGAAGCGGTGACATGGCCCTTTTAAATCTCCCTTCTTTACCTCCACTTTCTTCCTCCTCTCCTTCTTTGACACCCTCCTCCTCATCCTGCTTCGCCTCCGAGTGGCCCCACACCAGATCCAGAGCACCTTGAAAGGACCGGCGCACGCTGCCCACCCAGCCCGTGACCTGCAGCTGGGCGGCTGACAGCTTCCCTCCCAAAAACTGCATGGTGGCAAAGTTCACACAACCGGTCGTCCACACGTTAAAGTCACCATGAAAGCAGGGTCTCCAGCAAAAGGCTCCTTGTCAGATGAAGGGGTTTCGTTGGTAGATAAGAAAGCTGGAACGCTGATCTGACTTTAAAGCTTTATTTTAAGAAGGCAGACGTTGTAAAGCTGATGTTTTACGAGATAAGGCGCATCTTTCACAGCTTCAGATTACACACCGACTGAGTCTTTTATTTTCTTTAGACTCTGACAAAACGACTCCAATGTTGACAGAACTACAAATGCCAAGACATCCTTAAAGCTCTATGGCTAATCCTGATCTTCTTCTCTTCCTATTATCCTCTAATTGAATTCTTGTAATAAAAAGAAAAAACTTTACTTTGGAAAATTAGCTCCTTTAATGTTCATCCTTGATTTCTCTTCTTGAACCAAAAACATGTGCTCCCGCTTTTAGGAATGTTTGCTTCAGTATCCAAGTTCCAAAAAGCAGCGTGGAGAATGTTTGCCTCTTCAAACATCCAAATCCAAGAACAGAGCATCAGATCCTCCCCAAAGCTCTGGGCAGACTTGAATGATTTGAAAGAAATGTCAAAACAAAGCTGAGGTCTGTGCTCAGGCGTGGAAAAATCCAGAGGGAAAAGAAAGAAGGTGCGGCAAGCTGGGTAAAGGTGTTTCTCTCAGAACTCTTCCGGTAGGTAAAGGCAGGCGATGGACGATCCACCTCCTTGTGAGAGAAAAGGGCAGCAGAAAACAGGAAGCCTGACAGAGCACAGTGAATACTTGACAGAGAGATAAAAGAATGAACAGCAGACATGAACTTTCTTGCCTATGAGTTAGCCCGTCCTCTTTTCTGTGTATGTGTGAGCAAAAGTGGGTGAAAGTGTGCAGACTTTTTTTTCAAACAGATTAAGGGCTAAGAAGAGTCAGAGAAAGGGATCCTATATGGTCATTCTGAGGTGCTGGACCAAATGAAAGCATGCTGACCACTAAACACCTCCTTTTTCACAAGAGCCAATAATTCATCTGTTTTTTTGGCTGCAGCTTGAGAGAAGGTGCATGGTTGGCTGCATTCTTGGATTAGCCCTCAAACGACTTCCTCATTCTGGTCTCCCTGAGAGGCATATCTCTGCCACTTTACTGTGAAGATTATCTTGTTGCAGAAAAGTAAACATCATACAATATAAACCCACTGTTACGCTTTTGGGTCATGTTGATAAATGATTGTAAGGTGCTATACATGACGTCAACTTGACAGTTTTTTTGTTATTGCTGCAGAAGGGAGAACATACAATTTCAAAGAGCAGCAGCACCACTCAGTGGTGCAAATGAGCATAATAAAGCAAGTTTTTACTGCAACCATTCGAGTTCTGCATGATATCCCATCACAGAGTATTACAAACTACCCCTAATTATTTGAATAGATTGTCTCTACATAAACAGACCAAATTATAATATTTTCATGTTGTTTTTAAACTTGTCCTGTCTAACAGCTGAGCAAACAGATTAAATCTGAAGGCCTCTTGTGTTGGAAAGATTTTACTGTTACAAAAGGGGTTTATGGATCTTCTGACACACAATGTATTTGGATGAACCCCTTTTTATTTGAGGCAAACCTTCATTTATATTAATTATGCTTGCATACATTTATTGTTGAACCGGACGGAAAAAGAAAAGACAAAAGGAGAGAGTGGGATGTTAGAGATACAAGGATACAAAAAAAGGGGAGAATAAGGGGGTTAAAGACTTTGGAGGAGGATTAAGATGTAGGAGGGTCTGGAATTAGCGATGGGCGATATATCAGTTCCAGTATCAGTATTTGCTGATATTTGCATAATTTGAGTTTATCGTATCAGTATTTAAAAAATCCACAGATATTCTTATGACTGTTTTCAGAAAAACTTTATTTCTGAAATGTATATTTGTTCCTAATAGATTGGGAAGCTTATGTTTACAGTCATTGTCAGTAATTGACTGTTTTCAGTTAAATTTTATTTTTGACAGGAATATATGCTGTTCCTAATAGATCCCTGACTTTGGGGAGCTAATGGTTTACAGCAGGGGTTCTCAAAGTGCGGCCCGGGGCCCAATGGAGGCCCGCGGGAAGATTTTTTTGTGGCCCTCAATAAAAGAGAGCCAGAGCAGGTTCCTTTTCAAGCTAAGTGAAAAAGTGCTTACCTCATGGGCTGGATAAAGTCATGTGCCTTATTTGCAACTGGTACATGCAATGATACAATTACTAGATGAGTAGCAACGGGCAGCAACCTCCGACAGCAACTGTGAAAACATCTGGAGGGCCTGGTTAATTGTACAAATGACACTTGGTCATTAAAGTTACTAAAAAACAACTTTTTCTATTTAGCCTTTTTCTTTTTACCAAAACATGCCCCCAATCTAATGTTGAGTTCTTAATTTGGCCCTCCACTACAAAAACTTTGAGAACCCCTGGTTTACAGTTCTGTCCAACATTCAATAAATGGTCTTACAGATATATTTATATGAAAGTTTTAAAGTGATACTTGTTCCTATGAGATCCTTTGCTGTTTGTTAAAAAGGTCAGGTACAATTTAATTGTCCAGTAAAAGAAAAGTTGTGCATATCTAATAAAGATCTAAAGATCTAAACTCTTACACTTAAGTATCGGGATCAGCAAAAATCGGTTATCGGCCACAGTTGCAGGGGAAATATCGGTTATCGTATCGGCTGGAAAAAATTAAATCGACCCATCCCTAGTTAGAATCACAAAGCAACAAGTCAGTGAAGGATTATCATTATTCCTGTCAGGTTTAGATGTTAGTCAGAAGGGCAGGGCCTGTCCACAGACACACTCAAATATTCGCACATACATGTACATGTACACAACACAAATACGGCTCACAAACGTATGTACACAAACAAACAAATGTCAAGCATATCATTCTGTCACACACACTATTTGTGCAAAGGTGAGCTGGCACCTGTGCTCAGGTGAGTGTTTGTGATTGACTGCGGTGGATAATGGAATGTAAAAAGAGGGGCAAGGCCCGGTCACCCCCACTCCAAGACCTCCGCTGAAGCAGCAGTGGCAACCAGGGCCCCTAAGACACCTGCACGGGATAGCAGAAAGTGGAACTCCGCCCACTGATTTAGTCAAATCAGCCCTCCTATCGCACCAGGGGGCCCAGCACAAGGCCCTGCCCACCAGAGAGAGTAATAACAGCCAGAATTTAAGAAAAATATATATATCAAATCTGTGTTTTTTTTTCCAGGAAGCCCAAAGAACTATACCACTCCAAGAATACAGAAGGATTGCAATTAAGAGTGCATTCAACGGCGCAAAATGATTGACATGTGACTCAGGACTTGGTGTGCTCGCACACCGTAAACACAGACGAAATGCCACACAGTTCACGGTGTTCAGTTTGGTGTGTCATCAACTCTGCTAAAATGTTGCATGTGCAAACAGGTGCTGAAACAAGCAAACCCAGCTGGCAAGTTATTAACTTTTATATGTATTTCTGGTTTCCTTTGGGATTTGATACCCTTTTTTCTACTCAAGTGATGTAATTCATTTTTCTAGTGGATTGAGTTATAATTAAATGTGCATAAATGTTATACAAAAGGAAGAAAATGCTATCTTATTTCTTGAAATCTGAAGAATTGTGACACATTTTTTGTGAGGAAATAAGTTACCAGCAACACTTGTAATGACAAAGGCTCTATGTGACTTTTTAAACTAAATATTATAGGAGTATGATGTGCTGTTGTCTATCAGATGTCCTTCAAACAAGCTTTTTTGAGATTGACAGAACACTTTTCTACTCAAACAGTCTCCCACTTTGGTTCAAATTACTGACAGTCAATGCTCCCAAATCAAATGAATGAAAAAAGAAATTAGGTTTGAAACCAAATTCTCATCTCAGAATAGGAATCAAATCAAACAATATAACATTTCGGATTTATCTTTCATCTTACTTTCAGCGATGTTTTAAATTCTAGAAAAACTTAGTGTTTTACCTTCCTTTTAACTTGGGGATTTCTACCTTTTTTATGATCAGTGTTGTTTTAGCTGAATTCCACCAACAAATTCTTCAAAGCTGACTGTCTGACAGCTCTGAAATCTTGTCCAACATGACAACTACAGTTTTGGCAACGGCAAAAACAACACTGACAAACAAAAATGACAAAGCCTCCCTGTTCTACTGTCACACCTCCACCCACAATCAAACACGTCTCTTCCAAAGACTCATTCTAATATAATTCCAGGAAGAAAGCCCAGACCATAAAAATATTTACTTCTAACGCTAAACTTCATCTCCATCCAAAACATAAATCATACAAATGATGCTAAAATATTGTGATTCTCTAAAATCTGTGTGATGTGTGTAAATGACCCAGATTATACAGTAAAGCAAGCCTTTGTCCTCTAATGAGTAATACAAGAGCAAACACCTATGACTATTAGCAATCACAAAAACTTCGCCTCAATCAAGTAATACTACATATTTTACTAATGCAACTGGAATGTTAAAGTATCAGTTCAGGCGAAGTCTTTACACCTACCAGGCAGAAATAATTCTGTCGAAAAATAACCACATTAGTGGTTATTTTAGTTACTGTCCTTTGATGAACTTCTCATCTGTTATTGCAGGAAGTTAAACCCATCCATCCATCCATTTAACCTTATTTATCCCTTTCGGGGTCACTGAGCAGCCAGGCCAAACCTGGTTACTGTTGGGCGAAGGCGGGCCAGACCCCGGACAGGTCGGCGGCTCGTCACTGGGAAACACAATCACACACACACTCCCATACACACGCCAGTTTAGAGTAATCAATCAACCTTTAAGAATGACTTAAGAATCAGTGCTCAAGAATGCATGCTAAGGCCAAAAGAGGGCTGTGTCTGTCAATAAAACTGGAGTAATGAAAGGTTTGCATTTCAAACGCTGAAGTGAAAGATGTTACTATGATGGTATATAATACTAAGAAAACGTAAACTCATGAGGACAAAAAGAAGAAGATGAAGAGTAAAGAACTGAAAGTCCAAGAAAAAAAAATCAAACCTTTACAATTGGAAAACTCATCATTAATCAGGTGTTCTACACTGACCAAACCTCATGAGGGAAAATATAGAAGGTTGAGCAGAATTTAAAACCCATCCACAACCTACAGATGACAAGATGTTAAATTAGAAACTGGAAATCATCTCAAAAAAGTGTTGGAAAAATCCTAACTTAAACGGAATAAACTTAGATCTACCAACACTTGAATGATGGGAAATGGGGTGGCATGAGAAAGGATGCATTGACTTTGGGGTATTTGAAATAACCTTTAAGATTTCTTAATAGTGTGCCATGCATGTTTCCTCAATACACTGGGTCACTAATAGGATGATTTTGGAATGATATGATGCTACCCAAAACAAAGAAAACCTTAAAAATGGGAAAGTACAGACCGACAATGGACAGAGACGTCTGGCTGTAACAAGGCCATATCTTAAATGGCGACGAAACTGACTTCATTTCATTGGAGCTGGATGTAAGTCAGTTTCTATGGATGACATCACACTCACTCGGTCCAGTTCTCATATACAGTCAATGGTTAAAACGAAGTTTGAATAATTGCTGCTTTTACCTCTTTATCTTCCTCTTCCTCAGCTTCATTCTCTCCAGTCTCCATCTCTTTTTCAGGTGTGGGCTCCACCTCCTCCTCCTCCTCCTCAGGTGTCTCCTCTTCATCTACTTCCAGATTTACATTTGCAGGAGGGTCTTCCTCTCCACTACCTTCCCCTCTCTCGTCTTCCTTCTCCTGATTTATATCCACCAACAACTCCACCTTTTTCTTCCCTGTCTGCTCCTGGACTGGGCTCACCACTTCCTCTTTTTCCACTTTTCCACCTTCCTCCCGATGTGTAAATTCAAAAGAGTTTAGCATCTCTTCGAGGTCATCTGACCAGCTCTGTTTAGATGGAGCGGGTTCTGCTCTAGCATATGAGCCCTGTTTTTTTGGTTTGACAGAAAAATCGTCAAATTCCACGTAAATCTCTGGATTTTGAACAGAGAAATCATCATAATCAATATCGATAAGCTTTTCTGTGGGCTCAGAGATTTTTGACGAAGGGGAACACAGGGACATGGACACTTGGGGCAGATCCTCCACCTCAAAGCCAATAAGATTTTCTTTTCCTGGCATGTTTTCCTCTTCCTGCTTGACCAGCTCAAGTTCTTTTCTTTGTCTCTCTTCTTCCTGCATTTTTTCTTTCAGCTCTGCTGCTTGCTGTTTTTCCAATTCCTCTTGCATTTTTTTCTTTAGTTTCTTCTCTCTTTCTTCGTCCATCTGTTTCCTCCTTTGCTCTTCCCTTCTCTCCTCCTCCTGTTTCTTTATTAGCTTTAATTTTTCCATCTCTTTTATTTTCTCCTGTTCTCTTTTTCTCTCCAGCTCCCTTCTCTCTCTTTCCTCCTCCTCTTTACTTTTCCTCAACTTCTCCTCCTCCTCTTCCATTATTCTTTGCCTCTCTCTTTCCTCCACTTCTTTTCTCAACCTTTCTTTTTCTTGTCTTTCCTCCATCTCCCTTTTCGTCTTTCTGTCCTCTTCCTCCAGCCTCTGCTTCATCATCATCACCACCTCCCTTGCCTTAAACTCATTAGCCTTTCCCTCTTTTTCTTCCTCTTCACCCTTACTAATTTCTTCCTCCTGTGGCTGCTGTGCTCCTGGCTCTTTCAATGTGGATCCTGTCTTCTCCTTCTCCAGATTTCTCTCCTTTTCCTCTTCTCTTTCTCTGTTCTCTTTCTGCATCTGCCGTAAACGCTCCTCTTGTCTTTCCTTCTCAATCCTCTCTTCTTTCAACCTTTGCCTTTCTTTTTCTTCTTCTAATCGTTTCCTTTCTAGTTCCTGCAACCTTTGTCTTTCTGCTTCCTCCTCCCTAAGCTTAAGCTCTTTCTCCTGTCTTGCCTTTTCTTTCTCCTTCTCTTTTCTTTTTTGTTCTTCCTCTAACTTTAGTCTCGCCTGTTCTTCCTCCTCCTTCTTTTTCTTTTGTTTTTCTTCATTTTGTCTTTGGATCTCATCCCTGTCCTCCTGAAGCAGTTTTACGCTTATTAGGACAGGCAATGAAGCTGAGGGAGATTCCATATCTTCATCTTGATCTTTACTTTCTTCATCTGTGCTGGATTCTGGATCTGAGCCCAGGTTTATTGGAGGTCTACCATCATCTGCCACCACGGTACCAAAGCGAACAGAGCGCCGTTTGTTCTTCTTCTGTGCAACCTCAGCAGGTTTTCTTCTTAAGTTTTCTTTCTCTTCATCACTGATTGCTGCCTGACCATTGATACAGGGCGGGAGCTCTTCTTCTGTCACCTTGTTCTTCTCTTCTACTAATTCTGCAGAGATTTCCGACAATTTCCTGTCAACAAGAGCATCTACTTGGGTTTCTACTTGGGTCTTTGTTGATTTTCCTTCAGGTACCGGTGGATCCAAAGGTGGAGCAGGTGGCTCATCTGCATCTGGAACCTCTGTAGGAGTTTGGACTATGTTCTCTGCTGCTGGAGAAGTTGCAACCTCGGTGCTGCAAAGGAAAAAACAAAAACAGTCATTTATTTAAAAAACTGGAGGTAATGATCATGTAAAAAACCTGCCTGTCTCAGGTAATCTAAACTAATTGAATACATTAGTGATGACGCTGTTTCGAAAGATGCACAGGGAATTTTGTGAGGAGATACATTTGATCCAATGTGGACATCTTTACTACTTTAACGTGTGTTTGTGTAAAGAGTGTAAAAAGGTGGAGATGCTTAAAGCACCACTCCAATGTTTTTAACATTTTCTTGTTAACATTTTTCTGATGATGAAGGACAAATATAAAGAAAATTCCATTACTGAGTATTTCTTTATTCAAATCATTGTGAATCAGGAGCAGATGAAAAAAAGCTATTTAAGAAAGATTGTATTTGTGACGTAGGAAATACACTGGGTGGGTCACAAATGCCCTGCTCTGCTCCATTCTGATGCATCGCTTGTAGATTAATAGATCCATGTAGCGGTACATTTTTATTCTCCTTGTCTGAGCTGGCATTTGGCACAACACTGTCTGACTGGATAGCTCCAATATTGATCTTCACTTGTTGCTCCTGTAATTTTAGCTTGGGTGTGTGAGGGGCTGTAATCTAGCGGTAGAGAGTGCTAACAGATGGATGATGGGAAGGGGGGTTGGGGTTGCTCCAACAGTCCCGCCTACAACTCAGAGGAGAATATTTAATGAACTCCTGCTGCTCTGCAGAAACTACGTCCCAGAAAACAACACAGGGTTTTTGTTGTTGCGTAAAAAAGACATCTTATTTAAAAGACCACTGACAACCCTTCACAATACAACAAACCCTGACCACAAAACACTTAAAATGCGTCTTGATGCATTTAAAACTGATAGTTGACGCAAGAAGAATACGTTTCAAACAAAAAAATCGACTTTATTCAATATGTTTATTTCCTTTTGACTCTAAAGTAGGTACGAATTATGTCAGAAAAACAGCTACGTATCAAAGGCCTCAAACTTTCAGCATTAGTCACATAAAATTAACACGAAGTTAGGTTTCAGTCTTTCCAGGGAAAACAACAGATTACAGGAAATGATGATTTATTGCTGAAGTTACAGCAGAAATCTTGCAGCTGGATAAAAAAAATATCAGAAAAAACAAAGACATCTTTGACAACTAGGCACCTTGGTTTTTTTACTCAACGTTGAAATGTTTGAAGGGTGCTGATAGCTTCACATTGAGAAGTTCTTTTCCAGTCTAAGTTTGTTGCTTGACATGACAAAAAAAAATCAGCCACTAGGAGACTTTTCTACAGACTTGTGCATTAATCTGGTAATTTAAAGGATTTGAGATGAATGTTTTTGAATGCATTAAGACAACTTTGACTAGATTCCTGTGTACATCTATTAAGAAGTAGGGACAGAAGCATTTAAAAAGTTGTTTTTTTCAGATCTTGTACAAACTACCTTGTTTTTTTAAAGTGAGACTTACCTGTACATGAATTACAGTAGAAATGTTGGAGCCAAAATCTGCCTGAACAAAACTAAATGGATCAGCCAGACTGCATACCTGAATGCTCTAAAAACTGGAACACAAGAAACCCCCAAAAATATGGCCCCCAGCATTGCACTGCCGAGCGAGCGCCTCGGGATGTATAAATTTAGTAAGAAAGAATTTAAAGAGAAGACACGGAGTGCCGAGATCTCTGTGTACCACTTGTCAAAACGGAGGAGTAATTGATGCGAAGAGGTTCTGCCGGAGGCTAGACAGACGGGTTAGAGGCATTGATCAATCACAGTGACATGTTTTTAAATAAAACTCTTTGAAAAAAGTTTCTTTCAGATGGACACAAGGCAGCTCACATCAGCAGATTTATAAAAAACTATGTTTTTGGTGTTTTGAACATGTTCTTGTGGCATTTTTCTCATGATGGAGGACATATTTAAAGAAAATATTGCATTTCTGAGTATTTTTTATTTAAATTGTGTTGAATCAGGAAAATGTCGCTCGAAATACTGTGATGTAGAAGCTGCTATGGCAAGTCACAAGCTCCCTGGTCCGCTCCATATTGATGCATTCGATTGTAGACAAATATTTCCATGAATGTCTTTGTTTTTCTGGAATCTGGATCAAAACTGGATGGCTGGGTGGCTCCAATTTGCTTGCAATTTTTGTTGTACAAGAAATGATAGGTTGGGGGTGTGAGGGGCGTTAAATAAACAGATGGATGATGGGAAAGGGGGTATTACTTTGCACCAACAATCCCTCTGAGGTGAACTTTTAATGAACTACTGCCTGTCTGCAGAAACTATGTCCTAAAAAACCGACACTGGATTTTGATGTGGGCTAAAAATGGCATAATCATAATCAAAAGACCACTGGGAATGCTGTTGAAATTGATCAAAAGATGATTGGAGAGGGACTTTTAGAACAAACTTCATGTAAAATCTTACCTTTTACAGTCTTTCAGGTTCACTCTGGTCCCTAAACATAAACTGCATGAATAATAAAGGCCTCACTCACCTTTTGGGGCAGGTTCTGGGTGTATTCTGAAGCTTCTTTTCATCTTGTGGACTTTCTGAACCTGTTTCCACAGCCCAAATCTTAATGCGATCCTTTACAGCCTGGACGCCATTTATAATTTCCGGCTCCTGCTTCTTAGTCTCAACTTCCTCCTTGACGGTCGACTCAAACAGAAGACTGATTCTGCGCTTGATGCTGTTCCCTCCGGTGTAATCTTCCTTCTGTTCGTTGGCACCATCTTCTCCGTTGGATGGCGCTGGCGCTGCCGGGCTCTCTTTAGGAGGGGCAAGTTCTGGTTTCTGCATCTCACCTTTGGGTTTGATCGTAGAGAGGGCTACAGTAGGCTTTGGGAGCGGAGCTGGACCCCCTGTCTCAAACATAGAGGTGAGCTTGACAGACAGACGCTTTGGAGTGCTGCGCCTGCTGAATGCTGGACTGGTCTCAGAGGAGCTGTCGCTGGTTTGGTCTTCAGTCTTTCGGGCATCGGGAGCTTGAGTTGTGTTCTCCTCTTTTTTGACATCTTTCTGCTCCGAGTTTGTTGTGGTATCCGTGGAGGTTCTTTGGTTTTTCTGGATTACATCCGGCATCTGAACAGGCTCAGGTTTGGGTGTCTCCTCCACAGGAGTGGCTTTCAAGGCAGGAGTTGTAACTTTTGATGAAACATCAGGAGTCTCATCTTTGTGTGGAAGTGCTTCCTTAACTTCTGTTGTTTTTGGTGGTATTTTGGTAATTTTGCTTGCGGTACTTGTTGTAGAAGCTGAGTTGGGGGTAAGTGCTTCAGCTGGGGGGGTCAAAGTAGGTTTGGTGTCACCCGTTTTGCTTGCCGTATTTGTTGTAGAAGCTGAGTTGGGGGTCGGTCCTTCAGCTGGGGGGGTCAAAGTAGGTTTGGTGTCACCAGGTTTGCTTGCCGTACTTGTTGTAGAAGCTGAGTTGGGGGTCGGTCCTTCAGCTGGGGGGGTCAAAGTAGGTTTGGTGTCACCAGGTTTGCTTGCTGTACTTGTTGTAGAAGCTGAGTTGGGAGTCGGTGCTTCAGCTAAGGGGGCCAAAGTAGGTTTGGTGTCACCAGTTTTGCTTGCCGTACTTGTTGTAGAAGCTGAATTGGGGGTTGGTGCTTCAGCTGGGGGGGTCAAAGTAGGTTTGGTGTCACCCGTTTTGCTTGCCGTACTTGTTGTAGAAGCTGAGTTGGGGGTCGGTGCTTCAGGTGGGGGGGTCAAAGTAGGTTTGATGTCACCAGTTTTGCTTGCCGTAATTGTTGTAGAAGCTGAGTTGGGGGTTGGGGCTTCAGCTGGGGGGCTCAAAGTAGGTTTGGTGTCACCAGTTTTGCTTGCCGTACTTGTTGTAGAAGCTGAGTTGGGGGTCGGTCCTTCAGCTGGGGGGGTCAAAGTAGGTTTGGTGTCACCAGTTTTGCTTGCCGTACTTGTTGTAGAAGCTGAGTTGGGGGTCAGTGCTTCAGCTGGGGGGGTCAAAGTAGGTTTGGTGTCACCCGGGATAGTCGGTTTAACACTCTGAGCTGGTTTTGCCTTAGAGCCAGCATTGGTGGACTTAGGACCTTGGATATGGCGAACCACTGAGTTCCTTTGTAAACTGAAGGGTTTAGGAGCCAGAATAGGCTTTGGGGCTAAAGCTGGTTTGGGTTTAAGGGACTCTCCTGTATGGGAAGCAACAACAGAACTTTCCATAGTTGAGTCACTGCAAAAAAACACAGAGAGAGAAGAGTTACAGCAAACTAAATAAACAGGAATGAACACAGTTAAAATAGATAATTGAGTTCCAAAAAAGCATGGCTTCCTGCCATCTATGAAGACGAGCCGATAAGTCAGGTTGGTCTACATTTTTTTGCAGCCGCTTTTCCCAGCAGGGGTTAAGTGAAACTAATCAATCGCACTAAACAAACATCTCTTGTGAAATATCCCGCTGATGGATTCATGTTCCATTTTGGTTGTTTGTTTCCATTCCTCATCTTTTTTTTAACACAATCCAGTTTGTCAAAGTCAATTCCTGTCCTATTGCTGTCACTCAAGTTGTAGATGTTCACTGAAGTAAACAAGCTCTGAAAGGGTTTTTCATGAAAGACGATGCTTCCTGGACTCATAGCAAAATAGGAAACCAAACCAAAAAAAAAAATTCACTTTGTTGCTTTAAAAATTTTTTTTAACAAAGCTATTATGTTTAAACCGACTATTTTAGCTAATAAATATGTTTGTAAATGGACACTGATGAGAAAATGCTTTAAAAATACAACACTATTCCATAAATTTCCAAAATCCTGTATTGAAAAAAAGAAAAAAAAGATTTATAAGATGTGGCACCGTTTTACAAAAGTCATCTGACACTGGAAGGAAGTTGATATTCATGTTTTCCCGGCTGCACAGCATGTTTCACACCAGCTATAGGGAACCCCATCAACAAAGGCAAGGCGCCCGCCCATGCATCCACACGGGATTAGAACACCAGGACCTCTCAAGGAACTGAAGGAGACACAGGCAATCAGATACCACCTGAACACTTGACAGACATTCTGTTGAAATAGCAACAGTGGCATTTCCTAATTAGTAACGCAAAAATGCCTGTGGTTTCATACCACAGGTATTGCATGCAGCATCTGGTTGGTCCTGTAAGACACATGCACAGACCAGTAACTCCACACCCCTTCAGCTTGATTCACTCACAATACCGGCAAAAAGAGAACCCTGTTGTGTAGAGAAAATACAGCAGGTTAAAATAAGCTGTTTTGCTCCCAAACAAAAGCCATGAAGTTTTTTTTTTTTTTTTTTTTTTTTTTTTACTTTTCATGTGATATGTGTTCTTGTGTTGCCACAGAAGACCCAGCACCTGTGGGTGTGTGTTATTGTGTAATAGGATGAGCTATTCATTAAGGCTGGGCAATGCCCTGTGTTTGTTTCTTCTCCCTGCATCTGAACCCCTGAGAGCGTCCAGAAGGTGTAGCTCTGTCGTTCAGTGAGGAGATCTCTCTGTCAAATTTATGCCCCCGCAGCTTTTTTTTTTTGTTTTGCAGAGAACTTTCTCCACTTTTTTTTTTTTAAATCTTTGTTTGGTGCCTGTCCTCTTCTCGGCTAAGGTCTTTTCCTCCAGCTGCCTTTGGTTCTGCTGTTTACCTTTACCTTATGATAGAGTGATGCTGTGAAGCCACAGTTTTACATTAGTCACACCACATTTAACTGTACATCAAGATGCAATATGGTGTCATCTGCATAGAAAATAATCAATCAAAGCTTTTTGTTGTTAATAAGTTACTAATGAACAAGTCAACTAAGAGCTTCCAGTCATTGAACCAACAAAGAGGATAGAATAAATAATTTTAAATCAGGAACCTCGACTGTCAATTAAATTACTTCAAAATAAATTGCATATGTTCATTACATATATTATAAAAAAGAATACAACAACTAGTAACGCTAGTAAACTTCCCTCTTGTTTACCTGTTGTCTTTTTCTGTTTTTTTGTTTACCTGTTGTCTTGAGGCAGTTAGTCATACAAGTGAAGAACCGGATGGAGTAGGAAGACGTTCCAGCGTAAAAGTCCTCCTGCGCTGTCCGTGATTGTATCTTCTGACGGTTTTCTGCTGTCTTCTGTCCGTTTTTTTCTGTCTCACCTCTGCTTTCTGTCATTGTCACAGCACGGAGACGTCACACAGATGCAACACCCGCAGACACGCCCTCTGTAAGTGATTAGACGGCCAACAGACAGGAAAAGGTGGGTTTCACTTCAAAATAAAAGCTCATTGTGGCATTTATAAGCGTAGGCCTGGGATGTGTTTGTCTTTCAATCATCTCAATACATGGTATATGAATCAAATATACAGAAAAGATTCAGTTAACCTTTTGGCACTAAAATACAGTTCAATTATGTTCCATCAATGTGTACAATCAAGAAATTTATAATTAATTTTGCAGTTAAAATTATAAATGAAAATACATTTTAACTTAATTTAACTTTTTTTACTGGTACTTTTTATTTTGAGCAACAAAAACAAAATGTTAATAAGCATTAATAAACCTTAAAATCAGGCATTTTGGGTCTTTCAGGCTGTGTTATTCTTTGTGGTTAAAAAAAAGTGTGTGATATGTACTTATTCAGGTATTGTTTGCAGTGCTGTGAAAAAGTGCAGTTCACACAACACACATACCTCGATGTGGTTCACCTTTAGCAAATAATTGACCTGACTTGGTAGAACCGAGCTTGTAACTGGATGTCTACTGTTTGCAAAAAGGCAAAATGGATGAGAGAACCACAGGATGAGAAACTAATAAAGTTAGCCAGAAACCAATTATTTACTTCCTAACTGACTACAATTTACCAACACAATCATGTTTATGATCTTCAACCGATACTACTGTTATTCTCATGACGAGATTGATTTTTCAATACATATCTGTGTCCTTTACATCCCTAACATTGACAAAATTGCTTTGAGCGAATAAAAAAAGAACAACCAGAAAATGTCTAAAGTATTATTGAAATACCAATTTAGTGAAATGTTCTTTAACAGAAGATTTAAGCATTTAGTCACAGAAACATCAAACTACTTAACGATGGTCAAAGCCTTCCCCTGCGACGTCCTTGTCTGATGCAACTCTCTCCTTGACCTTCCGTGGTCCATGTTCAGTGTGGTTGACAACATGCCAAAACTAAACTGGAACAAACAAGAAAAACAATCAAAAACTGTCAACCATAGTTGACTTGACTAGAGCAAACCACAGTGAAGAACCTTACAAGAAGTGGCCAGCAAAGTGTCATCCAAGAGGTCACATAATACCTCAAAACAACATCCATACAACATAATGTCTCACATAAAGACCCACTCAAATGAAAATTGTATTTTCAGTTTTTAACATGTTCTTGTAGCATTTATGTCATGATGGAAGACATATATAAAGACAATTAAGCTTACTGTTGCATTTCTGAGAATGTCTTTATTCAAATCATTGGGAATCAGGAGCAGAAGAAAAACTGTGTTTTTTTATCTTGTCCTGTCCAACAGCTGAGCAAGCAGAGCTGAAGGCCTCTTGTGTTGGATCGATTTTACTGTTACAACATGGGTTTATGGATCTTCACACAAACAGAGTGTGTATTGTAATGAACCCCCTTTGTATTTGAGGCTAAGCTTTATATACAATAATTGAATTTATATGGATTCCTTGTTGGACCGATGGAAAGGAAAAAAAAGAGAGGGAGAAAGTGGGATGATAGAGATGGTGTGTAAAATCAGTACCCAAGCCTGTATTTGCGCAAATGTGAAAAAGCAGGTGGGTTGAATGAATGTGTGTGTTAGAGTGTGTCTTAATCACATTGAATGCTCCAGCAAAGGCAGGAGGCCCGGCACCCCAAACCCCAGAGCCAGTGGCAGACAGCGCAGGAGCCTGGCAGATAAAACGACATAATCAAGATAAAAAGACCACTGAGAAAGCTTTTACAAGAGATCGCATGATAATTCAAGTGGGACTTTAACTGAGTATAGAGCCCAGTGTTCATGACTCCACCACAGGAAATTTGAAAGGAAAGGTACTACTGAGCGAAGACAAAAACATTGCCCTTTATGAGCTTTAAAGGAAAATAGCCAGACAACCCCTTACGACTTTTGGAAAAGTGATCTGTGGGTGGGGTGGTGAGGCAAAAGTAAAACTGGAAGATGTCTTTCTCCTTACATCCGGGGTTACATCACCTTAACATTAGAGAAAAAAATTATTAGACTAACAGCCAAATATGCAGGGGGTAGTGTTGTGGTCAAAACTAAAAGAGAAAATCCCTCAACTGTGTAGCCCCCAACCTTAAGATGAAATGAATGTTTTTTCTTACTACAATATTTAATTAACTATTTTGTTTTGCGGACATTTTTGTTCTCTTTACGTCTAAATCTATTAGTTTAGTTCCATTAAAAGTGTAGCAGCTTAAATAAAAGTTTGATTGTTTTTGTTGATTTTCATTTCACATCATAAAACACTAAACTCCTGGCCATTTACTCTTTGGTTCAATGACTGTCTGTCCCTTTCTTTCATGTACCTCCCTTCTACTGTGAACGCATTGGTAGGACTGTGAAAATCCGCCTGTGTTTTTGCCCTGTAAGGTTATGATTAAGCTGCAGGATGAATGCAATACTGTTGTCAGCCTGCTTTTCTTGTTTTCAGACAGGTAACAAACAAAGCAAAACCCCTGTGACCTGTGACACCCACTGCTGTCTTCTTGCTCAAAGCTATCGCATAACTCAAAATATCAAACAGAAGAGGGGCTCTGCAGTGGTGTAGTGGTTAGCACTCTTGTCTCAGTGAAAAGGCCTTGGATTGAATCCCAACTGGGTTCTTTCTGTGTGGCGTTTGCTTTTTCTCATGCATGTGTTTTCTGTAGGTGGGATCTCCCAAATTTGACCTAGGAACAAAATGGAACGAATAACTGACCCAAAACATGCATTGTGGGTCAGTTATTCGTTCCTTTGTTCTTTTGTTCCTAGGTCAAATGTGAGTGTGTTCGTGTTGTTTTGTGGCCATGGAACTTTTTAAAATTTAGTTTTTTCTTTCTTTTTGAAAATATGTCCTTATTGGTGTTAAAAAAAAAAAAACATTTAAAAATATTTGTTACATTTAGAAAGTGCCCTAACTATGTAATGAAGAGATAATTTTTCTTGCCACACAGAAGTTGAGATAAACTCGAGAGCCCAGTGACCCCAAAAGGAATTAAGTGGGTTAAGAAGATGGGCGGATCAACCAAAATACAGACAACTGAAATTTTCATGAATTTCTTTTTTTTACAATTGTTTATATCCAATAAAAAAATGTGTTGCATGATACAGTATGCATCTGCAAGGCATTGCAGATTGTTTACCAAAAGATTTCTTCATTTGCTCATTTGAAATAATTCACTGAATATTTTTAAAGCCATTGCTGTATGAAATTAAAGAACGTTGTTTTTAATTAAAAATTTCATTCCATCTTTACTCCCTTTGCGTTTTAATTTAGCCCTTTTATACTTGACACATGAATTTATTTCCAGCTATGAAAAGCTAAATTTATTCCATTGTGACTTTGTTTTCATGCTAATTAAGGTATGTTTGGAGCAGATGTGGTTTGATACATAGTAGCAGCAATAGATGTTCAATAGTTAGAGGACATTTAAGTTAAAAGCATTTAGACTAAGGCCACATGCAGAAAAAATATAACTTGATTATGATAATAAGTATTATTGAGGTCAAACAGTGTTAACAGAGTGTGTGTTTGATTTAAACTGTTATTAATAATACAAACAAACAAAATATGATAAAGGTCTTAAAGCTGTTTTATTTCTGCTATTGTTTCTCAGGTATTGAGAACAAACTGTTTCTTCATTATATAATTAAGGCACTTTCTAAAACTAATACATATTATTAAATGTTGTTTTAAAATACAAACAATGGTAATTTTTGAAATAAGAAAGAAAAAACACATTCTGGACATCTGAAAAGTATTACTTTGAAAGTTTTAACCGGAAGTCCTTTGCCGTGATCTTTCCAGCTTTGTTATGTTTTGATTTTTGAACTGGACAAGCGAGTTCTAAGATGAAAAGCTGCCTTATTCACTACAAGACAAAAGAGTAGGCATTCAGGCTTCTCTGTGGGCTACCTTTTCTCACAGCAGGAACTGCCCATCAGCTGCCACAAAGCAAACTCCTATTTGCATGTGACCCGGGCCTTCACAACGGAAATTTGCGTGGCCTTTATTTTACTCTGAAGCAGGAAACACAACACCGGTGAACTTTCACCAAATTTGACATTTCTTGTGTTTTCATCTACCCTAATAATTGAATATATGAATGTCTAAATTGGATAAAAGAAAAAAAGTAAGTACGAGAATAAATAAATTGAAAATAACGAAACATTTTAACGAAAAAAAAGCTTGTAAACTTGTAATTGAATCTTTTCTATGGACCGCATCTGAGTCTGAAATAAATAAATAAAAAGTGTTGTTGTAATAATCTCTGAAAGGGTATTTCATCATTTATACGCAAGGTTTTTACACACCCTATGTTTCTTGCCAAAGTTTCAAAAACACATTTTGAAACACTATTTTGTTTTCTGATAAAAATGAAACACCTATTAGATATATTAATTTGCATTACATTGTGCTGTGTGTACACTTATTGTTTGTATTTTTTCTTTTTTTTTTTTTTGCCAGTATACAATTCTAAAAATCTGTGGGATTTTATTTCCGCCCCCTGGTGGATGAGATAGGCAAGCGCAGTGCAGCTTCGCTGAGCGGGTTGTCATGGTGACGGTTATAGCATGTGCTTACAAAAACAAGAGCCCAGCCGTCCACCGCAAGCTAACTCGACATTCGACACTGTCGACGCCATCTTTCCCTTTCCCCCCACCTCCACCAGGAAGGAGAACGGCCGAACCCCTGGTTCCGACCCACAGACGGAGGGAAGAAATGAGCGAAGCCAAAGCCCGCAGCGACGCGCCTGTTGCTGATAACGTCCCCGGCGGCGGCGGCGGGCACGGCACCGCGGCTCCTCCGCGGGAGCGCAAGGCCGGCGGGGGTGTCCTGAAGAGGCTCAAGTCCCGCCAGAACAAGGTGGACAGCAGGCCCGTGGCAGAGGAAGACCTGCGGACCAAGAGTGGACCCATAACTCCTGAGGATGTACTGGGGCTGCGCGTGGCTACGAGAGGTTCGAGTCCCTTAAATTAGTTCTTTTTCCCCAGGAAGTGTCCATTTAGATTCCCTTATCAGAATAAAACGAACACAAGCAGAATAAAACAGGTGTAGTATAAATTCTTCATTAAAAGGTGACATTATTGTGTCACAATGACTTTTGCCATCCTCTAAATAGAAATCGGTTATCTGTGTCATGGACAGCAGCACTGCTTAAAAACTTCATCTATTACATCAGTCTGTTACATTTATAGAAATAAAAATTTCCTTTCAGGGATAACGTACCTTAATTAGAAGCTTAATTCATTTACAAAAATAAAAGCACGTTTTTTTAATTTACTCACCAATGCTTTTAGAATTTCCTAAATTAATAGATATGTTTAATTGGTGTTTTTGGAAAACCTTTTCACACTGACTACATCAGTGAATCCATCTGTTCAGCTGTCCACGTCTTTTGAACCAATCATCTTGCAGCAGCTCGATGCCTTTAGGCATGCACATTTGATTAGCAGGAGGTGGTTTATAGTAAGTGACTCTGCAAGTGATGATCTAGTTTTTAGACGAGCAAAAGCAAATGAGTTTCTGGGATTTGAACACAGAGATCCTCCAAAAACATCCAGTGAGCTGCAGATAAACTTAACGTGTTCCTCTGTGCACTGATCCAAACTGCTTAGATGGACAAGCTTGCCTCATATTGTGTAATATTAATTTCTATTATTTTTCTGTCATTGGCACAGGCTACCTCTGCAAACCAGAGGAGAATATTTATAATATCGACTTTGTGCGCTTTAAAATCAGAGACCTGGAGACAGATACTGTCCTGTTTGAGATCGCTAAACCCCCACATACAGGTACGGCACCCACCTTCCCTCTCCCTGCTGCTGCCACAAAAGGGATTACTCTGGAAATGTTTGAGAACTGTCAGAGAAATGATGAAATGCTTTGATCTAATCTCGCTTTTTGCTAGATGATGAGGAGGAGAACAGAGCGGGAGATGCCAGTGCCGGCCGGTTTGTGCGATACCAGTTCACCCCGGCCTTCCTGCGGCTAAGAACCGTGGGAGCTACGTCAGTGACTCACACACACACACACACACCCACACACCCACACACACACACACACACCCACACACACACACACTCACACCCACACACACCCAAGAAAAGCCATACTGACCTGTTCAATCAGAACAATTGCAGCCTTTATTGCTAATCAGCTGCAAACCCAAACTGACTAATGACAAGGAAATGACCGACAGATCAAACTGCAACATCCCAACCCCTAAGTTGGCTTTTTTTTAATTTCAGGGTGGAGTTCACGGTCGGCAGCCGGCCTTTGAACAACTTCCGCATGATTGAGAGACACTACTTCCGGGACCACCTGCTGAAGAGCTTCGACTTCGACTTTGGCTTCTGTATCCCGAACAGCTGTAACACATGTGAACACATCTATGAGTTCCCTCAGCTCTCCGACAGTCTGGGTGAGTCACGGTTTACAAACATGTAATGTTGGCGCACCACACTCAGAGAGGACGGCCTACACCTTTAGCTGTCTGTGCTCCCACCCTCTGCTGATCTCAGGCAAACGGATTCGCTGACATGACGTGAAAGCAACATCTGTTTTGACACGACCGCATCTGTAACGAAGAGCTGCTCTGCTTTAAGCCAGAAAATAAAACAGTGACGAATCTACAAGGGCAAAAACAGAGTCATAACATTGTAGGAACATGGATCAAGGGACTGCAACCTGAGGCTCCAGAGCCACATGTGGCTCTTTCCCCCCTCTATTATAGCTCTCTGGTTGAAAAAAAGAATGTTTTTTATTTTAAAAAGTATTTTTCAGACTGTAAGGCGCATCAAGTGAAACTAATCAGTCGGATAAGTCAAACTTTATGCATCTTATTAACAAACAGTTGAAGTGAAGTACGTCATCCTGCGGGGCTCAGTACCCATAATGCCCTAACAATCCATCAAGCCGCGTCGCTTCTTAGTTTATCAAAGTTGTACTAAAACAGTTACACAGATCTTTGAGCGCCGTGTACCGCAGACAATTAATTAGAGGTCAGTAAGCAAAACTCAGGGCCTATACCATTCTATTCTTAAGCCTTTTATAGTAAAAAGTATCCATGTATATGATCATTTATTACCTTTGGCACACAAAAGAACGAATATTTTAAGAAATATCAGTTATTTTCCTGAGCTCTTTTCCAACCCAGAAATAAGACGACTCGATCTATGTGGCGCCGGCTTTCGCTCCTTGTGGGTGGCGCCCATTTCATGATGTCACCCTATGCCGGCCTCGGCAGCGTGTCTGCGTCGCGGCCAAGAAAACAAACAACATCCAAAATTTAGCAACGATGGATGTGCATATTGTGCATATAAAAGGAAAACGTTTTGTCGATCACTGCTGGCTCCATGGAAGGGGTGTTTTTGTTACCCTTGGGGCGGTGCTGACAGCGCAGATTCTTCCTGGAAGGGGCTGTTCTCACCGCTCTACATCTCAACGTGACAACCCGCTTGTTTTCGTGGATTGGGAGATTGGGAGAAATCTGTGAATGAATCAGAATACCACTTTGGAGTTTCTTTTTATGAGGAACGAACTTTATAAAACAAAAACTTAAAAAAATGATTTTGCAAGGTATAGGCCCTTTAAGTTGCTGCAAATTATAAGGCGGATTTCTATTAAGAAAAAAATTCAAGGATCTTAAGGGCAACTAATGGTCAGAAAAATCGGTAAGGGTCACTAAATTAGGTAAGATTTAATTGAATCGGTTAGTTTAAAAGGGGCCCAAGTCCAAGAAGTTTGTTTTTCCAGGAAATGATTTTAATTGCATGGCTTAAAGGGAGGCTACACCAAATGATTAATACTTTACCCAGATTTAGCACCAGTTCATAGCTTACAAATGCTATAATATGAAGCACCTCACTTTGATAATTTCAGAGGACTAGAAAAATAAAGTCTTTGGACTTGGGCCCGTCTTGAATTAAACAGGGGCGCTGCCATATTGGATAACTAGTGCTGCCATCTATGGGATAAAGCAAAACCCATGCAAGAGAGGCCCAAGTCCAGGAAGTTTGCACGTAATGCATTTAAATGTCAAGCATAGTCTATACATTACAATGGACTTGGGACCTTTTTGCACATAATCAGATAGCTTTTCCATTGAAGACCATAGAACATATAATATCCCTATTTTGAAAATTTGTGGACTTGGATCCCTTTTGAACTAACCGATTCAATTTTAGTTAGAAGGGAGCTGGTTTAGCTCGTGCTGGTTTGCGGTGCTTTCCGTCCGTGAAACCAGGGTTCGAATTCGGGCTGCTCCCTGTTCCCTTCTCTACTTCTGTGCCGGTCCCAAGCCCAGTTGCTTTGAGAAGGTTGCATCAGTTCCAGGCATCTGGCATAAAACATTGCCAAGTTTACCATGCGACTTGTTTGCTGTGGCGACGCCTGATGGGTAAAGGCCGAAAGAGAAAGAAGATTCAATTTTAGTTAGTTAGGTTTACAGATTTCTGTCTGAGATGCACCACAAAGGGTAAGATCAACTGTGTATACTTTTATTTTTTAATTCAGCTGACAATACACACATCTCGCTTCAACCTTTGCTGCATTGAAATTATTTTAAGAGTCTCAGCCCTGTCTGATTTCCAGCTCTCCCTGAAGTGCTTGGTTCATACTACCTAAATCAGATGTGTTCAGTCAATCAGGATGTGGAATCACTTGAGTCAGCCAATTAGAAGAAAGATGGCCAAGAAGAGCTGGAAACCGGCCAGGATTGTAGCTCTGGCTTGGCCGGCCCTGTTGTATGGTATAGGATGTCCTTTATTTTGAAAGGAAGTCATGTGAACCTCTGTCAAAAGTTATAAACTATCATATTTTAAATAAAGGATAATTTCTTTTTATGTTTATGTTTTATTTATGTCAAAAACAATAGTTAATCTATATTTATCAAACAATAACTAAATATAAATTAGTATCCTATTTTTCTAAGGGGGGAAGTAAGACTTTGTGACTCTTTAAGCGTTGAGGGTTGCAGACCCCTGACATGGACAATTCAGGTCAGATCAGCTGTGTAAAACTTTTTAGAAAAACTAAAGACTAATGTTTTTTTTGTCCGTCTGCAAATATTGCATTTAGATTTAGCCTGTTCTTCTGACTCAACCAGGTAGAATCAGCCAAAGCAAAGATTAGTATGTGGTCAGTGTCGAGAAGGAGGAAGAAACCAGCCTTGTTTACAGAAAGTGTCTCCAAATGTAGAACTGAAACAAAAATAAACCAACATTTTTAATTGCAGAGCAGGCAAAGTTCATGTTTTAGTTCTCTGTTAGACCTTTGCTTGAGGAGACAGAGATACAGTTTATTTCCAAAAGCATTTACTCACTCATCCAAATGATTACATTCAGGTGTTCAGATCTCCTCCATGGTGGACACAGGTGTGTGAAATCCATTCCTGAGGCACGCCGGTTGCTTCCACAGACATTTGTGAAAGTACGATGAATACCAGAGTGGTGCTGAGAGAGAGGTCTACTAATACTGAGTACAGCCAGTGTGAGCATCAGCAGCGGAAGCATTTGGTGGGAATCAACCCAACGGGGTCAGAAGAGGTCAACAGTTTTCTTACAGACCTCCAAACTTCAGATGACTTTCAGATTAGCTCATGAACAGTGACATAAAGTTTAATGGAATGGGTTTTTATGACAGCTGTTTCTGAGCTGTCCCTCCCCAGGTACAAAGCTTTGACTGCAGTGATGTGAAGCTAACGATGGCTGACTCTCCATCTAGGAACTTGGCCAACGTGTCAGTAAACACCTGACTGCAAGAGTGAAGTTAGCTTGGCCCCTCACTTCTAGTGAAACGAACCCTCAGTGCTTCAGCAAACAATTCCTAGCTGCCAACTCTGTGGGAACAGTTTAGGGATGACTCTGTAACGGCACGGAAGAGCAATGTTGGAGTGGGAGCACTTCACTGACTTCTGAAATAATGGTCGAGCATTCCTGTTAGACCCTCTCTGATCATCTTGTGATCGTAAAAACATTCCCAGTGGTCTTTTAGTCATGAATACGTAGTTTTTTAGCCAAAATCAAAAACCTGTGTTGTTTTCTAGAATATATTTTCTGCAGTAGTTAATTAGAAATTCACCTCTAAATTGCGGGCGGAACTTTTGGTAACCACACCCCTCTTTCCCTCCCCGTTAGTGAGTGTTGAGAGTTTCCGGGCTTCCCAGTGTAGTAGATTTTTTTTTCAAACAGCATTTTTTCTTCTGCTCCTGACTTACGACGATTTGAATAAAGAAAAACAATTTGGAGCTTAATTTTGTTTATATTTGTCCTCCATCCTAACTCCACAAGAACATGTTAAAAACACCCAAAACACAATTTTCATTGGAGCCGGTGTTTAACCTTCCTAAACCTGAGAGATGAAACTGCTACGACTGCAAAGGCTGGGGCGACAGCACATTCAACCCAATAGATTCAGAGTGGGATGTAAGTTCAGTTCATTTGAGTGTAAAGACCGATGAGCCAATACTTTTGGCAATACGTCATACAACTAAGTGTAGTGTTTTTCCTTTTTTTTTCCCACAAAGAGCACAAACACTGCAGCCCACAGGCCTCATAAACTCCACAATGTACAAAGAAGTCAAATGCAGGCACTTTCCGTATGTCTTTATGCAAACTGGCGGTCGGAACCTGAAGAGTAAAACATGGACTTGCTGAGCATGCAAATAGAGTCTTTCAATCATCAGCAGTGTACTCGGAAAAGCCAAAAATTCCAGTTTCTACATCGGAATAGTTTAAAGGCAATCATGCAGATCTGTGAACTTTAGTTCCTGTTAACTACTGTTGCTAGTCTTGTCCTTTTCCTCCCTCTGACATATTTGAGCAATACATGTTGCTTAGGTCTTCTATGTTTTAAATGAGCTCATTAGAAAAATATAACGTTTGAAAAAAACTCTGAATGCCTCATTTGTAAGCATGTTTCAATACCTTCAACGTAAATGTTCTATAAACTCTTATCACATTATCATAAAGTTGGATTTTCATTACAGTAAGAGATCTTGTGACCAGGGTCTGCTGGTTGTTCCAAGAACTCGGCTGAAAACAAAAGGTGACAGAGCCTTCGCAGCAGTCGCTCCATCTCTCTGGAATTCCCTCCCCCTTAGCCTCAGATCTGTGGACTCAGTACTTTCTTTTAAAAAGCAGCTTAAAACATATCTTTTTAAAATGGCGTTCTCTTAACCTTGTCTTATTTCTATATGTGTTTTACATTGTGTGTTTCGTGCTTTTATGTTTACTGTAAAGCACTTTGTGATTCTATATCTTGAAAGGTGCTATACAAATAAAGCTTATTATTATTATTATTATTTTTAAATTTCATTGCCATCCATCAATTTTTCCAACTTGCTTAATCCTTTTTTAGGATTATTGGGTTACTGGAGCCTATAACTACTGTCAGGCGAAAATGGGGTATAGGTTTTAATGTCCTTTTTTTGGGGAGGTAGAGTTTTCAGAATTATTTTCTGAGAGAAAACATGAAACCAAACAAATAATGAACACCGTCTAGTACTGTTGAATGACTCCGATATAAATCAATGCCCTTGTTGTAAAGTTGTTCAAGTGTTTGAATGTTTCAACAGTTTACTGAACGATGATGTCAGTCCAGTGACTTTTAGGTTTGTTTGAATTTTTTCAGTTTGCATTGGATGTATGTGAAAGGGGAAAAGCGTTCCAGGGTCATTAAAATGCTCGTATTGTCTGTGTTGCAGTGCGTCAGATGGTGGAGTGCCCTTATGAAACCCGATCGGACAGCTTTTACTTCGTCGACAACAAGCTGGTCATGCACAACAAGGCAGACTACGCTTACAATGGAGGACAGTGATGTGGAGATTTTGTGCATGCACATACACATGCAATCATCCACACGCGTACAGTACATCCATATATGTATGAGACAAGGTCAAACTGCCCTTTTATTTATTTTTTTGCAGGTTTACATTCAAATATCCAGCAACCCAATGCTAACATTGCAGTGGTAAGCAATATTGGAGCTATCCAGCTGTACAGTTTGAGCCAGTTTGAGCCTCCGCATTTTCCTCAGAGGAGGAAAATGAAGATGTACATAGATCTAGTTGTCTGCATGTGGCTGCATCAGAATGGAGCAGAGCAGGAAGACTTTGGCTTGTCCATTTCCGTTGCTGGATCACAACTGAGAGGTTTTTCAATTGGCATTTTTATATCTGCTCCTGATTAACCTCAATCTGACTAAGGAAACATTCAGAAATGCAGTTTTAAGATGAAATTGTTTCATATATGTCCCCCATCATGATTAAAGTGCTACAAGAACATCTTAAAAACATAGAAAGTACCATTTTCATTGGAGGGGGTCTTTAAATGCGCACTCCATCCCCAGACGACAGGGATAGTTCCATACCATCAGAAGCAGCTGTTTTCAGAGCTGCCGCTTCATGATCCACTTCAAACAGCACTGGGGACAAAGAAGCCATCCACAAAAACAGCCCTGTCAAAAAAACATGCTCACTCCTGCTGTGGCCTCCACACATTAGCGGACGGATTTTTTTTCTTTTTGTCATTTGTTTCTGTTTCATTGAAAGCTGAAAATAGATTAAGTTATTCTTATGTAAGTAAGCAACTGCAGTTGAACCAACAAGAAGCCTAATTTAAAAGGAAGTAAAATAAAAACACTTTTCAGGGATCAGTACATGTGATGCATGTCATAATGTAAAATTAAAAAAAGGGGAATAATATGCTTTTGACTTTTAATGAAGTCAGTAGTGAACTTTTTTTCCTGTTATTTTATAAGTGACATCACATGTGTATTTTAGGGGTGTAACAATTCATTAGAACAACAGTTCGATTCATTTCATAATTTGTCGTTGACGACATGATTCATAGTGTTGAACGATCCGATTTACTGATCTAAAATCGATCCAGGACATCTTTAGTCAAAAATTCAACCAAATCCCTGGTACTGAACAGTGCAGGTGAAGCTTTCCAGATTCCTTGTATTTCTTGGAAGATAATCAAGTATAAATTAAATATGTGTACGACCTGACAAACAAGAATTAATGGCAAAGCTGCCAACTTTAGTTTCCTAAAATTGAGCGCACCGTTGTTTTTCCACATCAAAATAATTCAAAGGGAGCATTATTAGAACATTCTAGCTCACTGTATGGTCACATGACTTTGCTAAATTAAGTGATTCCACACATTGGACTGGAATGATGGATTGGTCATTTTTTGGCTGCCGTCACATGTGTGTTGTCAGCTGTGATGCACTTGATCATTTTTACGTTATAGTAAAATAAACCCGCTGGGTCTCTATCCAAATTGTATTTTCCCTAGAATAATTTAATCGATTCATTTCATTTTGAAACTATTTTATAACCGTACAGGTCGATTCGATTAACAACTTGCCTCAGACAGATCGATCTGGTTGGATTGCAGAGATATAAATTGATTCATTGATTAAGTCAATTAATCGTTACACCCCTAATTAATTTTTAACCAATTGGATTTGACTTTAAAACCAATCTTATTACACAGGCTTTAAAAACTTTCAGGTACACAGTGTACTCTGTTTAGGGTTGAATAATTATATATGGTTTGTGAGAAGTAAAATAATAAAAGATCACATTTCCAGATGTTATCCTGTCATTTTTGTTTTATTTATGTCGAAATTGAAGGTAAAAATAGGTATGAGGAAAAGAGACAAAGATGGTCACTAGGGGGAGCTATTCTCCATTAAAGTTCCCAGGATGCCTGATACGATAAAGGTCAACATAAATGCTAATATTTTTCTGTGTTCAAAATGTTCTGAGTGATGTTTGCTTCTTTTTCCCTTTCTTCCTAATCGTTATTTGAGTAAACTGGCCGTGTGTAATAATACCAGAGGGTTAAATCCTTGCTGATATTTATTTAGGATTGTTCATCCATTTTCGGAGTCTTAGTGGGATTTGAACCAAATCTCTGCATTTATTCCCCCCACCACACAAACCCATCCTGTCTCCTCTTTCCCAGCGTTGCCTCTCGGTCTCTCCAGCCTCCAAACGCAGATTTTCCTAATCTTTTCCGTCCTTCTCTTTCTGTTTCTCTCCACACCTTTGCAGCTCTCACTCTTCCTCTGCTTCTCCCTCTATCTTTTATTTCCACTTCTCTCACCTGGTAACTAGACCTCTAGAGAGGAGTGTTGAGTTTCCTCTTTCCCAGAGAAGAGGACAATCTGAGCCACACAAAGGCTCACAATGGACCCCCTCTGCTCACTCCTACCTTTACTCCTGCACTGCACAGCTGCACACACACTGACCCACACTGAGAAAGCCTACACACTTTGTTTGTTCTTTTCATTTAACCCCTTTTGCTGTTTTTGTTCAACAGTTTGGTTCCTTTTTTTTTCCCCCCGAAGACTTTTACTTTAATTCTGGTGTTTGTTCTCTCAGGACTTCATTCTTTTTGCTTTAAACGCGGCATAAAAAGAAAACACCTTGCAGTGTTACATCAGACCAGGGCTGGGAGATGAAAGACAACTGCTGATCGCCCACTGGGATGTCCCGTCATCTTTGAATATTGCTGTGAGTCTTTGTTGTCGCAGCTGTGGCTTTGAGGCACTCAGACAGGAAGTGGTCAAAGTTTTTCAATTTTACACCGATTTTTGGATCAGAGCTGACACAGATGCAGATTTACAGCACAAAGTGTTACCCGTTTCAAAAAGCCGTGTTTGAGGTTGTCCTTTCATACAACTTTTTCCACTCTTTTTTTATTCTCTGGGAAAAATATTACTTTTTAGATGCAAATATTCCAGCAGCTGTTCTTCACATAAACTTCTTGTTTAAAGAAGGTAAAGTGATCCAATATACTGAAGTTATTTATTAAAGATAACAGATTTCCAAGATAAACAGCAATATTTATCACTATTTCCTTGTTTCTACAATATAAACAGTTAGTTTGACATAATAGTGACAAAACTAAAACTTAATAAAAACAGGAAAAACATCTTTCCATCCTGGGTAGGTTGCTGGAGCTTATCCTGCTACTATCTGGCAAAGATGAGGTACACGCTTAACAGTCTGTTTAAGGGCCACTTAATCACACACACCTAGAAATAATATATGTTCACCAAATAACCGATTAAGCATGTTTTTGGACTGTGAAGCCATAGTACATAGCCATAGTAGCCAGGATTTGAACCTGTGCCTTCTTGCTGCAAAGTAAGAGCACTAGTCACTGTACCACTGTGCAGCCCAGAAAGCTACATCCATGGAAAAAATCTTTGAATATTTTTTATCAAATCATTTTATTTCACAGATTCATTTTGTTACTCTGTGTATTGGAATACACATATGATTTGAGGGGGGAGGAACATTTTAAACACAAGACAAAAATTCCCCTTAATGGAAATCAGTGATTAGTTGCATACCATAAACCAGAAATATCTGAACAATTTCCCGAGTCTATCAAGGTAATGCTATCATTGCTGTAGCTCTGACATGTAAGCGCTAGAATGTGAAACAAAGATTCTCAATGGAAATTTGAGTAGGCGCACGTGGTGGTTGGGAATTTACACAAGGTCAGCCTCTGGGTGTATCCAAGAAGAAAACCTGCACACTCTGAAAAAAAACAACTGCAAGATTATACAATTCTTAAAAACCTGAGAAAAGGGGAGTACCACGCAGCAGCACAGAGAAAATACAAGGAAGAAAAATAATCCTAAAACACAGTGGAGGAACTCTCATAATTGGGGTCATATTACATAACATAAATGTATATTTTTATAGCAGATGCCTGTTATGAATGAGCTTTCATGTTCATACCTGCCCTTTACCTATACAGATGTACCCATGACCATTGCACACATCCACTACCGCTGCATTGCTAAGTGTCACAATGTAAGTGATGAGAGTGGAGCAAACTGTTGAATTCTGTTGTCAGACTTGAACGAGTGACCTTCCAGTCCATCAACCATGTCTAACACCGAGCCCCCATCACCCCAAAAAATTTCAGTTAAAGTATAACAGTTACTTGGCAGTTTTTAGGACCCACTCTGATGAAAATCATGTTTTTATCATGTTCTTGTGCCATTTTTCTGATGATGGGGGACATATGTACAGAAAGCCTAAAATTGCACTTCTGAGTATTTCTTTATTCAAATTGTTGCAAATCAGGAGCAGACAGAAAAAAAAACCATTGGAAAAAGCTTGTAGGTGGGATGTAGAAGCTACTACAGCAAGCCACAAGCTCCCTACTGTGACCCAAAGTGACCAAACTAAGTCAAAAACTGTGGTGGATTCATTTCAAAAACACAAGGAAAAATTGATACCAACAAACAAACAAATAGAGAAAATATCATTTTGGAAGATGTGAAAAAATGACAGAGGACGTCCGCTGCTGATGAGACCACAAAGCTGGGTGCAGTTTTTATGTGAGGTCATTCATCAATACCCAGTTTTCCATCAGGCGGTCTGTCTTCCATCAGGCTGCATCACACCCTCTTAAAACAGCTGTACTGCATGAAACTGTCAGTGGATTGTGGAGGACTCTGGTTATAGATTAAATTTGAGGCCTTAATATTAGCATAAGCTCATGTGCAGACACAAGAGTAATAAATAAACACTCTTTCCAGGGATGATTCGTGCATCCTCAGAGCTTTCGTGGAACATTGGCTCAACAGCTGGTTGTGGTTCGCCGCATCGGAAACAACAGTACAGGTGGGAGAAATCTGCCTCACTCACACATTTGTACCTGCCTTCCCCATATATTGTGTTTAGGAAATCACACCACAGAGAGATTAGGGGTGGGAGCCACTGTCTTATCTAGGTTCCCCATAAAACTAGCTCCCTCACACACTCATATGCATGTCTACACAAGAGGACGGGGGACAGCACTCTCCTATAAATAGAAGGCAGGAATGGCGTTGATAGGTCCTGCTGAAAAGAAATGGGGGGGGGGGGGGGGGGTGGAAAAAGGATTAAAGGAGATACACACTGCCACTCGTCTTGCGTGTGTCTGTGCCTCAAAGGTACTTTGAGGAGAGGTTGGGAGGCTTTCTTGGCCCCCCTCACAGTATCTCCTCATGCTTTCTCTGTATACACATGCTTTTCTGTCACTCTGCCTCCAACCCCTCCACCGCTTCTGTCTCATCTTGCCCGGAGGCCCCGGTGTGAGATCCATCACGTGTTAAGACGACATCACCCGCCAAGAAATGATGAGTCACCGTGCCGTCTTTTTCTTTCACGTCAGCGCGGCGATGGTCTCAGAGACGGTCGTGACTCCATCTGTGTGTGTGTGTGTGTGTGTCACTGTGTCGTTCCCAGCAGTTGCCCTGTGACCTCATCACACACCCCTGAATGAGGTCAAGGCAGACGTAAAGGATAATGGACCTGCTGTAAACCCGTGCAAACATCCGCTTTTACAGTTGGACAAAGTATATAGATATTACAGAACCTTTTGATGTGCTCATATGAGTATGAACTGAGGCAGAATGTTATTCCATGAGAAGCTTTGTCTATCAGACAGGAGATAATTAGTTATATCCCAGTTAATAATGCACCCAGAGCAGCTGTGATGGATGGGCAGCCCATTTAACAAACTGTGATTCCCAAACCAGTTTCCACGGTGGCAAGTGCTGTATTGACAATCTGTCTTTAAGTGTTAGGTCTCAGGTGATTTGTACCCAGAAGCCTTTATGTGGTTTTTGTGTGTGTGTGCTCCAGCGTCCATCCGCCCAGCCGTCTGTCTGTGTGGTATTACAGCACAGATTTCCGCTGCTGTTTACCCCCATGCGGCCGTCGGACTGAAATAGTCCTGTGTCATTAAGGTAAAAAGGCTGCGCTGTGTTTACACTCGCAGGAAGCCTGCAGCTACCTTTGGAAGCCCTCTTTTAGTGTGTGTGTGTGTGTGTGTGCACATGATTAATAAAAGGCTAACTCAAACCTGAGTCAACTGTTGCATTTAAATCTCCCCTTCAATCTCTTCCTTCCTCTGCCTTTCTCTCCCGTCTTTGTGTGTCTGCCTTTGCCACACCTTTCCCCAGAGGGATGCAGGGATTGTGATAGGAGAATGGAGGCGGAGCTCTTGGTGCATTCACAGGTGTGCCTGCTTCCTCCCAACTCCTCTCTCCTGTAATGATTTTTTCAGTTCGCCACCTGCCAGGTGAAAGAAAAAAAAAAAAAACACCCACAGCAAATGAAGCGTCTTAAAATGGCCTCCTGGTTTCTCCTTTCATTTTTAAACTTTTCATTTTTTATTTTTCACCGCCTGTGTTTCATGTCAAACACTTTGAGGATCTTTTTTGTGGATTCTTTATATTTGCATCCAATTCAAATAAAGGGTTTTGTCCGTGACGGCCGACTCCGTCCGCTCTCATGCAGCTTTTTTAGATCATTAGAAGGTTTTTTTTTCTTCAGAGCTTTTTTTTGCCAGACGGTTCTGCACTGGGTTTGGGAGCAGGTCCCAGGCCCCCCTCAGGTCAGAGGTTGCACACAGACAAAGGCTTTCCACTCAGGGTCAGCTGCAGTCAAGGGAACAAAGCCCCGAAGACCTGAATCAGACAAACAGCTGTAGGGCACTGATGTGGCAGAGTGACAGCAAGACATAAGGATGGAGATGACACGGAGTTGAGGAAACTGATGGGTGCACCAGACGTCTTCTAAAAATACTCTTGCACAAACACTAGTGTGAATTTTACACCCCGCACACTCTGCCAGGTCTTTGAATCCACCAGAACTTCCACCCAACCCCATAAATTGACTTTGTCAAAGTTGTTCAAGCTGGAAAATGTTTTTATTGTTCTGTTCTGCACAATAATATTCTTCCAAACTGTTCTGGCTTCGACATCAAGAATTTTGCCTTGAACTGTGTTTTTTTTGCATCCTAACTTGCTCCTTCCCTCCCCCCAACGATCCTGTCTTTCTTCTCCCCCCCTTTTTTTAATTCAGTGCCATTGATCATGCATGCAGAAATTCAGCACGCCCAGTCGCAGCTCCAACTCCGGATAGGTTAGCCTTAGTGGGGCCCTGTCCTACATACGGCTCTCTCGCCATGGTCCACCAGGCCATGGTCACACCCTCCCCCTAACCTGCCTCTCCTCACTGACACACACAAACACCCCGCGGCCCTACACAGAACCGGCACATCCACAGATCATCATGCTGCGCCAGGAGAGTTCACTCATCCCAGCAGAGAACTTTCAGTCAGGAGCAGAAATGTTGTGATCAAATCTGTATTTCATGCTCCGAGGTACTTCTTCTACACCAGAATAGGTATGCTGAACCTCTTACAGGCTTCAGTGTAGGTGCTTTGGACAAGACAATCCAGCAAGTGCAGCTATTGTGATTGGTTGTGTCCAGGCAGCTGAAGAAAGCTCAGCTGACAGGGTTCACCCCGGCCAAGAACACGTCTGACTTAGAGGTAATGCTGCTAATCTGCCACTTAGCTGGTCAGGACAGCCTGTCACAAGGGCTGGAAGGGAAGGTTGTTAAATGAGCTCAGGTTTAGACGGAGACCGAGCAGTGATTGGGTGAAGAACTGGGTGAAGGGTGTCTTGCTGTGCCCACAGCTGTTTTAAATGTGTGCCGGTAGACATTAAAGAAACTCAGAGAACAAACTCACACCAGCTCTTCTATTGGGGTCAAACACTGACTGTATATGAGAACTGGACTGAATAACCTGGCCCCCCTGGTGTTCCAAATGGGAAGTAACGCCTGTTTCCAAGAAGCCAAAATCCCAAAGATTTCTATGGAGTAACAAACTTCTATGGAGTAATAGACAGAGACTCAGTCTTTAAATGTGTCAGAATAATTATTCTTGCTCTGATCCAATTTTCTTGATAATCTCATATTTTTTCTCATTGTATTTTTTCTGCAGAGAAAGTTGTTCAAATGTTTGATTGACAGCTTCTCCTGAGCCCGCTTTCAAGTGGTAGGGGTGTGGCCTTCCAAAAAGCTCACTCCTGATTAACCACCATAAATATTAACTCAGACCAACTTGGACCAATCGCTGCTTACTGACAATTTAAGAGAAAGAGTGGCAACTGAATTGACTTCATTTGGCTGAGACCAGAGGTAAGTCATTTTCTATGGGTGATATCACACTCACTCAGTCCAGTTGTCATATAAAGTCAATTGGGTTAGATAACTTTTAACTACCGGTACTTGTTTTCAGTTTTCCTTGACTTTGGTCATTTTTGTCTTACTTTTGTTTCTTTTTTTTAGACATTTAGTGTCTTGGATTTTACCTTTCCTTTTTTTTGGGAGTTTCTTATATCTCTACCAGAAGACTGAGTCTTTAGTTTTCACAAATTTTGATTTTTGATACACAAAATTCCAGAAAACGTTTCATTCAAGAAAATGCTTACAAGGGTGAATATTTTTAGTGAGATTAAACAGCCACCTCAACACTTTTCTCTCTGTGTTTTAAGAAAAGATTAATGCTGGCTTATTTCTACCTTCTACTCTACATACCAGAGCCAGTTTGGTTGAAACCTCCTTTTCAAATTGTTTGTTCTGTGACTATTTCGCTTAAAAGCCAAGTTACTCCTGGTTAGAGGAGAATTTCCTCTGGTAAACTTTCTCTTCTTTTTAGGAACAGTTTGGTCTTATTTTGGTAATTTTCACTACCTTTTCATCTGTACAAACACCAAGAGTTTTTTTTGTTGCTGTTTTGTGTTCATTCTTAGTGTTTTCACACTCTCATCAAATGTGTTTCTTTGTGTGAAATTTTCTTCATTTGACATGATTTCTCCTCCTTGTGCTTCCCCATTCTCCCTCCCTTTTTCATATTTTTATTGTGTGAGAACACGAATCCCCTTGACTCCTCAGGAGTCTGGGCTTTTACCCAGAAGACCCATCCGGTAATCTGCCCTGCACCTGAGGCCTAACCTGGCGCTGGAGAAAGACATGGTTTTTCAGTTCATTACCCCTGCTTTTTGAAAGCAAAGTCAGAAATTTAACTGATATGCAGAGACGCCTAATGAGTGACAGCGCTTCAGTGAATGATTAAAAAACATGGCTTGTACTTGTATTTCCAATGTAATTTCTCCCATGGGAATTCATTCAAATCCACCGGTTGAAGTCCTTGTTTTTGGATTTCCTTCATCTTGTTAAGTAGTAACTGAAAAGAGAGAAATTACAATGCATCTTGCATCACTTAGCATGTGGTAAAAAAAATATGGAATAGAAAAAGACAATTATTTTTCTGTGAGCTCGAGTTTGGGTCTTTCACATAACTATCGATTCAAACTCTTTAACACACAATTATGTCATCCCTTTGTTTGGGCTGCCATGCTGCCAGATTATGGTTCCAGGAGGTTGAATCACCACTAAAGACTATGCACAGACTGACTGACAAAGTTGTAGCTTCTGTTTTTAAGTTGGTGTCCACATATCCAGGATTCTAAATACCCATTTAGAAAATTAACCAGTAGGTGAATGCTAACCACCAGATACCAACTATCACTAATTTACTCTCAGTGGGGGGTTCTTTTAATCTAAGCACTACAGAAAAGACAGATTGGACATAGCAGGCTAATGTTAATGTTAGCAGTGCCACTTTTGCTAATTGCTGCCAATGACTGTACGGACTGAGTGAACCCTCCCCCCCTCGCGTTCCATACAGGAAGTACCTGCTGGCTCCAAGAAGCCAAAATCCTATAGACTTCTACTGAGAAATTAACATGGTTCCAAGCTGGCGGTGTCCAAATCGCAAAAAATGGTGACTGAAATAACTTCATTTCATTGGAGCCGGAAGTAAGTCATTTTCTGTGTAACGTCACACTCACTTTGTCCAGTTGTCGATCCAGTTGGATCAATGAGCCAAATGAGAGGAAGAGGGTGAACTATGGTGACTTAGTAGTAGAGAGCCAGGATAACGGTTGGAGGCCAGTCGCTTTGCAGGGCATACAACGTGCCAGGCATCCCTGGGGCCAGCAAACAAAGGGGAATTAAGGAGGTCACTGAGGCAGCACAAGTGGCCATCAAGGTAGCTGAGGACACAGAGGGCAGAAATGTGGGTGGGTAGAGCTACCTGGACCCAAGCTGGGATCTGATCAAACCCCAGCTGGGTCGCCTGGGTGAGAGTGTATGGTGTATGAAAGACCCGCAACACTCCATGTCCAGGTTGATGTATGTTAAAAGATACAGTCAACGGTAGGGCTGCACGATATGAGAAAACTCGTGATTTGCGATATTAGTGATTAATTTTGTGATGACGATATAACTTGCGATACATGAAAAAATAGAAAAACAAATAAACACATCATTTCCATTTCAGTCCAACAGTGTAATTTAAATAAGAGTCAACATAACTAAAATTACACTCCAAACAGCCCTCCTCTACAAAGGGGAGAGCATCTAACATAAAAGGGGTCCATCCGATTGGTTAAATGCATAAAGAGGTTTATTGAATTCGTTAAATAATTCAACCTGTCATAAGATTGTTTTAGCACATTTAAGGTTAGCATTTATTTTATTTATTTACCAATTTTTGGAGACTTCTGTGATTAGCATATTGCACAGCTTGATACTGTAATAACGATAAATTTGCGATTTATTGTGCAAGCCTAGTCAATGGTTGAAATTTCTTAAAGGAAACTATCATTGAATATTGGATAAATATTCAATGATATTAAGGAATGGGATAAATAAAGTTGTTTGAATTGAATTGATGATTTGAAGACAATGCAGAACTTACAAACTGAAAAGGTGGCACACAAAAGACCACACTCTTGTGTTTGAAGAATTCTGAGATACTATAAAGTGGTACATACTTTTCGTTAGTATAACAATCTAACCGCGGATGTAAAGAAGTTGTGAAAGACCCACTCCAATTAAATTATTGTTGAAGCATTTTTTCTCATGATTTAGACAGTTAGAAAGGAAATTGAGATTAAAACTGTGTCTCTGAGTATTTCCTTGCTCAAATCGTAGTAAGTCAGGATCAAGTAAAAATAATGGCATTTGGAAAAGCTTGTAGTTGTTACGTACAAACTACAATCAGAAGACTACAAGCTCCTTTCCATTCTGATGTATCCACTTGAAGACAAAGGCCAAATCTGCATTGTTTCCCTACTCCTTCGACCTTTTCCTACCCCCAGTTATCCATCCAAGCGGAGAGATATGGAATAAATTGCATCTTCAAATCTGGACGGTACCACCATTTGATGACGTCATCAATAGCAGCCTGTCATCTATTTTAGCCCGTAGCTGCCAGTGCTCGAAAAATACATAACAACATTGGTTTGATAACTTTATAAAGTCATGCAAAAACTCAATACTTAAGTGTCAACTTCTGTGCTTCAGAGCACACCCACGTGAAGAAATGCGTTTCTCCTCCTAGCCACAAACGTGATGCAGATCACCCTACGGGTGGAGGGATAGCCAGGTCTAAGTCTTCTTTAAAATAACACTTTTGGACACCACCACAACTTCAAATGCCCCTACAATTGGAGCAAAAAGGAGGAGCCAGAGTTTAGGGAAGCAATTTGGATTCGGCCAAATAAATCCATGTACGTCTTCGTTTTTCTCGTCCAAGCTGGCATCTCGCTCAAAACTGTACGGTTGGATAGCTCCAATATTTCTCGCCATTTTTGTTGCACCTGTTAGGTTGGGGTTATGAGGGGCTGTAAGCTAATGGGTAAAAGTGTAAACAAAGTGAAACTAGTTCAAAAGATCTTCGGAGTGGGTATGTAAAAAAGTATGTTTTGTCTATTTTATAGTTGCTATATTTACATTGGATTCTTTGGGGATTTGTTAAAGTAAATTGATTTGGCTCCAATGTATTTGTGTGCTTGAATTTGGAAGTTTACAGGTTACCCCTCCATGAACACAAATGTGAGCATTTTAAAGTCAATTTTTATCCCCCTGTGGTGTATCTGATGTATTCTTAGGTGTACGGTAACGGTATTGTGGAACAAAAACAGAGAAAAGAGGCGGCACAGTTATGAATGGATTTCAGAGTGTGGTACAAGAAAACGGGTGCAGCCTTGTGTGACCCTGTGGCACTGATACCTCAGGAAACTGTGTTAACTTTTGGTTTAGAAACAAAAAAAAAATACATGTCCCCTTTAACGGACCATGCTGTTGCGATCAACCAATGACAAGAACGGCGGGGAAACACTACAGGGAGAGCGCCACTGGCAGCATGAATAAAAGCAGGCAGAGGGGAGGGGAGGGGAGGGGAGGGGAGGAGAGGGGAGGGGAGGTCCGGGGCCGGGTTAGGCTACGGGAAAAACGAGGTGGGGGCGGAGCTTGACTCGGAGCGTGTACGCATTCGTGTGTTTCCTCGCTCACCCCTCCTCTTTCATCCTCCCCACCCCCACCTCCGCTGACCCCCCACCCCCTCCAGCCCCACCCCCCCCTCCCGCCGCGCGCTGCCCGCCCCTGAGTCTGGAGCAGCAGCAGCGGTGAAGCCTCCACTGCCTCTCCTCGCCTCACAGTGCGGGAACACAGCAGCGGAGAGAGCAGAATGGATACGGAAGGGAGCCAGAGCAGCCTGTCCTCCGGCACGGACAACTCCCCCCACGACCCCTGGTATGGTAACGGCCCGAGCGCGCGCGCGCTCCTGCGCAGGCGCCCCGCGCGATCCACTCGCCTTCTCTCGGCCCGGTTCGAGTTCAACCTTGGACTTAAGTTGAGTTCAGCTGCAGGAGCTGAAGCCGAGACAAAAGACAAGCACGCCGCGTGTGTCTGTGCGTGCGCGCGCGCCTCTCGATGTGTGGGATGGATCCACTCAGCGGATGAGGCGCAGAGCAGACGCGCCGCTGCTTTCCGCCTGTCCCCCTCCCCTCTCTTGTTTGTTTATTTCCCTCCAGAAGGCCACATTACAACTTCTCCATCATCTGGAAAATCCTTGATTTTTAATTTTTTCCTCCTCACGGAGATCATAACGGCCCGGTTGGCGGACGGGCGACTTCGCAACATGGCCGATGCTTTCTTTCTGACTTTATTGATGCTGTATTGACCCATAATCCCCTCAGATTTGCTTCGAAATGTGTGTTTGCGCTTTAAAAATCTGTCTTAAATGCCTTGTGTTTTTCTCTCGCTCAGCAAAATGTTCATCGGGGGTCTTAGTTGGCAGACAACACAAGGTGAGCTGTCCCGCACGCTACTTTTTTTATTTTTTATTAAAAAGTCTTTGCTTTCCTGCATGCTTCCTTATAAAGTTTGGCGCGAGGTGGATCAATCAGAGCCTGCTCCTCACTCAGGGATGAGGATTTAGGCGAGACTCATCGGATTAAACGGCTCGTGCTCATGCGTGGGACCCATCACGCACAATTCTTCTGCGTCTATACAGAAGTTGGGCTCATTCATTGATGTCCGGAGCGCATGGCTGTTCCTTGTTCTCCAGCTGCTGCTGCTGTGTCACATTAGTGTTCTTGTTTGTGGTCGGACACAACGTGGTCCTCATTCATTGACCCCCTCCATTACACCCCCCCCCCCCCACCCATCCCAAGCCTGTGTGCATGGGGTAATTCTGTTTCTAAGCGTTTCCTCGATGTCTTGCAGAGGGCTTGCGGGAGTACTTCGGTAAATTTGGGGAGGTGAAGGAGTGCATGGTGATGCGGGATCCCGTTACCAAGCGGTCGAGGTAAGAAAAAGGGAGGCGTGTGCGCCCCGCCGGCCTATCAACGACGACCTCATGCTTTTCCACGAAGGCTGCGTGCGCCTCTGTGAGCCTGCGTGATTCTCACTGTGTGTCTTCCTTTTTTTGCAGGGGGTTTGGCTTTGTAACATACGCAGACCAAGCCGGGGTGGAACAGGTTTTGGCGCAAAACAGACACGAGCTTGATTCCAAAACGGTGAGTTTTTAGTGCCATTTGGGCAACTTTTTTTTCCCCCTGCCTCTGCCTTCTACCTCCTACCGAATGGCTTGTAAAGTTTAGGAGTGCGTTTTGGAACAGCCACACTCCTCCTCCCCTCTCCTCCTCCTCCTCCTGTCTGCTCATTTCCCCCTCCAAATCCTGGTTCAGAGCGCCAACATGAAAGCGTTCTTTCTTGGTCTTCATTGCCATGGTTACCTGGGGACCTGAATGGGGTAGGAGACCCTGCAAAACCCGTACAGATTTTTTTTATGCAGAGCTCACATGCTCACATTTTTCACTCCTTTTTTTGCAAGCAGTATCACATTTTTATCTTTTGGTTGCAGCCGGCAAAGTTGCAGGGAAAGAAACTTTTGCTGTTGATGATGCTGAGGTGAAGCAGAGCCAGCCTGCAAGGGGAAATAACTCCTTTAAAAGTACTGGGACAGATTTTCTGATTGAAGAGCAGTTTCCAGACTTACAGATGAAAATGAGTCGACAGGGGACAAGTCCCTCGCCAGATGAAGGTCATTCTTGTGCTGGGCTGGAATCATGTGCGATAATGGCGAGATTACACGGTTAATCTGGGTGGTTTGTTTAGTGAGAATCAGAGCTGCTGACTTGGATTTGAATAACTAAAAAGGTGTGAATGATGCTGTTCTGGTGATGTACATTTGCTGCAGGAGCGGAGGCATGGGTGTGTCTTTGTCAGCTTGTTGTCCTTCCTAACCACACACACATAATAGGATCATTTGAGAGTGAAAATCGGTGGCACAGAAACGCAGCAGAGCCCAGAGGGTGGAGAAAGGTAGAGTTGGTTAGTTGTTGGAGCAAGTCTGTTGCCGGGGGTGACGCCAGCCTCTGGAGACGGTGCTGTAACTGCACAACCCAATGGGATTCATGTCTCCATAACAACTTCTCAGCTATTTTGCATTAACTTAAGGTGCTGGGCTCAGTCATGCGGCCGATCACCGACACACACACACACAGATTATGTCAAGTCATGTCAGGCGCTCAGCTTGTGTTGTGTTTGCTCTGTTCAAGTGCAGCCATTTTTGAATTATTCTAAAAAAAAAGTGAATCTTTGTGGACAACTGGGATTTATTACACACAGAACTGCTGTTGTGTTTTTGCTTCAGAGGAAGCAACTGCAAAGTGTTACTCAGTGACTCATATTACCTCTTAAAACAAGGTAGTGCTGAAGTCTTCAAGAGCCAGGGCTCTTGAAGGTGTGTGTGTAGTGTGAACACGGGTTTGGACGCCTAAGGCCACCAGACCACTGGTGGGCTTAGGCGTTGCCCTATCATAAATAAAATGTAGCCATCCTACAATTTCAGAGCCCTTTATAAGGAAAAGTTAAACGAAACAAAAGAACTATGAACTTCTTATCTATAATAAATGGATGTTGTGAAAGTAAAGGGTAAATTTTTCGCAAGAAATGTTATTAAAATAAAGATTAGTTTGCAATCAATCCTATTCTATGGCATTTTCCACCAATAAAAGAGGTGAGAGCTGTCATATTTTTTGGTTCACAGCATCATTTTTACAAAATTGCTACGTTTAGCCTGTTGGACCAATGAATGAATAATGCTAATTTCACACTGGGCATGTGTTTAGCAGATGGTATTCACACTGGATTGATGCCACCTAATACTAGCCATGTCCACCACCTACAGCTGGAACTGGCTTGGTGTGAAATGTCCAAGCTCCAGTTTTTTTTCTTTCACAGCTCTATTCCGATACATGAAAGACTTGGTGTCATACAGTTTCGGCTAAACACAAGCTGCAATCATTGATATCGCCGTCATGATTACTTTTCAAGCGATTGGCACTTCTGTGAATTGAGAGGGAGGCTTTCCATCACTACTTAATCCGAATCCCTGTGTGGTCGAAGTAGAACCAGGTTCAGTGGATGCGTGTTTTGTACGTAGAGGCTGAAACATGCATAGTGGGGCGTGAACACGAGAGTTTTGTACACCAAAGACAGAATTTTTTTTTTTTACATTTATCTTTCATTATCAGTGAATGTAGCTTTACACAATTGAATCGGTTAGTTCAAAAGGGGCCCAAGTCCACAATTTTTCAGAATAGAGATATTATGTGGTCTTCAATGGAAAAACTATCTGATTATGTGCAAAAATGTCCCAAGTCCGTTGTAATGTATCGACTATGCTTGACATTTAAATTGCATTACGTGCAAAATTCCGGGTTTTGGGCCTCTCTTGCATGGGTTTTGCTTTATCCCATTGATGGCAGCACTAGTTATCCAATATGGCAGCGCCCCTGTTTAATTCAAGACGGGCCCAAGTCCAGAGGCTTTAGTTTGCTAGTCCTGAAATTATCAAAGTCAGGTGCTTCATATTATAGCATTTGTAAGCTATGAACTGGTGCTAAATCTGGGTAAAGTATTAATCATTTGGTGTAGCCTCCCTTTAAGCTATGCAATTAAAATCATTTCCTGGAAAAACAAACTTCTTGGACTTGGGCCCCTTTTGAACTAACCGATTCAATTTGGTATGAGACTGCGTTGTCTGAGGCTGATGAGGCAGTAGTTTATTGGGGTCGGAGAACCTCACCAGGGCATCATCTATCCAACCAAGATGTGGTTGCCATTTTTGTTGCAATCCTATTTTTGGGGTTATATTTGTTCACTAATATCAGTTGCCATGGTAGAAACTTTAAAGTGCTTGAATAATGTTAATCTCTGAGGAATGTTGGGATAGAATAGGGACAAACTTAGGGCCAAAAATCTGTTTATCACGACATATTTTCTCAGCACTGTGTTTCTGTAACACACCTGGACTGGCTCTCCCCTGTATTGTTGTCCTCTGTGGAATGAAGAATATTTGAAGCTTGTTGGATTTTTTTCTTTTTAACACATTAGGTGGAGGCTTTCGTTGGTTTAGAAAAGACTGTAAAAAAAAAAAGACATGGATGGGCGTCAAACCTGCATGAGGACGGACAGGGTGAGAAGTACAGCACATGAGGCGGTGCAAGGTCCATTCCACCTGCTTCACTTGGTATTAAACATTTACAGTGCAGTTACATCCGCTGTTGTTTTTAATCTTTCCTCAGAAAAATCCTCGAAAATAATAATAAAACATAACCTCACTGTGTAAACATCAACAAAACGCTGCTTTTGCTACCTGTGTTGCTCCTGCAAAAAACCAGAGGTTCCCTATTGTTTTCGGAGAGAGGTGGTTGTTTTGGTTGGAGGTTAGATTTCCTGCCGGGGCCGAGCATGGCCCCGGGGCTGTGGTGCGCCGTTGTGTTTCTCTGAACAGAGAAGAAGGGGGACAACTGCTATTTGTTTTATCTGAGAAATATTTTACCTAGAACAATCCACAGGAAGAAGAAAACTCAAGAGCAGATATTCTCAGAAAAAAAAAAAAAACAATTGAAAAAAGGCACCACTTCTCCTGTCAGGAACTCCACACAGACTTTGTAGTGTTTAATGGCATTTATTTGCCAGCTATCATTCCAAAATGGCCAATAGAAAGCCATAAATACGAAGCTACAGTTTTATGTATAAAGATGTAATAGGTTTTCTCTAAAAGGTAAATGTGGAAATGTTACATTTTTTGTGTTTTGCATTAACTAAAAGCGAACGCTGTGTGTTACAGTGGCGGGTAATTGTTGCTTTTAGCACCACTGTCTGCGTAGCTACAGTAGTACTTGCCAGCAAGGTGTTAAAATAGCTGCTTTCCTCTCTAGCTGTCGACTATATCAGCACAAGTGACCCCCCCCCCCCCCCTCCATTGCTTCAGTCTTCTCCAGTCCAACACCTGGTCACCGGAGAGTTTAGATTTTAGATGTGGCTCTTCGCTCCAGACAAGAAAATTAGCTGTTACTGCTGACATGGGCAAAACTGGAGGTGGGGTGGACTGAGGGACAGCCATGGTGAGGGAGGGGGTTTAGCTCCTGTGCTGTAATTAGTATGGATCGGAAAAGCAACTAATCGGATTGAAGGAAACAAACTGGATTTTTTTTTTTGTTTTTTTTTTTTGGCCTGGCTCAGATTTGTGGATAAAGCGAGGGGGTCTGCTTTGAAGGAGGATCTGGTCAAGGAGTGCTCGCCACAATGCACAACCTCCTCCCCTACCCTTGTGTTTGACCACCACACAGCCACCGTGGCGAGGCGTAGGAAAGGTTGTGGGGTTGTAGATAGGGGCTGGCTCAGAGGATGTCATTAGCGTTGCTTCTTTAACTAATTACTGGGCCATTGTGGAGCGGTGCAGCCTGACCCCGCCGGCCTGAACCCAGACCCAGTCTCCTCGTCTCACTCTTGCAAGTATCGACACAGCGTTTCCCTTTGTCTCCTCTTGCGCTTATGGCTTTTTGTTTAGCTTGTATTGATTATGCTGTTATAACGGGTGAGTCTGGAAGGGTTGGGGGGTGGGGGGTTGTTTATCAGCGTGGGCGTTCTGTTGGGGGAGTGTTCTCGGGCGTGTCAGAGATTCAACCTGTAAAGAGGTGCAGCGGCCTCTGTGCGGATTTTTGCATGTTTTTTTACTCAATGACATTCGTGTGTGACTGTGTTTACGCGTGTGTGTGTTTATCTTTGAGTTGCACCGTGTGGGTGCAGAGCTGCAGGACATGCATGCATTTGTGCCTGTGGGGGTAGCACAGGAGCCCCAGTTCCTCTGCGGGCCCATCTGTTTTGTACTCTTTGTCCTGTTAATTAATGAAATCAGAGGGGCTGCCTGCTGGGACGGCCCCCGCTGCACTGCTGCACCGGACAGGCCCCTCTTTCTCATGGTCTGACTGTTTTCCAAATGAATGCCTCCGCTTTGTGTCGTGTGCTTTTCTATTCTTTTTTTTTTTTTTTTTTACTTCAACATAATTTAATGTTTTTTTTTATTCTTTTACTGTTTGTTTTCCAGTCTGTAACACTGGTGGAGGCTCTGCAACATGTGAGGTGACTATCAGTTGTAGTTTAGTCTCTAAAAGCCAAAGCACTAAAAAAAATCAAACTCTGGGCTCTGCCGTCACTGTAGCTGCTTGGACTGAGCGGAGGTTGGATGTCATGAAGTTTGATGTTAGTCAGACCATTCTCACCAACACTCAGTAACTCTTCTCCGTCGAGCTCGGAAGAGCAACTTTTTTTTGTCCCCTTCCTAACACATTTCACGAGTGGTTACTTTTTGAGCAGTCTGATTAGCAGGGCTACTCCAGAGCACCTCTTCTCAAATGTCAAGCCTTTAAAGAGCAATTTCTGAGTGTTGCCAACAGTGACCTGACTAATTTATTTTACATTTTGCTTGGTGCCCTCTCTTGTCTACCTTGAGGCTAATCTGCAACTTTCATAGATGCTTTTTTAGTTTATTATTACCAACCTCTAAGACAAGTCAAGTTTAGAATTTAGTGGTATTCTGTTATTTTCTCTGAAGTGGAATGTTTTTTTTAACTGCATGGCATGAATATCTATAGTAGCATTATTACAGATATTGCATTAGGTCTAACCTAGTCTAGAATTATTTTTTTGTTGGAGTCTAATGAATGTATGAAGTGTGGATCAGTCCCACATTGATGATGTGATAAAATAATGTAAGACATTAAAATAAAATGTGTTTCTTCATCATAATGTTTACCTAACTAAACTTGTGTTGGACTATTTACTGTATATTATCAAATATTACCGTCAAAAAATGACAGCGCGCCATATATATAGATTAATTCAGGTTATACTTACTGACGTCGAAGCGTGGTGCATGGCGCTCTGTCAAAATGTTTGGTTGGGTCTTATTATGAATCCTCTAATGTGGATAATATGTAGCAATGTCGGACTGTTTTCTTTTTAATTTGTTACAAACAATGTTGGGAGCTCATATGGTAGTAACTAGGCCTGCACAATATATCGCAAATTTATCGTTATCGCAATATCCAGCTCTGCAATATGCATATCGCAAAAGATGGCGAATATCGCAATAAATCGCAAACCCAAAATGTGTTAAAACAATCTTCTAGCAGCTTGAAGCATTTAACGAATCAAATAAATCCCTTTATGCTCTGACCAATCAGATAGACGCCTTCCCATTGTTGACCAATCAGATGGAGGCCTGTTATGTTAGATGTTTGTCCCCTATGTCGATGAGGGTCATTTGGAGTATAATTTTTAAACTGTTGCAATGAAATGGGAATGATGTTTTTGTTTATTTTTCTATTTGTTTATTTACCGCAAATTTATCGTTATCGCAAAATAGATCACTAATATCGCAGTTTTCCTCATATCGTGCAGCCCTAGTAGTAACGTTTCTTTTAGTGAAAATAGTCAAGTTTTTTACGTGTTGCAAATAAGTTTGAGAGCTGCAGGTATTTTCAATACGCTAAAGTGGCTAACACGACGCGTTTTTTTTTTTACTTGTTACCAACAATTTTGGGAGCTCAAATGAGAGTAACATTGCTTTTAGTGGTAGTATTCAGGGATTTTACGTGTTTTTTTTTTTTACAAGTTTGAGATTTACAGGAGTGTCCAATACACTAAATTTTTCTAACACGAAGCGGTGTAGGACTGTGTTTTTTTATGTGGTAAAAATAAGGTTAGGAGTTAGCATAGTCTTAGTAATGTTTGTTTTAGCGGTCTTATTTTTTTTATGTGTTGCAAACAAGGTTGGGAGTTACATGTATTGTGAAAACGTGAACACGGCTAATTTGTAGCGGTGTTATACTTTTTTTATGTGTTACTACTTTGGGAGAGTTCATGTGGTTACAGTAATGTATGTTGTAATGGTATCCCTCTGTTTTTTTACGTGTTGTAAACAAGGTTGGTAGTCACACGTATTGTGAATACGCTAACGTGGCTAACGTGGCTAACGTGGCTAACGCGGCTAACGCGGCTAACGCGGCTAACGCGGCTAACTGGGTGTTACAAACAAGTTCTAGAGTTACTGTGAATGCCGTTAAAAAAAGACTTATTGGCTGACTGGCTTATCTGGGACTCTTTTGTCTCGGTTGATGCGCCCGATAGTTCGGTGCGCCTTATATATCACATCAGCTTAAATATACAGTAGACCCTACATTGAGAGTGGCACGGTGTGCCCTATAGTGCGGAAAGTATGGTACAATGCCTTTAATCAGGAGAAAGTGATGGAAACAATGTCTTATGACAGTTCTTGGTCTCATTTTTTTTTATTTCTGGGGGACCTTTACCTCTGCCTGGATGATTCTGTCAGATGTTTGGTGGTTTCTGACCCCAGTGTCTGTTGGCTTGTTGACCCTGCCACGTATTTTCCCCAGGCAGCTTCAGCATCTTTTCTTGGTGAGGCAGTTGAGGGCAAAAATGCAAAAATAAATAAATAAAAATGTCCCGGCTGCCAACTTTTGGCCAAATAAAGACATCGATGCATTATGTAGAATGGCTCATTGTTCTATTTTTTGAGTAAAATCTGTTTAAAGTGCATGCCAGAATCCTCATTCTTGCACTGTAAAGGTTATCGAAAGACTCTGTAGTTCTAGTAAAAAGGCACTGTCAAATATCAAATGCACAAAAGTTGCATATCTAATGTTACATTTTCCCCCACTGCACTCAAATCCTGCGTTTCCCCTTGCCTGGCGTGCGTGTGCTGCGTTGCTGCATTGCTGTTGCAGCTCGTCGCTGCTGGCTTTGCGTGTCCTTGTCACCTTTGTCTTTGTGTTCTGTCCAGCTGGAGGTGACATGACTCTTCTAGTCTTCGCGTCCCACTTCAAGGTGCAAAGTCCTTCCGCAATCCCTTCCAAGGGCGCTGCAGCTGCATCTTAGTTACACAGTGCTGTTCTCTCAAAGCTGTAGTAAAATCTGAGGCACTTAAAGGCCCTCAAAGGATATATTTGCCAGTGCATTTGTCATCAGAAGGATGCAATTATCACTGGAAAGAGATGAAAGGGTTTTTAGAATATTGAATGAACACCCTTTCTGTTGTATGTATTGCCTATATTATAAGTAATTATTGCTGGCTGTTTGATAAGCTCTTTTAAGTTGCCAATATCAATTCAATACCTCTAATAGCGGCTGTGTGAGACACAAGAGGCTTGGCTTCACACATCCAATTATTGCAGTGAGGATGGAACTCTAAGACCATAATACACTGGAAGGTCCTGTGACCTAAAATCATCCCGCTCATTGGCTTGAGTGCAAATAACACCGAGATTCCACACAAATGTAAAATGCCGGGGCAGGCTTTGCATATTTAGCATTATTAAAGGCCAGCTCACTCAAAGCTCATTTTCTTCTAATTTTATCTGTAACCTTGACCGACGTTGAGACATTCCAGTGGGAAGAAATAAGGATGCAGTAAAATCTGGCTAATCCAAAATAGAAAATAGAGGCTGGCTGGATTTGTGGGATTGCAAAAAAAAAAAAAAAGAACCTACACACGTCTATTTCAAATATATTCTGAATATTAAACGCTTATTTTAGATTCCACACCGTCCCGCTCTGTCTTCTACACGGCTGAGATGTGTCGGGTTGTGTCGAAACACACAGTTCTGAGAAAGAATGCATGGGTATCTCTGTGTGTTTTGTTCCTTCTTGTTCCTTCTGCTTGTTGGTTTGACCATAGTGTTTGGATTTAAGGAGGCTTGCATAAACAGGGCACTTCCATACATATTCGCTGATTAGCAAACTTTCTATTTCAGGGTTTTAGTGGTCCCAGCAGGAGTTTGGGGTTAAAAATGTTATGTGGAAGCTCCTAGAAGAATTTTTTTTGATGTACTCTGCAAAATGTCTGGTTAAGCATCTTACTATTTAAAGGTTTTAATGGTAAGTTTGGGCTAATCAAATATTGCTTATTTTAAATTTGCGTTTGTATTCTTTTTGTTTGTAGAGCCAGAGAGTTTAACAGTCAAACATGGTTATTTATGTTGATGCTTGTAGTCTGGGATTAAAGTTGGCTTCTATAAAGGTCTTCTGAGCCAAAAATCCTGACAGCCTACTTGGATTTTGTTATTTAGTTATAATAGGATGGGAAATAGATCTCGATATAAAGTAATTAACCATAAACATAAATGATGTGCTCCCATAAAATATTGATAGCTGCACCACAGAGAAAGGATTATCTCTTTAGTGCTTCCTGTTGGAGTTAAAAATATCACATCGGAGGCTCTTATATTCCTTTTGAAACTCATTTTAGCTCCTTTTCTCATCTGCAGATTGACCCAAAGGTGGCGTTCCCCCGCCGGGCACAGCCTAAGGTGAGTGTACCATGAAAGGTTATGGCAAGACGGAGCAGAGATGATGTCACACGTCACCCATAATCCCCTCAACCCAGGCTGGCCCGGATTAGAGTCTGGGATATGGCCAAATAGAAGCTGCATCAAACTTGTTTGACATGACATGATGACCCTGTACTCTGCACCCGACCTCTGACCCCTGAAAACACTTGGACTTATACAAATGTTTGCTTCCTCACACTTCACCTGTGCACTTGGCTGAAATCTGCAGATTTCCGAAGCCCGTTGGAAATAATAAACCACAAAAAGTCTATTTATCACAGATGTTTTAGCCCCAAATCAGATTATTAGTGATGAAGATCCCTCTTCCTTTTTGTCTTGCAAGCTGGTCACCAGGACAAAGAAGATCTTTGTTGGAGGTCTGTCAGTCAATACCACCATTGAAGATGTGAAGCAGTACTTTGACCAGTTTGGAAAGGTAAAGTGAGCCTTCTGTTGTCTAATGCTTTCTAGTCTGTTGCTCATCTGTACATTTGGCATATCCTTTAAGAACACATGGATCAGGTCAGCCGACCTAATCCAGGTTTTGTTTTTTCATTTGAACTTTTAGGCAGAAATTTCCATTCTTAGTAGGTTGCAGTTTTAACAAGAAAATCAGAAAAAAATGTATGAAGTAAATCAAACACTAAATACTATAATCTTACAGGCTATTTTGTTATTAGTTTGTTAAGTAAGCATTTAGCTATATTAGCTGGCAAAACATTTTTTTACAATAGAGAAAAGTTAAACACTTTTTTGATTTGTTGCTGAAATTGTTCTCTGTGGTTTTTGACTTCTTTTAAAAAATGTTGTCATAGCCTGGATGCCAATTAGCCTTATGTTATCATGTTAGCTCATGGTATAATTGACTTTAAAGTGGGTTTAAAGTGACAGAAATGAAATGTTTTTACTATCTGCAGTCTTTTTCTTTACTCTTAAGCAGCTGTGGAAATTTACTGTGAGAAACAAGAGTCTCTAGGTGGTACTATTGATAAATCTGCGTTTCTTTTTCTTTTTTTCCCCCGATAAAAGTTAACTTCATACAGAGCTTAAACAAAGAAAACCTTTAGGAACTGGCGAAAACACCCAAGTGTTCCTCAGCTGATCATCTATTATCTGTTTTAGCTGTATGTTATTGCATTTTTGAGATTTGAGCGTTTGTGTTGCTGTAGGTGCTTTGAATGAAATTTGGTGAAAAGAGCAAGCACATGCCGCGTAGACAGATGAGGAGCTGGGAAAAAGGGAGGGGAAAAAAAGGCAGGAGGGGAAGTGAAGAAGTAGATGGCTGGGGATTGAAAGAGAAGAAGGGACCCCCCATGGAGACAGAGGGAGGGGACCTCAGGAAAGGTTGAAGGGCAGAGAAAGTGGGGGATGCTGAGATAGTGAGCAGAAGTGCATTGTAGGAAGGAGGGGGCCGGCAATCTGGAGAGCCTCTAAAATGTAAAAGTACTTACCGTATTTCCCCCACTATACTGGTGAACTGGAATATAAGGCGCACCGTCAATGAATGGCTTATTTTTGAATGTATGTCCTATATAAGGCACACCAAAGTATAAGGTGCATTAAGTGAGACAAAAGAGTAAAGTCGCACACTGCCGTCTGCAACTTCCAATGAAAAGGTATGTAAATGCGCTTTTAGGGCTTCCGTATTCAAAACTCACGTTCACGTGTAGCTACCAATCAGGGATTCGAATTTGGTAGTGATGTGGTAAAACTCCCCTGGGGAACTGAGACACAGCGATGACCCTGAAGACATCCATGTTTGTCTTTCAAACAAAGATAAACCAAGACCACTCTGCTGACATGATGGTAATCCATATCCACCAATGCAAGGATGCTAGCAATAAGGCCGGAACAATAAATTGCAAATTTATCGTTATCGCCATAGCAAGCAGTGCAATGAGCTCATTGCAAAAGTCTTCAAAAATGTCAATAAATGGCAACCTTAAATGTGCTAAAATAATCTTATGGCAGCTTGAAATATTTAATCAATCCAATAAATCCATTTGACCAATCGGATGGAGACCTTTTTATGTTACATGCTCGCCTTGTATGTAGACTATGGTCATTTGGAGTATAAGTTAAGTAATGCTGACTGTTATTTCAATTAAACTGTTGCATTGAAATGTAAATTATGTGTTTGGTTGTTTTGCTATTTGTTCATGTATCGCAAGTTATATCGTCATCGCAATATTGATCACTAATATCGCAAATCGCAAGTTTTCTTCATACCGTGCAGGTCTACTAACAATGAATGTAACAGGTTTGCACCAAGCCTCTTCCAACAGTATGTGGCGGATCTGCGCTAGTAAACAGTAGAAAAAGAAGAAGCCCCTCTCTGCTTGTCCAGTGTGAACACCATGGGCAAAAATGAACCATTTAGCGTGATCTTGAACGCGCGTCAAATCTGTGTACGCAGCTTTAGAGATAAGTCTGTCAGTCATTCATACTGGACTGCGTTCACAGTAACCTTAGAATCTGTTTGTAACACAATACACGTTAGCCATGTTAGAAGCATTAGCCGTGTATTCACAACACCTGTAACTCCCAACCTTGTATGCAACACGTTAAAAACCAGACGGATACCGCTAAAACTGTGACCAAGATACTGTTTCCCCAATAATGCCCAACCAAACATTTTGACAGAGCAGCTTGTACCCCTTAGAATTGCTTCGGCAATAAGCAAAACCAGAATTCATCCATGTTAAATGCACACCGGATTATAATTAGAACTTTTTTTATTTTTTGAAAAGAAAATTAAGGCTTTTAAGTGGGCCTTATGTGCAGAAAGTACAGTAAAACTCATTTTGGGTTCCGTCTATTTGGGCTAGTTTTAGAAGATTTTAAAGACTTCAGATGTAACTCAAATGCAACAGCTGCTGGTGGGGCAGCAGCCCCCTCCCCAAATACCTGCCCCAAGCAAAGTACTTCAGACTCCACTGTAGCCCCCGCTACAGTCCCTGTCTGGTTGTTGCTGTGGTGACCCGCCCATTGTCCTGTTGTAATATGCCGTATTTTTTGGTTTCTTTCAAAAAAGAAAAGGAGGGGGAAAGGGGAGCGTACGCGCAAACCGAGTGTGCGCGTGACAGTGTCACCGTCATGGCTGCTAGGAGAGGAAGCCTGCGTCTGTCTGTCTGTGCAGATCCAGACAGACAGTGACGCTCAGCCGCAGCCATCCAGTTATCACAAACATGAAGTGTGCGGCTGTGCTGCTGTTGGTGAGCGGGGCAGTCTGTAAATGAGCGCTGCTTCAGGATGTTGGCCTAATGGCTTGGAAGAAATTAACAGCGTGAAGCTCCTTCTGCCTTGTGTCTGGCTGTGTGCTTTCTCTCTGTTGGCCCCTGAATCACGCTTGGAGTATGGCGGCGTTCTTCAAGGCGCCGCTTCAGATGGATATAATTTCTTTTAATTCCTCCTGCTAAATGTGTGAGCATCACACCGGTTCAGGTGGATGTTGTGACATGTGTCTTGTTTCCTAAAATGGCTGTTTAGCGGGTCCGCGCCGAATCGGTTCTCCCCGGTGATTACAGACGCTCATATCTAAGACAACACTCCCTCCACAGGATGAAGGAATATTTGGACTGTTTGGACACGTGAGACCAAAGCTGCATCGTGGATTGCAGCAATCCCACAGTGCATTCCTGCTGAGCAGGAGGTATTTTTTGTTTATTATCTGAGCCTGGTTACAAGGTGCAGGTTAAGATGGAGCGGGACTCGCTGTCCCGTTTATTTTCTTAGCGTGGCACCGCCTTGTTAGCAAAACATAGGATGCACTGTGCAATTTATGCAAGTCTTTGATTCAGGCTGAGGTTTGTTTTGTTTGAGGGCACATCTCAGAGCAACACCTATGCAAACTTCATTAGTCCAGTGAAGTTGACACTTCAGGTGTTTTGGAGCAAACCGGAGATCCAAAAACATTTTAGGAATTTTCTGCTCAAACGAAAAAAGGCCAAGCTCCTTTTGCGAAATACCCATAAGCCACTAAGACTGCAGCGATTGTTCTTGTATGAGAAAACAGCCTAAACACTGAGGTGGAGGTCTTGTAATCCCCCTTTGCTTGGTGGGGACTTTACAAAAGCCTCCTTCATTTTGGCCAAAGCTAAAAATAGAACTTATCTGCATTGCAGAAATGTAATTTAAGACAAATATGCAAATAATTTAGTAATTTATGTTGAAACCTCTTGAATAAACAAAATGAAGTCAAGTTAAATACAAACTTTTTCTCTTTTATTGCATCATATGAAAAACTATAAAAAGCTTGAATTAACTATAGTCTGACCGTTTGCACAAGTATTAAGAATGTGAAGTGCTGCTAATCAGCTGCTTCTAATTCACTGGGCTTCAGAAGTGAAGGTCTAGCAGCAAAGACATCAATAAAACGATCGCACAGAAGCTGCACTTCATCAGTCTTGGACGGGTTACAAGGTCTTCATTATGTCAATAACAAAAAAAGGAGACAAAATCAGAGATTTCTGACTGTAAGGATGGAAAAGAAGCACGACAAGGACCCAAACCAAACAATGATGAACAGGAAGTCTGAAGTGGGACGGGACAATCTGATTAAAAATGGGTGATTGGGCTGGACTGAAGTGAGAGTTTTGTTAAATTCACCCATGGGTCCACACTCTGCCCAGAACCACCCCCCCTAATGATGCACACATTTTTATACAATCAATCAATGCTCCGCCCCCAGTCACAACTTTTCAAAGTCTGGTTGTTAGATCATCTGTCAGCTTTGTGGTTCCTCATCAGTTTGTCAGTTTACAGTTTGGGTTTGTCGTGTTAGACTTCAGACGATTTTGTCAATATTACATTTATTTTACCTCTTCCTGCCTGAATGGCTTCTTCCTGTTATATTAAAATGAATTTCTTCAGTGTTTTTTCCATTCAAGTTGATGTTAAGCTAAGCGGAGTCCTGGTTTAAATGGTATGTTGAGAATTAGTGACATACAGGTTTTAAACGTTTAAGTGAGTCAACAACGCCTGGCATCCAGGTTTGTGCCAGAAACATCAGCTTTGGGAGAACTGTCAAACATGGCAGTGGAGGGTAGTAGTTTGGGCTTCTTTGTGTTGGACCTGGATATTAGGGTTGTGCCGATGAACAATACCATCGTCCATCGTGATGGGTGAGTGACATCACGATGGAGAGACAGCATCGTGATGCCACGCCCCCGCCACGTTGCGAGTAGACACCATAAGCTGCGGTTACATGTGCAAAATATCCAGAATTTTTTTTTCAGAATATAACAAACATTCACATGGGTCACACTTTCGCTCGGAATAAATCATCCGCACATGCGCAGCAGGGTTTGAAAAACCGGAAGAGGATATAAGTTCCGCCGAGCGGCTATTTTTATTCAAACGTTATTGAAAGTAACAATTCAATCCAAAACAATGTTGCCGAGCGGCTATATACATTGACATGTCAGCTCGGAAATATACGAGAGGATCTTCTAAACGTGCTTTTAATATTGTTACGATTATTATGAAGCACCTGTTCGCTCATCATTTTAATTTTAATCCGTGTGGTCAGTGCTTTTTCTGTTGAAGAATGGAGCCGGAATTAGCAGTATGCTAACACGGGCTATTAGCATTAGCTTTGGGTGGTGCTGCAATCTGCATCCTGGCTGCACGTAAACATGTGGGAATAACATCAGCCTTTATTTAGTCGGGACACGACTCGAAACATAAATCCACGTGATAGTTTGAACGGTTTCTAAGGACTGAGCGACATTTCTGCTTTGAAGCTCACACCGGATCGCAACCGGACGATATCAGCAAACATCGTCAACTGCCAATTTAGGGGACATCGCCCAACCCTACTGGATACGTCTCTCCCTCTGGAACAATAACTTCTGTATGTGATATTTTAGAGCCGCACAAACCTTTCTGGTTTTGGGTCAGACAGTTTCTAGCATTTGTCCTGAGAGTTGACCATATATAAGAACTGGACTGAGTAACCTCTCCCCTCACATGTTCCAAACAGGAAGTAGCCTACTGGTTTCAAGATGCCAGAATCCCATAGACTTCTATCGAGAAAGAAACAGCTGTTACTCGGTCATTCTATTTGTCAGAATGATGCAGTGCAAGTTGCTTAAGTTATAAACTGGCCAATCAGATTCCTCGATAAGATTATGTGGAGCCCACTGGCCCCCCACATCAAGCATGTTTGATTGACAGATTTTGTCAAACCTGCTTCCAGTGGAAGGCTTCCAACATGCTCACTTCTGATTGGAGACTGGTTGCCATAGAAATCTTGACTCGCTTCAGACCAATCGGCCGTTTCCTGATCACGTCTGGTTCCAGCATGGCGACATGTTGCGAAAAAATGGCGACTGAACTGTAGCAGTTAGTTGCAGTTAACCCCTTTTATAAACTTTTTGCCCCTTTTTTCAATCAATGCTGACTTATTGTGTTCAGTCACAGTGTGATTTTTTTCAAACCTGCAGACTTCCAACAGGTTTTTCTTGTGTCTTATTGGAACGGTGCCTGTTTCTACTGAAAACGGAAGGGTGGAGGGGGGGGGGGTGTCGGAGCAGCGTGCACGTGGAGGAGTGAATAAGATGAAAACTACAGCATGGACAGGGCAGACGGGAAAAGTTGGGACTCCACTCACCCATGTGAGCTGGCGATTAGAAGGCTTGACTGAACACTTTGTCTGCTGGCCTGTTTAGAGAGAAATGGCAGGAGAGCCCGAGCGAGGATGAAAGAGGGAGATGTGAGGAGACGGCGGGGGGAAAAAATGTGAATGCCACCTTTTATAATCTGGCAAAAAAAAAAAGAAGTGGAATGGACTTGTCAGCAAACACTTGTTCTTCAGACAATGTCTGTACGCTTCAGTGGAAGCGGGACATTTTCAAGGCTGCCCTCTGAAAGCTGCACCTTGTTTCTGCACATGGGAGAATTGGAGAATTTGACCTTAATGCTTCTTCGCTGCCTTGCTTGTGTTCGGAATAGCGAGCGACTGAGGCGATCCCAGAATCCCGCAGCTCTCCAATCGGATAGTTTTACAACAGTGGGCTTTGTGGGATTGGTTTTGGCAAAAGCAAAAGGGCCACTGTCACTGAACGGATGACCGTTCTGTTGCCTCACAGGTTAACAGTTCCCTCGTCATCTTTTGGGCCTTCTGGTGAGCCATCAGAGCGACCCACTTTCTCCCCTGGCCCGACCCGTTAGGAAATCTCTTCCAGGAGTGATGCTGCTAATGCTAGCTGCAGAGCTAGCCGGGCTTGTAACTCTACTCTTCACGATAACATGTTGGCTCGCAGCTGTCTTCCCAGCGTCCTCTTGCCTGATCGGCTCTTTGCTGTGTCACTGAGTTTGGATGACCGGAAAGGAGGAAGATGTGGGGGGGGGGGGGGGGGGGGGGGGGGGGTCAGAATCGAGGACAGAGACTTAGAGGGAGGGGTGAGTCAGGATCGAAGCAGCCTTGATCCCATCCATGTTCATCTGTCAGAAGCTGTGTGTGAGTTTTTTTTTATCATCATGTGAGATAAGAGTCTGGAATCAGATGGTCCGACCACCGGAGGCCACGTACGCTCATGTTTCACCGGTGTAGGTTTCACTTTATGAAAATAACCACCGAGTCACGATCCACAGGTGTGTCGGCAGGACGCCACCAAAGTTTGGTTTCCACAGTCCTTGATTTCCCTCCTGATGCCGTCAGAGCTCCAGCAGGAGCAGCGAACTTTCCTACAAGTGAAGGACAAGTGATGGAGGGAGGGAGGGAGGGAGGAATGGAGGGAGGGAGGGAGGAGGTGGAATATTGAATAGGGCAAAGCGAAAAGCTCAGAGGGAGAAGAAAAGACGAGGGTGCTAACAAAGGCCGTAGCCCATTTTGGTGTCTGATCTGCAATCTTCCCAAATAATTAAAAAAAAAACTTCCCCCTGAATTTTTTTGCCGTTAGTTCTTTCTCTCACTCTTATTTTCAGCTTTTTGTCTGTTTCAATAAAATGAGTTGGGGGTGGGGGTGGGGGGTGACAAGTTCTCCTAATTGAAATTCTTTAGACAGTCTCCATGGCAACGGTAAACTTTAGACGTCGAAGCTGAACAAATGCAGGGAGAAAAGCGCTGAAAGAAAGCAGGACGGAGCGTGTGAGAACTCACTTGAACGACAGGCGGAGCGGAGAATGGAGATGAAGCCCCTCAGCTTCTTCTCCGCCCTCCAAAGATGACGCTCGTGTTAATTTTGTGCAGCACTCCCCCCCTTTTTTTTTTTTTTTTTTTTTTTTTTTTGCCCCCTCGTGATTCTTCACCCGTTCTGCCTTTCTGGCCCTTTCAGCCCTCTCCTTTGTCACCTGTCACCCTTCCCTCCCTCCACCTCCACCCTCTCCATCTGTTTGCCCCTTCTTACGCCAAAGCAAAGGAGGGACAATTGCACCCCATGCTGGGTAATGATGTGTGAGTATTAATACGCCGCAGCTCAAGTATCCTTTGTTGTGTCCTCACAGGTCGATGACGCTATGCTCATGTTTGACAAAACTACCAACAGGCACAGAGGTGGGTGCACGCACACACACACACACACACGCACACAAGCACGCACACACACACACACAGCAGCAGCTCTTACAGGAAAAATAAAATAAAAAATCACCTTCTTGGGTCCTTCCCTGATCCATTTATCTCTGTCCCCTCTGTGGGTGAGGAGAGAGGGGGTGACCCGGGGTCGGCTCTCAGTCAGGGCGGGCGATAATGTAAATGAGAGGGAACTGGAGGTGGGAGAAATCTTTTTGGTGATGGCGTCTCATCCATCAGCTCTTTGTGTCTCTAAGATGAGGGCAAAGAGAGGAAGAGGTTCATGTGTCTTTGGCTGAAAAGGGGCAATAATATTCCAATTTTGTTTTGTTTTGTTTGTTTTCCTCTCCTCTAGGTTTCGGGTTCGTCACCTTTGAGAACGAAGACGTGGTGGAGAAAGTGTGTGAAATCCACTTCCATGAGATCAACAACAAGATGGTAAACCCTTTTAGAAGAGATTCAATCAAAGCAAATCTCGGCCGCACGCTTTTCCACTGAACCGCTGTTTGCCTTTGCTGCAGGTGGAGTGTAAGAAAGCACAACCCAAAGAGGTGATGACGCCGACAGGCTCGGCCAGAGGTCGCTCCAGAGTGATGCCTTATGGAATGGACACCTTCATGCTGGGAATCGGCATGTTAGGTAAGACCATGGAAACATACAATTTTACATTAACTACTGAAAAAACGAAGTCAACAACCTTAATATTTATTTTACAATACACAAGATTTAAAAAAAAAAACGATTTCTCTGGTTTGATGCTTTGGTGAGAAGGCTTTTACTGGAGAAAAATGTCTTTCATTGAGAAAATCAGCTGAGAAATGCTCCATCTGTGACTCTTCTGCCCCCTCTGCTGGTCATTTAGGATAGTGCTGCTCCTGGTTCTGTTTGAAGATTTACTTTAATTTCTACACGATCTGCTAAGAACTTTTATAAAACTTTTAGTCGAATGAGCACAAAACTATTGATTCTGTTGTCAGTTTCTACTTTTATTTTATTTATTAATATACATAAAGTGCTGCATTTGAAGCACTTTGAACTATATATGAGAATTTGGGATTACTTTTCAGTGACAAAAAGGCCTGTCATGTGAAAAGTACTATTATTTTATTAATTATATATTATTATTGTACCTGATATAGATTTTCTTTAGAATTTTTTTTCTCCACAGCACATAATATTATTAAACTGTTTTATGGATTGCTTCTTGAACCTATTAAACATCATAATCTCTAAACTATGATTCTGCAAAAGCAAATGATAAAGTCCTGAATGGATAAAGTTTTCACTGTTCATGGGATTCTACTTAATGTATTTCTGATTGTTGTTCTGGTTGGGGATATGCAGGTGAACTTTCAGACGATTTTATTTGTGGATTCGTGTGCGGTTATGTACAAGTGTTTGCGTCTTTTCTTTAGTGTTGTGAAGAGAACTTTGCTCTGGGGACTAAAACAAAGATGAAAGGCACTAGTGTTTGGTAAAAAAAAAAAAACCAGAGTTTATGTTTTCACATTTTCAGAGAAGTCACAACTGTTTTTTTTTAACCTATAAATTAGCCTTTTCAGCAAAGAAATTTGTTCCTCAGATTTTAATTTTCTCTAATTTCCCATTTGTTCTGAACTTTTACAAGTTAAAGCAAGATTTGACACTGATTCCACAAAGAGCCTGTGCTGATCTTCCTGGCAGGAAAGATAAAAAAAAACAGGCCAAACAACTGGTCTTGTACCTTTTTATCATGATTTACTGGAACTTACAAACTGAAAATAAAGCCTGAGGGGCTTCACTACCGGGTATCTGGACGATTGCAATTCATTTTCTATTTTGAAGGAAAAGCAACATGAAAAATGAAAGAAAAAGCCACGTTGGGCGTCTTATTTCACTCTGTAGTTTGTCTTTTGGGTGAAAGGCCTGATAGAAACTGAGTTATTATCTTAAATAATTATTTGGAATATTTATTTGATGAGAAATGACTGAGAAATATAACTTATAATCCTGGATATTTCACTGATTTGGTCATCTCGAAGATGAACAGTCCTTATTTTCTCTCTTTTCTTCAGGCTATCCAGGATTCCAGACTACTACCTACACCAGCCGCAGCTATTCTGGGATCGCTCCTGGTTACACTTACCAGTTCCCAGGTAGGTCCATGAAGGCAGCAGCTCTGTGCGGGCCTGCAGAGGAGGTTTATAGAAGGATACAGGCTGTGGCATGTCGTTGATGCAGCTGCATGTGTGTGAACAGCCTTTAACTCACACCTTCAGATACAACCGTGTCTTTTCTTTCCTCTCAAGGCTTTTGACTTTCCTCTATCATTCTTCTTCTGACAGCCGTTGCTGTGTTTTCTTTAGGCCTTTTTATGCCATAAAACATTTTCATTCCCCTGATCGTTTTCTTTTGCCTCACCGTTCTCCCTCTTGCTCTGCTCTTTTGTTGTTCTTTTCTTTTCTTTTCTTGCATTCATCTGTACTTTTTTCTCTCTTTCTGTGTGAACACAGCGTTTTCAGTCTGCCTTTGTGGGTGGTGAGTCTGTTCACAGAGATATCTCTCGACCTCCTCTTGTTTCCAGAATTCCACTTAGAGAGGACCCCCCTCCTGACATCGTCCCACCCCCATGAGCTGACAGGTCAGTGGCTCCTCACTCCTCCAGGGGCCTAAAGCAGGAACACAAACTGATACAGAGAAATGAAACGGTTTGCATTTTGGTGTTGCTGCAGAACTAGATTGCACTCGCCGCTTCAGCCCCACAGCTGCCCGGCTTTAGATTTAATCCTAATTTTATTAATTTCCCAGCAGCCACTGAACTTAGCTTGGCATTAAGGAAAGAAACTAAACAAAGAGCAATGTCTACCCTCTTTGGTGCTCATCCTTTAGTGGAAAACCCCCCCAAAAGCTTTCAAATCAAAGGAGATTGTCTGTCTTTTACTGGGGAAGATTCAAAAAGATATTTCTTTAGTAATCCTTAGTATTCCAGGTCTTTTGGATGTTTTTTTTTCCACTTTAGAATTTGTTTTATTGATTCATCTTTTAAACATTTTTTAGTGTTTGTGCTTGACATCCATCTTTTTCGCACAACCCCAGTTTCATTTATGTTTTTACAGATATACAATGGATTATATTACACAATAATTCCTGAAAACGGTTCAGAGTGGTAAATCTGTTCTTTTTTTTGCTGCAAACATTACGAAAACAGTTTTTATGTTATATAACAATCTATCAGACATGTAGAGACTATATACAAATGCATAAATCCACAAAGAAAGCAAAGATGAGATCAAAACTATGTGAAAAAAGTCTAAAAAAAACAGGCAAAGCTCAACTGAACTACGTTCAAAACTCGTAAGGATTTATTCCAAGGGTATCACAATGATGTGTCAAAACTCTTTTGTTTGTTTTAAACCAAACAAATTTCTTTTGGTAACCTTCACCCTCAATTCTGAATTTAAAACACTGCTAATGGGGGGGTCGATTTCCTTCCTGGATCATTGTAAACAGCTAATGCGATTGGCAAACTCACCGGTGGGGTCAGGTCAGGGAGGACTGAGGGTTCATTTGCTCTTATGTCCAAACTTGAGAAAGAAGAATTATTACAGGTAACCCCTATGAAATAAATTCAGTGGTCAAGGGGTTAAAGGTCAGGTCAACCTTACAGAGGATGGAGAGCTCTGCTTTGAAACAAGAAGATGTCCGATTTTTGTTCCCATCAAAAATATTTTTATACAAGCAAAACAAAAAGGCGATACACATCCCATCTCTGGGTCTTCAAAAAAACTGCAACAAATATGGTGCACCAAAAGTAACTGTCCAGAAATCATGTCAAGCAATAGAACACACAAAAACCAAAACAAAATGGTCTTCATAAACAGAGAAAAAACAGTCAGTGATAGTTTAAGGTGATTAGATGTCCGATTTTAAGGATAACATTTTTCTGGTGAAGCTGTTGGCTTCAGGTTTTCCTCACAATCAGTATTTATTGTGTATTTAAAAACAACACCTGCAGAAATGTCCGATTTGCATGTTAAGAACAAGTCCCTGATGGAGCAGCGCCTCTGGTTTGAAGTCCAAAGCTCCATCATTGAGTCAGACGCCGCCTTACTGGTGCCGCTCAGCCCTCCACCAGTGAAATGACATAACAGCTGTGCGAGCAGATGTAGCAGGGCGCTGTAGATTATTACTTATGATCTGACATGAGAAGGATCCACTGTGCGGCTGCCTGTGCAGTAATTTGTTTTTCTTGTGTAATCTGCAGCCATTCCCCTGACTGCGTACGGACCAATGGCAGCTGCAGCCGCCGCAGTCGTTAGAGGTACGTGCGCGGCTGGTGTTTGTGTGCTCGCCCTAGATTGTGTTCTGTCCGGCGTTGACAAATAAAGGCGTATTTTTAGCCGCGCATGTGTGTGTGCGTGTGTGTGCGTTTGCAGCCCTCTGGGGTTGAGCTCTGACTCGTCTCTGCTGCCTCTCAGGCTCCACCCCTTCGCGCACAGCTGGCTTCCTGGGCACGAGCAGCCCCGGACCAATGGCTGATCTGTATGCTGCAGCCAATCAGGACTCAGGAGTCAGTAGCTACATCAGTGCCGCCAGCCCCGCCCCCAGCACCGGGTTCGGCCACGGTTTAGGGGTAGGTCAACCCCCCTCCGACTTGTCTCACCCCCCCCCCCCCCCCCCCCCCCCCCCTCCACATATGCTTAAGTCACGCCTGGCTGCACACTTGACAAGCCTGGTTAAGAGTGTTTTTTCCCCCCTGTTTGTCCTCAGGGTCCTCTGATTGCTACTGCATTCACTAATGGCTACCACTGAGAAGACTCAGGTCAGCGAGGATGGGGGGGGACGCTTCTCCTCTGCTGTTGAGCTGATCGGAATGCCGGTTTCCTGTTAACGGCACCATCTGATTGGCCGGCCACAGGCTCTGCTGGACTCTCTCCTGGTTCCACGTGGCTCCACCCACCGACTGAATATCTTTTTAAAAAGCAGAACTCTTGTTTTTTTTCTGCTATACTAATCTCACGTCAACATAACGTCACCGTTTCTCCTCCTGTAGCGTAACAGCTAGACCCTTTCCCCTCCCTCCCTAGGACTATCGATATTCTCTCTTTTTTTTTAAAGCTGCAAAAAGACTGAAAAAAATCTTGTCTTTTCTGTAAGACAAGGAGAACTGTTTGTTTTAATAATTATTATTATTTTGAAAGCGATCTGTCATTTCCCTCAGAGCTGTTGCTGAAAGAAAAAAAAAAGATGAGTCTTTGCCTGAAAAGCGTTTTTAACAAAAAGGAAGAACAAGTCCAGACTAGAGGTCCTTTTTTTAAGTGTCACAGAATCATGGGGGGGGGGTAAAAAACCTAAAGTGTATATTTTGGTAGTCTTTAAAACAAAAACCTTTGTAATATTGTTATTAATATTGACATTATAATGATGATCTGTAAGGTATTTTATTCTGTAATTGGTTTGAAAGCAATGTTTTTATGTCTTCCTGTAAGATATTGTACATAAAGACAGGGAAGGGAGGAGGAGGGGGGGGGGGGGGGTCACCAGCTGGCATGTCCTCGGTTGGTTTGGAAGTGGGGTGGGGGGGGGGGTGGGGGTTGGATGTCAGTTGCTGCTTTCTGTGCTCATCTCACTGCTTTTATCAGTATGCGCGTCGTCCACGGCGACGTCTGTTCACAGCAGCAGCTGCAGCTGCAGCACCGGGAGTCGTCTGGGCAAATTCCTTCAGTTAAACCCACATCTTCTTCTGCAAAATCCTCCCTTTTTTGGTTAGCATTTCATCTCCGGAAAGAAAACATGATCTGCACCCCCCCCCCCCCCCCCCCCCCCCCCACACACACACACACAAAAAAACAAAAAAACAACAACATAAATTTCCAAAAACTCGAAGGACTTGTAGAAGAATAAAAGCCCCCACCGGGAAAAATCAGATGCTCCAGGTGGATTTTCATTCTGAAAATATTATATATATAAATATATATACTATCTTTTTTGCGCTGTTCACTTCTTAAGTTTTATTTTTTGTTGTCATTTGCTTTTTTGAAAGGAAAGGTTTCCTCTTTTGGCGGTGTTGTCACCGTGTAAACAAATGAAGGACATTCTCAGTTGTAGAAAAAAACCCCATCTGCCCTCTTGTGGCTTTTGAAGGTGCATGTGACTGAGTGTGTGCGACTGAGCGTTTGTGTGCACACAACAAAGAGTAATATGGAACTACTTCTGGCAACGAAGAAGTGATTTTGATTGCCTTTTTTCTTTCTTCTTTGGTACTGAAAAAACAAACAAACAAAAAAAAAAAATCACCCTGTTCTGTTTTGGTTCGGCTGTTCGGAACTTTTTCCAACTGAATATTGATTTGTGCGAAACGCCTGCTCCTCTGGAACCAACACATTGTTGTTTATATGAAGTTGCTGCTCTATGTGGTGTGAACTAGACAGAACCAGAAAAGAACAGGGTCCTGCTCCCAGTCGGCTCTGACGGTAGAACCAGAAGACGCTGGCCGGCAGGGAAAACTTTGAAAAGCTGGAACATTTAGAGGCTCTGGGAAAACACGGGGTGTGTTTGTTCAGCCTGATGTTCAGCGCAGCAGAAGACTTCCTGCTCCAACCAGCTGTTCCTCTCAGACAGACTGGGAGACCAAAAAAAAAAAAAAACTACTGCTGGACACCGACACTGTAACTTTTTAACTTACAATAAAGCAATAAGTTATTTTTTACCTTACAAATGAAAATTGTACTATTATTGGTAAGAGCAGACGATACGTGGAGAATTCTGCAGCATTAAGACTTATTTTCAGAAAAAAGAAGCTATATTTTTCTGTTTCGATGTCTTGTTCCCCTTGTATATTATTTTTATTGCTATCTTTTGTTGTGATGATTTAAGGAAAGGGTTGATGTTGTGAAAGCGGCTCTTTGTGAGCTCACACACTTTCAACATTTGGACTGTCCCCTGCCGAGCTTTTCTTTTTGTTGTTGTTTTTCTTTCATTTTCTTTCCTCTGACAATTGAAATTTGAAGATCTTAATAAATTATTCTAAAGTGTTTTGAAACCTTTCTTTCATGAAATTATATGAACTTTTTTTTTTACTTCAGTGGAAGTTAAAAAAGTTTGAGTCATAAAACTCTGTGGTAATAATACTCATCTAGAACATAAATAAGGACTCATCTGAAACCAAAAGTGTTGCTAAAATCTGGTCACATATACAATAATATTATAGACATATTAAAATAATAAAGTAAAAATGTTTAAAAAATGATCTTTTACAGGTTTTTGGTGACAGTAATAGAATACAATCTGTGGAATAAATCAAAATAAAATATTGACAGCTCTTTTTGTGCAAATATTTACAAACTTTTATTATTTTACCTTTAAAATAAGGTTTTTTTTTTTAAATACCCAAAGTGTTGCTTAAAGCTGTTCAAGTACTGGAATACGATTGAAATATTTAGATGATTAAGTGGAAATATAAAAAAGGATCCCATACAGTTTTGACAACAGTAAGAAAATATTAGATATGTGAAATTAATGGTTAAAATAATAAAATAAAGTAATGAGATCATAGTAGCTCTATGACATCAAGAGTAGAAGATCTTGTTGTTACTAACCACCTTTGTTTATTCTGAATGCAGAACTTTACTCTGTTTTTAGGTTTGATTTAACCCTTTTGCTATCTTAGATGACCCCACCCTTACATTGACGTGTTCTCCATACCATGACAAAGGTGGATAAAGGTGGAAAGATTTCATGTAATCCATGGACACCAGTGAGGATCACAAATCATTGAAGAAAAAAAGATTCAGTGTACTGTCTAGTGGGTCTAGATGACCCAACTCCTAGATGACCCAATGTTAAAGTGCCTAGGATATCACAAGGGTTACTCTATTGTAAGCAACTAAAAAAGTACAAAACAGCGACACTGTTAGAGGCAATGAAGGTCTATAAAAACAAATAATCTTTAAATTGGATTGATAAGATATGCCTTTATTGTCACTGTCCGCTTGGACAATGAAATTGACAGTGCAAAGACAATATCTAACAAAGTATAATATAAAAAATATCAATATGTACAATGGTTACAAAGTGTACAACGGAAGTGTGTAAATATGCCAAATCTGAAATGTGCAAGACTAAAAATGTTCATAATCGTGAGCAGAGTGATATGTACAGATATAAATGTATCAGATGTCATTAACTTAGCTAGCAGTTAATGATGCTTCTGTTATGTCTTCCTTGTGTGTTACTTGGTTAAGTCTAATGATAATCTAAACGGACCCAAAGAATCTTATTGAATAAAGTACCTGGAGTCAAAAAATGAACAGAGTGGAGATCATTTTAAAGTTAAACCACAAGGAAACAAAATAAAATACCTGGGCAAAAAACAGCCAATTATGAGATAGATCAGGATCTAACAACAAGAATTTATAGCATAAGAACCACATTTTCCTAAAAGGTTGGCTCAGAAACCCTCATGTCTCTGAGTCGGGGGGTGTGAGGTCTCAGGCCAGAAGTAGAAAAGAGACCCCCCCCCCCACACACACACACACACACTCGCACTCCAACCCTGGGCGGAGGCCAGCAGGGTCACTGATCGCCTCCTTCTCTCCCCTTCTCTATTTCTGCCTACAAATGTACTATTTTCCAGCAGCGCCATCCCGACCGAAAGACTCCAGATTCACCGCACCGACACTTGCAGGCTTCTATCCAAACTTTACACTTCCAGAATTTTTTCAACTTTTTTTCTTCTGCAGCGTGCTTTTAACTTGGCAATGCTTTTTTTTTAAATCCGCTGTTTCGCTGATCTCTTTTGTCTCTGCAGGGTTTTGTTTCCATAAAGTTTAATGGCGCCCAAACAGCTGAACCCCTTGGAGAAAAGCTCCGTTTTTGACCACGGTTTTGTGGAAGCACCGCCTCCTCTCCGCAGCTACCTCTGTCTGACCGTGCTGGCTTGTTTCTGTCCTGTACACCCCATCAACATCGTGGCCCTGGTCTACTGCATCATGGTGAGGAAGCACCACTGAACTACGTACAAAACTCTAAGGATTTATTCCAAGGATATCACAATGATGTGTCAAAACTCTTATTTTGCTTGTTCTAATAAGGTGGAGAACATGTCATGCTGTCACACAAACATCTGCTCTGTCAGTCAAACCTCCTTTTCTCCTATTTGGAACGAGCCTGAAGCCGCTCCTTCCATGTTTATTTACTGAGCAGGCTGACACAGCTCAGTCGTGTCTGTCACAGAGACCTCAATCCTCTTCATGTTTTGTCTCTTCCAGTCCAGAAAGAGTTACTACCAAGGGGACTATGACGGCTCCAGGCGCTTGGGCAGGAACGCTCTCTACGTCTCTGTGGCGTCTATCATCATCGGCCTTCTCGTCATCGCCATCACCTGCACTGTTCATTTCACCACGGTGAGGCAGAGCAGTATGGGAGCCATTGTCCCCATCATCAATAGCCACTTTTTGTTGACCACATCTGTCTCTGTGCTGCAGATGGATCACTAGCTCAGTAAAGGTGATCAGCTGATCAGGGTCATCTCACCTGCTGACAGGAGTTGACCTGAGGTTGCACTCCGCTACGTCTGCAGCTGTTTTACAAAGAAGAACCTTTCAGCACTTGTTCTTAAAGAAGGGAATTTTTTTTATATTTACTATTGTTTTATATTCACCATGGACTTTTGTCATATAACTACATTTTGACTATTAGAACCTAAACAGGACCTAACCTTTCTTTATTCAAATAATAACTTATTTTTGATTCTACATTACAAAAATGAAGTAGTTTTAAGATCTACCGGTATATTTGTTTTCCAGATGTTTCACTGGGAAATTGTTTCATGATAACAAAAGCGTACTCCTTTAATAAACTTAGAATATTTAGTGTCATGCAAAAGTCAGCAATTATCTTGCCATAGAGGAATTCTTCAATAGGAATATTGTGAAATGCCCAAACTTATTTTTGCCAAACTTATTAAAAATATTTCAAAAGCTTACACTGTCTTAGCTTGTGAACGTATTTTATACATTTCAGTTTTTTAGATTATTTATTCCACTCTCAAAAGGTCTGTGTTTTGAAGCCAACATTTTATTTGACTGTGTTGTATGCTTTAATTTTGGCGTTTTGTACAAAATCGTTGTTGCTTTTTTTCTAATTGAAATCATCTATGTCTAAAAGCAAAAAAACATGGATTTACAGAATGTTTCTTAATGCCAAATCTAACATGATAAATGTCTTTTTCTTCATTTATGAAAACGCCGTACATACAGTGCATAGTTTCAGTATTCGGCCCCTTTGAACTTTTCAACCTTTTGCCACATTTCCGGCTTTAAACATAAAGATATAAAACTGTAATGTTTAGTGAAGAATCAACAGGAAGTGGAACAAAATGTATTTATTTTAAACTTGTTTAACAAGTTTAACAAGTCCAACCTCACTGATCTTGAGCTGTTTTGCAAGCAGGAATGGGCAAAAATCTCTGATAGATAAAACTGATAGAGACATACCCCAAGTGACTTGCAGCTGTAATCACAGCAAAAGGTGGCACTGCAAAGTAGTAACTTAAGGGGGCGGAATAATTTTACACGCCCAATTTTTACGTTTTTAATCATTAACAAAAGTTTGAAATATCCAATAAATTTCGTTCCACTTCACGATTCACTTCAGGATTGTGTCCCACTTGTTGTTGATTCTTTAAAGAAAAAATCACACTTTTATATGTTTATGTTTGCAGCCTGAAATGTGGCAAGAGTGAAAAGTTCAAGGGAGCTGAATCCTTTCACCAGGAACTGTAGCGTACCACTTAAACTTTGACGTTTTTGTGACCTAAAGGTTTTAATTCAACCTCATCTGGTTGTTCAACTCATTGCCTTATGGTTCCTGATTTTCTTATTTGGCAATTTTTGGACAAAAATTTTGAATTGCATCATTAATCCTTTTTTTTTCGTTTTTGCAACTGCACGTTTGGCAAAAACAGTCTGACGCTGCAAACTCTTACCAAATGTTCTATCTTTCTTTACTTCTTTTTTTTTTTTTTTTACAGAAATACAACTTTTTGGCAGGTTCATTTATCCATACGGACATTCCCTTTCATTCCATTTATGTTTTTCCGAATAAGTCATGGGGTCAACATCTTACAAATCTGGCATCAGAGCTGTTGTGTGACGTCAAACTCCAAGCAAAGCATCATGCTGTGCATGTTTACGATCACACCTCCATAAGTCAGCTGTTCTAATGATCTTTGGCGGGTTGAGAGAACCGTGCACACATTCACCTGCTTGGATAGTTTGCCCTAATTCCTCCTGGAGCTTAGAAACCGCTCACTAGGACACTTTCGCGTAGCTTAATATGTCACAGCACACCCCAACTAAATTTAGCCGGCTGCCCTTCCTGCTGCCCACTCAGTCACATGGTCATACATAGCCGACCCCGTTGTGAGGTGACCGAAACACGTGGAAAGAGACCTAAAAGGTTGGACGAAAGGATACGCTGATTCAGATGAGTTCAAGTGGGCAAACATCTCCACTCATGACTCATCAGATTTTTTCTCACTGTTGCCTCAGAAACACTTCAAGGCATTTTTAATGCAGTCTGTGGCCTCACAATGGCCCCTGATGACAGACACGTCATTGTCATGCAAAGCACGGAGACAAGTCCTTCACATTCAATTTGTGGAACTCATATTTATCAGACAGGGTGAAGTTTGATCCTTCCCGATGAGCCGGATTTAATGCCAAGCATCATTTTATCTCCCATTAGTTAAACTAAAAAGGACAGAAACACGATTGTAGTGCCACTTCTTTGATGTCCCTCCAAAGCAGAATGGGAAGGATGAAAGAAAAAAAAAAGTGAGGATTAGACGACTTGAAAGCATTTCACAAGATTATCCAAGGATCAAGGTAGACTTTCTGGCAGGAACCTGATCGTTGGAATCTGCCGAGAAGAATTTCACACAAACGAAACGGATTTGAAGGATTTACTGTTTACACAGCGATCTTTCCAAAACATCAACTTAATTCTTTGTTTCTTCAGCATTGAAAAAACTTGTAGCACAGCAGTTGAGTTGCTTGCAACAATACTGTCAATAAAATGAAGGAGATGACTCGTAAATAGACCTCTCATGCAGACTGCCTGCATTGGAGCAGGTAGAGTTCTGGAAATAAAAAACCCAACAAGCAAAACTCTCTAGTTTCTTTATTCTGACAGTTTTTTTAATTTCCCCCAATCTTTTTTTCATGCAACTGTCATGTAAACAAAGTTATTAAAACACAAAACAATGTAGAGAGACTTCAATTGAACACAAACCGATACACATCCTTCCACACAGCTCTGAGTGAGGCAGGCTCACATTTTGGAGTGAACTTCTCAGAAGAGGCAAGGAAATCTGAAGATGTTCCAAACCAAATCCATACATGACTTATGTCAGCACTCACTGCAGATGTATTAATGGGAGCAGCATTGTTCAGATCCATCAGACCTGCATGCGCACAAATTTTCTTCTTAATTCAAATCTGCTTTTCATGCTTCCTTCTTTTTCAGCGTCTCTGTGCAATTAGGTCAGGAAGGACTAATTTATGCCTTCTCCTCTGAATCATTGTTTGTGAGATTTGTCTGTTGCTCTTTACTCCTCTGAAGCGATAACGTGGACTCCAAGCAGAGGTGCAGTTAATTGCTATTTTCTGAGGCTGCTAACCCTTATTAGCAAGTTCTCCGCTGCTGCTGACAGTTGTCATGACAGCCAGTCCCATCACGGTAGCAGATGATAATTGCACCTGCAATTAAAAGATTTAAACGTTCTCATTTTTAAATGAACTAATTTCCTAGTCGGTAAAAAAAGGATGTTCCTGTCTTTATGTAAATGAAAAGTTATGAATACAAAAGTAGGGGAATATTTCCCTGAGTGAGAATTTCAGGATTTCTGCTTTCTTTTACCTCTGCTGGACGTGGAAGACAATCTGCTGGTAATTTACAGGTAAAACGATGTGTCAAATCATTAAATGCTGATAATATTCGAGAAAATCTGCTTTATTTGTCAAAATGTTGTCAAAACAAAATGTTTACAGTCATTTTAATACAAATTTTCAAGTCCTGAGATTGAACCTTTAGCGAAAAATAGCATAACAGTCTTTTTGGAATGAATGAAATGTGTGAAGAGCAAACATTAAATAAAGAAGCTTATCCAGATACAAAAGAAGAATCATGTGGCGTTACAGTCTGGAAAGATGGCCTCAGGACCGGACACCCCTGTAATGGTAAAAAAAAAGAGAATATTTCCTTTTTTACCGCCTAGTTTCAGAACCGTGTCACAAACAGGTGAGTGTTGAAACTGTTAAAATGTGAAGGCTGAACTGAGCATGCTCAGACAGCTTCTTTCTGTGCTACATTATCTGCCACGCTCTCCTGCAGCTGATGATGCTGTTTACACTGTTCAACCCCTGCAGGTTTTTGTCTATTATGTTAATGCTGTGTGTGTTTGTGTGCATGCACAAACACACACAGCATACACACTGTCATGGGTTGATTGTAGGAGGAAATTACAAAAAAACACACTTATGACATTTGCCTTCCTAAAGATGCAAAAAAACAAGAAAAAATCACATCAAGACATAGAAAACATCATTAGAAATGTTTCCACAATTTCAGAGAAAAACAATTTTGAATAAATATTTCGCTGCAGTACAAAACATTAGGATATGGAGACACTGCGGAAACCAATCCACCCTCACTGCTTGTAGCTGAAAGATACAGGAAGTCTTTAAACTAATAAATCCCTTGTAGTTACAAAAAGAAACACAAACTGAAGAAATATAAATCAATAATCCACTCAGTTTTATTAAATTATCCAATATTTTCTTGCATAAAAATGCTGGATGACAAAAAAAGATACATTTTCTGCAAAGCATACATAATTTATGACTCGATTTAACATTTTATTTTGAAGGTCTGAAAAATGCTCAGGTAGAACAGAGTTTTAAAGGTTCAATTTAAAGGTCAGCCCAGTCATTTCTTCCTGCTATTTTTCCTCCTGTAATAACATTTTCTGCCTCTAGAGAGCCCTCAAGCTCAAACATTCCTCTCATACTGTTCACATTTTGGCATATCCCTTCAGGGAGTCAGCTATCACAGGTGGTTTGGCAGAGATTTTTACATATGATGCCCTTCCTGACACAACCCTGTATTTTACCAGGCGTGGGACAGGCACTGGGGGACCCAGACGTCGGCCACCTTGTGGCTACATAGTTAGGCTGCAGTGTCTTGCCCAAGGACCCACACTGGATAAAGCTCATTGTGGTCCCCTGGGAAATAAACCCTAGTCTCCTATGCGCCACGGAGCCATCCAACTGGCCAAACATTCCTCTCAGACCATATAAAGAAAATGAATAGGCGTCACTTTAAAAATGAATTAGCTGCAAATGGATTACAAACATTTGTTTAAAAGCAATTTTTTGTACTGAAGAGTGAGGGTGAAGAACAGTCAGCATGTTTCCATTGTGCGTCATGACTGTGATACTACCTTATTCTGAGTATAGTAATATTGATCTAAGGAGCTTCTAAGTACACAGTTTACACACACGTAACCCTTGTGCTATCCTAGACACTTTAACATTGGGAGTTGGGTCATCTAGACCCACTAGACAGTGCTCTGAACCTTTTTTCCTTCAATGATTTGTGATCTTCACTGGTGTCCATGGATTACATGAAATCTTTCCACCTTTATCCACCTTTGTCATGGTAGGGAGAACACGTCAATGTAAGGGTGGGGTCATCTAAGATAGCACAAGGGGGTTAAAACCACTTTCTATTGGGAGATGCTCTAGGACTTTGAGTCAAAGCAATGATTTATAAACTTGCTCTTTGCTAAAATGACCAACAAAACTGTTTTTTGGGATCATAGTTTTGTCATTATCTTCTGCTTTTCTTTTTTTTTATATATATATGTAAAACAGCTCAAATAAATAACCTGTTTTTTGATCTGTGATTCCAAAATCTGTCCCCACCACCACTGACATCGTCTTGCATCACATCAGCTCCTCCCCCTGATACTCCACCTCTGCTGGCGGGGAGCTCCTGCAGCCACAGCCTGTCATGTGTGATGCATGGGGGCAGATAGGAGGGAGAAATGAGAGACGAGAGTGGCAGGCAGCTCGATAAGACATCGCCGTTTCTTGGAAAGGAAGCTTTGGAGGCAACTGAATTATGCAAAGATGTTTATGCGGTGACTAAACTGTTGGCTCGTTCTGTCCGGTAAGTCAGAAACCACTGCAGATAGAGATCAATCAGCACAGTTTCATTCAATTTAGGAACAGATGAAGATTCTATTGTTGTAGATTTATGCTGGATTAAAGTTATTTAGGAGTCAGTTAATCTGTGAGCACATGGGAATAATTAGTAATCCTATTTATTTATGAAATACTAAAATGAATTTGTTCCTCTTTGAATTTTCACAGTGAAGTCCTGTAGCAAAGTTGGAAATCCCACCTGAAAGGTAATTAATTTCTGTAAATAAATCTTATGAATCTGCCACCATTAACTATAACCACCCTGACAGCAGCAGAAAACAAACATTTCTCTTTTCATAATAGTTGCTGTGCTTCTGCAATATCACACATTTGTGCTTTTATGTTTACTCAGATCAGGATGTGTGCAAACGTCTGTGATTTATCACTAAACCTGTGAACTAAATAATAATAAAATATATGCACTGTGTTTACATAAAGCAATTGTTATCTGACAGCCACTTCCTCCTGCTATAACTTCATGATTCATTGTTCACTTCAACACCCATTCCTGCAACAGAAACCTTGTTGACGGCACACATGACTGGAATCTGTGCTTCAGCTCTCCTTCCTGTTTGTACTCATGACTGACTGATCTTCTCCAGTTAACCAGCCTATAGAAGCTCATCGTTTTAAGTCTCTGGTTGATGTGGATCTGCTTTGGGCAGTGTTTCGCTCAAGTGGTGGGGAAATGTTGAAGCACAAACCCAGTTTAGGCCCACTGCAAGGTCTTTTCTTAGTGTCTCTGCTTGAAAAACTCAAGTGTTGTTGATGCTTGACATTTTTTTAAAGCTCAGTGCATTCACCCAAAACCAGGCAAATCCAGAGCTGATTATGGAATGAAATTTTGGTCAATGAAGAGTATCTTTGGGTATTTATGGAACAGAGGTTCTCTGGGGGTAAACATTGGTTTTAAGCCTGCACCTTTCTGGAGCAAAAACAACTCAGAAAAATTCAACCTTTGGTGTCGATCTGTTCACAAATAGTTGTGTTTTCTGTTCTTTTTTTGGCTGATTTTCTCAGTTTGTTGCTCTTTGTAAAGTCTGGCTTCAAATCTTTTTTGTTGACATGGGCATTTTTTTTCATTTCAATGGGTTGATACGACATTTCACTGTATGCGCGTGTGATGCGAATCTTACCATGTGTATAGTGACAATAAAGGCATTCTATTCTATTCTATTCTATGCTATTCTATGCTATTCTATTCTATTCTATTCTATAACAAGAAATCAAACTGTTTTGGAAAAGGAAAACTATTTCAATGTTAAGGTTAACAGACATTCTTAAATTTAAATTAAAGATGCATCTTTTAAGCTTAGCATTTACATAACTAATTTAATTAAGTTATTGACTTATTTATTTGCCTTTAAAATATTTAATGGCTTTTATGTTTTATCAGTTGTACATTTTTACTGTTTCTTTCTGTTCAGTGACTTCTCAAAGTTTTAGCCACTGTGTTTCAACCCATTTTCGATTTGTCTTTTAATTTTTTTTGGTTTTAATTTTATGGTGTTTTTTGACTTTTTATTGTTTTGACAAATGTTTATGTCTTTTATGTCAAGCACCATGCATTCTATAGCAATCTAAATAAAAAAAAGTGATTGATTGATAATTTATAATTACTTGAACTGCTTTTTTTAAAAAAAAAAGGCAAACAGGGATAACAAAGAAAAATGAAATAACCCTATTGACTATGAGTCTGTCAACGTATGTATGACGATTTAAAAAAAAAAGGTGTTGTTCAGACAGAATGTCTTTAGCATCATTGCTGCTGCTTCTCTGCTCAGCTGTTCCTGACTGTGGGATGCGCTCCTCTTCCACAGACACTGGAGAAATTCACTGGAACGACCCACAGAGCTGTCATCCTGCAGACGGGTGCAAAACCATCACATCCTGCAATAATGATCCTTATCCTCAGTCTGTCTGTGATAAACAAGCAGCGTCCGGGATCCAGCTTCAGACCCGGTATTTCAGCTGACGGCTGTTAGAGCTGATGGAACCTGCTGAAAGACCACCGGGACTGTCTGCAGCTGCTTTGGTGGCCATTGCTTGCAACACATGTGTTGCCGTCCTCCTTCTCCTGCTCTGTCTGATCGTCTGTCGAGCCTGCAGGGTGCCTTCTAGCCCAGAAAGGCTGTCTGTGTTGACGCAGAGGGAGCCAGAAGCCCAGCGGGGGAATGAGCACAATTACCTGCTGACCTCCTGACTGCACAAGCAGGAATCAAACGTAAACAGACAGAAAAGACCGCCTTTTTATTTCAGGGGATCTGGATTGAAAGTGTGGCTATTTCAACTGAGCGTCCCCTTCAATAAGGTGTGTTTGTGAGCTCACTGTACACAGATTTAGGGACTTTTACAGTAAGAGCATCTTAATGACAACTTTCAGAATAAAACAAAAGGAATTGCTGACAAATATGTAATAAATATGCCGCTCAGTGCTAAGCTAATGTTTTTGCAGGTTTTTCTGCTGTAATCATTTAAAGGTGTAACTGTGTTCGGATTCCTGCACCATGGCAGTCAAAATTTGTTTCACAATAGCTGAAAATTGCTGAGTAACTCTTCTTTACCAAAGCACAGGGAATGACAGTGTCTAGATCGTTACAAAAGTGTATTTGTGAAGGGTTGAAGAAACTATCTTCCTATATATTTATAAATGTTGTCCCATAGTTGCAACATTTGATTCCAACACTAGGTTAGAAAGGTACAAACGAGAACTATGAAAGCTTTGAGGACTGAAGAGAGACCAGGTTGGAGCTGTCAGAAAGCAAAACAGATCCTGCAAATCGGACATTAAAACATCCACGGACTGGTCCTCATAAATGTATATTTCCTGCTTAATCTACCTGAACTGTTGACACAGAACAAGTTCAGGTAGAAATCTGACGATGCCTCGGGTAACTGTATATTAGCAAAGACTAAAGGGAACCAAAGACTGTTGATGACTTAAGAATAATAACTCATCAGACCTTCCAGAGAAAGACTTGTCAACAATACTGCATATGCTAATGTGTGCAGTTTGAAAATGTAAAAAACAGTTGTACCGTACTGCTGTTGTGGGCAGAGCAGCGGCATCATGGTGCACTTTGGCGTGCATTCAGTCTGGAGATGAGAAATTTCTCCAACTTGCCGACTTCCTCTTGTGGATCTATGGGGATCTCCTGTCCCTTCTTGTTCTGCACACAAAAAAAAGGAAACATTTTACTGGACTTGTTTTCTTTGAGGTCTTTAAATAGACCACAGAAACATCCAGAAGTCCTGTTGTGACAGATCTTTTATTGTGCAAAATGTGTTAGTTGCAGATAAAGTTGGAAAAACAATTAACCCATGAGGAACATTATAGGACAAGAGCAAAGGTAAAACTACTTTATGAAGCTAATAAAATATTAAATACATGTGTGTTTTTTTTCTAAAACCCACTTTTCTTTAGGGTCTATGGAGACATTTCGTTTTAAGCACACTTTCATGTCTGTTGTTATCTGACATTCATACAATATTTGTTGTATTTTTCTTTTCAAACCAAACACACAATAATGTGGCAAAGCAACCTCATGTTTAATTGTGCTGTAAAAATAGTTCTATTTCTGTTAGATCGATGCAATGTCTGCTCCTTCCTTTCTTGAATTGGTTTAAATAGATGAAAATTGAATTGTGACTCGGTTACTTTTTACTTCCTTTTCCTGGGTTTGTAATGAAAGCTGTGATCCCTCCTCAGCCTAACAACAGCTTCATGAATTAGCAGAAAAACTCCAGGTGGTTACTTCCTCGTGATGATAAATCTCTTGTTTTTCTTTATTTTCTCAACAGCATTTATGTTTGGGAAGACGATCACAGCTTTCACTCAATGATTTGAATCCTGACTGCAATCATTTTTCTATTTGAAAGTTTAACAGAAAGGCTCTTACCTTGGGTCTTTTGCGGAGGTTTGGAGACAGTTTGAAACTGTGGATGCAGCCTTTTCCGTCCCCAATTATGATGATGAGATGAATTGGATTGAACTCCAGTTTGGTCAACTGGCCTTTCCTTTTGTTCACCACTTCCTGCTGGCAGATAGCCTCATATATGCTGATGCTGACATCATAAAAGTAAACCTGAAGAAGAGAAATATATTAAATGTATCATTGAGTTCTAACCAAACTCAATTCTGAAGTAATTTAATAAAAGGTTTTCTTTTTTTTCCATAACTGAGTATTTTGCTTAGTGTAAAATATGTACAAAAATTTCAAAAGTACACTGAACTGTCTTTTTAATCTACGTATTTTACTAACTTACTACTATCTGAGTTATAATCTATTAGAGCGTTTTGTTTCTGTAGACCTGATTGAGCTCTGTCTTTTTATTTTTCAAAAATTAAGAATTTAATCTGTACTTGATTTTTTTCTAATCACCACAGCTGAGTCTTTCTTGATCATCCGTAAAGCTTCCTGTCTGTCATCCTTCTGATCAAATGTTTTACCTCAGTTCACTTTTGTTCTGCCTAGTTTGTGTGTTCAGGTTCTTTGCTACACCGAACCTCATTTTCTTTGAAAACAAAGCATTCATAATTGTACGAATTTATGAAAAACACCACTATTAGAAAAAGTGCACAAATATATACTATTTGTATGTCATCATATTTTTAAAAAGCTATGCTAAACAGAACATATGTCTTTGATAATCAGAACAATTAAGTTCTGCTGTTTGGAACAACCTTTACTTCCTAAACAGTCTGCTCAGACTGAAAAAACAGGCAGGTTTGTTTTTTTTTGCACCAGCCATCTGGGTGTCATTCTTACACCTCAAACTAACAGACAGCTAATTATCCTCATGACACATGTACACAATCACACTCACACTTTGGTGTCTCTGACATTTTCAAGTATGAATAAGTATCATCAGTCAAGTGGTGATCTATAGCCTCTCTGAGTGAACAATGTGCTGCTGCAGAGCTGCTATTCTTTAGGGACATTAAAGAATCATCTATGGCGACTGCAGTATTGAATGTGAAAAATACATCACTGTTCTCTTTACTTGTTCAAAATCAGACCAGGTTTCCAGAGAGATATAACTACATCCTGGTAAAAAACAAAAAACAAAAGAAAAAAAACAGGATCCAACTGCTTCTAAATTTTTTACACTGAGAACATTGAGTCAAGCTGCTGCCACATTCCTGCAGATCAACTCTAGTGTTTGAAGAATTTAACTCAAAGACAGAATGTTTTGCTTATTACTAAAGAAGACAGAGCGTTTTATGATATGTACTTATTTAAATGCCACAATGAAGGCTATAACATCCATGAATTAATCTTGTAAACCTAATCACAAACAAAATGCGATCCATGCCTATGTGGGATTCCTCAGTTGCAATAACAGAGCCTAATAAAGTCAGGCATTATGTCCGAAATGGTGCAAGTAAATCACAGAAGCTTAGCAAGTGGCTGAATTTGTCCATCACTTAAGTTCACTTTCACACAGACAGCGTCAGACTGAACACTCAGGGGTGTTGTAAAGTGCAAACATAAACAGATGGGGAAATTTAAATAAATATGTGATGTTTATCTAACTTATTTTATGTCAGCAGCATACGTGACGGGGTGGCAACCTTGAGCCAAGCTATTATTCCTGACAGGTCTGACAGAGGCTATAAAGCCAGTCTGGATCCCTTTTTCAAGAAACATGGCTGAAGGTCAGATGACACAAGCACAAATGTAATCATTGACCTCCTCCTTGAGTGTCCTGTTGGCATGTGCACTGATGTGCTCAAGCAGGATGTTTGCTATGGATGAACTGTGACTGATACTGACGTCAAATAACAGATAACACTCGAGTTCAGGTCAGGGTGGCCTTTCTCCCCAATCCTGTTCTTCCAGGCATTGTTACCCCATGGGTGTTGATGTATCCTAGAAGAACAATGGAGTAACCAGGTGGAGTACTTGCCATCACTCCTCTTATAAGTCGAGACCACAGAAATTGAAATGTCTCCGACCCCGAGGCGCAGGTATGAGACCCGACACGATGACTGAGCTGGGAGTGCAAACCCAAACCAGCCCATCCCTTGTCAGTGATCCCTTTTGAGAGAAGTTGGCTTTAAGCCCAAACTGTTTGTGGAGGCGAGCCCTCCCATCTCTAGCCAATACCGCTCAGATGGGCTCAGCCTCCTTCCCACTCAGTGTGGTGACATTCTGTGGCATGACAATTAAAGTCCATTTTTGATGGTTGGGCCATTTATTGCCACCAAAATCCCCTGACCTGTTGTGGTCCTGCCTGTGGATGGTGGGCCCACAGGAAAGCAATGAAATGTGGGTTTTATGAGCTGAACTCTACAGGGTCCCATGGGAATGGGCCCAACAACACCCAACCACAGCCCAAGCCCCAAGGTAGAACCCCGGTAATAACCGTCCTGGCAACACAACAGACCTATTTTGACATGTTTTATTAAGTGTTGTTTGAACCACTTTTCCTCTGGCTCATCACCTATAGGACCTGTCTGTCATCAGAGACTTTTCCCGGAGCATTTGCCCCGGACAGCTTCTATCAAGCTCTAAAATCCCCCCAATTGGAGAAAGTGGCAGCTGATTAAGGGATTTTACTGTTTTAATCTATTTATTTATTTTTTGTAATCACAGCTTTATTGCTTGAGCTTTTAAAGTATGGCACCTGTTAATGGAACACTATGTAAATACAATGAACTGAGAAAGTGTTCGATCACAGCTCAGTGTAAAAATTCAAACATAGAAGGACTTACTGTTCCCCTTCTGGTCACAGCAGCAAACACAGTGGAGGTGTGTGGCGAAAACGCAACATCCTCAACAGGTTCTTTTAGGTCAATGTTGGAAATTGGAGTACTGGAAAAGATAGTGATATTTTGAGAATAAATATTATGGGAACATAAACACTTTACATTTATGATAGAATCCACAACACATGTGGACTGACTGGTAAAACTCCCATCAACCCCTCAAGAGCCCAAAGGAATGGTGAGGGGCTGATTCCCTGTTCAGAGACCGGGATAAACCCGGTTCTATTCCAACTGCAAAGAGAACTAAGGATTCTGTCAAAAACCGTATTGTTTCCTCAACAAGCTAGATGATTCTTACGTGACAGTGTGGTCCCAGATCTTCACTGTCATGTCACAACTGCAAGAGATGAATACTTTTGGATGGAAAGGGTTCCATTTGACAGTTCCAACTGAAAGCAGGTGAGCATCATAGACCTCCATGGGATGGCCGGTGTATGTCATAGAACACTGAAAAAAGAAGAAAAAAACTAATATTTGGCCATACAAAGGGTCAAAAGAAAGGTTTAACAAAAGGTAAAGCTGAAGTACTTCAAGGTATTGGGAAAAAACATATACATGCATACTGTTAAGAGCTTTTAACCGGAACAAAACGGTTTCCATGTTCAGATTTGCATTTCCATTTCAGCTCCACCTTTTTCATCAGCAGAACTGAAGCTCAGCACAGTTACAGAGACAATACTTCAGTCATTAAAAAAAGGCTTTTATCAGCTCTAACTACAAATAGAAAAATAACTATTTATAAGGCAGTTGGATCAAGCAAGTGTGTGGCGGTAGAGTTATTTAGAATAGTTGCTTCAGTTGGAGCTGCTTCTTGACCTGTTTGTACCCAGATTTGAATTACAATACTCATTAAAAAAGAAAAGCAGAGTCAAAATGATTATCCATAGCCACCCTGCTATTTCAAACACATTTTAAATAATAAAATATTGATATAAGTGTGAAGAAAGCTCAATTATGGTCATTTAAAAATGCAGTCATTTACTCCCGAAAATAAAATATAGTAAAAATACAAACCTTTAGTATCATTCCCTCTAGCGTTCCAACTAAGAACAGATTGGGAATGTCTTTATGGAAGTCAATTGATGTGCAAGAAACTGTCAACAAGAAACATCAAGGCATAGACTGTTGTTAGTGCAAATCCAAATAAAGCCTAATGAAAGTGTGGTTATTTACTGTACATGAACCTGACCTTTGGAGAAGACCTCTTTGAGGATTTCATTTCCTGTTCCCTCAGTGAAAGGGTTTTGCAGTGACAGTTTGGTTTTGACGGCAAAAACCAGCTCATTCTGCAATCATTCCAAAAAAGGCCATGCAGCCAGAGATGTTCAAGTATGCAAAAAACATGCATGTCATCATTACTCACTTTACCTTAACCAGCGTCCAGGATACAATTTGACCATCAAGTGACACAGAGTAGAAATTGTGGTTGTTGTTAATGTCATCTTTCTGCCAGCACAGCTTCACAGTAAAATGTAAAGAAATAAACACATCAATGTTTTTTTATAAAAATGTATGTGAACATATATTTTAATCTTCCACATCTAAGACTGTGTTTGTGAGAGGAACATTTTTGGCTATAATCCATTTTCCCCACCTGTATGACTGGATCCATGTGCTTCCCAGTTTCTGGACTGGACGCGCACACAGGCTTCAGTTTCTCCACCTTCAAGTTGTAGACGGCCACGTTGCCGTCATAGAAGCCTGCTGCCACCAAGTAGGACTTATGCGGGTGGATATCGACACACCTGACGCCAGAGGCTGTTTTGTAGGCATATTCTGGGTAAGTGGGGTTCTTCAGTGAGTAGATGAGAACCATGCCACCACATTGCTGATCAAAGTAGTCCTCTGGGAAGAGCAGGACAGAGGATACGAAAACGCAAATGAACACATTTTTTTTTAAATTAGTGCACGTGTGAATAGATTGCATCCTAGAAAGTGTCATGGTTCACCAGTTCCCATTCCAACAGCAAACATGTCCAAGTATCGCCTATTCCTGTTAAAAATAATCCACAGAATAGATGTTAACCATTTATGGGCACACATCAACGACAGATAACCCCTATGTGAAGTCACAGAAATCTCACTGACAATATTTAAACAGTAGATGCGTGAACCTACCAGCAGAGGGCACTAACCGTCAGGTGTTTGGTTCCTTTGTACCGAAAATTCCACAAAGGCATCAGGGTTCCCTCATGGCCTATAAACTCATCAGAGGGATCTTCATAGAATTTAAAATCTATAAGGGAATCAAAGTAAAAAAAAAAGAAAAGAAGAATCTATGCTTACCATAGCATCACGGTTTTATATATATATATATATATATTTATATATAGTTTTAGCTTATTTTCTTTTAATATTTAACAGGACTCACCTATTGCGATGTCACAGAGGCTATTTTGAACGACAGCTCGCTCCATTAACTTGCATGACTCACGGATTTTAGAAAGCTCATCAATCTGTGGCAGAAAAAACCCCCGGAATATGTTTAAAAATAAATAAATTATTATATTCATTAAATGATGCACAACATTTATGCAATATACAAATACAAAAACTGGTTTTAAAGACAATAAACAAGCTATTTTCACCACCCCTAAGACAGAAAAGTGTGGCTTTGCTTAGTCAAAGTATACAATTATTTTGAAAGGATAAAACAGAGAGAAAAATGAAACCTTGGTTTCCATCAGCAGTGTTTTCTTTCTGCCCGTGTCACTATTTTCCTTGAGTAGGTGTCCACCCTCCTGCTCTTGTCTTTTCTTAAGCTCTTTTTTGTAAGCATCATATATCACCCACTGTAAACATATTAATAAAGTTCAACCCAATATTTTGCTTTTGTTTTTTTCTGTGTCCGAACATTTATGCTAACCAAATTCCAAGAATCCCATACCTGATTAACATTAGAAGAGAAGCTGCAATGCAGTGTGGCGTCTGTCTGCGTGTTTATACTCTGCAAGAGAAACATGGTTTTCTTCCATTGAAAAGCGGCACAACAAATTTATCAAGAACATTCTAAATTTCACATTTGTAAACAATTATTTTAACCAGGATGAAAAAGACTGGTCCTTCTTACCCTTGTGGGATTTATCAATATCTGTGTGCCTTTTTCATTAAAGACAAACTGCTCTTTCGTATCTGCTTCAGACAGAGTACTGTGTGATCTGTTTTCTTCTAGGTTTTTCTCTGCATCCGTTCTGTCTTTTACAGGTGAAACCTAGAGAAAGTCATCAAGAGAGTGACATTATGGAACCAATGAGCAGGAAAAGTCCAACTCTTTAGCCATTATCCACATATAGAAAACACAGTCATGTATTTTTTGATCATTTCAAAGCAACAATTTATTACAGGAATTGTGCGTAACCCTTGTGCTATCCTGGGCACTTTAACATTGGGAGTTGGGTCATCTAGACCCACTAGACAGTGCTCTGAACGTTTTTTCTTCAATGATTTGTGATCTTCACTGGTGTCCATGGATTACATGAAATCTTTCCACCTTTATCCACCTTTGTCATGGTAGGGAGAACATGTCAATGTAAGGGTGGGGTCATCTAAGATAGCACAAGGGTTAAGTTAGTTCTATTTAAGCTACAAAACGTCATTTGTACCGAAGCTTCTGCACGATCCTCTTCAGATTCTCCTCCCGCTTGAACTGTTGTCTCCTCTAAGAAGAGTAAAAATGTTAAATAAGGTTTGGAAAACCTTAGATCCAGTATTCTGCAGTTTTAAGACACGTGTTCTCTTGCTCTGATTGAAAAGAAGAAACCTCATAACTACAAGAAACAGAATTGCAGCATAAATGTTAACAAAGATGACTACCTTTAATGTCTTCATTGGCCATCAAGCTTTGAGCATCATCTGGGTCTTGGTGCAAAGTATTGTTCTCCATCACACTGTGAGCAACAAAGACAAAAACAGCTAAACCAGGGATCTGCAGTCTGAGGCTCTAGAGGCACATGCAGCGGCTCTTTCATACCTCCATTGGGGCTCTTTGGCTTTGAAGAATAATGCAATGATTTGAGGTTTATTTTATTTTGAAAGGAACTTGTATATGCTGCTGTCAAAACTATAATAGATTAACAATGTTATTTAACCACCTGATTATCAAAAAGAAAGTTGTCAAGTCAAATTTTTTTTTAATGCAACAAAAACTACAATTTCCAGAGCCCCGCCCCTCCAAACTTGGTATTGCTGGAAAAGCCCCAAATTTCCTCTATAGATATCAAAAGGATTTAACTCTATAGAATGCACTGATTTGGATATATTCAGCTTTAGAAATGCCCTTTATGGAGGGCAAATTTACATTGCTGGAAGTAAGGAGGGTAAAAAGATAAATAACACTGTTATAATACAATTATTGTAAATATTTGAAAGCTAAAGGTTATAAATGAATGGCTTATAGGCCACAAAATCAATTAAGAGTATGTGTCTAAATAATGAAATGGGACTTTGTGGCTCTCTCTGAGTTTGGCAGTTGAAAATTGTCCCAAATAGCTCTTTTATCAGTAAAGGTTGCACACCTGAGAACTAAACAATCATAAATAAACAAAATAAAAACGAAAATTCTATAGTAACCCTTATGTAAAAGTAAAGGAGCGATGTTTAGGTGAAAGCCATAATAAAGCGGGACTTGTGAACTCTGGCCAGAGAGAACAGAAAATGAACAGAATATGTTTACATAATGATCATTTATGTTATATTTATATTTGTTGCAAAAGCTTAATATCTAAACTACTTTTGCGATTGATTAAAAAAACCTGTATTTTGCAGAACTGTTTCCATTTTAGAAACACAACTGCTTCACTGAGAAGATAGAAAACTACATTATCAGCAATAAAGCAGGTCTAAATGTTACATTAAAAAAGTAGCTAGAAAAACATTATGAGAATCCAGACATGAAGAACTAAATCTCTGTTATATAAACCTATTTATATAAAAAAGAGGTGAAAATAGGAACAGAACATTCATCGTAAGAAAATTACTAGAAAGTAATAAAAGGATGTTTGTGTAGTAAGTCATTTTTATTTAACAAGAAATATTATAAAATATCAAAAAACAGAAACGAGGAGCTCCACACAAGGATTCAAGAAAGGAGAAATAAACTAAAAAGCTAACTGTTAAGTAGGAGTACTTGAAATGAAATGGTATACAACCCAATGATAAGTTATTTTTGCTAGTTCTAAGAAAAGGTTTGTATTTTATGGAGTTTTTTTTGTACGTAATTGTAGTTCATTTTGATAACAGTAACAAAAAACTAGTTTCTTAAGTGGATTTTTTTTAAATTTGAGAACAAAATGAGAACAAAATCTTAGTAAACATTGCCCCATTTAAATGAATCCTCTTTAATCTTAATATGGCAATAATTCTTAGAACTTTTTGTTGTACTGCAACACATTGAACTTTAAAACAACATCCTTTAAACGTAACTAAAAATTACAGAGCGATTTGAGTTTGATATCAGGTTTCTCTGTTTTTCCAAGAGTGTGGAGCATTTTAAAGATAAACTTCCTAGATCCAAGCTCTTAATGAGACATGCAATTCTCAATTGTGCTGATTTTAAGAAAAATCTTGAAAACCTGTAAAGTAAAGATAAATGAAAACAACTTCAAACCTGGTCAAATATCTTAAACGCCTAAAAACAAGGTTTTAAATCTTTGCAAGTCACAAATAGTTATGAGTGTGAATGCTGATCACTTCAGCAATGTTTATTAATAAAAGCTTGGACACAAGTTTGTTTTTATTACTTTAAACATTTATAAAGTAGATGTAAAAACATTATAATTACTAGCCTCACTAATTTTAGAAAGTTTTCAAGCTTCAACGAATTTTGTTGCCAGCTTTATTTAGAAGTAGGTCACTTACCTTTGATAAATGTACTCAGGTATGCTTATCGTGGTCAGACACCGTGACCTTTTAAACGACAAAAATGACCAGAAAAACAAACATTTACCGTACTCTACTTACGTTTATGGTCCTCACCAACGGCTGCCTCCGGTTGTGTCTGTGCTGTGTAAGCGTTGCTAAGACAACCACCGGTCAAGTAGTAGGAAGTGAAATTGTCATTTTTGCTAAGAATAAAAAAATATATACATTTCTGTCTTCACATTGGCTCATTTTTTGTAATATTTATAAATTGGCCATAAATAGAAAAAATATTCTCAATAAAAAGCTTATTTTTATATGTATTTTTTACGAGTTCATTAGCATATACAAATGTCATATATACTACATTTAAATTGTTTAAAATAGTTTATAGGGACATTTCTTTGACTAAATCGTAAAATTATTTGATTCATAAGGTTCGGCAACACTTCCGTGTAATCTACTCTGTGATTGGCCAGAGCCATCATGAATATTCTCCGCACCCGGAAGTAGGGCGGTGCTGCTGTTTTGCTGTCGAGTCACCTCTGTTAGGGCAGTACAGGCAGAAAACGAACCGTTATCATGCTGGTTAGCCAGAAATCCCGACGCCCTGTCATCACTAAGCAAGCTTATTAGACTGATTGCACCGTCCCACTCAAACATTTGTGTTGCTTTTTTGAACGTTTGGCCAAAATGATGGAAGAAATCGACAGGTTCCAAGTGCCTCCCGTCAACGGAGAGACGCAGCCTTTGGTAAGAAAGGAGACACACACAAAAACGTCCTTTTATGCAAATAAGCCTCGAGTGCGATGCATTTAATAACCTTCTCGTCTTGTCCGTGGATAATCGTGTCTACTGTGTCTAATCTGCGTGTGAGCTAACTGATGGCGATTTGCTGCTGTGGGAGAAAGTGAATGATGAAAGGAAGGAGATAAGTGTTTTTCATAGTGAAATATAAATAATAAAAATGCCACATATAGAAAAAGACTAACTTTTCGATATATTTTATTATTTTCGATGCGCCTTTTGGCTAATAACGGTAGCATGTGAACCCTTTTTTGTCCCTTGTTTACATCAGAAAAGCTGTCACCGCTGTGATATTTCGTCATTTGGTGACGTGTAGTGTGGTTTGATCACTGCTAAAACACTGAATCCATTCAATGTAGAGTCCATTCATCATTTTTATATATTTTTTTTGATGATGAGAAACTACTTTCACAAAACTAGTAATTTGAAATGAAAACTGTGATTTTCATTAAAAATGTAAGAATTATTAATTGAAAAAACAAAAAAAACAAAAAACTGACGGGCTATTTCTGAGGAAAATATACAATAAATGTGTATAAAGTTAAATGAGATTTTTGGAGATGAACTAATTTAGATTTTTTTTAAAGAAATGTTGTCCTTATTGCATTTATTAAAGTTAGAATTGATTTGACAAAAAAAAGGAGATTTTTCTTCAATGTATTATTTTTATGATTCATGCTAACCTTAAAGACCCAGTCCAGTGAAAATTATGTTTTTGGTGTTCTTGTAGCATTTTCTCATGATAGAGGACATATATAAAAGAGAATTAAGATTAAAATTGCATTTTGAATTATTTCTTAATTTCAAAATGATGGTGCATCAGGATCAGACAAAAAAAAATTAATTTAAAAAAGATTGTAGTTGTTTACTACAAACTACAATGGAAGACCACAAGCTCCCTGCTTCACTCCATTCTAATGCATCGACTTGCAGACAAATAGATCCATTAAGGTCTTCGTTTTCCCCGTCTGAGCTGGCGTCTGGCTCAAAACTGTACGGCCAATATTGCTCGCCACTTTTATTGCATTGCTAATATTAGTTTGGAGTCGTGAGGGACTGCAAGCTAGTGGGAGAGATTGTAAACCAAGGAATGATGGGAAATTAGCTTCCTCCATGCAAAACAGTCCCGCCCACAACTGGGAGGGGAATTTTAAATGACTTACTGCTGCTCTGTGGAAACTATGTTGTAGATAATGCCACAGATTTTTTTTGTCATTTTGGCTAAAACAGCATCATCATAATTAAACGATCATGCTTTTCAAAAACTATTTCAAAATAGATCAAAAGAGGATCAGAGTTGGACTTTAGGGCCTAATTCTGGCACATTTAGGAAAAATAACTGTAGTTCCTGCATATTTGTTTTTTTTGTAAGTTTGACAATATTACTCCCTTGCCTTATTGTTAATGTGTCTTTTGTCATCATGTTTTTAAGTTTTGTTAAGTTCTGTTCAGTGTTGTGTATTTCTGCAGTTCCATGAGTCAGATAATTCAACTCCTCTTAATAGAAGCAAAAGAAGCTGTATTTTTGAGATATCCCAGTATTTCTCTGATTGTTTGCCATTCAGCTGTATTGCATTTCTGCAGCCCCACCACTACAACGACACGGCATTCAACGACATCAAGACCCCAGGTGCTGTGCAGCACATGACTGTGCATTTTAATGCTAACAACCTCATTGTGATTCACATGAATGTGCTTGGCACTTGCCAGTTTTCAAGCTTTGTAATGAAAGACATAGCCTTCACAAAGAAGCACATTTTTAATGATCGCATAAAAGGGATGCATGAAAGAACGGTGTTGTCACGTGACCTGCTGGTTTGTGTTGGGTCCATTTAGACCCAGTTCTCACCTCTGTGGTTGTCGCTGGATATAGGATCACCAAAGCCCCGACTGTGTGAAGATGGGGACATAGTTGATAGCTGTAGGAACCCGTGTCACAGGGCTGTTGTGGTGTTGGGGATTGGAAATTAAAAGACCACGCCCCCTCTCTGTGCAGCTTTTACCAAAAACTTAAATGAATAAAGTGAATGAGAAATCATCCATGCTACAATTGTCTCAAATAACAGAAATATCAGTGTGTTTAGGCATATAGTTTTTTCTGTTGTGAAGTTGGTGTCGCAGAGAAGTTAATGGGGGCTAACTGTTAGTTGAACATATAAAAAATGGTCTCAGCCTGTGGTCATGTGACCCACTAGTCTGTGACATCGATTCATTCTGCAATTTGTTTTTACGATACAGATGTCGCCATGTTGGAACCGGACAAGTTAGTCTGAATCAATATTTCAATGGCAACCACTTGCAATTTAGCAGTGAGCTTATTGGAAGGCCACACCCCTACCATTTTAAAGCGGGCTGTCAATCAAATGCTTTGAACGTTCAACATGAGACCACACACTTTTATGGAGTCCTCCCATTGGCCAGTTTATAACTTGAATAACTCGCACCGCAGAAAGAAATATGATGACAATAACAATTGGGGTTTCCCTGTCAATCAAACAACCCAACTCTAATCTTAAATTTGAAACTGAATCACAAAGTTAAAATTTATGTTGGATATTAAATCTACTCACAAAGAGAAGAAAGAGTTGCAGCCCAAGTAAAAGGATTTATTTTGTTAAGGGGTGAAGTTGAGCCATCTGACGCTGAAGTGAATGGTAAAAAAAAAGGCAAATTTGTAATGAGCCACCTAGTGGTTACACTGTAAATTACACTGGCTCCACTTCCTTTTGGTTTAAATCAACATCAAAGAGGATGTGACAGTTTTGCCCCACAGGACTGACTTAGTTGTGTAAAATGCCACGTAGTTGTTATTAAGTGAACTGTCATGGTTTCAGTTTTTCTAAATCTGGCCTCAAAAACACTGTTGTCAATTGTTTATAAGTCAGAATCTGAGTCTACTGAAGACCAGACGGCTCGATACCTGTCTCCGTACTCGGATTGAACTCTACAAAGCTTTGTTGCTAATGGCATGCAGCCGGATTTAGTCCACCAGTTTAAAAGGTCACATGCTGCGCCAGCCTTCTCTTCTATTGGCCAGTGTGTGGGATTGATGTCTAATCCTGCCAATCCCTTAGTGTTTATGCCATGTCAGCAATCTTCCTCATCCAAGGAAGGGAAGCAATCCCAACACTAGGGTAGACAAATGGAACATGTGGCTATTTCTTTAATGTGCAGGTCTGATCCATGCTGCAGATCAAGGCAGTGGGCCGTTCGTGCTTTACTGGGATGCAGGAAATGCATCATTGCCATCTGGGAGCCCTTAATCATGTGTTAGATGCTCAGAACTCAGTAGGTTTGTTGGACTAGAATCACTAGAACCACTCTCCTGTTTGGAGGGGGGGGGGCTGTTGAATTGTTTATGCCCCTTGTTTTGAATGAATTTCTTGTTGGATGTTGAAGCTTCAGGGAAAGTCTGGCACAAACAGCTTCCATTATTCACCGAAAATCTCCCCAGAAAACTTTCCAATGGGATTCGTCTGACTGACAGTGTGATCCTGCGTCAACAACAGCCTCATTCTGAAGCAAAAGTCTCACTGTAAAAGGCAAAAAAGAAAAAGACACAATGAGGCTAATGAGCGAGAGAAAGAGGCTGTCAATAGAACCTGTCTGAGTGAAAATGCTTAATCTGCGTGCTCTGATTCCTCGAACCCACAGGTGTGTGCACCTTTGCCGCTCTTGTGAATTATTTCAGCCTGGTGAACAACGTGTCCCCATCAAATGCCGATGAGCCCATTAATGAAGGCCGTATCAGTCATTTGTGACGCGTTCTTTCTCAGACGGGATGAGTCAAAGAGAGGATTTTTCTGTCGCCAAGACATTCATTTCAGAATGAAACAAGGGAAAATCTTTTGCTCTGCTAGACTAAAAGGGAAAAAAAGCATCAGGAAATGCACACACGGCGCCCTGCATACCCATGATTTCTTAGCAGGCCTTGATGTCGGGTAAGCTGACCTTGTGGAACTGGTCAAAGCCGGTGCAGCGTGCTTCTGTACTATCATAATGCGGGGTTCAAAGCGGTGGACAGAACCCTTTGAGCCATTGAAGAAACAGCTTGAAAACCTTTAAAGACATTTGTATTCTGTGCACTATGTTGGTTGGAGACAGAAATAAGCCATTTTCTATGGGTGATATGATATCACACCCTCAGTCCAGTTCTCATATAAGGTCAATGGTTGTAACCAGGGACCACATAAAATCCAATTTTTTTTAATGCTTATATGTGCATCAACATAAGGTTTTTTCCCCCTGCACATTCTAACATTAATTGGAATCTGCTCAGATAGGTTTTAGGCCATTGTGACCTGATCCACTATTTTTGGAAATGACTGGCCCTAAACGCCACAATCTGTTTGGACTTAAATCTTTTATTTTCACCAATCTGTTTTTTTCTCTTCTCTATTTCTTGTCATGTCAAACTTAAAAATGTTAGATTTTTACTTTATTCTTTAAAGTTACAGTTGTTTATTCTGTTCTTTTGCTGTTGAGAGTGTTAATCACCACTGGGTCATAAGAAAAGAAAATATTTTTAAAGCAGTATAAATAGATTAGAGATTTTTAAAATCCAATTTGAATTCATATAAATGTTTGTTTGTTGGGGTTCGTCTAGTCGTCTACAAGTGGATGCATCGGTATGGAGCGGAGCAGGGGGCTTGTGACCCACCCAGTGTATTGTCTTTGTCACAAATATGATTTTTTTTTTCCAACTGCACTTTTTCGTCTACTCCTGATCCACAATGATTTGAACAAAGGAATACTCAGAAATGGAATTTTAAGCTTAATTTTCTTTGTATTTGTCCTCCATCATCAGAAAATGCCACAGAAACACGTTAAAAACACTCAAAACATGTTTTTTATCGAAGTGGGTCTTTAAATATAAAAGCAGGCTGCTCCACTTAGCCAGAGCCAAAAGGCTGGCAGCCTTTTTGCTGGAGTGACTCTCTGACATCCTCAGAGTGCAACAAGGAGAGGCCTGTCAGACCGACATAATGTGGAGCTCTGTCAGGAGGGCAGGCCCGGCGCAGCCCAGCTCCTCTCCAAGGAGCCCAATGGCTCCAACAGCAACTCCCTCTGTTCACTCATAGCCACCTCCCCATACCGTCACCACTCACAACCCAAAGGAGGCACACAGCCAATCAGAGGCTAAACACTTCAGAATATTGACACCACAACTTCAGCAAAGTACTGTGGTGATTTGCCAGAGGGTTGGACTCAAATATAAAAGTAAACCGTTTTTCTTAGCTTAGTGGTTGTAAGTTTTGACGCAGTGCTTCCTTAAGCACTGGCTTTTATTTGGACTAAGGTGAACACAACATGGTTTAAGTATATGAAGATTGGGTGGAAAGGGGTTCAGTCCAGCTGTAGAAAAGAAGAGGTCCTCAGTGTGTATTTACCTGACCTGCATTTTCCACTAATGTACTAAAAAAGACTGTTTTGAAAATTCACAATTTGTTAATTTGATTGCAAAAACTGCAACAAAAAAAAACAAGATAAAAATGAGCTATATTTTAAGAAACTTACAGGATATTTGTAAATGTAAGTGGCTTTTTATTATTTTGGAGGACAAAAAAAAGCATAATGATGAATCAATCCACTGGAAAGGAGAGGTGTGTATTCTAGTCATCATTTGTTCATAAAACCTTTAGATGAGTCAGCGAATGCAGAAAAATCTGTGCCAGCACTGATTCTACAAAAAACCCCACAGTAGAGTAATTTGCGAAAATTGCAAACATATTAAAGACCCACTCTTAAAGAATATTGCGTTTTTGGTGTTTTTAACCTCTTTTTGTAGCATTTTCTGGTAATGGAGGACATATTTAAAGAAAACTAAGCTCAAAACTGAAATATTTAGTGTTTCTTTACTGAGATGATTATGAATCAGGACCAGCTGAAGAAATGCGGTCCACCAGCTCCCTGGCTAAGCTCCATTCTGATGCATCCACTTGCAGATGATTAGATCCATGTATGTCTTCATGTTCCTCATCTGAGTTGGTATCTGTCTCAAAACTCACCCTTTGTTGTTGCACCGGTAATGTAAGGGGCTTTAAGCTAGTGGGAGAGCGTGTAAACAGATGGTTGACGGGAAGTGAAAGGCAGGGTTGCGCCGTGCCAACGGTCCCACCCACAACTCTGAGGTGAATTTCTAAAGAACTCCTGTTGCTCTGCAGAAACTGTCCCTGAAAACGACAGTTTCATTGTTTTATTTTGGCTACAAATAGCACAATCATAATTAAAATGTTTTTAAAATAGCTTAAAAGATTATCAAATCAAGAGCCCTTAAATAGAAAAGTATGACCTTCAACAGCAAATATGTTATAATTATTAAGCAGATTTATTCAAGTCTTAGCAGTTGTGGACCTGAAGTGTGTGATCCTATTTTCCAGGACCCAGCGGCGTCCTCCACTTCAGAGGCAGAGACGGACCCTAAAGGGGAGAGCGTGGCCCTGAACTACAAACCCTCACCTCTGCAGGTCCAGATAGGTATCAGAAACAGCCGCCAGCACGACACACATGCACACATCCGTCTTATCAGTTGGAAAGCTGTTAACAAAACATGGGAGGTAAAAAGGTAATAAGGTATGGCACATGCAGATGCTCTGGACTGTGTTACGACAGGCCAGCTGCACACTCTTGTTCCCAGTGCCTCAGTGGTTTCCCACTTACAGTCTGATGTTTGTCGTTTCACAGAATGTCATTTTTGTGACATAAAACAACACAAAAAGTTGTACGATACAACTGTTAAGCAACTTACAGCGTTCTTTATTTTTGTGTCAAACTGAAAGTAAAAGGATTGCACACCTTTGACATGTCTGATGCATGTAAACACTTTATCTATGCCACGAGGAGCAAAAATCTCAAATTGATGCACGTCCCTCTGACATGACGCTCATTAGCCTTCAAATCGGAACCACACTTCTATTTTTCATGTTTTGCAATTTTCGTTTTTGCAAACATCCATCTTGCCAGTTTCGTCAAGTCAGTTTTGAGGCTGTGTTTTTAGATTTTGATTGACGTTAAGTGCTAGCAGCACTCTGTGGAAGACCAGTCTTCAGAAATCGAATATCAACAGCTTATTTGTCCAGACTCCATCATTACATATAACCTAAAAATCAATGACTTCTATTAAAAACAAAAGCTTTAAAAATAAAAGATGAGTCTCTTTTGTAGTCTAATTTTAAACCAAGAAAATGTTGGGGATCTTTTGCCTTTTTGAATCTTACTCATTGATTATTTTTTCATATTTTGTACTTTTTCTGGATGAGATGACGATCCTTTTCATTTGGAAACTTCAAATTTTAATTGATCCTTATTTGTAATTGTGTGACTAAACTCTGACGGGGACAAACTAAAAGCAACATTCTCCCTTCAATATTCTCTATACTTGAGTATTACATTTTTAACTATTGAATCTGTAAAATAGAAAATAAAAGACATGTTGTATTTTGGAAAAATGTGTTTAAAATAATTCGTGTATGTACCAATGACCTCACTTCCTGTGTTGCCCAGAGAAACAGAGGGATCTCGCCAGAAAGGCATCGGTGAAGAATGGCACCGTTGGTAGTCCTGTCAATCAGCAACCTAAGAAGAACGCCAGAACAAGGTGGACACTTTCATTGGACCTTTTAGTTTTTATTTTTTTCTCATCACCAGTTAAGTTGACGAACTGAAGCACCTTCGCATTGATTATTCCTAATGTGTTGCACCTTTTGTCGTGCGCTTCTTGCACCACGCAGGAACTAACTGAAAGGGAAATCACAGCATTTGAAAGCTTGAGTTGCTGCCAGCTTTCCTGGAACACAGTCACGCTTCTTAAGTTTCGAGCTGAAAACACACTGCACAGCGAGGCTTCTCACAGAAAAACATTGGGGTGCTTTTGAGTGCTTATAAGAGAAGAGAAAAACATGGAGCACAAAGCCTGTGGCGCTGACAACTGCCTCGTGTGTTTAATTCCACTCCCTGATGGATGAGTGGAAATGTAAGAAATTCTACCCACTGGTTTTCTTCTGAAAACTCTGAGTGCGCAAAATAATTCTACTGAATTTTTAACCGAAGAATTTTTGCCTTTAATTGTTTCATTTAAAAGCATTTTTCAGCTTTCCAAGCTCAAATGTTTGTCTTCTTTTCTTGCTGAAATGCGTAGGTTGGTAGTGCCAAACAAAGGCTACTCCTCGTTAGACCAGAGCCCAGATGAGAAGCCCCTGGTTGCTCTGGACACAGACAGGTAAGAAATGTTCAAAACACCACCACCGTCGATGTGCAACTCAAATGTGTCTCAAGCTGCCTTTCCATTGACTATTGAATAGTGCAAACTGGATTTGCCATAGTAAATTTGCCTAATGGATATGTTAATTTCGAAAAAAGTTGGTGGTTTTTTAGAGGCGTATTGAAAATGATATATTGCATGCTCCAATGCCAACACTTTTTACAAAATAAATAAGTCACGTGACTAACAACCGGTTGGCAATGCGCTTCTTGGTAGAAAACTGGCTACCTTGAGCGCAGCACAGCGGGGGCCCCTAGAGGACCCACAGAATCACACCGCTCATCAAAAATTGAGCGTGTCATGCGAAATTGTTTGAACCACAGCTCCTCTGTAAAATCACCAAGCACTATTTCCCCAAATGGTTTCCTCTGTAGCCGCTCCTACGTGGGAGGAGCTTGCCGCTCCATGGCCTGATGAGCGCTGGCGCCTCGGCAGATATGTGAATGTAGCTGATGTAGATCAAAGTATTGTTCACAGTTGGTTTGTGTTTATTCACATACTTATGATTTAATGGAAACTGTCATTGCCAAGTTGTGTTTTTTCAACATTTCTAGAGTTTCTATAAAGTTTTGTTCATATGTGTAATAGAAACGCGGCTACAGAAGGAGGAAGAAGTCTTTCAGAAATAAAGGGGATCACCAAAAGAAAGAAATTGGCCAGTTTTCTTTTTCTTAACCCGTCCTCCTCTCCCAGTTTGTCTTCTTGGAACATTAATCCAAAAAGCAACTTGGCTGAGGTCTTAACAACAGGGATCCTAAAAAAAGGGCTAAAGCCTCTCTTGGGATCAGGATTAGATGCCAGTGGGGTGAGGGTTTGGGCTGTCAAAAACGGCTCAAAGGGAACTCTCAATCTGCGCTCATACCAGCAGGTCTGCACTTATTTACCCCCCCCCCCCCCCCACCACCACCAACGTTGCTCCATGAGGGAGGTCATTCGTGTTAAATGGGAGCAAACGTCGTCCTTTATTCTCCCTGACGAGCAGTGGGACGCACAGCAACACAAGGCTTCCCGTTTGTTTTTTTATTCATGTTTTGGGGTAACCTGTCAGCCAATTGTTGTGTTCTTCCTTCGTCTTTGAAATTTCGTCCATCATGTCGATGAGGAAAAAGCTCCATATAAAAGTAAAAAAGTAGATAAAGTCTGATGTAAACTCTTTCACACTTCTGTAATAGAATATTTATACACGATGAAATTACTGCATTTCAATAATTAATGTTTTCAAACTTTGGCCTTGCTTTTTTTGTAAATGTACAACTTTATTTTCATGAAATTAAAGCTTAATATTCAAAGAAGCACAATCTTTTACTTGTAAAATAAATTATGCTATTTCATTTTCATAAATTGTTTGCTTTTTAAAAAATAACTATGATTTTATTTACATATTTTATATTTAACAATATAGTGAGGGATTATCTATGACCCTGGATTTTAAAAGCATTTCGGACACAATGCTCACTACTTTTTTTTTTTTAACGGCGAATATGACGTCAATGATTTCACAAAGTAAAAACCTAATAAATACGAACATTTTATGAATACTATTCATAAATCCACTGTGTTCTGATGATGAGAACGTACATTGTTTAGAAAATACATTGAAATACATTTTCTTTCACACAAATTGTTCAAACATGTATTGTGTAATTGTGGTCTATATTTGCCAATCTAGTGAGCATCGATGCCCACTGGTTTATCACAGAGACTTCTGGGAAATTTCTAGGATGCACAATTTTGGAACCGTAGATTTGGACAGCACTACAAAATGGCAAACGCACTATATAGTGCACTATATAGGGAGTAGTGAGGGAATTCAAACACAACCTTAGTTTGCCTGTTAAAAAAATAATTTTAATAAAGTTGAAAGCTTTTAAACTTGATGAATTAAATTAGTGCTGAAAATAACCTCCATCTGCCTGCCATAAAGACTTTAACCTATAAATTCTGTCAGGATTTTCTACTCCTCACTGGACAGAAGTGGGGTATGTTCTAAAAAAAAACGAGACATAGAAAGCACAAATAGCTAGGTTAAATACTCCTAATGTACTTTTCCCCAATGTTTATTTTAGATTTATATGCTTTTTAACAATAAATTTCACTTGTGTATTTTTAGGAATGGCCTTATCATTATAGAGACTTTTGAAGGAGTCTTACTGTGAGCCGGTGCTGAAATAAGAGGTGTCTGTGTAGCATCTCTTATTGAAGGTTCCAGTTTTTCTCTCCTCTCTTTAAGTATCTTCTTTTTATGCCATTAGTTCTACTGGCGTGCTTTTGTCCCGCATCGTCTCCTGGGTTTCAGCCGGATCAGCCTCAGGGCAGTGTCACTCGTTTCTACAAGTACTTGTGAAGAAACTCTCCTGACTGGAGCTGACAGCAGAGCAGGGAAATCCTGGACCTTGTTTCTAAAAACATTTTAATTCAAACCAGCGTTTCTTACGCCAGGTCGAAAAAATAAAACATGAAGAAAGATCCGCTCATCTGAACTGCAGGACCCTGATAGTTATATCAGTGCGTTGAAGCAAAAAGGAGAACTAAACCAGCAGAACCAGGATTGAAAAAAACAAAACAATCATTTATTTTATATTGCCAACTAATTATAACATTCAATTTTGTCTTAGTGCCTAAGATTTCTTCTTACTTTCTGTTGGCTATGTTTCTTTAGACAATATATCAATCATGAGGCTTTTACCTTAGTCATATCCACTCACCCTTACATGTTAAGTGTTTGCTTTGACCCATCGCCTGCAGCATGCCTGTAAAATGCTCATCAAGCGGTGTACAACTTTGAGATTTCTTGCAAGCCCCCTACAATTTTTTACCCGCATATCCACCCGTAAGGGCAGTCGTGATTAAGACATTAGTCACGATTAGAATGTTACGATTTTTTTTTTACTGACAGAAATCAAACTTGATAAATGCGCACTAGTCTGATAGTGACCTTACTCCGACATTTTTCCCCTGATAAAGTCATTTTTTTTAGTCTTTTCTTTATTATTTGAATACTTTGACTAAAACCTGTGGTTGTTCACGTAAAACAAAGCAGGCAAGACAAGAATAACAACACATTTTTCTTTCTGAGACTTAAAAAAGTCTAAACGTTTTTGAGTTTGAAACAAATGTTTTAGATTAGTGTGCTGTTTTTAAACTTTTTAAAAAGTGAGCCGAATCTCCCGAAAGTCAGATTCAATGGCAGTGATGTTTTTTTTTATCAATATGCCATAAGAATACACAGGAAAAGCCACAATTTTACCCAAACCTTCAAATAAAAATATTAATGTTGACAAAGATAAAGAAACTGAATTAAAGGGCTTATAATAATAATAATATAATAATATCATTTATAATTATATCATAATAATTGTTATTCCCACCACGATGAGCACTGCAAATGTGATGCTGCCCTTTTGGTTATGTAAGACTGGTGACGCAGACTCCCCTCTTCCATCTCCTCTATCGTCTGTCTTTTAGTGATGATGACTTCGACATGTCCAGATACTCTTCGTCAGGATACTCCTCAGCCGAGGTGAGATGTCTGAGAGACCAGGTATTTATAAGTATATATATATAAACAATTTTTTTCACAGCATCATCCGGCCAAACCATAAAAATCATCATGTGACCACCCTTTTCCTTTACCACACCAGGTCTGTGTGCACTTATGGATGTGAAATGTTCTACCCTCTCCCCTCCAAGCTCCGACTCCCAGTCACCCGTTGTAACTTATTCATATGTTTCATCCAAATACTTTTCCACCAATCACCAATCGATAGATGTTAATTTCCTTAAATTTTCTATCCAATCTCTGATTTCTTTCTCTAATATTCCTAGTACAGGGGCGGAGCTACAAGAGCCAAGGGGGCTAACTGCCCCCCGGCAACCCTCCCCTTCCCCACTTGCCCTGCAATTTCTAAGTTAATGTTGGCATCATTATTGACAAAGATGAAGAAATCATCAATACAAGCTACAAGCTTGTCTAAGCATTAATAATTGCACCTAAACTAAAAGAGCTGCTGTTTTAATATAATAATAAAATAATAGTAACAATAGTAAAACTGTTTGAAATATGTATTTTGATCCTTTCATTTGTAATGACCTTTCACTCTGCTATTCTCATTTGCCACTCTTCCAAAGTCTTCTGCCCCTCCTCCCACCCCCATATGAAACGTTCTAGCTCCGCCGCTGTCCTAGTAGCAATAATAATAATAATAACAAAAAGTCCTAGTTGGTGGAGCCTTTGGACAGAACTGTCCTGAAGTAATTGTCACCCCTTTGGTTTCTGCAGCAAATCAACCAGGACCTGAACATCCAGCTCCTGAAAGATGGGTACCGCCTGGATGAGATTCCAGACGACGAAGACTTGGATCTGATTCCCCCGAAAGCAGTCAACCCCACCTGCATGTGCTGCCAGGCCGCGTCCTCTACAGCCTGCCAGATTCAGTAGCATCAACCGTAAATCTCCTTCCTGTGGCTGTTGACTGCAGCACCCCCCCCACCCCCACCCCCAGAAAATAGTAAAGAACTACTTCCTTGCAGGGGCAAAAAAACAACAAAGGGAAACGGGAGTGTTTATGAATAAGGACCATTCTGAATATGTACAGAGGGTGTGCATGTTCCTCCTATGGCAGGATCTGTGCGCCTTACTTTTGCAATGTTGGTGCAGCAGGGATTGGACCGATGACAGAAAAATGACCTCGGTGGAAAAGAGGACGCTTCTCTTTTATTTGGGCCACGAACGTTTGCGGAAGAAGAGACCAAAAACGTCGCCAGATGGGAGTTTCATCCAAGCTCTCCTCCCACCGGTGTAGGAACGTTGATGTAAATGACGGACAAGTATGGTGGTGGCCATCTTTGTTTCCTCTTTATTTGTTTTAGCCTGTCTGCTTTGTCTTCCCACGTATGGCTGACTTGTGAGTGGCAGGCCGTGCACAGGAAAACCGGTGAGAAACCAACAAGCTGCTTAAAAATGCACTCCCTTGGTACTGTAGTGATCCAATCTGTCACTCCGAGAGCGTACTGCTAACTCCTGTTTTCCGAGCCGCCTAAATGAAAATGAAGTTGAACGAAGCTGCATGTTGCCTGTTCACACTGTTTCCCGATGACCAATGTGCAGATATCATTTCTCCGTCTTTGTCGTCTCACAGCCGTAGGCGGGTGTCACGAGGACACAGTGTGCTTTGTAAAAATGGAAGTTTACCTTCAAGTAAAATCAATCGCTCAAGAAGAAGAAAAACTCAACTACTAGCAGAAATAAGCTCCTTAACTAGTGTGTAGTTTGTGTGTTTATTATCCTCAACAACTGATGGTTTCATTTTACTTTGAATGCACAAGGAAACAAACAGCTGGTGAGAGAAAAGCTACACTATACAGATTTTGTTGTCATATTCGCTGATCAAGAATGTGAGTGGAGTGATGCCAAACTGCTCCAGTGGGAATGCTTATTTTTTAATTGATTTCTAGGTGGTAATTTTTGTTTTCCGGGATTAGAATTTTGGGCATTTTGCTCCTGACCCATCCTTGTAATGTTAGGACCAAAAAAAAAACACAAAAATATCCCACTTTTAGTGGAAAATGAGCACTGTCATTGTTATCACAGGGGGAGGGTTTACATGAAATCCTTCTCATTGATCAGAAAGGATCAATTAATGGTGTTTCCCTAAAGACCCACTCTGATGAAAATTGTGTTTTTGGTGTTTTTAATTTGTTCTTGTAGCATTTATTTTATGACGAAGGACACATTAGCTCAAAATTTCCTTTCTTAGTATTTCTTTATTCAAATCAATGTGAATCAGGAGCTGACAAAAAAATTCTGGAGGAAAAAAAAGAGCACATTTGTGACTTATACACTAACCAGGGCGGGCCACAAGCTCGCTGCTCCACCCTACATTGGGGAGGGGAATGGAGGCGGAGTTTCTCTGCACCAACAGTTCCGCCCACAACTCAGAGGACAATTTCTAAATGAACTCCTGCCGCTCTGCCGAAACTATGTCCTAGAAAATAACACAGGTTTTTTGGTTTAGCCTAAATCACAATTAAACGACCACTGGGAACATTACAATAAATCAAAACATGATCAGAGTGGGACTTTAACTTGACATTTTCTGTGGACAATTTCATGCACAAATTATTTAGAAGTTTCAAAATAAGAGTCATTCTAAAACAGATTAATTTTAGCTGTCAAAAATGTGGCTTTCCTTTAAATAAATATAAAAATCAGCTAAAAATGATTTAGAAAAATATTCCCTTTGTATAGTCAAAATACGTTAGGATATGGTCCTGCGTGTGCAGTGTCAAAACAACTATACATTTTCAGTTAAGTGTCAAATAGACAAAGCATTATTGCAGCATTTAGGTTGAGAAAAAATAGAATTTTTTCATTAGAAATATGGTGCCAAGAGCATAAAATTAGGATACGTGTTTACGAGTTCCAAAGCTGGTTTGCCAGCTGCAGCTGAATTTTGGTTCTTTTGCCAAACTTAGGGCTAACTGTATGAACGACTGTTCCTTCACCTTATTTTTGTCTTCATCACTAACCTATAGGACTTGCACACCAGTCACAACGGGTGTTTGTTTTTTCCATTTTTTGCTGAGTGCAATATTCAGTGGTGTATGTGAAAGAAAGCATTGCTTGCCTGTAGCTGTAAGCGTTCAAAGCATTTTCCTGTAACTGAAGTTCTTTGGATGCAGTTGTGTGTTTTTTTTTCTATTTCTTTTCACGTGCAGCAAATGACTCCGATACAGATGGGCGCCTTTGTGTGTCCCATGCTTGTCATGACGATTGTGAACTGGTTCTATTTAGATCCTAACGGTGTCACGCTTCTGTGTATAGTGCAACATAATTGAGAATAAATATTGGAAGTGTCATATTTGATATCACCAAGCGTCTGTGTGTAAGCTGTCCTGATTTTGGAGAAGAAGGTTTTACACTGCAGCGTATCTTCTGATCTTGTTAGGAGGAATTCTGAATACCAAAGGTGACTGAACGCTACCTGACATTTTTCCCTTTAGGACTAAAGATGCATACGTGAGTATTAGAGGAGCAGTGAGTGTGGGGGGTTGGGGCACTTGTGATTAGCCCTGAGTTGATCCTTCGGGAGCAGATGGTGAATGGTGGCTTACCCAGATGCCTTGAATCCAAAGCGTTAACATTAGTCCACACCAAAGAACCGGTGTATCTGAGGAGGACGGAGAAACAAAGGCTCATGACAGGAGACCGCAGGAAGACTGGTAAGGACTGAGGAGTTTCATCCTTTTGTAAAACTTCCACCTGGATGAAGCTTCATAAGCTCCTACAACTGACCATCCCTTCCAGCTTGTGATCCAAACAAGACGAGATGTTGCTGAGGAGCGTTGTTGTTCTGCTGGTGCTCAGTGTGCAGCATCTACACGGCTCTGCTCTTCCAGCTGTTTCCTCCTATGAGTTCACCGCCTTCAGGATGCAACAGTACAATTTAGGACAACAGAAGCATGGTGAGATCCACCATGTGGATGCAAGCACTCCAAAACCTTTTTAACTTTCTGACAGAATTTCCAAATTTGAAGGTTTATTGGAATGATTCTTGAGTTTTTTGTGTAAAAATCTTCCATTGGTTGTTCTCTCACGAGGTTGCCGTGGCGCTATAGTTGTTGCCGAGGCCCGTTCAGCAGATGAACCTTCACTGACTCGCCGCTGTATCATCATGAAGGTGGAAGACTTTTCTGCAGAAAAATATCTAGAAGCCCAGGGACAAAATGCTGCCGCCGTGCTGATCCTGCTGCCCAAAAATATCTCAAGCGTTCCTCACAGTACCGTACAGGTAAAAAAACTGATGAGTCACCTATTCGGCTGATCTTTCAAATCAGATTCTTTGGCCAAATCTGCAGGTTTTTAGCTAATTGCAATACACTGAGAAAAAATGGTTTAAGAATGCAACTAAAATGATAGAAATTTGTGTTGGATATTTGTGAAATAATCTGGCAATCACACATTCAATCACCTCTGCAATCACAAATGTGTTTATAATCAGCACAATTGCTTAGCAATAATTGCTTGAAATAAACCATTTCAAATACAAAAAAATCAAAAACAATCAGACCTTTTCCTGTCAGGATTTGGCTCAATTTTAAGCACTGGACCTGATTGTCACTTGAAGAACCTGCGGATTCTCCTCTGAAACCAAGCACTGATATGTTTGAAATAGTTGTCCAGTAATGTCCAAGCTTCAGCTTTTATCACAGGATTTTGGACGTTTTGTCCCAAGATGTACTGATTCATCACTGAGTCAGCACTGCCACGTTTCCCTGGAGGCTGGATCTTCTCGGCACATGCATCATTATGTTTCCTCCTCCACATTGTTGAAAAGTTCCGGTTTTGTGTCATTGCTCTGCAAAAGTACAATCCACAAACTTCTGTGGTTTGCTTCTTTGGTTTTGAGCAGAACGGAGACGACTCTAGACATACTGTTGTGTTATTGATGTGACACAGAGAACACCACTGTGTAAGCCAAAGTTCAGTGGAGCTTCTGTCTGAAGCAACTGATGCAATGAAGACACTTCCTGATTTGCAGAAATTCTTTCCAAGATGGTGGAAAACACTTCAGAACGAAACTTGAATGAAGACTTTTCGGGCCTTTAAAACATTTAAAAATGAATGTAAGTATCTTAAAATCAGTCCTATAGAATATGGGGAGCCAAAGCAGGGACCTCACAATCAGGGGGGGTGTGACCCTCCTCTCCTCCTGGTCTTGGTGAGAACTCAGACAGCAGAATTCTAGAAAAGCTGAAACACCCATTCAGATGAAAATTGTGTTTTTCATTTTTTTTTTACATGTTCTTGTAGCACCTTTCTTACGTTGAAGGACATTTATGAAGAAAATTAAGATTACAATAGCATTTCTGAGTATTTCTTTATTGAAATTGTGATAAATCAGGAGAAAAAAAAAAAGACAGTTTGTAAAAGCTTGTAGTTGTTACGTACAATCAGCGGGCCTCAAACTCTATGCTCTGCTCCGCTCTGATGCATCCACTTACAGACAAATAGATCCATGTATCTCTATCTTTCTCATCCGAGCTGGCATCTAACTCAAAACTGTACAGCTGGATAGCTCCACTGCTGCTCGCCATTTTTGCTGCACCGGTAATGGTTTGGTTGGGGTTGTGAGGGGCTTTAAGCTAGTGGGAGAGAGTGTAAACAAAGGGATGATGGGAAATGGAGGTGGGCTCACTCCGTGCCACAACTCAGAGGCACATTTTTAATGAGCTCCAGACAGTTTTTTGGTTTTGGCTAAAAGACCACGGGAAAAGCTATTACAACAGATCAAAATATGAATGGAGTGAGACTTTAAAGTCATTTCTTTGTCAGTCAACAAAATATGAAGAATTCTTGAAGATGAGGGGGTTGAAGTAGTTCATTGACGGCTATTTCTGTTTTCTCAGACTTTCATGATGAGTGAGAGTGTAGCTTTGCAGAAAGAGACCCTGATTCCTGTGTATGTCGCACCTGAAGACGAACAGCTGCTCTACATGTATGAAGAGGTCAAGCAGGCTGCAGCCGCCAGGACCTCATCCATATTTGTTCGAGGTAAAATTTAGAAATGTATCAGGTCATTTTCCATACAACTGCATTCAGAAAGTGAACTAAAAAACAAAGTTTTGATGCATATGTGCCTTCTCTTTGTTGGCAGTCCTTCGAAGTATAGTCACAGCTACAGCCTTTCAGATTTTAGTGAGCAACAATGCCCCCATCAAAGCCATCACTGACAATGCTATAGTCACGCTGGAGGTAAGTCTGAAGCTGATAGCTTCTTCATGTAGAAAATCTAGAAGTGTATTAGTTTTGGACACAATAGTCGGCTTTTAAGGGATTCTGATTTCGGCAGCATTGTTTGACCCATTTTTCAGGGTGTTCTCCCTGGAGCAGGAGAAGATGCGCCCACCATTGTCATCACTGCCTACTACGACTCTTACGGGCTGGCTCCAGTGAGTCAAATGCTGAAACTCTTGTGTTAAAATTTCAAGTCTGGTGAACGATTGTGAAGCCTTTAAGCTGAGGTGGCTCTGATGTACGGCTGTGTTTGTGTGTAAAACAGTGGTTGTCATTTGGGGCAGACTCTAATGGCAGCAGCGTTACCATTTTGCTGGAGCTCGCACGGCTTTTTCAGAAACTTTACAGCAGCTCCAGTACCAGACCGCAGTGAGTACATGCTAGACATAATGAAATACAAAGATGAGGGTCATCATCTGTTAGGTTGTTACCTTAATAACCAAATAAGACACCAATCGTCACTCCAAACTGTTGTTTCAGATACAATTTGATGTTTTCCTTGACCGGAGGAGGAAAATACAACTTCCTTGGCACCAAGAGATGGATTGAAGAGAACCTAGATCATGCCGGTGGGTTTTCAACTTTCCACAAGCTGCAAAGACTAATGTGATTAACCCACTAAAAAGTCCACTACATCAAAGAATTGACAGGAAAACTCAAATTATAGGGAATTAAGATGTTTTTTAAACCCTTTGTTGAAATCCACGAAAAGAAATTGTGCTATTATTTGCTATGCAAAATAGACAGCACGAATTGGGTGATTTGTTGGTTTTTGCTCATAAATGATGCAAAAATATTGGCATGAGTATTCAGGAAAACACAATCCTATTTAGCCACTGTTTCAAATTTAATTGGCACATTTTGTACATGGTGTAAATGTATAATAAAGACTTAATAAAAACAACAACCTTTTTGCATTCTTTCAATACAGCCAGTAGATATTACAAAAAAGAATAACAATAGATATGATATTTTCTTTATAAAGTTTTGAAAATGGGCAAAACTATTTCCCGCCAAAAGCGCTTTTGAGATTCCATGAAGGCAGATGTTTTGAAATGAGCAGAAATGATGGAAAACATGGACAGTTATATACAATGGGTTTTTAAGGAAATTTTTGATCATGCTAATGAGAAATGTGTGTATTGAATATGATATGAATGGTTATATAGGGTTAAATAAAGACTGCAATGTCTCCTGCAGAGTCAAGCCTGCTTCATGACAATGTGGCGTTCGTTGTGTGTTTGGATACCCTGGGTAAGAGTGATGAGCTCTTTGTGCATGTGTCCCGTCCTCCAAAGCCTGACACTCCTGTGCACTCTTTCATTCAACAGCTGGAGGAGGTAATTAGTTTGACAGAACAAATATGGACCTGTCAGTTTAAATGGTCTCATGTCCTTCTGCTTGTTTGTTTTCCCATTTAGGTGGTTTCTTCTAGATTTTCCTGGGTGAAGGTGGGATTGGTTCACAAGAAGATAAATCTTGTTGAGTCCACAATTGCCTGGGAGCATGAGCGCTATAGCCTCCGAAGGATCCCGGGCTTTACCCTGTCTCACCTGGAAGATCCCAAATCTGCGCTCCGAGGCTCTATACTTGACACAATGTAGGCTAAGAATCCTGTTTGGAGCATTTATGGTTAAAAAACAAACAAAAAAAGATGATCTACAACTGTTGATGTGAACATCACCTCTCAGGTCACAGGTGGATTTCAGGAAACTCAAGCGAAACGGCCTCATCATTGCAGAAACACTGGCGCGGTTTATGTACAATCTCACCGACAAGGTAAACAAGTCAAGAAAACACAATAAAAATCTGCACACAGGAAGATATAACTGTCCCGTTTCCAATGATTTTGATATTTCTTTGCCTTCAGGGTTCACCAAAGGATGTGCAGGTTTTTAAAGGCCAGCTGGTGAGTTCCAGCTTTAGGTGGACAGTGTGCTGCCCTCTGGTGGTCGATTTAACACATTACACTCTGCTTGCGTGTTCAATGACCCAACTAAAAGAAATCTTGGGAATTTTTAAAACGGACATTTCAGTCAACCAGATGCTAATCTAAGCATATATTTTAGTGAGAAACCATTTAAGGGCATTTATCTCCTTCTCGTTCTTGTTCTCATCGCAGGACTTCCAGGACAGCCGTTTGTCCAGTTTGATGTCCTTCCTGACGTCGGTCCCTCGGGCCACCCAGCTGCTGGACAAGGAGCAAAGTCAAATTTTGATGGTGAACTCGCTGGAGCACGAGTTCAAACGTTACCTACAGCAGGTCCACAGACACACTTTTCGACAGGACAGAAGGTGAACACGAAGACCAAAATGCTCCTAAAAACTGACAGAAAACAGAATGAGGATGACTGGGATTTTTTCATGCAGGGACCCTGATGTCAGCTTCTTTGATCAAATGAACCAACCGATTGTGATGTACAGGTAATTATTGGAGCTTCTATATTTCTGTGCCAGTGGAGAATTCCCAGAGTCTCCAGGATTTTTCTTTCAGGGTGAAGCCGGCAGCTTTTGATCTGTTCCTGGGTGGATGCATCACAGCGTATTTGGGGATTGTTTACTATTCAATCCAGGTCTGTCATTACAATCTTTGATATTATTCCCCTACAAATCATTCAAAATATAATGACATCATTTGTTGTTGTTGGTTTTTTTTTGGCAGAATTTTGGTTATCTCTACATCAAATTGAAAGCTTCAGTGAAATCCAAGCACCAGTAAAAGCTTAAATCCATGGAGACAAGGACAAAATCTTTAAAGACGGATCTGCAGCACATAAAAGCAAACCACCAAGAACTGTAAACCGTTCAGAAAAAGTAACAGTAAATGAATGCCCATCTCGGGAAGCAAGCTTTCTCTTTGAATTACATATGACTGTACCAATGTTTGTACTTCTCATTTAATACAACCAGGCTTGAAACTTCGTTTGTCTAATTTAAAAAAAAAAGAAATAAAGAATTTGTGACTGAAACTTTTACATAAAAATGAACTTGGATCTGATTTGAGATGTTTCCATGACACCATGACCACATGACCTGTCTTTGTCTGATTTATACAGCTTTCCAACCACTGCAGTGGATGAACAGCCACTCACTGTCACAGATAACTCAGTGGGAGCGCTGTAGACACAATGGCACCCTACAGTGCTGGGTGAATTATTAATGCTCACGGGGCATGCTGACACTCAACACAGAAAGGTGCTGACGTTGGATTTTAAAGTGTATCTTTTCTTCTCTGGGATGTCCCACCCGCTATGACTCTTTCAAGTGAGCCAACGGCACTTCAGTGTTTTAGATGAGGGCAGCCTTTTGTCAGAGGCCCCTTGCAGAAGGGGAAGGTCAAGGATTCTAATCTGGTATGTGCGTCTCTGCAGGGGGCTAGGAGCCAGGGGGATTAGTGGCTGGGTGCTCAGGTGGCACACCGAGTTGTTCTGCTTCAGCAGGGATGCTTCAGCCTGCCCCAACACACCACATTCATCACCACTACCACAACAGCAACAGCTCAAACAGAAAGCTTATTTCATGCAGTAACTCCAGTAACCTTTTTTGTTTATAGCTGTTCATAAAAAGAATGTAAAATGCTTTTAAAATAAATGGAAAAAATTGTTTTTTATCAACTAAAATAAAAATATTCAAGAGATTTGGTGGAAAAAGGAGGTCAAAACAGGAGGAACACAGATGGAGATTAGGGGGGTGGAGCTTACAGGTGACAGGGAGGTGAAGGATGCTGTGTGGCGGATTCGAGGCGAGCTGTGGACAAACGGTTGGACGGTCGGTGATGATGGCTCCGGAGCTTTACGTCTCTATCTACAGAGAACAGTTCCGCCCTCCTGGCAGGGTGAAGAGAGCAGAGCTTCGACCCACCTCGGCCCACCGCAGGAACAATCCCCAGCCCAGGCCGGTAAGATGCAAGGCTCTCTGCATCCCCGCGGTGCAAACATTTTACACATTCAAGGATTTTGCATTGGTCTCAAAGAAAAGTAGGTATTATTTTGTCATCATTTGAAGTCAAGTAGTCTATATTTACCCAAATAACAAGGAATAACTGCAATATTCTTTTTTTTCTAATTTTTTTGCCTTTTTAGAGACAAAATATATGCACATTAAAACAAATAAATCCCAAATTTACTTAGTTTTTGTTTAGTGCACAGTTTCACATGTTAAAATGTGAAACTGAAAAACAAATCCCCTCTGTTTCCATTGGAAAATCCGCGGTTTTAATCAAAATCAAGTCACTGTAAATGATATCTGGTTTTCTCAGGGCATCTTTTGGTCTTTTTTTCACTTTTTACCTCCCCAGGACTTCTTGTTTCCTCACCCTCTCCAGTCAAACTACAGGCAGGCCCGTTCACTGGTACACCCACTGACCTCTGCAGACCCCAGCCGGCCCCTCTTCCCTCCTGTGACACATTCATCATTGCTTAACCGTACCGATGAAACCCTGTCAAACCCAGAGAATGCAGGCAAACTCCAAAGCCTGCCCTCAGTCAATGAAAATCGTGCACAAGATGCGCCCTCTAGTGGGAGATTGCGGACTCGACACCCCAAGGAGCCTCCGGCTGAAATCCAGTTTAAATCGATTTTGAGGTAATCACAAACATAATGGCAAATCGCATCAGCTTTTAACTTAAAGATGACTGCAATCACACACTTATTTGAATGGATTGTCATTGCAGGACAAATGATAATCTGAGGAATTCAGCACTGGAGCTCAGGCAAGCAAACAACCTTTGAACTTTTCTCGAGGCCTCACAGCTGAGAAACCACGTGGGCTTCTGCAAGTCTTATCAAAAATAAATGTATTGATTTCCACAGGCAAAAAGCAGGATCTCAGATTCAGACAAGGCCCCAAACCAGCTACCTTCCTGCAGCCTCTCGCTGTTTTCAACGAGCGCAACGCAAGTGTTGCTCTAACGGCACCTTGGATTACAGGTGCTCATGTTACACCCCTTTGACTTAAAAAATATATAGAACTGTGTTTTAACACTGTGGTTTCTCAACAGTGGTTGCAACAGCTGCTTCCATGTTGTGAGGCCGTACCAAGTTGGATACTACAGCATCCACCCAGAGTTTGTGTCCGAAAGCCTTTATTAGAGCCACTAGAGCGGCATTCCCATCAGAATGAGAGACTGATGAGCTTTTACTGCGCTGATTGTGGAGCTACTGTGTTAGGAGCCTCAATGCTAATGTCAAAAACTTTTTTAGTTGTTAATCTGCAAAAACTTTCATTTAGTTTTAACTAAATAATCAAGAAGAAAAGCCTTGGTGTGCTGAGTCTGAGTTTTAAACTACTAGTACTACAGTACAATACAACTTCTTTGAAAATGAGAGATAACTCCTCTTCATTTTCTTCTTCTTTGGATGAGCAAGACTGTTTGAAAACTACAACTATGAGCTATGTCTGGAGTGATAATTACTCCATATAAATTCCCATCATGAAAACATTGTGTGCTTTAACCCTTGTGCTATCCTAGCACTTTAACATTGGGAGTTGGGTCATCTAGACCCCACAGGACACTGGGCTGAACCTTTTTTCTTCAATGATTTGTGATCTTCACTGGTATACATGGATAACATGAAATCCTCTTTACCTTTATCCACCTTTGTCATGCTAGGGAGAACATGTCAATGTAAGGGTGGGGTCATAGTATAGCACAAAGGTTGAATGACAAAACTGACGAGAAAAGAAAATCAAAATTTTTGAGTTCTCTTTTTTGTTTTGTTTTGTTATAGGCCTATACATTTTGCAGCCTTTCAATTACTATTAAAAATTATTTTGAAAAAGTCACACTGTTTCAAACTGATTTGTTGTGTGAAAAAATATAGAGTTGTATATGATAGTGTAAAAATATTCTGATGTGGTTTCAGGCCTTTAAGGCTTGTGTCCAACCTCATACTGTTTTCTCGTGATCTTTTGAAAAGGATTTATCACTTTTGTGTTTATCAGTTTCTAAGTTGCTGTCTCTGCTAACATATGTCTCTAATGGATCTTCTTTGGACTAAAAGGACCCCAAATTTATTCCCCCAAGTTTCTTCATTGAAGCTATTTTCCACAAATTACATGTAAAATAAGTCATTCTTGTCAAAGTTGGGGCAGAACAAAATTTTTGAATATATTCACAAAATAAAAACATATATTTGCCCTTAATCACAACTTTCTTGTGTTATTAAGTTCCAGTCACACTGTTTTTTAAAATCTAGTTTTATAACTTCACTGCCATCATTAACTATTTATTTATTTATATGTTTGTTTATTGTTAAAAATTCTGTACTGTATTTAGATTGATTGATTTATTTCCCTTTTATTTAAATATGTTTTTGATCATGCACCAAGTGAGGCGCACTAATTTTTTCTAACCAAAGACTACATTTCCCGTCTCGCGGAGGCGTGTGTTAGGCGGAGGCGCACCAACCAGCGCTTTGATTTCCCTCCGGGGGGGTTTTCTTCTTTGCGAAGAGTGGGAGACTCACAAGAAACACTTTGTACTTCTTTGGAAAGCCGCGCTGACCGGTGAGCAAACTTTGTGTGCTTTTATTAAATCTGACTCCTGTTTGGAAAACTGCATTTGCAGAGACAGTAATCATAGAGGCTCGCGGACCCCATGTTGCCCCCCCCCCCCCCTCCGTGTTGTGTTTTTTCGCACCAGCCTCAAGTCAACAAACTTGGGTTTCTCACGTCGTTCTCCGAAAACAGTCAGTGTAGCCGACGCATTTATACATTGCTGCATATGTGCGTGGTTGTTTAGAAAGAATGTTAAAAATTAGTAAAAGTTTCTGTCTCCATTTTTTTCTGCGCTTCTAGTTTATCATTGGTTTTCCTTCTTCTGGATTTATTAGACTGCACGACCTGACTGACATTCGCGAGCTGGAACACGCTGCAGCCTGGAGAAGGAGCACGAGACCACAGATCAGCACTTTGATGTTTATTTAAGATCAGACGATAAAAAAAAGACAAATCAGCTAATTTGAACCCATCAGTACAGTCCTGAATAAAGATGTTGCCAAGACAAAAACAAACGATCTAGTTCATTTTAAAATGGTTTAATTTTGTTGCTTTCATTGCAAATTTGATTGCAAATGTTTTGCTTGACTTGAAAGTCTGTTATTCCGATGTCTTCATCATCATGAAGGAACAGTCACCCTAAAGGAAACTGCAGGCTTGCTGACTTGTTTTGGTCATTCATTGTTCTGTGTGGTCAGCATGTGGGCTGTTTTGAAACCACCTCAGAAGTTGAATAGAGGTTGCGGGTTTCTGTTAATGCCCCTGAATTTTTTTCCCCAGTTACTCATAATCTAATTTGCTTGGTTTACTGAATCTGTATCTGTAACTTTTTCTTGTTACACTAGTTTTTTCTTGAGATAATTAGCCTCTTCATCACAGCAGCAGCTGATGTTGATCATTAAGGAATCAATGGTTTCTTTTTTTATAAATGAACTGGGTTCTTACATTATTGTCTTGGATGCTGAACAGAATCTATACTAAATCCATTCAAAATGAGTCCATCAAATAGCCAAACACCAGCCAGCGTTGTAATAATGGATCCTTGCTGGGGCTTAGCTATAGTCAGGACTGGTCTGCAAAGAGGTTTGGTGAGGGGAATTGAACTGCTCATGCTGAACTATCAAATTTACTGCGATCAACGGGTTCACACTTTAGGAAGGAAGCTGGTATTTACTCCCAAGCACGTCTGCTTCTTCATTCTCTGGTTGGGGGATTCATTTCTGTGTAGAGTTTGGGGGACTCTCTTCTCTGTATTGCTTGAGTTTGTTAGTACAGTAGTCACAGTTGAGCACAGCCATCCTGGCCGTGTCCAGTTTGGTTCGTTGGTCTTGATGGAGCACAACGTTTAGCATTCTTTCCTTTCCCCCTTAAGCACTGGCAGAGGTTTAAGGCTGAAATCCCCTTTTCTGTTTTGTCTACTGCCTTACATACAAATGAGTAGTTTGTAGTTGTAAATGTAGTTTTTGAGGTTACTGTTGAAAACATCCACTTTGATTTGTTTTCCTAAAACCTCAAAAACATCTTGGACGTTTAGGATCTGACTACGTAAAACCTTCAAAACAACAATATTTGCTTTTATAGTGTGGTAGATACTGCACAAATGACGTAAGGAAGGTCTAAAATAATAGAACAACATGGGTATATAGAATGTGCTTTTATTTTTCCTGAATTCTTCATACACTGGTTGCATACTCAGATGTTTTATCACATGTTTGTACACTACAAATACAAAAATCAGAAATACATGTTGTTTTAATAATAATATAAACTGTGAAAAACAAAATTTAATATCTGAATTTAAATGTTTGTTGTCTTTTTTCCATGACAGGGAAGCAGAACAGAGGTCAGGACAGCACCAGAACCCAGTACTAGGAGAACCTGCTAGACATTTTAATGATCTGAAGAACGTCACTGCAGGGACTTTCCCTCTGAGCAGCACAAGTTATGTATCAGGTGGTACCAGGAGGAGCAGGGGGAACAATTACTGATGTCATCCCCAAGCAGAAGCACACCAAGGACACTAGGTCCTTAGTTGGGGCTGGAGTAATCGGTTTGATTCTGGTAATAGCAGCTGTAACGGCCTGGTGCTACTACATCGCCTCTCTACGTAAAGCTGAGCTATTAAAAACACAGCTGCTGGATCTGAATAAAGATGGATATATTATTCGCAACCAAGGAGGCTCCATTGTTTTCAAGATGGATTTCAGGTTGGTACTTTTTGCACTATGGTTAAGTGGTTGCAATGGGATGTACTTGGGTTTGCTTGTAGGGATTGTGTCAATAAAAATACAAATAAATCAATTGCCTTTCAAATCTCAACAGATCTGGGACCCTTGATTTGGACTCTTGCTCTAAAGACGGAGAGGTCCTCAGTTGTGACCGAACCACTGACCGAAAACTTAACTTCTTCATTATAACTGTGCGACCAAAGGATCCAGTGCAGTGTTACCGTGTACGCTGGGAAGAACTGGTTCCAGACATTCCTGTTGAGCACGCCATGACTTATGAGTTTGGACATTGGTATGGAGGTGCAGTGACAGCCAATCAACATTGGCCTATTTCTATTTCTGGCCAGCAGGCTCCCAAACCCTTTGTTACAAATGACATCTACTCGAACCGTAATGAATTTGGAGGAATTTTGGAGAGTTACTGGCTTTCGTCCAACGCCACGGCCATCAAGATCAACAATTCTGTTCCGTTCCATCTAGGTTGGAATGACACGGAGAAGACCATGTACTTCCAGGCACGATACAATGACAGTTCCTTCAAGCCAAATCCAGGCGAGGCACCAGTCGCCGAACTAAGCTATCGAGTTTGTGTTGGCTCAGATGTGACATCCATACACAAGTACATGGTTCGCCGATACTTCAACAAACCCTACAAGGTACCTGCTGTAGACATGTTTAGACATCCTATATGGTCAACTTGGGCTTTGCATAAAAATGATATTGACCAAGAGAAACTATTGATGTATGCTGCCAATATCAGCAAATATAACTTCAACTGTAGTCACCTTGAATTAGACGACCGCTACACAAGACACTATGGAGATTATGAGTTTGACCCTGTCAAGTTCCCAAACGCCTCAGCCATGTTCAGTAAACTAGAATCATATCGATTTCTGGTCTCACTCTGGATTCACCCTTTTGTTAACTATGAGTCAGAAAACTTCCACACCTGTGTAGAAAAGGGCTTCTTCGTCCGAGAACCTACAGGTCGACTGCCAGCTTTGGTACGTTGGTGGAATGGCATTGGTGGCATTTTGGACTTTACAAACCCAGAAGCCCGTGATTGGTTTGCTTCTCAACTACGTTCACTGCGTACAAAGTACGGAGTTTCCTCTTTTAAATTTGACGCAGGGGAGACAAACTACCTACCTTGGAAATTTAGTACTAAAATTCCCATTCGGGACCCCAGCTTCTTTACTCGACGTTACACTGAAATGGCTATTCCTTACAATGATAGAGCAGAGCTCCGCAGCGGTTACCAGTCACAGAACATATCCTGCTTCTTCAGACCAATTGACAGAGATTCTGTATGGGGCTATGAACTTGGTCTCAAATCTCTTATTCCCACTGTGCTAACCATCAGCATTCTGGGATATCAGTTCATCCTACCAGACATGATCGGAGGAAATGGATATCTGAACCATACAAGTGGAATCCGTGCATTACCTGATCGAGAACTCTATATTCGTTGGTTGGAGCTGTCAGCCTTTATGCCGTCCATGCAGTTCTCTATCCCACCTTGGGAATATGACCATGAAGTTGTTGAAATTGCCCAAAAGTACACAGCTCTCCACGAAAGTATTGTAGCACCTCGGGTTCTCGAGCTGGCAAGTGAGGTCCTGCACACAGGGGACCCAATTGTACGTCCGCTTTGGTGGATTGCTACAAGCGACGAGACGGCATACAAAATCGACTCCCAGTTTCTGATTGGGGACGATCTTATGGTAGCTCCAGTTCTAGAGCCCGGAAAGCAAGAGCGTGACATCTACCTCCCTGCTGGCCACTGGAAAAGCTACAAGGGGGAAAGGTTTAATATCGAGAAGCCACTGCATCTTACCGACTACCCGGTAGACCTAGATGAAATAGCATACTTTGTTTGGGTGAAGTAATGAGAAAAAAAACAACTAATTGTCTTAGAATGCAATTAGTCTTCAAGACAAGCCTCCCTTTTCATATCAGCAGAAAAATGTGAACGAAGTTCTGTTAGAAAAAGAGTTTTGATTAGCATGATATACTTTTTTACTCAAAGAAAGGTTTTGTAACAACTTAAATCCACAAATGTGACAAATATGCATAAAATCCTGCCTTATCATCATTATTATTATTTTTTTCTACTTAATTAAGACTCGCGAATGCTGCAAACTCTTCAACATTTTGCATGTTAAGACATTGCTATCAAATTCTCTGTTAATGAAAAATCAAAACTGTCCATATTTATTCACTGTAGGGTAATGATAAAAGGTAGAGAGTTGAAGATCTGTAGCATGAAGCGATAAGGCAGAGGCTTTAAAAAGCCAACAGACCGCTCTCTTGTTGTTAGGCAGCATGACTGTCATATTTGAAACATTAACAAGTGCTGGCCCCTCTGGGTCGTTGTAGTTTAACAGAAGATGTCTGTGACAGCAGATTTCTGGGAATGTGCTTTACAATAGGAGGAATCCTGCCAAGCAAGCAACAGTTTTGTTTGTGCTTCTTTAAGCTGTATGCATTTAAAGCTGTAGGGAAAAAGGGAATAACCATTACGTTTTTATATATCTTGTGAGTCTTAACAGCAAAGGTAGCTGTAGCCAAATGACAGATTCTGGTCTACACAACATCTTTCTAGACCATTCTACTCCTCCGTTCTTGATAATACATGGCTCACATATCTGCACTAATGCTTGCGGATAATTAATATTTGCCATTTTTGCTCAGGTAACTTCTTCCTCAGACATTGGCGTGTTTGAAAGTCTAGTAGGGTCTGGTTTTCATTTTTATTAATGCCTTTGAATGCAGCCAAATGTTAGTAGTACTATAATGTCTTATAAAGTGACTGCAACATTTAAAAAAATGCAAGCTTCTCTGTTTAATTTTCTTTTTTTCAAATGCTTTCTTAGGGTGTAAATGAAGCTTCATTTGGAATGTTGGTTTATTTATTTGAATTCTTACATTTTTGTCTGCTATTTAACATGCAGTGCCACAGTGTCTTTTTATTAATCTCGTTGAAATAATTCAAAAGCTGAAAGTAATCACCTAAAAAAGGAAGCTGAAGGTAATGCCACTTCCTGTACCATTACCACAGCATCGGATGTCAGTCAAAAAGATCTTAGTCTTTGCCAGTGTTCATCTTTTCTGGTGTTTTTTTAAAATTTAATTTCAAATGAATACACACGAGGGAAATACAGGGAGCATGAATTTGTGACACATAATGCCAGGATAGGCTTTGTTTTTACACCAAAGGGAAATTTCCCCAATGATGCCCCTCTTTTGTTAGATTTTTTTTTAAAATTGATTATAGAAGTTGAGAGGAATTCTGATTTTCCAATTGGATGGGAAAAATTCCACTTATTGTCTACTTAATGTACGTTTTTTCAAATTTATTTTATTTTAACCAATTATGCAGCCTCATAGTTGCACTTCAATTTGTCCCTCGGACCTCATTTATTTGTGCCCATGACATCAGATCAACACAACATCCCTATCTATTAATAACAGTTCAGCTCAGCATTTTGGATGAGGGAAGAAGCTATTTCTGTGAGGTGCTTTACTGCTTTACGGCAACTCAGATGGACTGCTCCCTGAACGGAAGGTTTCTCTTATTTTGGTCCTTGCCACTCAGTATGTTTCAGTGTGTGTGCGCTATGTTTGCATGCGACAGACAGGTTTTGTCAAATGTTGATGCTATTTTCAATAAATGCAATAAATAAAGATGAAGTATCCCTTTCTTAACATTTATTAAAAATCTTCAAGGTTGACAGTAAGCTCATTAAGGTGGTACGTTTGCTTCATGGACTAACATTGGAAAGCAAGACTCTTCATTATCCTCACAAAGGTTCAGAAACTCCAAACTTACTTTTTATCGCCAACAAAAGTATATGGCTGTAAAATTGATCGATGGATGTGAAATTTATGTCGGCCAGCTGCCTGTGGAATCAGTGAGCCGCTAACGACCTCTAACCTCTTGCGAACCAGCAATCCACAAAAAGTTATGTGCCAATCGGTCCAGCATCGAAAGAGATGCCCTTGAGGGACTTTTCCAACTACTTTACACCTCGCTCATTATGAGACAATTATGACAAGGTGATGAAACAATTGTGCGGGTTATTTGGAGACTGTGGAGATCAATAAATCATCTGCTGGTTCGTGACGTGAGGCAGGAGAGCAAACGATGGGAGTATATTTACCAGACATCAAGCATAAAGATAACGTTTGTAGACCGGCAGACTGTAGCACTAATATTTATTACAGTTACCCCATTAAACACGGTTGTTCTTCCTGACTTCAAGAGGCCTGGCATCTCCATTCCTCATGGCTGCAGTCAATCTTTCATGTTTGGGGGGAATTTATTCCATTTCACAACTGTGGGATATGGTTCAGAACTACTGCACTTTATCTGCAGATGTCTCATCTGTCTTCAAAATTGATCTTGACTTGCAGCCTGTGCGGAGAGGACATACTTTCATTGATTACCTGTCTGAGTGCAGCTGAAATCAATATTATTTGTCAGTGTGCTCCCTGCAATCATATTGTTTGGTTCTGCTCAGCTTTTCATAGACTGAACCGATAATTTATGTAGGATCTTCAAAAGCCCCAGAGTGGAATGGGAGACGGGAGGGAGAAGGACAGAGAAAGGGAAACAATGACAGTTCTGCACCAAAATAGAGCCTCAATGGATTCAAGGGCCACAAAGTTTGCATGAGAAAATGGCAAATACAGTTCAAGATAAACACAAGGTCGATTTATTACATTTCTTTACTTGGTTACAGAGATAACGTTAGTGGACTCCAAATTCTTTCACTTTAACCAACTTTGGCAGCATTAAAGTCCCTTTACATTCTCTCCCACTATCTTACAGTCCCTCACACCTCCAACCTCACATGACCATTGCAACATAAATGTTGAGCAATATCGGAGCAATCCAGCCGAACAGTTTAGAGCCAGATGCCATCTCAGACGAGGAAAACAAAGACGTACATGGTCTAGTCGTCTGCAAGTGGGTGCATTAGAATTGAGCGGAACAAGGGGCTTGTGGCTTGCCGTAGAAGCTTCTAGGTCACAACTACAAGCTTTTTCAAACTGCATTTTTTATCTGCTCCTGATACACAACAATTTGAATAAAGAAAAACTCAGAAATGCATTTTAAAGCTTAATTTTCTTTACATATGACCTGCATCATCAGAAAAATGCAACAAACACAATTCTTTTTAAAGTTGTTTTTTTAAGTAATTGTTTCAGTGCTATTTTTATCATCACTTTAAATGCTTTATTTGAATAAAAAATGTAGGTGTGTAGCCTGAAGTTATCATAGCCAATAGACTGAAGGGTAAAAATCAAGAATACTGTTCAAAAAAAAAAAATTCATTTAAAAAAACAGCTAAATTTTAGGTCAAATTTGACTTAACCTGAACTCTTATAAGGCCATGCCATACTCCAGGTTTCCAGAAGGGTGCAGTGTATTTTCACAGATGCTTTAGCTGGCATGTCAGTTGACCGCCGTCCAGATGTTCTGCACACACATGCACTCACACAGACTGTCCCTCTGAGCAAGACATATAACTGGCACATCATTTCCTTCTTCCCGCTCCACCTGTGAGCCCACCTGTGTGTCCATCTGCAGAAGAGAGATGCCAGTTGTTCTGGTTAGGAGCCACTGTGTCTCAAGTACCTATGCACATCTCACACTAGTGTTAAGACTTCAGTGTGCTTTTGGGTTTCAAACACTCTACAGAGTTCATTAATGTGAAACCAGCTAAACTCATAGCTCTGATTCACTTCATCTAGTGAATACCTGCATTTTAGTAAAATACTGTATTACATTTATAGTTTGTAAAATATCACTGAATTGAACTTAATATGATTAATCTTTATTTGTAAACGCAATGGTAGGTAAGAAGAACAATAACAAAGAAGCTTCAATTGTAATTAATAAAAAATGCTTGTTGGAATCCTTGGAGCTGAGTGCAGAATGAGCATTTATCCCAGATGACCACCAGGGAAATAAAAGCTCACGGCCGTCTCTAGTGTTGATGCGAGAATCTTCGTCCTTAACCTGGGATTTTCACCGCGTAACTGGAATGACCTCGCATCTGGTGCTGCCACGGCTTGTCTGACAGGAATATGTCCGTCCTCGCTTGGTAACAAATGAACCCAACTCTCCGGAGACTGCTTTCGCATCTGTTTATTTATTTATTTATTTTTTTACCTGTCTGCTCAGTTCACTCTATCAGGTTCAGATTCTTCTGCAGCCTTTGTAGATTTCAGAGCCAGCCTTAGTCGTTTTAGGGACAAACCCAACATTCTGTGTCTTAAGGAAACATTGTGAGGATAAAAAGCAATGTTTCAGTCAAAGGGTTCAATGTTACTTTAATAAAAAAAAAACATTTATAGTATGTTTCTCATCAATCTTAACCTCATGAATGATTTTTTTTTCCAACATATAACTTATAGAATTATTGTTTTATCCCTTCAGACATTTGAAAAAATATAGCTGAAACCCCAATGCATAGTTTAAAGCTAAAATAGGAAATAAAACAGTAAAAAAAAAAATACAAAGTACAAAGTATTCAAGTGATTTTTTCTCTCTGATTGCTTCTAAAAATGGACATTGCAGTCTTTACACACAAACCAGAAAAGTAAACCAAAGTTAGAATATTTGCCTTCACTTCACCCTCCTTGCTTCCGAGCAGAAATCCTCTCCAGCACATTATTCAACATCGGAAGTAAGAAACAGAAGCAGAGATGGATGTAAACTGCAGCTTGAGTAGTACAGAGAAGTGCAGGGTGGTAAATCTTATCTGCCGTTTTGCAGTAAAGCTGTCTTAAGTTTTGGGTTTACTGTAGGATAATGCATTCAAGTGAGCCATAATCTAGTGAAAAGTAATGTGATATAAGACAAAGATGACAGAAAAGCTGGAAGTCTCACAGCATGGAAGTTGTTGACCACAGACGGGTCCATCTGTGAGGGGCCGGACGGAGCATAATTGAAACACTGGATTGTGGCTTCAAGGCTGTTTGATTGATACTGTTTTAGAACCCTCCTGTCCTGTCCGAGCACGTGAGGTCTACCTGGGGAGAAACTGGGGGACTGGGAAAGGTCCTGGGGTGGCTCATCCAAGTTTTTCAGAATAATTGGTGTCATCCATCAAACACCGCATTTAACGAATGCTAACGCAGGCCTGGCCAACGAAGGATTCATATATAAGGCAGCGAACTGAGAAACGTGCGGAGTGTAGAGACTGCTGAAGGTCTATCAATCAGCCAGTCGGCTCCTTTATTTAACAAGCGAGGCCCACAGACCCTGAGGGCCCCACTTCATATTCTGGCTGGTTGGACATGCAGTCTTGCCCTGGGAAAAAAAAAAAAAAAAACAGGAAAAAGAGGGAAGGTAGGGATGAGGGGGTGAAGGAAATAGGTGCACAAAGGGGTTGAGGTTGGGAGGGGGGAAGGATTGAGCGGTTGGAGGGTTTGGCCTGTGTTCCTTGGCGCAGCAGTGCGCTTCATCTTCTCAGTGCATGGGCCTGGAACTGGGGCTTGATGGGATTTTTCAGCCCTGTGGCCTCCGCTGTCCCAGCATCCATCTGGAGCGCTGCCGTGTGCTCAGCGGAGAGCCAGACAGTCAGCCACACAGCCGTAAAAGAGCAGCCCACGGGCCAGGCAGCACCACCGATCTAAAGCTCGCTGCTCTGTTCAGTGGACAGGCCAACATTCGGTGCCACACATTCCTGTCAGAGACACAGGCTGATCCCTAAAAGCCGCCATGTGCTCAATGGAACAGAGGACACTGAACGACAGCCCACACACAACCAGCAACTCCATTAAAGCTTGGAACGAGATGCAGACCCTTAATGGCACAGAGACCACCTCCCTCTTACTTTCATTTGATCTCTCTTTTTCTGCAGACTGCAATGGCATGGCACTTCTTCCCCCATTGTGTGACGTACTTTTTTTTTCATACTACTTTCACACCGGGCGTGTGTTGCATGTTCAAGAATCTGCTAAATGTACATTCTTGAACACGCTCTTAGCTTAAGGCTACGTACACACTGACCTCGGCAACTGGCGTTCGATAGAACGATTCTAATGAAGAGTTTATGTAAACGGCCATGTATCCTCGTTTCAGGCTTGTGCATTCAAAACGTGTCAGCAGGTGGGGCAGAGACTGATCAGTTGCATGATTTAGGAGTTATTTTGCATGTTTGCTGTGCTGTGTTTCACAAACTTTTTGCATGCTGTGAGTGGACACGCCTCTTGATTAGCGGCACCTGCTCCTTATTGAGAGGGAAATATAAGGGATCAGAGGAGGGAAACAAACAGAGAAATACATTGTGAGTCCTCTTTGGTAGTATCACGTGTGCTCTGACCCAGTTCATTCTTTCATTTCAGCAATAATCTAATATTCCCTATTTCCATTCCACATCCAAACCTACATTTACACAGGTTTACAAAGACCTTGAATGTGAATGTGGCGTTAGACAGGGGCAATGATTCTGTTGCACTTCCAGCTTTTCTGAAAAAAACATTCAGAAACTTAGATTAATGCAACACAGAGCAAACAAGCTAAACTACAACACTGAAATAACATGGTAGAAAATGTAAGCCCAAATAAGCAAAGACAATTATTTCTGCTCCTGGTTATTGCATCCAATTTTCTGTGCACTCCAGGGAAAAGGGAAAAGAAAATAATGGATTGATCCTGTGTGCTCTCTACAGGTGCTGAACAGGAACGAGACCCTGCCTGAAATAACCGATCCAAGTGTGGTCAGAAAATGTTTTTGTTTCACCTCAAGGCTGCGCTGCATCATTACCATATCTTTCTCTCTCGACGACAGTAAATTCAGTGAATGCAGCCCTGTGGCGGGCAAGGTGGATAGACGGCAGACTGTATGAATAAACAGTCTGAGGGCGCACTGTGGCCCCCACCTGCCCACCATCAATTAATATTACAGCGGCCACTGGCAGCTTGATCGTCCTTTTATAGGTTCATGAAATGATCAAACATCTGCTCATAAGCATTATATCTAGAGGTGTGTATGGGTCACCCAAACCACAACAAGTCCTAACTATGTTTATATTTTATTAACGGCATGAGGGCAGATCTCCAGAGAGGTGCCGTTATTATTCAAGGTTTGTTTTTTGTCTGGTCAAGCTCAACCCAGATCACGTTCTGCTTTTTTTTTTCACCATTTAAAGCTCAGCCGAAGGAATTCAGTGGAAAAAGTTGGGGCCAGTAACAGGTATGGCAGCTGTTGTGGACAAAGGTTTCAGAAGTCTGGTCCATGGAGGGAAGGAATAGATACTCCGGTGGTCCAAGGTTAATGGTGGCTCGTAACAAAATGGATTCAGTGCCAGGGGCCTGCTGTCAGGTGATTTGACATGAGAGAAAGGGGACTATCCATCTCCTGTTGGCCCCTCTGACCCGGCCCCTGACCATTCTCTGCAGCTAAGAGGTGCCAGGTGTAATGCTATTCTCACCTGCACAGGCCTTTGGTTAGCTAGCCGGCTGTCTTAAAATTCCCCCCCACTGCTGGAAGAGAGTCCCGTCACTTCACGCTTGACTGACAAAATAAAAAATGGAATTGAAAAATTGCTAAGAACAACAAGCTTTAGCTATTACAGCCTATTCCTACGCCGGGTTTTCTGTGTCAAACACATCTCCAAAACAACTTCTTTGTGCAGAATTCATCTCCTGGAAGCCTAAACTTAATATGATTTTAAACTCATTGTTGTTCAGTCAGCCTGAACACACATTCAAGCAAAATACGAGGGTTATCCAGCACAAAAACTACTTTGTGAAGTAACTTTTTGTGTGCTCTCACTCCCCGACACTGTTTCTCTTCAGGCAAATTCGGCCTCTTTTTTAAAACCTGACATAAATTCCCTGTCACAAATCCCCAAGGGGCAGGCGAGCTTGAAGGCACAAAAGCAAATATTTCCGTTTCTGATCGCAGCCAATCCCTTTAAACATCCACACTGGCTGACCGCCCTCCTCTCCACTGCTCCTGAACTAACCCCAGCACCCCAAGCCAACCATTTGTCACAAAGTAATTATAGAATTATTGATTCGCAAGCAATTAACACCTTTCCTCTCTGTTTTTTTTCCCAGTGTCCTTCGTACCCACATCCGCCCCGTCTTTTAATTTGAACTCCTGGACAAATAGAATAAGAGGCGAGAAAGAAGCTGTTGCAGAAACACACTCAATCCTGCTGGCATTTCCTAATTCTTCTCAGATGAACAGGGGGACGGGGACAAAACGGCTTTTCTGATTCCTGTTAAATTCTCTCCCCTCGTCTTCCAACAGTCAGGAATCTCTTTAGAGTAATGCCTACCACTACTCAAGCTGAGACGAATACATCTGCCATTAAACCTGATTGTAGACAGAAACATGCTTGTAACATTTTCCCTGCTCCAAGTGTGATAGAAACGTCACTGCTGCTGAAAACTACCAAGCTGGAACAGTCTGTTCTTTTGCTGTTTGATACTTTTTTTTAACACCTTCCTCCTGTCCAGTTTTACAGCTGCTGCAGGTGGAAGAGCTCCAGATGGACATGGAAGACTAAAAGTGTTAGAGCCTCCGGCTGGCAGGTGTCTGAGTCAGGTTGGATGTCATGGAACATCACTGCAGCAACATATGGATTGGGACAGAGGAATCCATTCCCCTTCTGGTAGGTTTCATGCATCTTTTCTTTCCTTTTTAATAGGCTCCTGACACTTGTAAATCTCCTTTTCCCCTCCTGTATAAAAATGTGTCATTTCAAAGAGGTTTAGTTGTATTCAAAGGCATTTTCAATAGCTACAATTGTCTTTAGTTTTAATCATATGAATCTCTTTCTATGTGACATTGTCAGTGGTGTTTGTGGAGGTGACTGGGTAAACTGGGTCACAGCTCTGATTTTAGTGCGCCACCACAAAGTAAAAGCACCAATAAATATTAATGAGACTCTATGGCAGGATAAGAGACAAAATTTCTTATTTGGAGCTTAGCAGTGAAAAAAAAAAAACCCACCTGACTTTTGAGATTTCCTTTTTTCCCTCTGCTTTTTCCAAAATAATTTCTTTCCATATAGTTGACTGAGGGGAGGGGGGGGGGTTGTGTGTGTGTGTGTGAGCTTGCCTGTGTGTGTATGTGTTGTGGTGGAGGTTGTGAAGGTAGATCTCGATTGCAATTCATGTCATGGATTGTTTTTCTCTTCTGCTTGGGGAGGTTGATGATCATAATTTCAGCTCTGATGACAAGGTGAGGGAAAGTGATGCAGCAAAGTTTAGTCACGAACCTTGAAACAATTCATCAAATGAGCGATGGTGTCTTAATGAGGCGTGGCTTAAGTTCTGGGACATTACTGGGTGCGATGAGCTTTATCCAGTGTGGATCCTTTGACAAGACTAAATATGTAGCCACAAGGGGGCCCAGGTCTGGGTCCCCCCTGTGCAGGTCCCCAGCCCGGATAAAATACAGGGTTGTGTCAGGAAGGGCATCTGGCGGAAAATAATTTACTCCTGTCTCCAACTAACTGAAGTTGACTCGCTCGCCTTTTTTTCGCAAAATGAACACCACCATATTGAAGCCTGACAATGTCAGTGAGTGGTGATTGGTCCGAATCAATCTGAGTCATCATTTTTATGGCAACTGCTCTCGCCAATCAGGAGTGAGCTTGTTGGAAGTCCACAGCCCTACCCCTTAAAGGCGAGGGACATTGGACATTGCAGATCACCTCTCCCTGTCAAAATGCTGTTGACCTTGTCAATCCTCCGTGCCATGTCCCCTGTACAGAATGCATTTAATATGCCAAATTTTCATTAATCTTCGAATGCGATCAGATCTTTGTTTTCATTCCATAATTCTGGACTCATTTGAATAACTTGCACTACAGGAAAAATATAATGAAAAAAAATTAGGCTTAACAAGAACATGCAGAGCAAGAAAAGTAATTCTGTCAAAGAGAATGACTGAGTAATAGCTGTTTATTTCTCAATAAGCCTATGGGATTTTGGCTTCTTGGAACCTGAGGGTGCTTCCTGTTTGGAACGCCGGGGGGGAGGAGTCACTCAGTGCAGTTTTCATGTACACTCAATCATTTTTAGATCTGGGGTCTGCAACCTTCAACACGTAAAGAGCCATTCTGGTCGATTTCTTTCAGACTACAAGCCAATAGGAGCCGCAGAGTCTGACTTCCCCCTTTAAAAAATAAGACACATATTTGCATTTCTATTACTGTTGCTATTATGATCAATATTACACTATTGTTTTTCATAAATAAAGCATAGCCATAAAAATACTTTTCTTTCAAAATAGTAAATAGTTTAAAACTTTTGACAGAGATTAACATGACTTCTTTTCAAAATAAAAGACACTGTACCACGTAGGTTTGTCTTCAGTGGATAGTGTGATGTAAGCAGCAATTAAAAATAATTAGTTTCTTTTATTGTTCTCTGTGACTCTCAGTCAGAAATGAGTAAAAGTGACTAACTAAAAAAATTGGAAGTGATCCTTAATTGATATTTTGGACCACATGGCGCACCCAAAATACTTGAATTTTGTTAATAGATAGTTTGCCTTACAATCTGTTGCGCCTTAAGTATGAATTCTGGTTGTGCTTACTGACTTGAAATTGATTTTCTGTGGTACATGGCACTCAAAAATGTGTCCAAAGGTTTGATTTTGACAAACTAAAAAGTCGCACCGCTTGATGGTTTGTTGGAGCATTGGGGGATTGTAGTCAGTAGTCTGGTGAAATGATATGTTGAATAAAGTTTGACTCATGTGTTTTGTTTCTTGATGTGCTGTATAGCCTGAATAATTCGTTTCATTTAAAAATTAAAAATAGATAGATAGATAGATAGATAGATAGATAGATAGATAGATAGATAGATAGATAGATAGATAGATAGATAGATAGATAGATAGATAGATAGATAGATAGATAGATGACTTTATTAATCCCACAATGGGGAAATTTCATTTATCTGTGGCAGCAACACGACATTCAGAAATAATCTATATAATATAACATCAATAAAGGACATCACAAATTACATTTATATTAGATAATTAAAAATATTACTAAAATTATTATGAAAAATTATTATCAAAAATGAGATTCTTATTAAATAAAGAAATAAATATTAAATAAATACAGCTGCAAAAGTGTAAAAAACATGCGGTCTGCAAAACATGTAAACTGTAAAAAAACATTACAAATTTTTTCAAAATACAGAAATAACTAATGAAGTTCACACCAAGAACAAAAACAAACAACTGTTCAGGAACAAAAAACAATTTAAAATTGAAAAACAACAACTACAACAAAAGTAAATGAATCAATGACTAAACAGAAAAACACCCCTGGGACCGTGGAGTGTCACTTTGACACGGTGTTGTACAGTCTGATGGCTGTGGGGAGGAATGACCTGCGGTAGCGCTCCTTCTTACACTGAGGGTGCAACAGTCTTGTGCTGAAGGAGCTGGTCAGCGCCTCTACAGTTTGGTGTAGGGGGTGGGAGGGGTTATCCATGATGGATGTCAGCTTAGCTAACATCCTCCTGTCTGCCACCTCCTCGATGGACTCAAGTGTGCAGCCCAGGACAGAGCCGGCCCTCCTAACCAGTTTGTTAAGCCTCTTCAAACACTTTATTATTCGTTAACCAGAGAGCCACAAAGCAGGGGTCAAAGAGCCACATGTGGCTCCAGAGCCTCAGGTTGCAGACCCCTGGTTTAGACACAATTACTACTTGGAGCCTCTTTAAGAACAGCATTTGCATACTCGTAATTTCTTCTTGGTAGCAAGGGCGGAACGCAGGGATCAAGCGTTTACAAATGTGGCACCAAAACAGTGAAACACTTTGTTTGCTGCTCACCCATCTGACCCTTCATTAGCTGTTTTTGAACCACACCCAAAAGCACTTTTGAGTCCTTGGGCAAAAATGTTGATCTCAGAGACATGTTATCAGTGTTTGAATTTGATAGAAAAAGAAAAACACATAGCAAAATAAACCCACCTTTCATTCAGCCAGGTTGCATTTTCTCGAAATTGAGTCATGGCACCTGAACTTGAAATCTTCTTTCTTGAAACGTTTTGCTGCTCATCTAGATGCCCTCTTCAGTCTGAGTGGTGCAGGGTTCAGTCCACATTTCTTCAATTTGATGGGAAACAAAGACGAGAAACTAGAGTATACACTTGTCTGAGGTTAATTGGAGGTTCTAAACTGCACTGAGTTGAACTGGTGTTGTATTTGCTGTGTTTCCTCCCCTAAAAAGGTAAAAATTCTCTCATGAATGAGAAAGAGTGAATACAGAAGCTGATTGTATGGAAGGATTATGTTACTTAAAACAACTCTACAAAGCAGCGCCAAACACTAGATGGCAGTAAGAGTTCTTTATATAACCCTTACTTCAAGCTCAATGTGAATATTTTCTACTCTTTCACAGTATTTCAGCTGGCCTCATTCATTATAACTATTAAGCAGTCAGGGGTAAGTTGGTCCGAAGCTTTGCGTCAGTTCTAAAGGGGGTAGCTGTTCCACCACAGCACAGCACAGGCGGAGCAGAGCTCGGTCGTAGCACAGGGTACTCCATTGATTTAAAGCAGGGTCATAAATTCAGTATGGTGCTAAATCTGGAGGCATAGGTGCTGCCTTAACAATCTGTTCACTTGTTAAAAATGAGTTTGGTGTTCTTCATACATGCTATGACTCTGTTACCATTTCAGCTATTATTAGCCTATAGTGTATTTTTGAGGCAACCAGATAGCAAAAGCAATGCTGTTCATTCATTTGTGGTCTTAAAGGATGATAACTGTTTGGTTTTGCCGTGATAACATTTAAATAATATTTACTTGTTCAGTAAGGACAGTTCTTACAATCTAGCTGTGGAGGCTGGCATCATTACTGATGAGTCTACTGCGGGGAAAAATGATGAAAGCTGTTTTTTGATTAGCAAAGTTGAAGAAAGTTATCATGCATCCTCTATTATAATTAAGTAAAGTGGGAGCTATGCTGTTGAAGGCAACAAGTTGGCTGGCAGGAGGTGTTTTGGGAGATATTAGTGAATGGTGTGAATTTTTTTTGGGGGGGGGGGGGGGGGGGGCATCAGGGGGATACTTGCTGGCATAAGCAGTGAAGGACTGCTTGGCAGATCCTGTTCCCAGTTGGGTCAGAACCTGTGAGCACAAGGTGGACACCTCTCATTGGCCCTCTGTCCCACCTGTACTCCTGCCTTCCAGGCTCTCATTTTACACATGATTAGCTTACCACCTGTTCTCCGGCTGGCCCTTGGCCTCCAGACCACTTATGTTATGACACTGTTTAGCAGTAGAAGAATTTTCGATGACACAATTTTTCCTCCAAAAAATATTACGATGCCTTTGCTTGACATAACTTTCTCATGTGTTTCTATAACTTTGTGAATAAATGGTCGGCTATAGTTTTTTTTCTTGTTCAGTCTCTATTACCTTTTAGAAAAGTCAGATAGATCACTATTCATTAGGTGAACAAGTTAATACATGAAGTGAAAAGAATTATGTGAAAAACAAACAATGTTTCATCTGATACTCTAATGTGCCTGTAGTTCCTCCCTGAACCAGCGGGAGGCACTGTTTACTATAGAATACCCACTCTGTCCAGTGAACAATTAATACTCTCATCCTACTAGCACATTTGATAAAACATAAAAAGCTGATAACGTTTTAGGAAAAATCCTTAACTCCAAGCATCTTAAAGTTAGAATATGTAGTATATTATTTCAGCTCACGCTTCAATGCTGCATGAATTGTTTAGCTTTTCAAAAACACAGTTTAAAAAAAATAATCTGATGAGTCAAATTATAGACGTAAATTTTAATTTTCAAACAAATTCTTATATTTAAATCCATTTATTTTCGATTTACAGATTCATAGTTTGAATTTGTTAGTTGCAAAAAGTGGCAGATTTGATCCATCTTCATTGAAGACATTTTCTCCTTGTTTAAAGCTGTTGTGTGATGGACGGTGGCACAGTGCGACTCACCTTGTTATCCCTGTGTAATTCATCCCGCCGGTAATACATTTATGCTCCGTCAGAGCAAAGGATTGGCTGTGACCCGTGTTGCCCTTGCCTCAGATGTTGGTAGCTTTAGACGGCGTAGACGTAAAAAAGGTTACTAAAGAGAAATGGACTTTGTGGAGAGAAAAAAAGATGCACTTTCACTTCAAATCATGACCAGTGACTTAAAAAAGGAATCAACTCCACAGATCATTCATGCTTTTGAACATTAACGCATGATATTTTAATTAATTACATAAAATACAACTTCAGTGCTTGAGTTTACCGGGTTTTTGAAAGCTGGATTTTTAAAAAATAAATAATTATAATTATGCGAAATAATGCAGCAGAACGGTATAGCTGTTCAACCTACAATGCAGTTTCTGGGTCAGCTGATAATCAGATTTCTTGAGTTTTAAAGTAGATTCTCCGTACTCCGATGGGCAGCCCGGATTCTCCCATCAGGCTGTTCAATCCAGATCAGGCTTAATTGAGCACAGGTGGGAGTTTGGCGGCAGCAAGGAAAAGAAAGGAAGAGAGGAGGTGGAGGGTGTGAGACCGAGCAAAGTTTTTCAAATCTTTGTCCCTCCTCAATTTCCATGCCTAATGAAGCTGAGCTGGAGTTAATAGTGGGTGTAATGACTTGTGACTGACTGGGCTGTAGGCTGCCGGGACGAGAAAGGGCTCAGAGTGGGTCATTGTGGAGTAAGGTGGGCAGAGGCATGCATAAAACTAACTCTGGACAGCGGAGGAAAAGAAGCTGGGTGCACTGCAGCGACCCAGAACGAGTTAAGGGACACACAGTCTGCAACAGATGTGACAAAGCTAGAAGTAGTTTTCTTTTGTACCGGTTTGAAATGCAGCAACATCTCTAGATGGGGGGAATCTGAGTTAGAAAAGCTGATTAAATCTAAAGATGTTTGCTTGATTAAAAGTCCCACTCCAATTATCCTTTGATCTGTTATAAAAAAAAAATTTCAAGGGGTCTTTTATGATTATGCTGTTTCTAGCCAAAACCAAAAACCTGTCATTTCCTAGGGCATAGTGTCTGCAGAACGGCAGTTGTTCCCACCAGGCTTGGAAACACGCGTTTGATCGACTGCTACGTACAAAATGCATGGCAACTGAATGCGCTTGAAGTCAAACCAGTTGAACTTTGACCAGTCTGGGACTCAGGAGCAGACATCATTGTCTTTGCTTATTTGGTCGTACATTTTATGCCAAATTTTTTCAACTTGGTTTTTTGCACGTTTGCTTTTTGTGGCATTAAACTAAATTTCTGATTGTTATTTTTTGAACCTGAGTTGAAAGTTAAACCAGTTGAAGTTTGACCAATCTGGGACTCGAATTTGGTAGTGACGTATGGGTAGTGTCCTTTTTAAAGCACATAAAGTGCCAACTGTTTGAAAACTGATCACGGAAGGGAAATTAATAATTGCAATTTGTGTCTAACTGGAATTATATGACACCAAGTCTTTTATGTATTGGAATAGAGATGTGAAAGAAAAAGCCTGGAGTAAGATTTGCGAGATTTGCACCGGTTAGACATTTCGCACTAAGTCTCTTCCAACCATGGGTACAATTGCTAGTATCAGACCTGTGCGAACACCATGTGCTAAAAGAGCATTCAAGAATATCTGTTTAGCGAATTCTTGAATGTGTCACAAATGCTCAGTGTATACATATCAAAAGAAATTTGCTTGAGTTGTGGGCTGTACCATTGGCACAGAGTAAGACCACCCCCCTTTTCTCCTCCCCATTATTCCCAGCTTGGAGCAGGGAGCCAGTGGACCTCCCAGTGTATTTTCTACATCACAAATAATCTCTTTTTCAAACTGTATTTTTCTGTCTGCTCCTGATTCACAGTGATTTGAACAAAGAAATACCCAGAAATGTAATTCGGAGGTTCTTTTTTTGTATATATGTCCCATGTTACTAGACAAATGCAACAAGAGCATGTTAAAAACACCAAAAACAAGATTTTCAAAGGAGTGGGTCTTTAAACCTCTCCTAGGAAATACATTTGGAAATTACAATACAACTGAAGGTTTCACATTTCCCCAACCAGATTCTTTCTTTTGCATCTTCAAGCTGGTGTCTTTTTCTGATTTTTTGGTGCACCACACAGAGAATTGAAGCTGGCAATCTCACCTGCTCTGGTCACAGTATGCCAACACTTCTGATGACACACACACGCACGCATGCACGAACGCACACACACAAACACACACACACTCCCTACCCAGATGGTCACAGATGTAGCTGTGACCATCCCCTCTCTACCAGGTGTTGCTTTATCGGTGTGTTACTTTGAACCTGATGCCATCTGCCACACTTAGCAGAAAAAAAACATTAAATATCACTGCTACACACTGATATATTTTTAAAAAGTGATACCTATATTAAACATATGTGTTCCAGTGACAAATTTCGCCTTAAATATATATATTTTTGTGAATACCTATTGGGAAAGTTCAAACCTAAATGACCACTTTTCACAAGTATAAAATCCCTCCTATACGTTTCAAAAATGTAACTTTGAAGAAATGTTATCTTTAAAGTCTATCCCCTCCTCATCCCAATAACAGAACAGCTTTCAAAACATTAAAAACCCAAGAGCGGCATTTCAAAATCTACAGACTTTGGTAAGACTGTTAAATATTAATGAATATTTGTGTATAAAAGAAAAATAACTGTACATATGTAGCTTACTGAAGGTCTCTTTTTCAAAAGGAGAGAAGACAGGACTGTTCTGATGGTGGACATAAAAGGTAATTCCAGCTTTAGTTGATTATTCATCATTAAAGATTTAAGATAACTCTAAGTTCTCTAATGCCTTGATGTAAGATCAGCTCTTTCATCGCCATAACAGTATAATCATAATTAATCACGCTCTCCAGTATCGCATTAATGTTGTTTACTTGCAAACCTGAACCCAGGACCCGAGTCACTGGCAGTGAATTGTAATAGCATTGTTTGGGCTCAGTGATCTGTCATCCCACCAACAGGTAATATGATAGTGGAGGAAACAGGATGTGCAATTAGATTTGTGCTGAACAGCGGGGCGTGTTTAACTCCATCGCATGCTTGAATTTTTAATCACAGTTGTTCTTTTTCGGAGCACACCTGCCTTGACACAGCGCCCGGAGCCTGCGAAAGAGCAAAAGGTCGACCCCTAAAAGTGATGAAGAAATAGAGGTGCTCATCACTGCTTCATGCATATTTATACCTAATTTAATTACATGTAATGAGGGGAGCCTTTGAAGTGCACGGTGCCTGTAATCAAGAACTAAGGGTGAAATTATTATTTTTTAATTTTTTATTTTTTGGTCTGCTAGATATATTTAACAAGTCTTTATACTAATTTGATATTTGAGATGTAAAGTCTGTGTGAGGCTGATCGAGTTCTTTACACAATATACCGATATAACGTAAGTTTAATAAATCAGTAGATTTTTTTCTGCTTTTTCTCCATATGGTTTAATACGACGGAGTTTAAGGGCCAGTTTAGAAGAAAAAAAAATTAATTTACGACTTTTAAGTCGTAAATTTACGAGAAAGAAATTCATTACTGTTAAATTACAAGATAAAACTCATTCAAGTTTTTTTCTGGTAAATTTACAACTTCAAATCTCTTAAATATACGAGAAACAATTCATAGATTTACGAGGAAATACACCAAAGTTTTCTGTTTATTGGAGCCTAGCTTGAAGATGAAATATGTGGAGCCTTTTGTGAAGCTTTATTTCCGGATAGGTTTAAAAGACAAAGACATTCGGAACTTTATGAAAATCAGATTATTGTCAGTGGAACCGTCTTTCCGGGGTTCAGTGTCGGTAAAGCAGAGTTTCATTTGTAAAATAAGGAGCTCAGAGACAGGTTTGGGTGTAGAGGACCGCTGCAGCCTTTATTTTACTTTTCATTCACATACCCTGAAGTTCATTTGTCACCTTACGTCATGAACCTGTCATTCGAACACCAGTGCGGAAGTAAATAGTGTTACATACGCCCCCTCCTCCAGATGAAATGTCCCATTTCAACATAAAACAACAAAGAAGAATGAAAATAGTCTGTTATATTGGCATTAGTACGTTGAAAATGACAAAAAGTGCTCCTCCTCAAACGGAAGCATCACCCGGCTGAGTAGCTCGGTTGGTAAGGTACCATGTAGGAATCCAGGGTTCGATTCCCGGAGGGGAATAAACAATGGTACTGGGGGCAATTACCATATCAATGGCGAGCAATTAACATCACTCAGTGGGGTTCCTTGGGCAAGACCCTTAACGCGACTGCCTACCAGCATGAATGTGCGTGAATGATCTCGGTGATGGTCAGAAGGACCGTAGGCGCAAACTGGTAGCCACGCCTCTACCATCACCATGTATGAATGAAGAGTGAATGAATAATGGACACAATGGAAGCGCTTTGAGGGTCTGAAAAAGTGCAGATAAATCCAAACCATTATTATTTTTATTTTTTATTAATACCAACGTCGAGATCTTGTCTTTGGTGGTGGAAGAAAGGATTCAAGTGGACAGCTGCAGGGACACCGATGTCTTCATCAAGGTGCTGCAGAGATCCTGCAAACCACCCATCAATTAATAAAACATTAATAAATTGTAAATCAAACAAATGAGCTTCCAAACATTTGGAACATTATCAGTAAACACTCAGCTTACCCGTTCAATTGAGTTTAGTCGGTCTGCTCTGCTGCTGCGCGGCGTTCACTTGCTGCTCTGTATGCTCACTTCCACTTTAATCTCGTAATTTTACTTTTTTTTTTGGTGGCCCTAAAACTCGTAGTTTAAAGCCTTCAAAAGTTGCAATTATTTTATGTCAATCAAAGTTTTGCATAAAACGTTTTGATGAACCCCAAAATCAGAAAAAAGAGTGAAGTCATGGATGTCACAAAATATTTTTATAACCAAAAAACAGTAATTGATCCCCAATATTTCATGTTATCTCCTTCAACATATTTAATATAAATATATATATATATTTCTCGGAGGAGAAACCACCCGCGGAGGGTGAGAGGGGCATTTTTTTTTATATATATATATCCATCCATCCATCCATCCATCCATCCATCCATCCATCCATCCATCCATCCATCCATCCATCCATCCATCCATCCATCCATCCATCCATCCATCCATCCATCCATCCATCCATCCATCCATCGATACACAATTGGAAAAAAGATGTTTTAACTTTGACGGTTCAAGGTCTCTTTCTTTGCAAATTTTCACCAAGAAAGTGACCACTACATAACACTTTTTTTTCAAGATGGCAACTGTGTGGAAGTCACAGGTCATATTTGCATATTTTTAAAAATTATTTTCTTGATTTACAAAAAGTAAAACTATTGTTAGGATTCCTGTTGCCGTTCAGATGACCTTGTAGCTTTTGGGTTGCCATTTCAACATTTGACACCCATGTCTAAAGTTTGTGTTAGCTTTAGTAAATTTTTTATTCTCAAACATACAGGAACAGAAGATTTGTTCTTGTTTTTGCATCAAGATTTATCAATTACTGACATACACACATGTTCCACTGGCTGCTTTGGGAAACTTTCTGTTGGATACAATGCAGAGTTCAATTTCCAAATGCCACTGACGCCTTTGCAGTGCAAGAAGCCTTATGTTGACCTTGTCCAGAAGTGGCATTGATTTGTGTGGGCTAAGAGGCATCTGGGAGAAAACATTTCAGAGCAGAAACCTCCATTGTGGTCAGACAAATCAGTAACTTTTCTGAGAGAAGGCTTCAAACACTAGAGGATTCTCAGCAAGATTTTGTATCAGGGCTCATTCTAATGCTTTGTTCTCACTGAATGCGATCCATGCAGCAAATCTGCATCCTCCGTCTCTGTTTTGATGTGCAGTGAATTCGCTGCTGGACGCTTGTGTAAAAATGAGTTCAGAAACCTGCTGAGTGTGGGAGGAGCAACAAAGTTTTTTAGCCTCATTGAAAGTCTTGGCTCTATATATACCCTGCTTGGAAGACACGGATGGTGTTGAAAGATCAGGCGTATTTATTTTGGAGAGCCCTACAAAAGTGTCTGTTACCACGTCTCTATGTTTGGTTTATGAGATTATTCAGACACTCCGTCTGAATGAAAGCCGCTTTCAGTGGTTTTCTGTCTCTCTGTGACCCAGTTTGACGACATTGGTCCAAGACGGGAAAAAATAACAATAAATAAGATGATCTTTTTAACATTGTGTCTACATGAATAAGAAAAATATCACAAAGTTTAGGAGGAGAACAATCAGATTCTGCTCATGTTGGTTTTGAACTCCACCCACTGATGGCATCCTCAACACATCACGGGCCAAGGCTAAGTCTCTGATTGGTTGACGCGATGTATTGTTCACCAAAGTTCAGATATTTGAACTTGTGTGGCCAAATATTCGCTGCGCATCAAAAATTTTGCTGTAATGTCACACTGCCTGTAATGCGTTGCTGCAAGACCGCTGAGTCTGGCGATCAAATCGCGCTGTAGGACGTCGGAATGACTACATTACATTGCCTTAACGTTTAAACTGGATACCCCTGCTGGATTTGGTGTGAACGCAGGTTAAAAAAATGCACTTTAGTTTTTTAATATCTTGGTAAATGCAACATTAGTGTTTACATGTAGGAAGTAACATTTAGAATATTCTTTGGATTCTGGACGGGAACATGGAGCCTGCAGTAGAACAGGCCTGTTGACTGGAGTTTACTCTAGGCAAATCAACAGCTTTCCAAAAATGGCATTTGGCCTGGCATTAAAAACACTCTGAACAATTTGAACAATAATACAATCAAAGCAGTTGGTTAATAAAATCCCCTCCCTCTAAAGTGAATTGGAACCAAAGCAGATTGTAAACACATTTCTTTTTGGAGTAAAACCAGAACACAAAAGTCGACATGAAATCGCTACTTTCTTAGTAAACCCAGGTCATTTTACGCATGCATCGGGATGCTGGTAATCTTTCTACAGTCTGTGGTTGCTGTGGTCTCGTGGGGCAGTAGCTGCAGCAAAAGAGACATTTTACAGATAAGCAAGCTTATCCTCAAGGCTGGACAGGTCATAAGCAGATAAATGGAGAAACTTTAGCCAGTAAGAGACAGACAGACCATGGAGGAACTGCTCACCACCATGGACAGTCCATCACACCCTCTGGATCAGATTGTAGAGAGGCAGTGGAGCTCATTCTCCAGCAGACCCATCCAGCAATGCTGCCACAGCGAACGCCAAAAGAGTTTTTCATATTGTTCTCTTCACGCCTCTACAACAGATCACTACACAGCAAAAGATACAGTAAAATATACAACCCCCATCATCATGCAATCTTGATTAACATTTATAAGAACAGTTATATAAACTTATAGGTTTTACTGCACAAACATTATGCATGCATAGATCCCTGTTTATATAGTTTAGCTAAATAGTGGCAATGTTGGTGTTTCTGACAAAAAATGTCAGGCGTAACAAGCAGGATCCAAACAGGGGAATTTAGCTCATGTAATGTGAGTTCTTAAATGTGTTACAGGATCTTTATTTTGGATATTTTTAAATATCTGGCCCTTTGGCTCTTAATAATATTCTTTTCCAGTGATGTCCATTCATCTAAAATTTTGAAATAAAAACATTCGTCTGCACAAAATGCCCCATAATATTCACAGTTTTTCCATAAAGCTGCATCTTATGTGAAAACCCCCTGAAGAGCGAAAAGCTACAGGGCTTTCATGTCTGCATGTTTATGAAGGTCACGATTGTCTTGCTTTTATCAAAATAGACCGTGTTTTGCCATCACATGCACTTAACACAAATGAACAGTCAACTTTTTTTTAAATAGAATTTTGTCCAACGAAAACAAATCACATTTTATATATATGAATATAATAATTTATTTAAATTTTGGCAAAACGAAGGCTACATCAACAGTACAACAGTATCAATTGGGTCTAATAAAGACCGCAAGAGTGTCTAATCTGACATTTGAAAACAGGGTTTCTTTGGATTTGACTTTTTATTTGAGTAAAATATAATTTAGCACAAGCCTTTACTTTTGTGATTGATATACTTTATACACTCCAGACACACACACAGACATATATTTAAGAACTTATTGGTTTTTTTTAAATAGAAAAAAAAAAAGCGCTTCTCAACCTCCGTAGGTTTTTAACCAAGCTCGGGTCTTCTTCCTAGAGACCTGGGAGATGCAGTATCTTAGCTGTTCCTAGCACTGCGCTTTCCTGGACTAAGAGGTCTGAGGTCTTTCCTTTATGTTGTAGCCACTCCTCCAGCTTGGGGGTTACTGCCCCGAATGCTTCACAGTCACCTCACCTTCCATGCTTTCTCCAGTTCTTCTCGGAGTCCCTGGTATTTTTCCAGTTTCTCTTGTTACTTCGTCTTGATGTTTCCATTACTTGGTACTGCCACATCCACCACAACGGCTTTCCTCTGTTCTTTATCCACTATCACAATGACTGGTTGGTTCACCATTATCATTCTGTCAGACTGGATCTGGAAGTCCCACAAAATCTTTGCCCTCTCATTCTGTACCACTTTTGGAGGTGTTTCTCATTTTGACTAGATGCGATGAGATGTGATAGATATATATTATCTTTATCAGAAAAAACAGCATTGTTGACCCACTGTTGACCTATTCCAATCCAAAATTTAAGTACAAGAAACACATTTACTGAAGAAATAAGTTTATTTACTGGATTGGGAAAGTTCAAGGTTTTCTAACAGGTGCATTTCACTGAGGTCCAGTTCTAGAAGAGATGTGGCTGTTTAAAGAGGCATGAATAGTAGTGTAAGTGCAGTAAATAGGTTTGGAAGACTCAAAAATTCTAACATTTCTTCATATCTGTTCTTTTTAAAAGTTTTTGAGCATAACTGAGCTGTTTGTTAAAAAAGCAGAAAAATATGTTAACCGCTATCTTCGACCACAGGTTTTCCTTGCAAATCATTGGGAACATCATGTGACTAAAAACTATCAGACATTCAGTGTCACACTTACTGTCTTGAACTTCATGTTTTACATTCTAGCAGCACAATAGTATGATAACTGTGCTTGAATGTGGAGCTAAAAGGTTAAAAAAAACAGATTTTTAAAATCCAAGAATAATATTTCTCAAAATATTTATACTTGTTTTCTCTGAAGATACAGTAAACTTCAAAAACGGACAATTCAGAAAGTAAAAATACCCTTGTTTTGAGAAAAGTTGTCTTATTTGCTGTCTTGCAAGAATTTTTTTCAAAGCAAAATCTTAGTTCAAGAAAAGATGTCTTGTTTACTCAAATTCATTTCTTAAAATAAGAAGTTCTGGTAAGATAGACTTTTCTTCCAAGACTTTTTAGCTTATTAAAAGGACATTTTACAAATGTTAAGAATTTTTTACTTTTTTCTAGGGGGCCTGTTGTTGCAGAGTAGACATCAACATCAATGATGCTGTTTTCCCATCAACGATACTGTTTTCCAAGCAGTATGCCCCATCCTGTTTTGCCTTTTCTCTCGTATAAAAAGCCAGCACCAGCATCTGCCCACAGACAGTTGTTTTCCCCCGGTTGCAGCACTCTCATCAATCAGAATTGTCAAAGCATTCTGTGCCGAGAAAAATGCAGAGAATCTTTAAATTCAATTAAATCTAAACAAAGCATCTGGACTATGATGCAGCAACAAGAAATACAATAAAAGTTACGAATCAAAGCAGGGTCTCATCTGGTTTTGAACGAAATGTGTTTGTGCTTCTGAGGACCCAACCATAACTGCCAATCAACACTGAAAAAGCATATTGCCTGATCAGAAAGTAAGTCAGTTATTATGGTCAAAACCTTGAAAGTTTTAAGGTTAGTACGGTTACTTTCTTTACTTTCTACAAATCAGCAATTGGTCTGATAAAATCGGACAATGACATCAATGCAAAAATATAAAATAACTCAATGGGGGGATGACATAAATTTGCATGTTCCCACTCCTTATCAAGCACTTTATCAAACTGTTTTTGTCAACAGTCACAATATTTAATCAAAGTCGTCAGCGGCTACCTGCCCTCCCCACCTGCTTTTGACCCGACCTCACTTGCTAAGCAGCCACTACATGCCCGTAATGTTCCCACTCTCTACCCATTTCTGCCCACACTGCACCCAAAGCGCCCCCCCCCCCCCCCCCCCCCTGGTTGCCCCCCGCCACGCAGTAACCCCCGCTGGCCGGCCGACCCCCCAGCACAGCACGCCCGGCCACTGCCCCAGCAGTGGATCTCCACACACACCAGGCCGCCCTGAGACGACCAGGCGGGTGAAGAAGGTCGCCCCTCCCCAATCCCACCTATGTATTGTTGTGTGGGTGTGCAGTGTGTGTGTGCTGCAGGTAAAATAAGAGGTCTCCCAGGGTTTTCTTTGTTTTTTAATCAATTTATTTATCTATTTATTTTATTTTTTGTTGTATTGTCTACAACTTATGCTATATATCTATGTATCTATATCCTGTAAATATCTGATAACTGCTCTGTATTCGTCTTGTATGAACACCAACCAAATCCTTTTTTTCAAAGATTATAGTTGGCATACATTCATAGTAAAACTTTGGGCGAGCTGGGTGAAGTCTGGGTCTGCCATGATCAAAGATGGAGAAATCTGGAGAAAAATGTGCTGAATATGGATATAATTCATCTGGCATTTAATGTGTCGAGACACATAAGGAAGAGGGTTCTTTTCTCCACCGTCCCTCTGTCTCTTTAACTTTTTTTTCTCCCCATCTTTCATCTCTTACCTGCTTCCGCTGTTCGAAATTATCCTTAATCTAGCCTGCTCGCCACCTGTCTCTGTCTTCCATTGCATCTGTCCACATGTCCACGCTCCAGCCCTGCTTTTCTGCAAGCCCCCCCTCTTCCTCCCCAACTCTCATGTGGAGATGAATGGTGCCCTGTCACTCGCCAGCCTCTTCAGAGGGCCGCTGCTCCATATGAGGAAAGTGCCAGTCATTAATGGGAGGGGGAGGAGGGAGCGCGGCAGGATGAAAAATGAGTTCATTTATGGGCAAGTCCTGTGAGCCACGTAACGTCAGCAGCAGCAGCAACCCTCCCCCTGCCCTTCTCTGCTCCCCTCTTCCTCCTATCATTTTCTGTGGGTGACCAGCAGGTGTGTATGTGAGTGTGAGGGGTGAGGAGAAAGGAGATGGTGTGGAGTTACTCAGCAGATTTTTACCCCTGTAAAAAAAGAGAGACAGTTAAAGGAAGCCACTGCCTGTGAAGAGAATAAGATTAAGGGGGAGTGAGCTGGAGTGGGAAGAGTCCAAGCTAAGAAGAAATGAAGGGAAGCATGAGCGCCTGGGAATTCAATGAAAACTCATTATTCAGATTAGAAAGGGCCAGGATGAATTTTAGCCTGAGATGAACTCCTTTCCACAAAGTTAAGTGTTTCAGGAAACCTGAGATGCTAGGTTGAATTTCCTTAATTGATGATAAAGGTATTTTCTCACGTGTTGGAAGAATTCAATGTGTTCTGTAATTAAAAAGTTTCCACCTACTTTTCGGGGCAACAAACTAGCGTTTATGCAAGATAAATCAATTACATGATATAAATGTGTGGAGCAGCACTCAGAAGGCGGGAAGGACGACTTCATGGCAGAAATTACGTAATAGGGGAAAGTTAAGAAACATGGTTTTAGGTTTAACTTAAAGTTAGCTCATGATGTTAGGGTTTCAGATATGTACTGTTAGATGGTCCAAAGCAACATATGAGCCACACAGACCAACTCTGACAGTCATGAAAATGTTATTAGTTGTGCAAAGATTCACCTTTCAACTAATGATTTGGAATTCTAACTGTACAACTTGATCTTGAACCTATAGAAATAGAAAAACTTGTATCACAAAAAACTAATAAAAAGAACTGATAGCTTTAGGATACATTCTGATTGACTTAAAGTATGCTAAAGTTCTTTCTTTCCTTTTTCTTTCTCTATGAAGCAAGTGTAGGACTGAACTATGTCTGACCCTTTACTTTGAATCACTGGGGAGGAAAGCACATAAAGAGAATTTCTCAGTTGGGATTCATAAAGTGTAACATCATTATTTTTGTCGATGTTTGGCCTTTATTGCACATTCCCCGATTACATACCAGAGTCCCTGGAAAAGAGCTAAAAGTGGCCTAACATATTTATTTGATATAATCCTGTTCATGATCCCAAAATTCATTGTTCTTATTTTCTGTCATTATTGTGTTTGCATTTAGAGATGAACTGTGCAAATGAGGCACGTGCAGTTGTCCTTTATTTGTCATCATTTTCATTTCTGCCTATTCCTTCAAAGCTGCAGAACGTTTTGCTGGAAATGCTCCTCATTTCTGTAGAATTTTTCTGAGATTTTGGGTGACAAGTCAGCTTGACACTTCTCATAAAAAGGTGCCAAATGTTTATCCATGTAAAATCCAGGATCTGAAATGAGTTTCAGTCTTTTTATGAGTCCCATTAATATTTTATTTGCTTTCTTGCCACATTATACAGACAGCATGGAAAAGAGTCAAAACGAAGGAAAGAAAAATGACGAAGAGTTTCAGTGGAGCAACTGAGGTGGGAGAACAGTGCAGGTGTTGCATTGCTTTGTGTGCGGTACTATTCCTTAATTCAATTTCATACATCATAAATGCTACTTTGACACACACTTGGGCATGTTGTGGCTGGAAAACAGAACCCATAAATTAAATGGAAAGAATTTTCTATTTTTTTTTCTTGAAAAACTTCTTCCGTATTTACTTTGTTTGGATTACGAATCAGTCTTGGAGAGCTGGTTAATATTGCTTTTTAATGCTCAACCCAGACACTGTAATAAGCATTAGTTATTGCTTGTGCAGAAGACAGGGCTAGGTTTGAACAATTAATTATTCCAGATTGAAAGATCTTTAGTTGGAAAATGCAATATTGATTTATAAAATCCATTAATCAATAATTTTATCCTAGAGATTTGTTGCATTTAGTCAAAAGAACAGCTTCTTTGTTCTTTTCTCCAGTGTAAGATCAGTTTATGAATCTTTGTTCACTTTAAATCAGAGTTATTTGAAAACAGTTTTCATACCAAAAACTTGGTTTTAGAATAAAAGGTCGGCAAACACTAAAGCCATTTTGAATAGGAAATTGAATGGAGTTATGAAACAGTTAATTGAAACTGCATCGATCTAGTAGAATGGAATAGAAAAATATAATAGAAACTTTACTACTACCAAAATAAAAATGCAAAAGCAGCCAGCTGCTTTTACAACCACACTATTCAATTCAATTCAATTCAATTCAATTCAATTCAATTCAATTCAATTCAATTCAATTCAATTCAATTCAATTCAATTCAATTCAATTCAATTTAAGTCAATTTAATTCAATTCAATTTTATTTGTCTAGTCCAAATTCACAACAACAGTCGTCTCGTTCGGGCTTCGCATCAGTAATTGAAAAAGTAAAACAAAAAATCAAAAGGATCCTGAATACATAGAATTCAATAGGAAAATACTAAATTGAACTAACAAACTGACTAAAGTAAACTGGACAGTCCTGCCCTTAGACCCTCCTTCCCCACTAGAACATTAAAACAATACAAATAAACAACAAATTTACAATAAAAGAATAAAACCATAAAATATTCCAAAATTAAAGTTTAATACCATAAAACCATGAAACATTTACAAATTAAAATTCAAAGTAGTTTAGCATTGATACTCAGTCCTATACAAAGCAATGTTAAGTCATACGGACACAAGAAACATCAACAGGACATTCAATCTAAATCTAAAATGGGATGTGCAGAAAACACCATTTGTGTGAACATAAACTCCATATAATTTCAAAATGATATACTCAATCTACAAATACATTTATCCTCCATTTATATACACATGTTCATCTCCTTGTTAGGCTTTTGGCTGCCACAGCAAATCATTCGCTTCGGAATGAAGGTGCGACCATATCTTAAAAGGTAGAGCAAGTGTGTCTTGCAGTTTCCTTGTGTCTCGTGAGGCCACCTTAAGGGATGCCATGAACATGGAGCGTACAATTGTAGGGAGTGTGGTATCATGAAGTATTTGTAAGGCTAATGTAAGTTGTGCATAATATTATGACTTACAGGTACAGGTGTGGCTTTCGTATGGTGCCCTTACGCCAAACTCTAGTCTAGTCAGAGTGGCGTTTGCTGGAGGCCTGCAGAGTGTCCACCAAAACTACTCTGAGTGTGTCTAATTTCCTAACATCTAATACCTGCAATCATGGAGCATGCACTTATTACTACCTATCAGGCCCCTTACGCAATGTGCAAAGTTTTCCCCCTACTGGCTCATCAAGTGATCTAGGAACTTGATATTTCCTGTGGGCCATCTGCTTTCTTTATACAGGTTAGCCTGTTTTTCACTCGCAGCGAGCTCATATCTACCCAGTTGTGACTAAAGCATGACCCTTCTACATACTCCTTTCTCGCATGAACTATCATAACCTGCATTCATGAATCTCCTCTTTGGTCTTCTTCCAAGCCTCTCCATCCTTGTCACTCCAAAAGAGAACTTTAACATCCTCCGCTCTGCCTCCTATCTTCTTTTCAGTGAACACCTTTTCTCTACACCTGCACTAAAAAGTTAGCACAAAATCTATAATAAACTCAGTTTTCCTTCCTTTTTGAGCTCCTCCCTCTGCCCCATGCTTTAAACATAATTTTAAATGCATCACAGATATTTAGATGATGAACTTTGCATTCAGAGTGAATTTTTGCCCATTCACAAGCGCTCCTTCCCTGCAGGGACGGCAAACCTTTGTTTATGAGTGAATTCCCTCCTGGGCTTTATTATTATGTGCTACAGATTTCCTCCAGCACTGTTTAATTTCAGCCTCCAATTGGAAGTTCACATTAAAAGTTAATGGGTGAGCTGGCTATTGATTTTAAAATAAATAACCCTCATAACAATACGGCCTGGTTTCCATTTATATGTTCATCATGTCACACTTTTTGTGCCTCAGTCTGTTTTATTTTTTTTGCAAATATGTTTTTTCTTACTTTCACTGGTTAATGGTGTATTCATGTTTTCTCTAGTCATTGGAGTGTCGCTGCTGCAAGTCCCGCTGTGAAGAAAATCTGCCCCACAGCACTTGTGTCACATGTTTGTCCTGGGTGGTGCAGCTGCGCCTCGGCTTGTGTTGCTGCCTGCACCCAGCACGCTGTCAGTGGGGGAGACGGTGGGATAAATGATTATTTATGATCCGCCGCCTCCCATCCTCTCAGCTATACCCAGGCTCTATTCATTACAGCTGCAGGCTGCTCCTGCGTGGGAGAAAAAAAAAACAAAAACATGTGCACACATGCGCTCACATCCAAATGCCAAGCAACTTCTGCTCACATGTATTCATGGACACTCTGCTGACTTTAAAAACGCCTCATCTCAGGTGCACTGTTGTATGCGCCGTCATACACAGCAGAATCAGGGGCTTGACTTGCCAAAATGTTCCCCTTTCTGTATTTTAGATTCAAAGACATCCTCCCAATGAAAGCACAGGCTCACCTTCTTTTCTAGCTGTAAATGGCACACAGCTGACATGCCTCTGTGGTGTTTTGTGACTTTCTCCATGCATCACACTTTCCCGTCCCGACTGTTGGACCCCCATAAATCCTTGGGAAACCTGCAAAGCTAAAGAAGGGCTTGAATAATTAATCAAATTGAACGTGGACCCCGTCAGTTTTCCTAAACCAAAGGGAAATAAGACTATAGATTACTGTATATCCACGTGTGCTTACGGGCATGAATGCATGCTTTTTGCTCCAAGGTGTCAAAGTAACAAGGGACAAAAAGTTCAAATACATTAAATGGCTGCAAATATGCTCTTTTTTTCTTTTGGTTTATGAGCGCACATACAGAAAACTCTGGTAAGCTTTGATGTGTGTTAGTCAGTGAGACCTACAGAACACCAAGTGTTTTGTGTTTTAAAAGCTCTGCGTGACGTTTTGTCTATAAAGCAAAGAGTTACTATGTGCTTTAAATGGAATATACATCACATATATCAAGAACTTGTTAAGAGAATGTACATAAGAGTCCCAGAGCTAAAGTCATACGTTACAGCGAGTCCATTTAGTTGAGACTACATTGTTGCACATGGGACGGTGTAATTGTCCGCTGGGCTTAGGAGTCTATGGTCTTTTGAGTCTATAGGTGGAACCTCACCCTGATAACTCACAATAACGGTCCACAGCTGACCATTTAACAAGGCGAGAAAGAGCGCTGCCTTTGAGAGTGCTGTGTACAGACAATGAATCAATACACTGGATAGTAATACATGGAGGGGCGGGAGACATGTGCAAAGTGACATTCCATTAGAGGACCATCAGCAGGGTCTTTCCCAGTCAGAAGAAACTGTGCAGCATTCATCAAGTTATTTAGATGGATTGCTGCTCTATATATAGGTCCCCTGACTCAGCCGCTGCCTGCCCCTCCTTCATGTACATTTGATGTTCAACAAAGTTAAAGAGGAGTGCCATTAGTCTGTTTTTTATATTGTTGTATAAGAATGCACGAAAAGCATGTTACTCTCTGACAATTATCCAGAAGCAGTCTCAGCAGGGATTTTCCCATCTCCAGCTTCTTTTTCCAAATCTTTTATGTGGACACTGCAGTTTTATCAGGTCAGCCAAGCCCTGAATCTGCCCTCAGGCCTCCTCCCTGTAGGACAGGCCCATAAAATGCCAACACTGAAAGGAATCCAGAATGAAATTTGACCAGGTGTGCGTGCTCTGCAGCCACCTACCCTCCTAAATATCAATCTTTGCAGTATTTCTCATGTCTTGCTTGTTTTCTTCTATGATAAAATCAAAGCTATTAAGACTATGCACTAAAATGAACAAAGTCCATAGAATTAGGGGACAGTTGGAGCTGTGACTCCATTACAGCTGGGTAGCTCGGTTGGTAAGGTAAAGGGTGAAGGGCTGCCACGCAGGAATCTAGGGTTCGATTCCCGGAGGGGAACAAACAATGGTACTAAGGGCAATTACCATATCAATGGCGAGCAATTAACATCACCCAGTGATTGGGCAAGACCCTTAACACTACTGCCCCCCTAGTGCGGTTCAGCTGCAGCTCGCCACTCCTCCAGGGGATGGGTCAAATGCGGAGCAGAGAAGAATTTCCAATTGTGGGATTATTATTTACACAAACTATCATGACAAGAAAAAGCCTTCAGTATTTTCAAAAAACAACAGTGTGCCTTACGGATTATATCCGGTTGTGCTTACTGATGTTGTAGTGATTTTGGGAGGTCCACAGTGCTCTGTCCAAAGTGCTGATATACGGTTGTCTTAAAACACAATAAAAGAACGGTCTCCTCACTATTCTCCGGCCTCGTCAATGGCTCTGCTAAACCTGAGCTGCTACCTGACAATATAAATACATTAGATGGGGTCAGAATGCTGTCAAGAACAGCCATGGCGATGCAGTTTGACCACCCAAGGATTGATTGGGAAGTGGCGGATTTGTTCCTGAAGTTTGAGAGGTTTAGCTTTGTATTCGCGTTGTGTACGCAGCAGCCCAAACAGAAGGCGGGCTGGTTTGGTACATGGCTTGGCAAGCAATAAGCACAACCAAAAAGCTCCAGTGGGCTGAGGGTGAGAAGGATGACCCCATTAACCCTTGTGCTATCTTAGATGACCCCACTCTTACATTGACGTGTTCTCCCTACCATGACAAAGGTGGATAAAGGTGGAAAGATTTCATGTAATCCATGGACACCAGTGAAGATCACAAATCATTGAAGAAAAAAGGTTCAGCACACTGTCTAGTGGGTCTAGATGACCTAACTCCCAATGTTAAAGTGCCTAGGATAGCACAAGGGTTAATGTCCTGGACAAGTTTGCTGCCCACATAAGACTTTGAAAAAACCGAGAGGAAAGAGAGGCATGGCTTTAAGCAAAGGAAATAAGGAGCAACTAAGATCTTCAACCATTTTGTTAAAGACTTGAAACTTCTATTGCTGGATTTCAATTGGTGACTCAAATGACATGCTAGTGGATGCCTTAATAGCTGGTGTGAGAGAAAAACATGTCCAGGAAAGACTTCTGGACAAAGGAGGAGATGGTGGCTCTGAGGGGGCAACCATCTCCACCTTCAGTGGTTCCCCAGTGCTCAGCACTCCAAAGGAGTGAACCATATCATACCACATGAGGCAGAGCAGTAAAGCTTTCGGATAAAATAGACTTGTTCTGTTGCAACATCTAGTGCAAGGTTGTACTAAGGGACAGACGTGGTGCAAACGTCTGATGGAAGTAATGTGGTAGTAACTTCTCCTTCCTAGAATATTTTATAGAAGCTGGAAAATTTATTTATGATTTGATGGAGTAAGTGTTTACAAAACAAAACTGCAGAATTTTTTAGCTTCATGTCAGAGCACCAGGATAGCCATGTATTTTGTTATTGTTAATTACTTTTGTTTTACTTTATTTTATTATTAAAAAATGGGATGTGATGTATGATAAATTTAGCCATCTCTTTTTGTAAATGTCCCTACAGCCATCCGTAGTGCTGATTTTACAGCTGTCATAAGGCATAATAAAAGAACATTCTCCTCACTATCCAGCGGGCTCGTCAATGGCTTTACTAAACTTAAGTTGTTACCCGACAATATAAATACATTACAGCAAGGGTTATTTTAGCCTCATAAGTCTGTTTTTTTATGTGTTGCAAAAAAGTTGGGATTTACAGGTAATGTTAATACGCTAACATGGTTCACGTGTTGTGTGTCAAAAACCAGTTCTAGAGTGACTGTGAATGAACAAATGTTTTGTCTTGGGTGGTTCAATTCCACCAAATTCATTTCAAATAATTACTTTGTCAACTCTTAGCTGTATGTTTGCAGCATGTGCCTGACGAGCATGCGCACAGACTGGTGTGGGCTGTGGTAGAGGAAAATAAGCGGATCGAGTCTGGGAAAGCCGTTGACTGTTTTAAGTTTGTGTCAAACAGAATAAAAGACCCGTTGACGCCAATCTAGTATTATCTTTCATCAACACCAGAACACAACACAAAGTATATCAGGGAACATGATGCAGCTGCTGTAAAAGTAATTAAAATAGTCTGACTGACACCTCTGACTCTTCTGTCTCGCTTAATGCGCCTTATAAATGACATTTACAAAAATGGACTTTTCAGTAATGGTGCTCCGTATAATGTGATGTGCCTTATAGTGTGGAAGTTAGGGTATATCCAATTTATGGGCATACAAAAGAGATTTAAAGAAAGTCATTAGAATGTTTGCAAATTTAAACACAAACTATACTCCTACAATAACAATATCAAAATATTTCAGCTTCTCACAACTGCTGAGGCTGCTGGCAATAAATGAGGGCAGGGTTTTGCTTCTAGGTCTCCGTAGTTTTGCCACAAATCATTAGTAAAACAAAAAAACAGTGAAACTGCCTCAAACCAGACCAAAGTCCATCTAGGTTGATTCATTTTTGGCAAGTCAAAAAGATTTAAAAATATGTAATAGTTTGATGAGGAGCAAAGAGGTTGTAATTGCAAGAAAACAAGAAACTTGACCTTCACACACAAGCAAACAACACACCAGACAAGTGTGAAAGCAGGTATGATTCGTGCAGCATGTGTGTGTAGTTCCTGCAAATTCAAACTAAGATGTAAATAGCATTTTACACATCATTTTTGCAATGCCAATCTTAACATAAATTGAAAACTGTTGCTGATATTTTCCTGCAAATTTGAGTCCTACTTGTAAAATGTGTCATTTTGATATAACCTGCAAGCATTTTACGATTTTTCATTTTCTGCAAATGAATCTGATTTCTTTCATCAAAGCAACCAAATCTTTTAAAAATATTCTACAGAAATTAATTTTTTAAAGCAAATGGATTTTTTTTCTTAACTTGTCTAAAGCTTTACCTCAAAGTTGACAGGTCAAGAGGTCAACAGGTCAACTAATACAATCCTTGTCAGAGAAAGTGTTATCTCAGGGTATTACAGTTCCCCCCGTGGCCCAAAACATTGTTACAAACAGCACTGTGCAACAAAGCGCCAAAATGAGACATCACTTTCGCATTAAAAAAATTCACACTTTGGTATTTTTGATGCAAAATAGAGTTGATATAACTAGATGGGGCTCCCGTTTTCAGGCTTTCTCACACAGCTGTACCCTTTCTGATGCACCTTTAAAGTTAATGACATTTTTTCCTGCCTGTTGGGAATACCTGACAGGGATGGATACTGTAGAGCAATATAAGAGCTTCCCTGTCACCTTTTCGTGTGTATATCTTCTTTCCCTTCCAGTACGACCCATCGATAATTGCACTCAAATTCCCTCTAGCTTAAAGTCTTCTTTGCTCTCCCCTTCTCTTCTCACTTTCCGTTTCTCCTTTGATTTTCTCAGCTCTGCATGTCAACACTGTCAGGTCCCTTGGCACCGACAGAGCTATCCGCTGTCGCTCCCTCCCTCCCTCTGCCCCGTCCCATTACAATGACAATAACAGATAAGAATATTTATTATGTTGGCTCACCACTCCCTGTTCCTCCAAACATCTCTCAGGGGAGCGGCTCCTCACTATCACCCTCAAAAGCCTCATTCAGTTAACAGAAAAAAAATCCACATCCACCCTTGGCCTTGATGCTTTCCTTTATCAGCCCAATGAAAGAAGAGCCAGAGCATGGAGGCGTCTCATCTCCTCTGCTCCTTTTCTTCTCGCACAGCTACCCCCCCCCCACTTTTAATTTTCATCTCTCTTTTCCTTCTCGTTTAAAAAAAAAGGAGGGGAAAGGAAAGGGGGTAGGTAGGGTGAGCAAATGAGAGCGGGACGCCGGCTTGTGATAACTGCCATGGAGAATGGACATCTCCCTTGTTTATTGGCTTTTGAAATTCAATCCATTGTGTGGGATAGGAAGTGATAAAAGGAGTGGAAATACAGGCGCTCTTATCATGCCAGCTCAGTGAAAGGAACCCCCCCCCATTTTCCAGATGCCTCAGTTTGTTGTGGGGTACGCTTGTTGTGTGCGCATCACTAAATCCGAATAATACAAGCTGAAAAATGTATTCATTCAGCTGATTATTTGGACCCGGCTATGCCACTTACTATTGTGTTAAGCCATTGTGTGTAGTCTTTGCGTTTAGAAGAAACACACTACTGAGAATGGTCACACTTCTGTCATGCATTTTTCTCTCTAAGTGTCTCAGATTCAAATGTTAAGCAAACTTTTGTTTCCCAGAGACTTTGTCAAGTTCTCTGTCAGCAGTCCACTTTATTAACCACAAACTTGTTTGTGTTGTTAAACATTTTTGTTGACCATCTGGGATATTTCATAATTTTGGGTGCTGTCCTTTTATACATTTGAATAACTACCATATTTCTGCACTATAAGGTGCACTTAAAAGCCTTAATTTTTGAGAGCTTGGAGCTGGGCTGAGATCTCTGAGCTGGGCTGAGAGCTTGGAGATGGGGAGACAGGCAGACAGGCAGGCAGAATTAAACTTAAGTTTGTGGAGCCAAAACATCCAAATGGCTGAGCTGGTGTCCGTTAGAGGACAATATGGCACAAAGTGGCTGGAGGATCAGGGGGGTATTCCAGAAAGCAGGTTATGCTAGCTCCCACGGTAAGTTTGAGGCTAAGGAAGTTGATAACCTCAGTTTTCGGTTCCAGAAGTGGAGGTATGTTTAAGGGGAAGGCAAGTTGCCATAGCAACTCATTCTCTGAACATAACCTGGTCTGGAGCAGGTTTAGTTGAAGGTTAGTTTGTTTTCAGAGAGGTGAAGCAGCATGGCGTGTCCATTTGAAGATGATTTAGTGGATGAAGAAGCTCAGATAATACTTTTTCCACCGTGAGAGGGTGATAAGACCACGTATGGATGTTGGAAAATTGAACTTTTTTACTTTGATCTAACTTAATTATTTGCTTCAGTTAAGATAAATTATTTTTTGTTAGGTCACCTTAAAAATAACACATAGTTTCAGACAATTATTTTCCTTTCATTCAAATTAATTCAATTAAGTAGGTGTAACTTTGGTGCTGCTGTTAGATCGGCACCGCAAGGTATTTTGGGATATCATTCCCTTTGCCTGTCTGGACGGATTTGGGTTTAAGTGTGGGTTTTTGACAAAATGTGTTTAGTTGTTTAACTGTTTTAGCTGTTTTACTGTGTTTTGCCGAGTTATTTTGTCCTACTATGCTTACGTCTCTGCACCATAAGTGAGAGTGAAGGAGAGGATGATGAGTTTATATAGCACCCCTACCTTCTCAGGCTGTAGTTATAATGATGGATAATTCTTTAATGAATTTTGCACTCCGTGCATTTTTTCCCCCCGTCCTTTTAATTGTTATAAAAATGAGCATATCTGCCGGCTCAAACTTAGACATATGAGAGTTCAAGAATCATAATTATTTAAGATGGAAAAAAGATTAATTGAATTGGAGTAATATTACATTTAGTTAAATAAATATGTAAATTTGAGTTGTAAAAACAATTTTAGTTTTATAGACGTAAGAAATTAGGTTGAATAAATTCAACTCAATTACTTGTTACCAATAGAAGTAATTCATTTAAGGTGGCAAAATTGGATAAGTTATATATATATGCGTCACAAGGAAAATGGAAATAAGATCAGAAACTCGTGCGTTTACTTTGTCTGTTCTACTACAAGCAGAAACTCTTTTTTTTGATGATGCAGCCGTATTACTTTTTTGATGGACGTATAATCTTCATACGCCGTCATTAAAATCTCAGACTCCGTCTCACCGAAGTATAGCGCTTTTTTTCTTTTCAACACGCGTTTCCATGGTGACTCCGTAACTCGCCGATCCATTGAGAATGTCTTTATGTACCTGCTGTGCACGCGCCTTAACCCAGGGTTACCAAGTCGAGCGTAATTACGCCAACTCATATCCGGTCTTTTGGAACCGACAAACCCCGAGTAAGCAAGTTCAGGCGGATTTCAGCAAGAGTTCAGGCTTAAAGTCAGGCTAATTTAAACATGCTTCCTGGAATACCCCCCTGGACTTACATTGTTGTCCTGATGAGGGAAGTGGCTCCAGCTAAGAAGGGGGTGGAGCAAGAGAGACACACAGGAACCAAGGCAAGGATCCCAACAGGAAAAAAAAATGGTACTCATCCCACTTCAGTTATTGCTGATTAGCTGATTAGCTGGATTGAGTGAGCCCAATTTCTGATTGTTTGAACACACCTGATCCAGGTGACCAGTAATGACTGAAAAACAAACAGTGCAATAGCTCATGAGGAACAGGGGGGTATTCCAGGAAGCATGTTTAAACTAACCTGACTTTAAGCCTGAACTCTGGCTGAAATCCGCCTGAACTTGCTTACTCTGGGTTTGTCGGTTCCAAAAGACCGGATATGAGTTGGCGTAATTACGCTCGACTTGGTAACCCTGGGTTAACGCACGGTACATAAAGACATTCTCAATAGATCGCCGATTTCTGGAGTCACCATGGAAACGCGTGGAGAAAAAAAAGAAAGCGCGACACTTGAGACGGAAGTGAGACGGAGTCTGAGATTTTAATGACGGCGGTTAAAAATTATAAGTCCATCAAAAAAGTAACACGGCTGAAAGATAATTTAGTTAAATTTATTCAAACTCAATAATTGTTTATACAACTCAAATTTACGTATTTATCTAACTAAATGTCATGCTCATTTTTATAACAATAAAAAGAACGGAAAAAAATGCACGGAGTGCAAAAACTCATCACAGAATATTCCATCACTGTCATAACAGGTTTGGGTGGTAGAGGTGCTATATAAAATCATCATCCTCTACTTTACTCTCACTCATGGTGCAGAGACGTAAGCATAGTAGGACAAAATAGCTCGGCAAAACACGGTGAAACACGGTAAAACAGCTATACAACTAAACACATTTTGTCAAAAACCCACACTTAAACCCAAATCCGTCCAGACAGGCAAACGGAATGATATCCCAGAATCCCTTGCGGTGCCGATCTAACAGCAGCATGAAAGTTACACCTACTTAATTGAATTAATTTGAATAAAAGGAAAATAATTGTCTGAAAACTATGTGTTATTTTTAAGGTGACCTAACAAAAAAATGATTTATCTTAACTGAAGCAAATAATTAAGTTAGATCAAAGTAAAAAAGTTTATTTTTCCAACATCCATATGTGGTCTTATCACCCTCTCACGGTGGAAAAAGTATTATCTGAGCTTTTTCATCCACTAAATCATCTTCAAATGGACACGCCATGCTGTTTCACCTCTCTGTAAACAAACTAATCTTCAACTAAACCTGCTCCGGACCAGGTTATGTTCAGAGCATGAGTTGCCATGGCAACTTGACCTACCCTGAAACATACCTCCATTTCTGGAACCGAAAGCTGAGGTTATCAACTTCCTTAGCCTCAAACTTACCGTGGGAGCTAGCATAACCTGCTTTCTGGAATACCCCCCAGGGCTGGAGACTCTCTAGCTTAAAATCTTCTTTGCTCTGCCCTTCTTTCACCTTCTGTCTCTCCTTTTATTTTCTCAGCTCTGCATGTCAACACTGTCAGCGGCTGCCAGGCGCAGCCTATTGTAGCTAACCTGTTTTTGCATCTGACATCACTTTCTTAGCATGAAAAAAAATCTAAGATACTAAAAATTAACATTTTAATTTGTTCACACATCTTATCTAAATTAAAAAGCACATCATCCACTTCATCTTTGCAGAGGATGCGGAAATCATGTTGTTAAATGACCCGAGTGCTTTTTGACGTGTTTGCATTTGAAAAAAGGCAGTTGAAGGGGCCGTTACAAGAAAACAAACACCAGAGACCTGGAACTTTATACTATTACGTGCCTCTGGAACAGTAAAGATCAGAATTTCAGAGTACATTTTAATGAGTTATTGACACTCCTTAATGACAGCAGCTTCTCCCTGCAGAACAGCATGTCCTGCTACAACACTAAACCTGCTGAGAGAAGAGAAAGATTCAAGTCATTTGCAGATCGTTCCAGAGCTCAGAAAATCCTTGAGAGCTGAGACGTACAGCGAGCAGGACCTAAAGCACGCACTGCCAAGGCTTTACTGCCAGCATTTGCAGGGACAAGGTAACTTGGATAGTGTTAGACAGGCATATTTTATGCCTTAGTCACAACTGCCTTTATACGTGGATATGGGCTGTCTGCAGGCCAAAAATGGGAAAATCTGTACTGGGCACTAGGCACACAGGTGGCAGTAAGATTATTAGCAGGCACTAGCAGAAGAGAACACATCACTCCTGTGTTACCTTCACTTCACTGCCTCCCAGTTGATTCTAGAATTAAGTTCAAAATCCTTCCGCTAACCCAAGGCTTTACATATGACCCCATCCTATATTACAGAAATCTCATAGTGCCTTACCAACCAAACAGAACATTTCGTTCACAAAATGCAGGGCTGTTTGTGGTTCCCAGAATTTCTAAAAGTACCATTGAAGGTAGAGCCTTTAGCCACCAAGCCCTGTTTTATGGAATAAGCTCCCAGATCATGTGAGAGAGGCAAAGTTAGGCTTAAAACATTCTTCTTTGGACAGACTTATTGCCAGACTAGCTAGTAATCAGAGAATATTTAATCTATTGATCCCCCTACCTAAACTACTGTAATGAAGTTTAGGGGGAATAATTATAATTTTGATTACATTCATTTTACATATTTCTCTGCAGAGAAAGATGGTTTCATAAACCAGGCCATGGTGGCACAATCCCCCTGCTTAAATTAATACTATGTTGTATTGATATTGACAGGCTAAAATTTTTTTTTAGTAATTTTATTATTACTATCCCTGATATGTGCCATAGTGCGTGCAACTTACTATTAACATGTCTAAATTAAATTTCAATAACAATAACAATTAGTTGTTAGTAGGCTGCTAGAAGTTAGAAGCTGGGGAAAGTATGGTGCACTGGGGTTCTGTCCTCTATTCTCATCTACTTCTCTCCTTTTCTCCTCTATTATTCATCATTTAATTATCATTTAGTTCTTCATGCCTCTGCTTGGTGCAGTTCAATTCATGCGTTGACCCATTTTCTGATTCCTCTCCGGGTGGGTGGGATTGATTCTAGATTCCAGTTGGTTCATCTGTGCTCCTGTCCTTGGCCAAGGAACTCGCCTCTGGCTCGTCTCGCGCCCCCAGCTTTCCCCCAGTTTCATCAAGATGAAGCCCATCTGCTACACTATTGAAACATGTAGTTGTAGAGTTAGATAAGCTGTTTCTTCTGTAACAGTCCTGGTACATCACCTGCCCCTCCTGGGAGAGGATCCCTCCTTCATGTGAACATCCCTGAGGTTTCTTCTTCTTTTTATTTCTTTATGAGTTTTTCCCTACGGAGAAGGGTGGTCTAAGTATTGTAATATTGAGCTGTATAAATAAAAAACTGAATTGAATTAAATTCATAATTAGCCTATTAATATCTTGTGAGCATCAGCAACAAGAACTCAGTCCTTGTCCTGCTGTCAGTAGTGAATGAAAATCTCCACAACGTAGTCACCACCACAGGTGTTTCCATTTCTACTTTTCTTTATGGGAGTAAAGACTCCTTTAGAAATAAAGAGAACTTTTCCCATTCATGGGTATGACTTTTAAGTTTTATGGCCTGAAATGCTGTAAAAAAGCATTAAGAGAAATGTCCTTCCCCTCCAAAGGCATACCTAAACACCTTCACATGTCTCATGTTGCTTTAAGAAAAGCATGATGATGTTGTGAAATGCAGTCACAGTGGAGCAAGGAATTAACTGTTCACCTGTGGGGATTCAAATAACAACTAACAATGAAATATTCATGGATACTTTTAAACTATCTTTGTGCGGTGCAGATTTACTGCATGTGAACCACTGAAGGTTCAGGAGTAATCAGAACAATTTTCAATGCCGGGGTGCGATCCAATAATAGAGAATTTTCTCGCTCATGTGTAGTTTATAATGAGACACCTTTAGACAGTTTCTGACAGTGGCCCTGAAGTTAAAATCACACCAACGAATCACTCAATGCAAAAACAGATTAAGTAAAAGAAACAATAAAAAAAAAATCAACATATATTTTAGAAACCAAAAAAAATTTAAAATAAAGAAATAAAAAGAAACATTTTGGATAACTACAGTAATTTCCAGAAATCAAATGACACAGACTGTCAGGTCTGTTTTGTTTTTCCTCATTCTTGTGTTTTTCAGTGCAGGTTGGCTGTGGCTTCTCCTGGAGGGCTCCGCCCCCTGTCCCATGGCTCTCAATCAAGTGATACACAGCTGCCTGCACTGGGTTAATTTGTTTGTTTGTATTCCTGTTTCTACACTCAGTGTCAGAATGTTGCTTAAGGTTAGATCACTACTCCCTCCATTTAGTCATGCGGTTTGGAGTTCTGTTGTGTTTATGAATTTCTCCCACCTAAAGAGACGCTTTATGTTAATTAAAGAATTTAAGTTCCTCACTTTAGCTTGCTGTTTTGTCCTGCATCTGGGTCATCCTGATAACCCTTGACATTAAAATTAAATGTTAAAAAACAAAACAGAATAAGAAACTGGAAACGGTTAGTACTGGGGGACATCACTGATTGGATGGTGACGATTGTTTTTTTGATTCATACTAAAAGTTTATGATTGTCACTGAGAAAATCTGGTATCAGTTTCTTCTTTTGTTTTTTTCTTTTTAAACTTTTCATTTTGAATTCTGTTAATTACTTTTGTTTTTTGATTTTTTTTTCTTCTTTCTTTTTTTACAGAAACCGGAAAGGCTATATCACTGATTGGATGATGACATTTGTCAATCATTTCAACCAAAAGTTACTTGGCATGAAGTGATACTGGACATGCTCGGTTTCTGGAATTCATTTTGATTCCTAAAAGGTAATGTTGTTTTTTTTTATCATTTGTTTGGCTTTTTTAATATTCATTTCGATCTTTGATTTGTTTTTGTTGGTGTGATTTGGACTTCAGGGCCTCGGTAGTTTCTTGGTCCAAAACGACATGTCAGTTTAATGCCATCAACTTCTACTAAATTGTTTGAAAAAAAATGTTGGTATTTTGGTATAGTTCATTTTGTAGAACCTTTCTCCATTGTACTGCTTCCCTGCTGTTCCCTCCTCATCTGCTGTGGGGCTCTGTCGCACAGCAAATAACAGCCTTCCCTCTCTCTCCCACATTTCCCATACTTTCCGCTCCCTCTGTGCCTTTTTTCCTCTTTTCTTCACTCCTCTGTTCTCTTTGTCCCCCACCATGTCACCTTTGACCTCACTAATCCATCAGATATTTATGAAATGTTGAATGTTTACTAGTTTCCAAATTGTGTTTTTGGATGCCCGCCGCTGTGAAGTGATCATTTAGAATAATTGACTCTTTTCCAGACAAGATGTCACCACACTAAGCTGCCAAATTCAGTATATAAAAGTGTTGATGAGCTCTGTAATTGGATGGTTGGGAGGAGATTTGTACCAAAATCCCTTGACGGCCTTTTTCCACTCAGAGTGTCGTGTCACAGTATCGTGGAGAATGGTACAGTGTTAGGAGGACTTAAGTATTAATTACCCTATTAACCACATAGGATACACTGTCTATATCTGGCCTGCCTCTTGTGTTGAGGCGTGCTGTGGAGTTAACAGAGGGCTGCAGTAATCCCCTCTGATTTTCTACACCAGCACTGGTGCATCGGAAAAACACGCTCCGTCCAGGTGTTAATTACATAAAGTTCAGCGATGTGTGCGTGAGGGAGTGTGTGGTGAAAACCATTTGTTTTCTGGACGACATCAGAAACACATTAATCAATTAGTCTTAGGTGATAAATACACAAAGCGCACCATCGCATTTCGCATGGGATTCCCAGGTTTCAGAGCTGCTGCTGTCTACTGACAAGCATCCACACAAACACACACACATGCACAGATCTAATTAAAACCATTGCTGTAAATAGATCTGATTCTATTTCAGTGTGGTTAACAGTCCTTCATGGATAAGTAATGAGCTGGTGCCGATGCAGGGAGAGCACCTCAACCCTCTGAAACTCGCCCGCTCGGCTGCTGGATTACAGCATGACTTCTGGGGGGTGGGGGGGTCTATGGGTGAGACACTAAAGAATATGAATGCTTTTAGGACATGGGCTGCTTGCGTAATTCTTATGATTAGTATGACAAAAAGGAATTAAAATTGAACAAATGCAGATCGCTATCATCTGTACACTACACCAGTACGCACCAAATGATCGAATTCAAGGTAGTGAGTAGACCTCAGGCAGTGAGTAGAAAGTTACAGAAAACAACTAAAAAAGTCATATATTTTACCTGAACATGCTGCTATCATCCCAATAAATAAGTCAAACTGCTTTCATCTCATTCAAGCCCGTGAATGAGATGAAAATGTAAAAGTAGGTGTAAAAGGCAAACAAAATAATGGTGTAATGTCAAACATAAGAGTTCTAAAAGTCTAATATTTATTTTAAAATCATAAACAAAACTTGTAATAAGTTATGGTGTGTTTAAAACCTTTGTTTATTATCAAAAAAATCTTCAGCAGTCTCAGTTATTTTTGAAAATTTCAGTTTATATTTTAGTCACAGTAAAAAATCACAAACTTTTACATTAGCTTCATAGCCGTACTCACATTTGATTATCGGCCTTATTGAGAAAACATGATTTACAGCAGAAAGAAGCTTTGGGCCATCTGACACTCAGCCACAACTTCAAAGTCAAGTCACAATCACCTTTTCGCACTAAAATCTTTTAAACATTTGTACACTTCGTTCTTAATACTCTCTCTCTTTCACTTTTCAGATAAAACTGCTTCCCCTTACAGTATTGAGAGTCACTGCTGAACATACAAATGCGATGGCATCCTCTTTGAGATTTTTGACTCATAATCATGCTCCGTTTTCTTAGAACTTCTCCTCTGATTTTCTCATCTTATTTGCCAGTTTTATTTTAATTAAATTCATATAATCCTAACGTTCCTATTAAATGCATTATTGCCTCTGGCATTAACATGTCAATGCCTAAAAAATGTCACATTGAGTTATTTTGCAGGTAGAAAGTATGTGACGGGAATATTTAGGCAGCAGAAAGAACAATGGAAATCCACTTAGAGTAATAAAGGGGAAAAAGATGTGAAAGAAACATGGAGAGAGAAAAGGCATGTAAAAGGGTTAATGAGACAAAAATTGGAAAAATCTGTAAATGATATCCAAAATAAAGTGTTCATTGCACACACATCCGTTAAATATTCTACACAAGCAGAAATATGAACACAAAAAACATTTATCTGCGCTAATACACATAAATCTATGCGAAACAACATGCAAAAGTGTACACACTACAAAAATAAACCTACCCTCCTGCATGCATATATGCTTATATCTACATACACACAGCACTTAATACATATTTCATGTTAAGCTCCTCTGCATACATACTAATGCCTGCGTGCATATGGAAGGAGAAGGCGGGTGTTTATGTGTGTTTACAAAGAGATAAAAGAAGGTGGGAAGCCTCACTGCACCCTACTGGCAGCTTAAGTTGCCCAGGCCCTCTTGGGGCCCCTCAGCATATATGAGGCCCAAAGACATCCATCCTGAGATATCAGTCAAACAGATATGGAGCTGTAGAGACCGTCACAAGGGCTCAGTTATGCTGAGACCACAAAAACCAAGCCCGGGCAGATAATGGACCTCCAGAATGTCTGAGCTTCAACCCATGCCCCCATGCATCCAAAAATCCCACTATTCCCAGAAAAGAGAGGAGCTGCTGCCATACGAGGGTCCTAAGCAGTCCCTGATGTCCCACCCTAAAGACATACCAAGTCAGGAAGTTAACGCTTGGTATTCTTAGTAAGCAAAACTACCCACAAACCCTGAAAGGAAGTGGAGCACCTGGCCAATGTGAAGATTGTTACTAGTTAGTGGTGTTGGTCCCCAAATGAAAGAAAGACTAGCAGATCAAAACCATCCAGGTTCCAGTTGTGAAAGAGATGAGGGTACTGGTACCTGAGGGTGAGGACCCAAGACCAAACACTCAAGAATATGTCCCCCAAATCTGATGTATGATCCCTAGCTTCTAGCATTGCCAGGGGTGTGGATCCCAGGGATACCTCTGACTGCATAGAGGACGGAGTTAAGCCCTCCACCACACTAGCCACTGATTCCCATTTCGACCCTCGTCTGGCCAAAATATAGAGTTTAAAACCAAATAAACTGTACGTTTGGACTTTTTGTCATTTAAAGATGTTGGAGCAAATATGTACGGTAACCAGATAGTTTGATCTTTTCCAAAAGCTCTTGGTAGACCATCAAATAAAGTCATTTTATAAAAACATGAATTGTTTTAATATAGCTGAACTTGAGAATTTTTTTTAGCTTAGCTTATCTTTAATGGACCGAACATTAGCAGATGCACAACCTCTTATGCTGCATTCAAACCAGATGCTGAAACACCCTGGACAGGTCGCCAGCTAGCGAACGCTGCCGCAGAGGATCTGGCCGGACCGCTGGCCGTAGCGGACTCAAACTCTGGCAACTTGTCCAGGATGTATCCCGCCTTTGCCCAACAGTAACCAGGACAGCCTCTGGCAACCCTGCAGCCCCAGCTGGTTAAGAAAATGGACAGAAGTTCAGGAAGAAAATCCCTGTCATATGGGAAATATTTTTCTACCCTTTGACCATCACGTACCGAAAGCTGAGTTCCTGATCACCGCTCTGCACCTGATGCCCAAATCGCGCCACAGGACCTCAGATTGTGTCTGCACATGGACTTAACATTGAAACTCGATGCCCCTGACATTCAAATTGCAACCTTTGTTAATGCAGCATTAAAGACCCACTCCGACCATCTTTTGATCTATTTTAAAAGTGTTCTCTGTGGTCGTTTTATTATAATTATGCCGGTTTTAGCCAAAGTCAAAAAACCTTTGTGGTTTTCAGTTTCTGCATAGGAACTGGAGGTCACTAGAAATTCACCTCTAAAATTTTTTGCGGGACTGTTGGCTTGGAGCAACCCCACCTCCCCTTCCCCACTGTAAAGCAGAGTGAAGCAGGGAACTTGTGGTCCCCTCAGCATACTCTTTGAATCACAAATACAATCTTTTTCAAATGTTTTTTCTCGTTTTCTTTCCACAACGATATGAAAAAAAGAAATACTCAGAAATGCAAATTTTAAGCTTAATTTTCTATATAAATGTCCTCAATCATGAGAAAAATGCCACAAGAACATGTTAAAACACCAAAAAACACAATTTTCATCAAAAGGGGTCTTTAAGCACCTTTTTATCCTGTTTTTATACATCTATTTTTCACTGTAGCATTCATTTAAGATCTATACTGTTTTCCACAGGAGCATAAAATTACAAAGAAAAAGAATTTAAACAGTTATTTTGACACATTGTTTATGATTCAACTGTATCTTTCGCTCCTGAGATTTGAATATTAAAGATTTGGAGCCTTTGGAGGCAATGATGTTTGTTGTTGTCATACTCATTCTGGAATGATGAAGGGATCAATTTCCAATAATGTAGATCAAGTAACAAGTTTGGAAACTTGAAGAAGTGTAAAAGAAGTTTGAAGGACATTTGAATCAAAAAGAGTTTGATGCAAACAAAGATCTGTCTCTTAGTTTTCAGGTCCAATTAGTATTTCTGAACATCTGCAGCAAACACTAATGAAAACTCCTGCAGGCATGGACAGTGGAAGCATCAGTCACCGTGACATGAAGGATATAATGACTTGTCAGGATTCTGCCTTAAAATCAGTTTCTTTTAACCCTTGTGGGTGGACGAGACAGAGCATATGGACCGTTTAATTTAAAAAAAAAGAAGATAAACCAGTGCGGTAGGTTTGTCTGCCTCATTAAGGAAAAAATAATTTTCTTGTCGGCCTCGGTATTCCTGATGGATCCTGCTGTAACTGGCGGAGTGAATTTTCTCCCCTTGCTATCAACAGCAGAGACACGGGAAAATGGGAGGACAATCTCATCCTGTCGGTCTGTCAGCTAGTGAAGATGGAACGTGTGTGACTGGGGTTGTGTGAGTGCAAAGCCTCTTCCTTTGACTTATTTTCCTCTTTTTGCCTGTCAGAGCAGCATGGCCACTTTGATCAGAGTGTTATCTGCACTGTTGCGGCCTAATCCTTGTATTTGCTCCAAGTCTTAACTGGATCACCGCCCTCGAATCAAAGCACTACAGAGTCAGACCATGAGAGGACTAATTCATGCAAGAGCGCACATCTTCAGGGTATTGTAATCATACAGTATGCATATGTGCTCTTAAACTCATTTTACAAATATACAGAAATCGATCAAAGTGATAAAGCGTCATCGGTAGCATTGGTAGAGTTGTTCATTCATGGTAGAATCCATGATGTGAAGCAACTAAAGAATGAGCAAAAACAAAAGGCATAAATGTGAACTAACGTTAATTTACAAGAATTACCATACCATACCACTGGCGACTTGCCCAGGGTGTATCCCACCTTCGCCCAACAGTAACTTGATTGGCTCCAGCAGCTCCGTGACTCCAAACGGGATTCAGCAGGTTCAGAAAATGGATGGAAGGATGGAATTTAAGTAAATAAAAAATAAAAAAATGGGAAATGGTGGGACTTTAGGAAGAACCAAGGCCAACATAAGCTCCCTGACTAAGAAAAACAAACAAACAATAACTAACTACTCTGATTAACCCTTTAACACTGGAGCTACTAATAACACACGCTCTATGACATACCGTAAAACTTTGTTCACGTGATCACCATGAATCAGTTGATTCTGAGGAGGAAAATCCACAGTTGTATAACTGCACAAAGCTGTTTCTCTCCACGACAGAATCCGCTGATTCACGTTGATTAAATAAACACTTCACTGTGCTGTGCAGTGTTACATTTCAGCGCAAGGCTGCTTTTCTCTGCTGAAGAATCCGCTGAAATAATGTTAATTGTGTAAATAGTTAAAGAGTTAGGGCAGTCCAAAAAATGTACACAGTGGAGATAAAGCTCAGATGTTAAAGTGCAAAGTAGAGGTAAAAAAAGAAAAGATTACAAACTACAGGATTCTGCAACAGAGGACAGGATTTTGTGTCACTTCTCTCATTCAGCCGATCCCTGTAATTTGCAACAATTCGCAATCTAATGACACCAGCAAAACCATTTTACATTTCTCACCAAGGATTTTGGTGTCATCCTTAAACAATAGCTGGAAATCAAGAGAATTGTAAAAATGTTAAAAATATAGAAATAAAAGACTCCAGTTGTGTCAGTGATCATTATAAGGCCCGCAGATGAGACTAATCTGGGTTGAAGAAAAAAGTAGTTTATACCAGAATTTTATTGTGATATAAAAATAAAATGAATACTATATGAATAAAAGTTAAAAGGAAAAAAAAAAGATTTAACAAACGGCCTACAAATGGAATAGATGTGTGGCAGCTTTACTTTCATATCAAACATTATGACTGCAGGATCCTTTCTTGAATGCCCTCTATTTAGTAGATAATCCCATACCCTTTGGCTTGACCTCTCAAAGAAAGCAATCTTTGCACGGGGAGAGAAAAGCGAGAGAGATAATGAAATAACTTATAGCGATGTGTCTCTCTTGCAGCCACTGAGTGAGGGTGCATAAGGAGAGAGGTGATTTGCTCAGGGCGAATAATGCCTGGAGCGCAGATGAGACTGCTGGTGAGGGATGTTTAAAAAAAAAGGACCTCCTCCAGTTGGACACAGGTTACTGAAAATGCAGACAAAATGGAGGCTTCGTCTCCGTCAGGGATGAGCTATGAATTTTCTGCTTCACTTCAGAATATTGAATTTGTGTCCTAAACTTGATCCAATTACAAGTCAGTCTACAGGAGCCAGTCCCTTCAAACTTGTCGATTTGAGCTTTGGTCCTTCGCTCCTTATCCTTCTGCAGTTAAATGCAGCTTCACCTAAATTCTACCGACTCTGAATCTGTTCACGCTTTTCCCTCTTTTTCCCAAGGTGACGTGTATGACAACAAACATCCTAACTCACCACTTGGGTTCCACTCCCAATCAATATTCTCAATTTACGAGGTGTGTACGATCAACACTCCCCCCCCCCCTGGTCTATATAAAAAGCTACTGCCTTAAGAAGCCGTGCAGTTGTCGTTGTCTTATGTACAGCATAAATTGAGCTTGAGGTGTGACGCTAATTACTGCATCAACACTGTTCTTTGCATTAATCTCCCTGTGGGACAAAAACTACTCAGATGTGAGTGAAAGTAGTGGATTCATGGCAGCCCAGGGAAGAAAAAAAAATAAAAGAGTTAAAAAAAACTTGAATTAAATTTAGATCAATAAAACAAGACAAGCCTTATTACTATTTTTTCTTTCACATTTACCATAATAATGGCGCAGAGCTCTTGCCCCACAGCATAAAGGCCCTGGTTCAAATCCCAGTAGGGACCTTTCTGTGTGGAGTTCACATGTTTTCCTTGTGCATGCGTGGGTTTGCTCTTGGGATCCTCCCACAGGTTGACTGGTGACCATAAACTGCCCCTAGAAGTATATGCATAGTTACAGATTAGTAACCTTTTCAGGTTGTATCCAGAGGCAACGCTTCAGGGGGGCAATGAGTAAAAATTTGGGGAGGGCAGCTTCCTCCCCAGCAGAAAGCTTTGCCTTCCACAATTTTTGAGTCATTATTAGTCTCATTAACAACAAAGATTAAAACAAACAAAAAAATTCAATTCAAGCTTTTTAAGCCTTAATTATACCACCTCGGCTAGAAGAACTGCTGTTTTAATATTAATAACAATATAAAAAAAAAGGGATTCAGGTGGTTTTGAAGATGTATAGCGACGATAATGTTATCTATTATCTTACCTTTCACTGTGATTTTTTTCTTCTTCTTTATTCGAGTTTTAGCTTGCTGTGTTTGTTAAATGCAGAGTCTGGAGTGTTTTTCCAGCACGGTTTGCTCCACCCCCATTTCACTGTTATGGTACCCTTGTGCAAATTGACTGATTGGTCAAGTGGAACTGCAATCTTCTTACCTTTAAGAGACATTGCTTGTATAAATGATCGGCCCAAAGAAATTAAAGGGTGAATGTACGTATGTTCAATTAAATATCATATCACAACATACATCACTATTAATGTCCCAAACTGAGTAGTGTCAATTTATCTGCAACAAAAACTATTTAAAATCCTTCCTAAAGTAACACAGTTTTTTCCTGTTTAAATCCTGTAATTTCTTTTCAGATGTTTTTCTTCCAAACTCTACAATTACCCCACAGTCATTAAAAAAGTACCAGGAGTGGGGCAAAAAATTATTTAGTCAGCCACCAATTGTGCGAGTTTTCTCACTTAAATAAGATGAGAGGCCTGTAAATCATAAGTATACCTCAAGTACGAGAGACAAAATGAGAAAAAAAATCCAGAAAATTCCATTGTCTGCTTTTTAAGGAATTCTTTTGTAAATTATGGTGGAAAGGATTTTCTATGGGTTGAGATCTGGAGACTGGCTAGATCACTCCAGTTTCATCTTCAAAGTCCTTGCTGATGGAAGGAGGTTTTCACTCAAAATCTGTGTTACTGATCGTAACCTTTGTTACTTTGGTCCCAGCTCTCTGCAGGCTATTCACTAGGTCCCCCTTAGTGGTTGTGGGATTTTTGCTCACCGTTCTTGTGACCATTTTTACCCTTCGGGGTGAGATCTTGCGGGGATTATCAGTAGTCTCGTATGTGTTCCATTTTCTTAATAATTGCTACCATACTTGATTTCTTCACACCAAGCTGCTTACCTATTGCAGAATCAGTCTTCCCAGCCTGGTGCAGGTCAACAATTGGGTTTCTGGTGTCCTTAGACAGCTCTTTGGTTTTGGCCAAAGTGGACTTTGGAGTGCAGCTGTTAGAGGTTGTGGACAGGTGTATTTTACATAGATAACGAGTTCAAACAGTTGCCATTAATATAGGTATTGAGTGGAGGACAGAGGATCCTCTTACAGAAGAAGTTACAGGTCTGTGAGAGACAGAAATCTTGATTGTTTGTAGGTGACTAAATACTTATTTCTAACATAATTTACAAAAGAATTATCTGGAAATCAGAAAATGTGGTTGTCTTTCATAGTTTAGGTATACGTGTATGAAAATGACCGTATTTTCATAAAAAGAAATACAAACAAAAATTGTCTATGTACCTCAAAATGTACTGCTTCCCTCAGGCTCCAGATAATTATTCTTTTAATTTTAAATAAACACAACGATCAAATACCAATAATTATTGTGCTCCGACTTGTTGATGGAAATCCCATGGGCATTTCGGTGATGATGAGAGCAGAGCTCAAGCAAACCTTGATACTGAGCTTTTTGATCCCTCTGAGACTTCCATGTTAATAAATGAGATCTCCTGCGAAGCAATACTGCTTTAAACCTATGTATTATGTATAAGGTAAAAGAGAACGGCACTAAAAAGGAGGAATCATCTCTGCAGACATAAGTGCCTGAATCCAATCTCAGCTCCATTAGTGCAGGACAAATCCTATACAGTGCGAATGGGTCTCCATACGTTTCCATCAGGGAGCTCAAGAAGCCATTATGGAAATGAAAGGGGACAAATCACATGTCACAGATCACTGGGTAAAGCAGGAACAAAATCATGGTACAGTACACATCTGGGCTGCTTGGTTCGACAAAGGGAGGCCCAAACCTGAAAAGTTACATTTGAACACTTCTAATAAACTAATGTAGAAAAGAGGACACCTCGACGTTTCTATTACCCCACAAACATGTTGTATCTACAAATAATGCCTTTTTGTTGTACTGCAGATCAAAGCTCCCTCCTCACTTCTTCAATGCGCCATCATCCTCCCCGTGTCATATTAAGGTATAGCAGCGTGACATCTTATTTGATCATGTGTCGACACATTATCACTATCTCTATAGGAGCAGGGCTCATTCTGAATGCGCTCGGAGACATAAGCACTGCAGAAGGTTATAGTAAAAAGGCAATTTGTCTGTGTTTTCCAATGAGTTAGCATCCCCTCTGAGCGTATGCTCTATCACTGTAGATACAGATCCTTACAAACAATCTCCCAAATGCTAATTGAGGTAATTAAAGCTGCGGCATCCAGAGGAAACAGGTGCAGGTGGTAGACATTATTCATGTCTCCCTGCCCTTGGAGGTAACCCTTTCAATCTAGTGAGGTAAACAAGACAGACAAGCAATTTTCATTTTCTTTGACTTTTAAAGTGCAAATATGCCATATTTCCTCATTCTTTGAAACCCCTGCAAGAGTTTCTAACAACAAATACTCTTTCACTGTCAAATTTGTCTAATTTTTTCCCCCTGATTTTATGTGAACACTCACTCATTTCCATTCCCTTTGAAGAAAATACCTTTTTTTAGTTGCTTTTAGACCTGATCAGACTTTACATTTGGCAAGCGCAAGAAAATACGAGGTTATTATTTAAGCCATCATTATCCCCCCTTGCTTCAAGAACGTCCTTTAATTTTTTTTTTTTACCTTTTTGTGTTCTCAAAAAATGCAAATACCCTAATCCTAAATGCCAACGTTAGGTAGTGATGGCAGTGGGGGTCTGACATCATTACAGAGGCCTTGCTCATATCAGACACTGATTAGATTAATACTCATTAGAGAATATTTGTGTCTGCACCCTTCCTGTCCCCTGCAGGCAACCTGGCAACATGAACCATGGCAATTAAAAATAGAAAACTGTCATCTTCCATCACTTCTCCAGTTGGGAAAATGCTCACACACATTATCCACATGGTAATATACACATCATTAGGACCAAAATAAATTCTCAGAACAAGTAGTTGTCAGATAAAACATACTGACTCAAAATGATGCCATGTCATGAAACCAAAAAGTGACTTTACAGTAATGTTAGACGATGCTAAATGACCTATCATAGTAGGATCCTGGGAGACTATAATAAATATGGTTATTACAAAATCATTAGTCTGGAAGTTTTCTGCCGAAGAACAATGTTTGTGGTGTTTGTGAGGACTTTGTTTTCCATTCTCTGCATGTTTTGACTGCTACTTTTTCTTTTGCAATGGTAATGTCTTCATACTTGTAAATACATCTCTGTTTTAATTAAAGATTATATATAAGATCATATAAATATGACTTTTTATACATATACACACACACACACACACATATATATATATATATATATATATATATATATATATATATATATATATATATATATATATATATATATATATATATACACACACACACACAGTATGTGTGTGTGTGTATACAAGAAGAAAATGGTTAAACTCTTTCATTAAGACGTTCATTATTTGTCCAGCAGTCTATGGACATTATTTAGGATCTATTGGCTTGGTGGCTGCAATAATATATTGCATCTCCATGCATTTTTCCAGAATGTTTCAATTGTGGAAAGCAACCTGTTTGACTGGCAGACAGACAAACTTCCTCCCTCAGCTTCATTTTTAGGGTGTATTCAGATCACATACACTTGGTCTGCTTAAAGTGAACCAGAGTTAATTTCCCGCAGAATAGTCGGCTTGAAGGAAGTCTAAATACAGACCAAGCGCATGGTTCAGGACTTGATCTGGACCAAATTAGGTGGACTCAGTCCAGACCAAGAGACTTTACCAGTCTGAATACACAATCCAACAACAGCTGTTTTTCTGAAATTTCTGAGAACAATAATGTCCTCATTTGGCCTAAATATCCAAATTTTTCCTTCTTCAATATGTTAATTAAAGTAATTTTGATGAGATGTTGTCAGTTATTGGCATATGATTGTGTAGTTGTTTGGCATAAAGATCTTAGCTACTTAGTTTACAGAAGTTTTTGTCATTGGTAAGGGTGAAGTGTTGTCATTAGTGCATCTGGGATCAATATGCTCTTAACACAGAGTCCATTATTTTTGAGAGCAGTAGGCTTTGAAGGAGGCAATAGTTTGGAATAGAAAGCCCACAGGACTCTGCATTTATTTTTCAAAATCCTACAGGGAACATGTTTGATGTGAGGTGGGGATTTACTCAAACTGTAGATTCGATTCAATCTGATCTTTAGATAAGAAGGGTGAATGTTGTATAAAGCTTTGTTCCTCCTCTTCATTTGTCGTTGGCTCAAGGCAGCGATTCTTTCTTTCCAAGAGTGAATTAGTTTGAGGCTCAGGTTGTTGTCAATACTCATTAGAGCTGGCCACTGGCCTTTGGTTAAGACCTGTCCCACAATGCTGTCAGGCTCAATGCCATATGGACACATGTGTCCACAGCATTTCATCTGAAGCCCAGATTTATTGCAGCTTTTGGTAAAAATATAAAAGAACAAATATATTATTTTGTCAGCTGTCAGCTGGCACAGGAAATGTGGTTATAGACTAAAAGCCATTTAGCTTTACTGAAGCACACAATGGGGAATATTTACAAAGTATAATTTTCAGCTAGTTTTAGGGTTTAATGGTTAACCCCTTTTTTTGTCTATTGATGCAAATATGCATCAAACTGCATCGGCTTCAAAATTACTTTAATTAAGCATCTATTTACAGGAAGAAACAGAAGTGGAGGGGGGTCTAAGGGCAGGGATATCCAGTTTAGTTTAGTCAGTTTGTTAGTACAATTTAGTATTTTCCTATTGTATTCCATGCATTCATGATCCCTTTGATTTTATGTTTAACTTTTTCAATTAAAGATATGAAGCCCATCGAGACGACTGTTGTTGTGAATTTGGGCTAAACAAATAAAATTGAATTGAATTGAAGTGATTTTTTTCCTTGTTGCTGGAAATAAATTCAGTTATCAAGAGGTTAACTTTGTTTTATATATAAACACACACACACACAAACACACACACACACACACACACACACACACACACACACACACACACACACACACACACACACACACACACACACACACACACACACACACACACACATATATACATATATAACTTTTATTTAGGAACTTTTTGTTTCAGGCATTGTGAAAAGAGTCCTAATGGGATATAGAAAATACAGACTTGAACAAAAACAACAATTGACCATGACCAATAGATGGACCTTATCATCTTTTTAATGGTCCCTTGGTCCCTTTAATGGTCCCACTGGTTTTTTGTCATGTTCAGGTGTTTTTAAATTAAATGTTAAGTTTCTGCCACCAAGCCTGCATATCTCTTCTTCAGTGTCCTGCATATTGGGTCCTACACCAAAAGTTCCTGACAGTAGGAGAGTGAAACGAGCTGGAAAGTTGTTCGAATCCTAAAGCAAATTGGAGAATAAGCTTCATTTTTAAATTTAAAATCTTTATATTTGCTTTTCTTAAAATAAGAAGTGTTGACAAAATTAAAGTCCCACTCCGATCATTATTTGATTTATTTTAAAGCGTTTCCATTGGTCTTTTAATCATAATTATGTAATTTTAAGGGCAAAATCAAAAACTTGTGTTGTAAGACATACCGTATTTTCCGGACTATAAGTCGCACCGGAGTATAAGTCGCACCAGCCCAAAAATGCATTATAAAGTAGAAAAAAACACAGATAAGTCGCACTGGACTATAAGTCGCATTTTAACTTTCACAACCTTATATGACACAATCATAGCAGACTGTTTAACTCATAATTTGACAGTAATTTTTTCTCAAACTTATTTATTTATTCTTTTCATGAAGCATCATTAGCCAACTAATACTCTGTTTTCATCCTGTATTTGTAGAAACAGTTTTCACTTTTATTGCATTTCTGAATCTATGAAATCATTGGAAAATAGAATATTATGTTGTAGCCTTCAAGATCTTACTGTAAAAAAAAGTTTGCTGATTCTCTGAGTCACTTAACATACTCTTAACACTTAACATACCTCATACATCAAATTGACCCAGTAACATCATCTCTGTTCCTCACAAATGAACATAACAGGAGGGTTAACAATGTATTTATTTCAATTTAGTTCTAATATAAGTCGCTGCGGAGTATAAGTCGCACCCCTTGCCAAACTATGAAAAAAAGGGCGACTTATAGTCCGGAAAATACGGTAGTTTCTGCAGAATGGCAGTAGTAAAAATTTGCATTTAAGTTGTGGGTGGGGCCGTTGGCATGGAGAAACCCCACCCCCCTTGCCCTCCCTGTTACTGAGGGTTCAGAGCAGGGAGCTTTCGGCCCACTGATAGTATTTACTACGTCACAAACAGGCTCTTTTGCAAAAACCATGTTATCATCTGCTCGTGATTCCCGATTTCAATAAAGCAGTACTCCGAAATGCAATTCTGAATTTAATTTTTATAATATATGCCCTACATCATCAGAAAAAATGCTACAAGAACATGGTAAAAACACCAAAAACATTTTTTTTTAATTTCGTTAATATGTAGACAAGAATATTCCTGTTGCTGCCATACATTTAGATATGCATTCACCCTTTACCAAAAAAGTTTTTTTTTTTGGAAAATAGTGTATAACCGTGGCATTGATTTATTTATTTTGGTTAAATATACTAGAAGAGCTTCTTTTCCTCCCATCAGCGGCTCCACATTTGCTGCATTTGGGTTTTGTCCCAACAAACTCTGACGGTAAGTTTAGAGGTCAAATGTGAAGCTGAACTTATCAGACCTGCAGACACTAGACATTGATAGGAATCTCGGTGCAACTCCGAGGTCGGTCCACTGGGCATAACTAGACCTTCCTCCTGCTTCAGCGGATATAATTAGCTTTGAGTCGGAGGGGTCATCTGACAGGGTTCTTTCACAGTCTTTCTTTTCTGTGTCCTTCCTCCTCCCTTCTTTTCTCCTCCACTTTTTCTTCTGAATTGCTGCCAAGCCCCGTTTACCTCAGTAATTAGGAACCAGAGCGGGCTTTCACGACTCCATTATGAAAATAGCAAACGGTCCAGCGGTTTATTGATAAAGCATTACACTCAGCCAGAGCACTGTATGGCAGAGCCCCTCGGAGCCGGCAGCCTTTTCAGGTGGACATGGCACCGAGCCTTTCGCTGCCAGATGAAATATCATGATGCTGTAATAGCCCTATCACATAGCGCATATAAAACAAGACTGGAGTGTCAAAATACAGTACACCAGCTGTATTAGTAAAATGTAAAGGAAAAAAATAAAGAATAGGAAAAAAAAAAGCAGGCGACAACACAGGCTGTGCCATGCTCCATCGAATGGAGAAAATTACCATAAAGAAAAATATAGCCAATCTAATCTGCACTAGACAGAGACAGCTGAGAAGGTAATTTCGCTGAGCAATATGCAAAGACAGCTATTTAAATGTGTTGTTGGCGCTCCAATCAGGTTTCCCAGGGTGCTGTGATATTTAAAAGTGACACGGGTGACCCTCCACATTTGCGAGGTGTCATCATGCATCAATCGCTAAGGTGTATATCAAAGCTGCCTGTAATGGTTTTCGCATTGGGATTTATATTTCCAATTAAATCTGCAAATTATATGATTATCCTCTGCACCGTGCCGAGGCCATTTTGGAAACGGATTGTGCTGGTCATTTTGTTTTTCTACAAAGATAATAGTGCCACTGGCGAAGCGGCTTACGCGGCGAGAATATTAATGCCCCCGGCCTTGTCACACACCTACTCGAGCGCTCATTCCATCAGCGAAAGCACACACACGAAAATAAACATAAGCCATCACAGTCTCCTCCCCAAACATCCTGGATTTTTCCTGCGATGTACCAACAGCTTTGTCTTTTTTGTTTTTTTCATTATTCTGTCTTAACCTTACAGATGTCCTGCATGTATGTCCTTGTAAGATCTAACCCTGCACCTGCTGCAGATTTCTGCTAGCTCCAGAGATTATATCAGACGTAGGAAGAAGCTGATAAACCGTCAATCTGTCAGACTTTGTGACGGCTGACACAGGTGTCAAAAGCAATCAGATGCGTTTGTACAAAGAAACCCCTCCCACACTGGAACGTAAGCATGGCTGGATGCCAATTACTGATTCAAACACATAAACCAAAACTCAATAAAGACCCCCAGAGCAGGAAAAATTGATATTTTGCTGTTTTTTTTATTTGTGCTTATAAAACCAGCACCATACTTGCAGAAAATATTCTTTTTTTCTGGCTGTTTACAGGGAAGGGCTGACTGGACTTTTAGATAAAGAAAAGAATCGTAAATGATGCAATAAAACAACGAAAACCAGGGAAGAAAAACAAACTGGAGAAAATGCAAGAAAAAGTCAAGATGACCTCACAACTTGTTGGACACGTGTCTCAGGAGTGCAATTTTAGCCTGTAATATGTAATATTGACTAAAATGCTGTTAACTGAGTGACCATTACCTAGCTGCTCTTTATTGCTTCTCAGCCTTGCACCATTGCAGAAAAAAAACACATTTATGGCTGTAATTTTGTGGAAAAATATCCTGTAAAAGCATAAAACACAGTTTGCCTCTGCAATGCCAGAGCTTTCCGAGTTCTGGGCCACAAACTGTCACCTCAGAGGAAGGCAGTTTGTTGAACCTGTTAGAATCTGAGCTGAGGCTTTTAGTTTAGAGATTCCTTGAAATCCTCTCACAGTTAAAGATAGAGGGATCATGGGAATGTTTATTTCTAACAATTAATATGAAAATATGGGGCATATCCATCCATCCATCCATCCATCCATCCATCCATCCATCCATCCATCCATCCATCCATCCATCCATCCATCCATCCATTTTCTTAACCCGCTATATCCCTTTTGGGGTTGTGGGGTTGCTGGAGCCTCTCCCAGCTACTGTTGTGCGAGAGCGGGGTACACCTTTGGCAGGTCACCAGTCTTTCATGGGGCATGTTTCTAGAAAAAAAAAAAAAAAGAATAACTTTTGTGGGAGGTACTTTAATTTTTTAAGTTTGGAACAGCTTTTGGCTAAATGAATTATAGAATAACGGTCAAGAGTACCAGACACGTTTTCAAGCAGTGAAATGCAATTTGTGAAGTTTTTCCAACAAATAGCAGTTAAGTAGCAGTTCTCACTGTCAACCATAAATGATATGACAATTCTGTCGTAAAAACAAGAACAAACAAACAAAAAAAGGCCTCAAACAAGATTCAGGTGTGTCTCCTATTTAGCACTAATAAATTATGCAGGGTGTAATAGACCAACCAGTGATGGAAAAACACCTTAAAAATTTGAAATTATAAATGTAAGATAGGCGTTATGAAACTATAGGACAGCACACAGAGAGGAAGAGATGCACATAAGTGAGAATTGGAAATAACACTTTCAAAATAAAAGAGAAATTAAAACCCTATATCATGTTTTGGACCTATTTTCTCACTTGATAAGTTAATTTCGTCCCAAACACATGTAAGTGAACACAATCGTTAGAAAAACATAAATATGACACATTTACTAATATATTTTATGTTTTACATATTATCATTCTTTTTTTTGTAAATCAAACTGAAGTCCAAAACAAATATGAGGTTTATGAGAAATGCAACCAGTAAAAAAAAGATATTTTATGACATTGGAAGCATTACAGGGTTGGTATTCTATTATTTCATTTATTTAAGATTTTAAACTATGTTTTAAACCTGTGCTTTTCTCTTTTCTCTAAGTCAAAGTTTTTTTGGTAAACGTTTTTATTTTTTTACATCGTACAAGAAGAAATGAAGTAACTCATATGTTTCTGTTTATGAAAATGTGTCTCCCAGTCAGCTACATGACATCTCCCCATCATGGAGAAGGGCTTACCTGCACACAGGTCGAAGTGCATGCCGGAGTCTGTGCAGGCACAGAAGTGAAAAGCCTCGTTCAGAACTTTCTCTGAAGAACCTCTTAACTCTTCTCTTGTTTATGCAACAGAAGTGATTTGTCAAGTAGCGGATTTGAATGTACAAGAGCCTAAAATGAGAGAAGGAAGGAGAGAAACAGCTTGCCATCTTTCATGATGATCACCTCCTCCGTTCTCAGCATCCCCGGGAACACGTCAGACTGTAGTTTATTACAAAAAGGGGTTGCATAACAGCAAACAGCTAATCCTCAGTCTGTAAGAGCACAGGCATATCTCCCCTCATGAAATGTATTTGCAGAGCCCTTGCCTTTTCCATCATAATTACGCTCGGTAGGTGAAGAATGTCACCAAAATGATCCCTTACATTTTGTGGGTTCTTGTTAATTTCAGATGACAGATGTGACAGATGTGTTAGAGGGAAAATGAAGGGCTGGAGTTGAAGGAAAGGGGGGCGGAGGTCATTTAGTATGTTCTCATGTTCCCTCAATGTGATTCTGTTCTTTCTGTGTGAAACTTAAAAAAAAAAGTTTTTATTGATCATGTTTTATTAAGCTCAAGTAATTTTGAATGTCAAGAAACTGGATTAGGCATAAAATAATTGTTCTCACTCAATTTTCTGTTAAACTGTATCCATTCATTTGATGAATGTCAGAAATATTTTTATTTCTTTAAAGGGGCGAAGTATTCTTCATAATTATCAACCAATGCCAGCAGTTTTTAAAAAAAACCTGTCACATAATCCCTAAAGATGTCAGTCATTTTGTGCAATATTAGCAAAAAGGAAATGCAGGGACCAGTTTACATCAGCGGGGGGCACAGTTGTACCATTGAGTAAGATTTGTCTTGAACCTGGAGCTGGGGTACATGTTAGTTTCTAAAATATAATCACATATTTCCTTATGTACCATTCAATCAATGTTTTTTTATTGGTCACATAACCAGCCAGGGTTCTTCTTCCTCAATTCTTAAGCTTTTGCTCCCCTGTTCTGTAGAACCAGCTGCCAGCCTCAGTGTAAACTCGGACTCCCTTCCCACTCTTAGGACCAAGTAGACTTTCCGTTTAAGAAAAGCTAGAATTTCCTTATGAAAGCATACTAGGTCTGAACAATGTGAGTAAATCTAGAGGAAAGTTTTAGATATGTTTTCATCCTTAGCAATGACTTTCCACTCATCCTCTTGAAATATTTTAGATATGAGGCTATCTTTAGAATTAAAAAAAAAGAGGAAGTGTGAAAGCCCCAAAACAGAAGAGGAGCAGCTAACTCCAACAGTCTACACAGAAATTGGGCTAAATGGAAAATCTGTTTATTAGTACTTTTGGACAGAAAATCACTTACCAAGGTCAGTTAGAGAGAAAACTTATCATGCAAAGCTAGAAATGACACTGTGGCATAAGTTACTAGAAGCCTTGAGAATTGTATGCACAATATGGGACATTTCAAGCTTTTAAAAATCACTATTTTATCAACTGTTCTTTCTTTAACTGGTTTTTCTCCTAGTTTTAAAATTTAAGTAATTTTAAATGTATGTTTAACTTTAAGTGTACAGCAGCTGCCCCTACAATCCCCCATAACAACTGGCCTTTCTTAATTTCTGTACTTTGAGGGGAAAACTCGGTAAGTGGTGGAGGTGGTGCAGAGAGGTTGATTGTCTCATTGTTGTCTGTTGAAATTCAGGCGTGTGTCTGTTGTGCGGCTTTACAGTTTCATCATAATATTCAAAGAGTCTCTCATAAAGGTTTTTGGGTGTGATGCACTGGAGAACTATGGATAATTTTAAATGTATTTATACCGTGCTGCAGTGGATGCAGTTTTTTTTGTTGTCTTACTACTCTGCTTAGCTACCAGTAAGTCTACATAAACTGTCGTTTTTTGTCACATTTATGCAGCAAACATGCAGCAAACGTGACATTTATGCAGTGCAAAGTGATGTTATCGCAAGTAAAGTTCTGGTCTTTTATACTCATGTTAACCTACATATTTATGATATGAAATGTTTACATTTACTAAATTTAGGTCAAAACCACAATCTCTGTTATCCCATTAAGCCATATTTTGTAGACCGAATCAAAAAAACCTTTGTTTCTTTCTTTTTTTTGTCCTCCAACAGACATTTGCTTTTTTTGTATGTTGATGTTCTCTTGACAAATTGTTCCCATAATTATTTAGGCAGAAAATTTTAAGCACTTTTTTATTTATATGATTGAAAATAACAGTAGGATCTAAGTTGTAATGTGAAATAAAAGCTACTTATTGTTTGGGGACAGGTCACCAAATAGACATCTACTGTATATGCCTTTAAGGTGAAGCATTGGCCTAATTTTAACGAGGAGGATCAGTTGTTATGCTCTTCATAGCCCCCTGGGCTGCTATCACTTCACTCTCATGCTTCCACTCATTAATAATCTACCTTAATGCTTTTGTCCAGTAGATTTTCTGCTCCTGTTTTCCAGTAAGTTCATATTTGTTTTCTTTACTTTAGACTTCATTACTGTTGGAATCACCACATTCCAAGCGAACACGCAATCCCTCTACCACCCCATTCTCCAACTCTTTCAGCCTTTATCCATCATCTGTTTCATGGTTTGAACCAGAATCTTGAATGTCGAGTCTTTATACGCCTGATCCAAGTGGGTCAGGCCAACTTCCACAGTCTAACCGCCAAAGGACTTATATTTTTGGAACAAATTTAACATTTAACATCCCATTATTACAAATAATGTAGATTGTATTCCACATATTTCTCTCCTTATTTAAATGTTTTTGCTGCACTGAAAGGACTGCAGATGGAAGTCATGACAGTGGCCATCGTGAAGCCCTGACATCAGTACTGAAGAAATGAGACAAAGAAATTCGATTATTATTTGAAAATAAAAAATTACATAGGAAGAAGCAGTTTAAAAGGGTTCACAGAGAATAGACACAGAAAACAGATACTTGAGAGAATGAGGTGGAATACAGTAAGAGGTTTAAAATGGGGAAAAAATGCAATCATAGATGCTAAAGATTAGAAAACATAAACAAAGCCAAGTGCATATGTACTTAAAGCAGGATGATCATATCTACTTATAGCCTGAAGTTCTACCAGTTCACTGCTCCCTATGGATCACAAAGCAGTGGTAAGGTTATATACCACCAGGACGATAGATGTTTAGACTCCATACCGCTGAGTGATTTAAAAACTAGTAGCACCTTAAAATTGATTCTGCACTATTCTGTGAAAGGATTTAGGAACAGGAGAGATTTGATCAGTCCACCTGGTTCTTGCTGAAACTCTGGCAGCAGCGTTCTGAGTGAACTGCAGCTTTTAAACAGAAAACCATTACAGTTCAGCCTTTCTGAGATGAAGGTGTGAATCTCTTTTTGCTAAACTTTGTTAACCGTAAAGAAAAAAAGAAGAAATGGACCAGAAATATCGGTCCTTAGTTTTTAGATTTGTTGAAGCCTATATATTCACACTGTCAGAGCTACTATTTATGTCAGTCTAAACATGGATCCACCTTTTTCTCCTCAATTCTGAACCAAAAAATGTTCTTGAGTTTAACTGGAATAAGGTTTAAGGTTTTTTCGGTTGGTTGGTTATTAAAATAGCAAAGTAAAGTCTCAATAACAACAGCATGGAAACACAAAACTCATGTTACAAATCTCATGACTGATACACAGCTGTGCATCAGTGATCACATTAAGGTTCTACAAAATCTTTTTTTTTGGGCCAAACATTAAAAACTTAAAACTATAGACTATTTTTCCAGAACAAAAATATTATAGTTCTAATGATGAAACATTTAAAGAAGATCTGAGACCATACACCTTAATGATGCTGCAAATACATTGCTTAGGTTTAGACCAAAAGAAACAGATTGTGGTCATAGGAGAAAGACATCAACAAGTGCTACTGGATTCCCTAAGAGGCTGGAAATTCAAAAACTTTAGCATGACTCGCTGAAAACTTCAGGAAGATATGAGATTTGTGGGCAGTAGGCTTTCAGTTTGCACAGTAAAGTACATACTAAATGCTGAAAGGTTCCATGTGTGCATTCCAGTTCTTTCTGAAAGCAATCAAAAGAAAAGTGGACTTTAATTTTTTTTAAACCACGATGAAAAAAAAAACTCAGCAATGGTACTGTTTTATCCTCTGGAGTGAGCTAATACTTTTAAACCTTTTTGCGTTTGCTGTGTGTAAAGTTTTATGTAAGAATGAAGCATTTGCTGGAAAGAGGACCGTGTTTCAAACAAAACATCCACTGAAAACTTGCTGCACCTAGAGGGCAAGAAGCATCAAATAACATGTCAGAAAAGTTCAGGAAGCTTGAATTTGGAATCACTGAATCCTCAAGGAGGACAACAATCCCAAGTGCCTCAAAGTCCACCACAACTGGGCTTCAGAGGTCATGGAGGATTTCATCTCACTCACTTTGAAACCCAAAGAAAATGCACAAAACGGGTGAAATCAAAGCTGATTTGCCAATAAGAAGTGGCCTGAGATGCCACAGAGGTGCCTCTTCTGCTGGTGTCATCATAACAGCAGTCCAATGTGTGGAAACACTTTGAATTTTGCAAAGACATGTGACCATACAGTCTGGTAGAATGTTCTAATAATGCACCCTTTGTAACATTTTGATGTGGAAAAACAACAGTGGGCTGAACTTTAAGAAACTGAAATTTGAATCGATTTGCCATTAACTCTGGTTTACTGTTTTTTTTGTACACATATATAATTTACACTTGATTATGTGGCAAGAAATACAAGGAATCTGGAAAACTTCACCTGCACTGTTCAGTACTATGTATTTATCTCAGTCACAGTGGTGGAATTTTTAGCTAAAGGTGTTGCGGATCCATTTCAGGTTATTGAATCAGATCACTCAAAATAAACCAATATGTGACAATGAGTCGCATCGGCAACCACGAATTATGAAATGAATCAAATCGTTGTTAATATGAACCGTTACACCCCTATGTAATATGATAATATGGATCAACAAACTAATAACTATGAATAAATGTATATAGATTGTTGCAACACTTAGAAAAACTAAAACCCAATTGTAAACTGAGAAATCGGAACTACTGCAATGCGCAGTTCGGATTTTTTAGGGTACTAAAAAGAGCCAGGAAACACATTAGTCAAGTCGTTTTGAGCAATGCCGTCACTGGGTTTGGCTGGATGATTGGAACTCCCACGTCAAGTCAAAGCGACACTGGTACTGAGAGTGAGTATCATTCAAGCGTGCACCTGTCAACTAACCTGCAAGCCAACTCCTTTAAAAGGTGTTTGGTAATATAGTGCTTTGGATCCTGCAAATGCCTTGTACCTTTGAGATAACCCCGGCTAGATATGCTTGAGTCTAAGGCATTTTTAGCCTTGCACTGAGCTTCCAATCTTGAATAGGGATTAGTATATGAAGTCTAGGTAGATAGATTTATCATGGCAGGGCATATCCAGCCTCTCTGTCTCAGATGGAAAAGTAGAATTTTTTTTGAATGCCTGCACTCTAAAAGTCCTCGCTTCTTTTGAGTTTGAAGAATTGAAAAGAAATTGTAAAGCAGGGGTTATTTTAGGTAAAGTTTGAGTAATTTCTTTTTCTTTATCTACATCTCCCCTACAGGTAAAATAACTGTCGGCCTTCAAGGCTGTAGAGGAGGAATACGATTGTACACAATGATAAAACTCGAGGGATGAAGAAGGCAGAGGGCAGGTGGTGCACTATGGGGTTGATAGATTCAATTTTATAACCAGGCAGAATTTTGAAATTCTTCACATATGTGGTAAAAGATCACAGTGAACCGCCCTGCTGCACATTTTTTTTCTCCTGATCTGAACAAGTAAAGTGAGGGGAAAAAAAACCCTCAAGGAATTTGGGAGTTTCTGTCTGTAAGCCTGATGGCAAACTGGGAAAAAAAAATTAAATATAAGCGCATTTGCAGCAATACATTTCACAGTTGTGGTTGTGGCGTTAAAGGATTAGCATCTGCAGATGAACTAACTGACTGGATTAGTGCTCTTGTTGCCTAATCTGGAGACACTATGAAAAAAGACACACCCACACATACATACAAAATCAGGCCAAGTCAGTCATGGCTCCGATCCCATCACAGCGCGTTAGTACAAAATTATTTTATGTAATTAAGCAGTCATGGAGCATACTGTTTATTTTGCAAACAGTGTGCTGACAAAAATAGAACAACAGCGCTGCTGCTCTCTGCCAGGAGCTAACACGTGTCCAAACCTGCTATCACAACCTGTGCAGCATGATTCTGCTCTCAACCTGAACGCTACATCCGAGCAGGTGAGTAGATCTTATGTGACTCCTTTTTACATTTATTTTTATTTTCACCTGAAGCATAAAAGTCAATTCAACCTAATTTTCTCAGATTCTTGATCTCAACCTGTTGGTATAACTCTGGTCCTGCACTCCTTCGTTGTCATGGAAACGTGCTGTATAATTAAAAAGAACCCTCCCATTTACTTAGAAATTGCAGATGTTGGATGTTTTATTTTTGTATTTTTTGGATGTTCACTCATCATGGCATGTATTTTTTCTTTAAAAAAAAAATCATATTAATAAAAGCCAGCATCAGGTATAGGATGTGGTAGACAGTGATGAACAAATGATGTACAGAATCTGTTATGTAAACAGATTATGTGCAACTTTTAGCAGCAGAAGAGGCTGAATTGTTTTTCCAGGATGCCACATTTGTCATTTTTAGTGAGTGATTTCAGAATTCCTGTCATTCATCTATTTTGTTGGGAAACAAAATTATGCTTCAATAAACTCATCTCCTTTGATTACAAAGATGAATCACTTGACTGTATTTTTCCCCCTGATTTCCTCTCTTTAGGTTGTTATAAACTGCATTTGGAATAAAATATTCTTACATCTCCGGCAGTCAATCGGTCTCACTGATGCCCTCGAAAAAAATCTACAACCTCTTAGCAAAACTATTTACTTATCACTTATTGATTTATATAGTGGTTCAAAACATACTTTGAAAACAGGAAATATTCTGTGTGAACTGGTAACTTCACATCTGAGCTGACAGAAATTAAATTTGGAGTTCCCCAAGGGTCCATCCTGGGGCCACTTTTATTTGACTGACCCAGTTTGGAAAAAACAACAACATTAGTTACCAAAGCTATGCAGATGCCATACATACCGGTATATATGTTACATTGACACCAGGAGACCAATACCTTGTACAGGCTCTTACTAAATGCACTGAGGACATGAATGACTGGATTTGCCACAGCTTGTTTCAGGTAAACAAAAACATTCAGTTCTTTTTGCAATTTTTATAAATTCTTATTTGAGTGATCACTCTTTAATATTTCTTTTGAATGTTCTATGTAAAGCAATTTGAATTGTCTTTGTACACGAAATGTACAAGTAAACTTGTTTTTGCCTTTTGGATAGTTTGAGTTTTGCAAATGGAAATTAACCTTGTTTTCCCTTTGGGAAAGTTTCATATTTCACTGTTTTACAGATAATTTTTTTTATTGTTTTTGAATAGTTTAGATGTGTTTTAGACATCCTGTGAACGTCAATTCCAAGATCTGTTGCCGTTTGCACTTCACTCTTTTAATTTTTCAATAATCTGCTGTTTTTGAAATCTTTCTTTTTGCATGGACAAATAAACTAACTGTCTCTGGAGGACAAATAAACTTTATCAAACTTAACAAATAACTTTCTATTTGTGTTTAAAATCTCCCTATTTTTGAACTGTCCCTGTCAGTTTGATTTCTATTTTTCTCTTAACTCTCAGAAAGGCAGTGACAGAGGAGGTCTCTTGGGGCCAAAAATATGTGCAAGAGTCAAACGTTTTGGTGTGGGCTAAACATGATTTGGTTTGCTACATCAGCCTCAGCACCCCTGATGCTATTTGTGGTGTGTTTAATGAATACTCCTGTGTGGTGCCGATGCTGCACGGCGCCTGTGCCCAGGCTCCTCTCCTGTGACAAACAGTTACCGTCAGCGGACACTTTAATGGGAACGCAGTTCAGAGGAAGAAAGAGGCTGAGCTTTGGATTTGTTGGTGTTTAGATGTGAGGAAGCAGGTTGATCAGCTGGTGTGACACGTTCTTGCCCAGGGCTGATGCTAATGTTGATGGGTCCACACGCACATACTGAAAGAAACCGACAAATTAAAGCATATCGGGTTAGGGAAATTAAAATGTAGATTTTTTTCAACACATTTTTCCCCTTTTTTTGATGTTTCCTGTCTAAATGGTTTATATACTCATTGTTATTCTGAAATAGATTCCCTGAAATTTATAGAAGTAGCCACTTTTCCAAAGTTTCTTAATGACACTCTGTTTGTGTTTTTGTGTGCCTTCACCAGTTCATCGCACTCTGACCCCGCTGACACAATGTCCCTGACTTTGTTCAAGGTAGCCTGCAGCACCATCCAACTCCACAACTCACTGCCCAGCCAGGTCATTTTCTTCTGTTGGCACTGCTTAAATTTGAGGAATGCTATGTGGTTTTCTCTCCTAGACTGCTGCATGCATTTGTTCAACCTGCCCAACAGATCAATAGATAGACTGTATTTTGTGTGTGTGTGTGTGTGTGTGGACATAGCACTGTTTTTAGAGTTTGAAACTCTTTACAAATAAGTGATCTATTGCAGAAACACGCCTTCTTCCAGTGTTTAAAATACAGATAGTTAATATATTTTATATCTTTGTCTGTCGAATGTGTTTCTCAAGGTTTTCTCCATGGAGAGCTAGAGTGTTGGTGCACTAATACTGATGAAAATCACTGACATGCTACAGATTTGACAGTCAAAGTCATGAAACACATGATGAAATCACATGAAAAAAACTTAGTTCTGAGGTTTTTCTGAAGAAACATTAAAAACCTGATCTGCTCCTTACCACATCTCTAGATTAAGCTGATAACCTCAGATGAAAATCATCACATAAACACCAGGAAGATTTCAGGAAGCCTTTAATGACTCCATGACTTAAGGATAATATATGTAAGAGTTTCTTTGTATGACATTCCATAACTCCTAACAGTGAAATTGTTTTAAATCACATATAACATTTAATACAATAAAAAAAAGAGATTTGTGCATGTTTCTTCTGAAGGTTCTGTAGCTCTGTGGTCCCTAAAACCGGAGCCCCAAGGACCAACACTGGTATGAGGATCACTTGGTACTGGCAGAGAAAAAAATATTGATCACTTCTAATAATTCTATTTTATTTATTATCTGATTCTAAAGCTGTTTTGTTTTGTAAAACTACCAGATTAACTGTACCACATCTGTCTATGTGTAAATCTGCATTTACACCAAACGTGATTTACGTGTCAAGGTTAAGTCAATGCACAGATGTAATCAGAGGTCCTGCGTTGCGTGTTGAGCATTGGGCTTGGCGGTCTGGCACCAGTGGATTTTGGGCATTGCAGTGTGTCTAGAGTTGGTGTCAAGACCTTTTGCTTTTCCATTATAAAATGGAACCATTAAACTGTATTGAACCATACCATTTTGGGGCGCCCGTTGGTTGTATATCCATAGAAAAATGGAACAAATTGGTTAGGGCGGAGCTACTGTCATCACACGATAAAACCTTTTGAATGTCGAAAGGTCATTGTTAGAAAAAGAAAGTGCCAAACCACCTTTCAGCTGCCCACAATCTTCTCTCAAACAACATCAAATTACCAGCATCTACAAAGTACCAAAAGTGGAGTGGGAAAAAAAAAACTGAGTTGGTGAATGACCTCCATTGTTGTTGTTAGTTTCGCTTTTCTAGTAGTTACAATACTATGACGCAAAGCTACACAATTGGTCTACACTCTGCATGCACAGCGATGGTCCAGCTTGGAGTGGAAATGCTCACCTGAATTGCCTGGATCATTCTAAACCGTACCACTCAGTGGAAACGAGGCTTTTGTTTGCACAGAGAAGAGCCAGAGAGGAAACAAACAAAAAAAAAGCGCTGCATTAAATGCATTAAAATGCAGCTCCTGTGTATGTTGCTGCATTTTAATAAAATAAGGTCTTTAAAATATCTGTGTGTCAATTGGAGTATGCTGCTTTCCGTTTTAAGAGCTTTATTTGCGTTCAACAGACCAAAAAGCATCTCTGTTTGCTTTGTGGGAAAATCCAATTAACACACAACTGTTCAAACCTGAGCTGTGCTTTCTTCCATTTATTTTTTATATTCAAAATAGACATATTTATTTGGTAATCCTCCCAGCACATTTTCCATGTTCTTCTTAGTTGTAAAAACCGGAAAAAAAGATTCTATATACAGTCATGTGAAATGTCCCAGAAGTGACCCGCATGCGCAGAAGAGTACTCAACGGTGAACGACGTCACTCGTTGTTTACGGATGTAGCTAACGTTAACAATGAATGTCAACAACAGTGTTGTCAACAGCTGAGCTCTTTTTGCAGTAGTAAATTCATTTTCACAAAGGAGCCGGCACAATTACAATCTTCTCATTTTAAGAAGGCGTTGGAGCCAGGATCGTCTGTACCCACTGTTGTGGAATGGGGATGTGTATGTGCTGGGGCCGCACGTGTGTGTGTAAGAGAGGAGAGAGCACGTGCAGCAGGAGGGAGTGAGAGGGGGCAGCGGAAGTGTGTTGGGGGCGCGCATTCATGTTGTGTGTTACGGAGAAAGGAGAACTATATTAAAAGAAAGTTTCCCCCAGAAGAACTGCTATTGACTCTTTATTAACCCACTCTGGAGAATCTAAGGGTCAGAACGGGGAAGTAAACCCAAAGGAGGATCCGCCTTCGGCCCTGGAAATTTAGCTGGAAATTTTTTCCAAAACCGCCCGGCTGAGATAAAAGCCCTTGAGTTTGGTCTGAACTGAGCTGTCACCCCAAATATTAATCCAATCGGTGACCTTGCTTCCCTTCCACTGACTGGTCTCAGCAGCATCGTCCGCCGTGGTTGATTTTTTTGTTCCTGCCTACTTCAAGCAGAATGATGACGTTTATAGCGTACTGATGACGTACAGGTCGGATACATGTGGCCTGGCCGGTCAGATGGAAGTCGCATTTCAAAAGATCGGATACGACTCGGATTCAGGACCACATACCCAAGTGGCCTGGGTTGCATTTGAAAATATCGGATCTGTGTTGTTCAGACTGTCATGAAAAGATCAGATACAGGTCACATAGGGGGAAAAAAATCGGAATTGGGTCGTTTCAGCCTGCAGTGTGATCGTAGCCTAAGTAACATTTCCATTGTGGGAGTTAAGTTCTGTCTGCATGCTGACCATAGACTTGCTCCCGGTTTCTCTGTGCAATTCTCCTTTTGCCTGCTTCTTCCAGTGCTCAGCACAATAAATCAGCTCAAATATGATTAAGCTTGAGTTTTTATATCAACTTTTCATCTGTCTGCGTTTACCTGGACGTGGGACAGGAATAGTCTCTGTTTGCCTTTAACTAACTGAACCTGCATAGCTTCCAAGATCAAATAAGTTTGTCCAGGGAGTTACTGTTGTGTCTTCTCCTGGTTGGCATGCATGCATATTTTCTGATTTGCAACCACGCTGTCATCTTTAATGTATCTTTTGCTTTATTTTATTTGAGGTATGAACCTGATGAGGCTTTTAAAGTCATGTGGGGCATTTGGACTTCAAAAATATCTTGCTGAAAACACGTGAAGCATTTGCAGAAATGTTGGTTCATACATGTGGATTAAATGTTTTTTTTGTGTGTTAATAATAAGAAAGAGAGGTTTCTTTCAAGCATGTTTTTCTTCATTTTTTTTTTTTAGTTCATTCCCACTTCCCCTTGTTGTTTGTGGTAAACACTATGCAAGTAGTAGTAAACAGCACGGGAAGCTATTTTCAGATACAGATTTGATACACTAATGAGGAGCTTTGGCATGAGACCAGTCTATTTTGGATTCACGTAAAATGAACTGGCACTCCTGTTCTCCACATAGTAAAGCAGCACACGTCAAACAGTGCCAGAGTACGGGAAAGCAAAGGGATTTAAGCCTTATGCAGGAATTTAAAAACAAGCAAACGATTAAAATAAATAAAAAGAAATAAGATTAGTAAAATAAGGAAATACAGTGGATTCAATCCCAAATGCAATTGGCTAAGAGTCAGTTCTGTTTGACAGGTTGCCCCTCCATCACAGCCAAAAGAAAATACATACAGCAAAAATATACATCATTAACATAGCACAAATAGTTTTAAGATGATAAGGAAAGAGTGTATAAAAAAAATAATCTTTTCATTATTGCCTCCAGCTGGGACTGTGACATCTGGTTTCATATCTTTTGGACAACATTACAAAAAACCACAACACCTCAATCTGCTCCATAAAAACATTATTGTAATACTTATCCATTTTGTTGATCATAGTCACATTATGTTAAGTTTACTAAAGCTTCAGTGAAAACATGGGGAATCATCTAATTTCTTATTGCTTTTCTTCTCTTTGCTTTTCTCTCCACACAACCTTAACAGTCCATTAACTGTTTTTCCCAAATCCCTCCGCTAACTTCAGTAAAACATCAAACCCACAGCTTGTGGTGCCAAACCAGGAAGTACCAAGTGTTGCAGTCCATCAAAAGTCAACTGTTAAAAAGTCCAGATTGACACCAAAGTAGTTATGGATACTGCCTGGTGTCAAAAGACATTTTACCTTGTCAGAATCAGTTGATTCATGTTGATTGCGTAAACAGTTAAGGACTTATGGTTTGTTAGAGATTGTGGGTTTTTTAGTTGTTGCTAGTGACAAATCCTCTGTTTAAGTCCCACTCCAATCATATTTTGATTGAATTAATATTGATCCCAATGGTCTATTAATTATGATTATGCTGTTTATAGGCAAAATCAAAAACCTGTTTCGGTAGCGGCAGGAGTTCTTCAGAAAATTGTCTCTGAGTTGTGGGCGTGAAGTGCTGGTGGGGAGTAAGCCTGTGCTCATTTCCCATCATCCCTTTCTCTACACTCTCTTCTTCTAGCTTACAGCACCTCACAACCCCAAGCTAAAATTGGTGGTGCAACAAAAATGGCGAGCAATATAGGAGCTATATTGGAGGAAAACGTTCATAGATCTATTCATCTAGTGCAGTGCTTCTCAATTATTTTTTGCCAGGCCCCCCCTAGGAAAAGAAAATGTTTCGCGCCCCCCCTGACCCCCCCCCCCCATAACCCCCCCCCACACACACACACACAGACACACTCGCGCGGTGACAATACATCAGGTCAGTATCTATAAAATTTGTATACCTAAAATTGTATCTTTTAACACTAACAAAAGAAAAAAGCAAAATAAATCCACTTTCAACAAATATTAACTTTATTTAGCCACAGAAACCCTGTTCTAGTCTAAAACAGAAAAGAAGCTGAAATTACCTGAAATAAAAAAAATCTGTCATTCCTTATTTAAACTAGAAACATTTTGACCAACTGAACCATTTGATGCTGAAAAAAATAATTCAATCAATAAATAATATTAAATCTAAATTGATCTGAAACATTAACACAGCAGCACCAATATATTTAACGTTTTTAGTCTGAAGAAATAGGTAAAAACGTGCTGATTTTTTTTTTCTAAATGACGGATTGTTTATTTCTGATCTCATAAAAGTGCAGCTGTTTTCCTGCATTACCTGCTGTCTTTATGTCTGTCTGACACCAACTAAACCACAGGCAGACAAAGAAAACATGGATCGAAAATAAAGACACGTCATCAAAATGTCTACAATAGTTCATAAAGAATGACATTGTTAGCATGAGCTTAGGAATCTAAGGGCAGCGGTGATCTTGGGCAACAGGCAGCGGTAGCAGTGGTCCGCGTGCCCCGATTCCCCTGGCAGACAGGGCCCACACCACCCCTCCCCTTTCGTTCTCACTCGCGCAGCCGCGGACAGACAGAACAGACAATAGGAACCGAATAGTGGACCAGATTATTTTCCAAGCACTGAGCCGCTGTCACCGCTGCCCCCACGTTAAATTTGCGCACCGGACAAACCTGTGCCTAAAACCGCCACCACCGCGCGCCCCCCCTGGCATCGCTTCGTGCCCCCCCCTGGGGGCGCGCCCCACTATTTGAGAAGCACTGATCTAGTGGATGCATCAGACTGGAGCAGAGCAGGGAGCTTGTGACCCGCTGACTGTTGGTTGTATGAAACGACTACAAACTTTTTAAAATAGACTTTTTACGTTTGCTCCTGATTCACAACCATTTGGGTAAAGAAATACTCATAAATGCACTTTTTTGCTTAATTTTTATGCATTTATGTCCTTCAGAAAAATGCTAAAAGTACTTATAAAAACACAATTTTGATGGAGTAGGTCTTTAAAGGCCTAAGTTTTAATTTTGCCACATAGGATCAAATGGGAAATGTTGGAAACCATCTGTGTATAAATGTTAATAGATTTTAATCTTACAATTTGAAATATATCCTAAAAAACATCTACTTACACACTTACTTAAAGTTACTACTATGACTATTATGAGTCTGAAATTATATGCACTTCCTTACAAGTTATTCCGGCATGTTGGCTTAATGTTTATCACATCAAAAATCAACAAAATTTAAGTTTATCGCACTTCTGATGGAGTTATTGCATCTTAACGTAACCTTAAAGGAATATCATATTGTTTGTGGAACATTCATCAAATATGTTTCACATATCAGATCCAAAACGTAAAAATTAAATGTTGTTGTTTTTGTTTTTTTTACACATAAAGACTTTGTGTATTCTTGACTATTAATTTTTAATGTTCCCAAGGTTTTATTTTTTGAAGCTTCTTTTTTTGTGGGGAAGATTTTGTATTTTGTAGCGGCTTAATTTTTTTTTCTTCGAATCTAATAAAAGAAGGTTTGGTGAGATGTAAAAAACAGAAAAGTGAGCAGAGGAAAATAAATGTTCTCTCCAAATTGAATCTCAGGTTTGTGGATCCTGTGACTTTCCTCCATCCACAGAGGTTCTTGTTGCCTGTTCACAAAAATGATGTTCACCATGTTTGCTTTCGTTGTCTAATATTGTCTGTGACAGCGCTGGAATCAGAGAACACTATCAGTGTATCTCAGAGACAACAGGACATTTGAAATAACAGCAAAATTTGACAACTCCAGAATGAGAGCAGGCACAGATAACAGAAAAAGTGCAAGAAAAAGATGAGCGCCAGATTCCCAGCCGTTTCATTATTGCTGCTTTGATTAACCCACTATTCTGACATAATATGTGAATTGTTGGGGGATACATCTCCTTTATGTTTTCATGGTAATGGTCAGAATGTTTACAGCACAGCTAGCAGTAGTATTTAGCTCAAAGTACAGCTTTCCCTGGGGACAACCTCACAGATCTCTTAGCACAGCTCCACACTCTGTCTTCTTGTTTTGGCAACAGTTGAGACTTTTATGAGCAAAAATGGTTACAATAAGCAGTTCAGTGTACCTATTGAATTAACATTTACTCACCCGTTGCAATGGTTTCTTATTCCCATAATAAAAAGACAAATCAGAGACTATGAATCAAACTATTAAGCTGAAAACGTTGTACATGTTAAATTTTCATTTAAGTGTTCAAAAAACTCAAAAACTTGTTCTGAAAAGTAGATTTATGATTTCCTTGGCTTAAATATTAGACGTGATCTTTTTTGTACCACCGATGCAGCTATTGTGCCTTTTGACTAAAACTTTTGTGCAGATAAACATAAATAAATCAACGTTTCATGTTTATATATGGTTTTCTTGTCATTGCTGTTGTGTAAATCATTGATTCGAATTGTGGAATATAATTACTATAGTAATTCCATAATTCCACCCAATTATATTCCACAATCAATTCATAGTGTTAAAAAAAAACTATTTCCAATTATCATTATCGTTCCTGTTACTATACTAGACTGTGTTTTTTTTTTCTCGTAGTTTGGCAGTAAACAGATCCTGCTGTGTTGCCCTCCGTACAACTCAGACCCCATAAAATAGCCCTCGTCTCCAAAAAGGTTGGTGATCCCTGCTGTACACTATTGTAGCCAGTGTGTTGTGGCTCTCCATGTATGCTTTCTCTGCCAGCCTCTTAGACCCGTCAGTTATGTGCCGTATTGTTTCAGACACCTCTTTGCACAGCCTACAGCTTGGGTCTTGTCTGGTGTGGTAGATCTGAGCCTCTGTTGTTTTGGTGTTTAGGGCTTGCTCACAAATCCATTATGTTTTTTTGCCTTTTTTTAAAGTTGAAAAAAATGAGGCTGATAATATTTTCAGAACGATGCCTCTTGAACACTTCAACATCACCATTGTCTTATTAGGTATAGGCCTGTGCCTCCTCTTTAAAGAAGAAATTTGCTGCTTAAATAAAAACAATAGTAAGTCAATACTTGTCAGCAGTGTGAACAATTTTGGGCAATACTTAAAAGATTTATATTACTCAATAAAGCCTCATTCCAATCATCTTTTGATCTATTCTAAAATCATTCTCAGTGGTCTTTCATTTACGATTTTGTTGTTTTAGCCAAAAAAAAAAAAGTCATTTTCTTGGACATAGTTTCTGCAGGGTTAGGGTTAGGGTAACACTCCGCTGATATCCCATCATCCCTTTGTTTACACTTGCCAACAGTCCTGCCCACAACTCAGAGGTGAATTTCTAATAAGCTACCGCCGCTCTGTAGAAACTATTTATTAAAAACGACACTGGTTTTTAAAATTTGGGTTAAAAACTGCATAATCTTGATTAAAGGACCACTGGGAATGCTGTTACGATGGTAGAAAAAAATGGAGTGGGACTTCAAGCTGTGACCTTGCCTTCACCCTAAAGTAGTTAGGATTGGCATTCGTAACCCTGCAAAGAACTAAGCAAAAATGGAAGGGGACTGGGTGTTCTTTTTAGATTCATCAAGATAAGAAAACACTTATTTTTCAGTTTTTCTTTGCTTTTTTAATTTTTAATTTTTTTAAATAATGTTTGTTATTGAACTGGGTGGTGAGACTTGCTCTGTGTGTTTTCCTTCACTGGTACACTTTGGACAAAATATTACACTAGCCAAGTGCAAGGTCACCTACTTTTTAATGAAAATATTCAAGAGTTATGTTCTCCATAACCATATCATGTTCAATTAGGGACACCGTGTGCCCTTGTTGTGGTCAGGTTTTTCTTTCCACAGCTCATAGGTGGATATTCCATTTGAATTTCTTGCCTTTTTATCTCGGTCAATCAGGGATTCTTTAGTGCTATTAAATAATGCATGCGTCTGCTTGTGGTGAAAGGATAAAGTGGCTTTTAACGTGAGCTACCACCCAATACAGGGCTCTCCCTGTCAGTTGCCAGGTGAACCATCTCTGAGCATTCCACCATTGCTGTGGAGGTAACTTTCATGCTCCGCTGGGCAAACATTTTCCAGGTCACATTTTTCAATTACATTGAGAGGCAGGTCCACCCTTCACCCCCCAACCACCCCCCATCCCCAGCATCAACCAGCCAGTCACACATACGTCCGCACACGCACTCACATAAACAGACTAAACTCCTCTCCCAGCCCCCCTTTAAAATGCAATCTTTCATGGTGTGTTAGAACAGCATGTTCCTCCAGAACATATGAAAGTATGAAAACAAGGTCCGGGTCTTGAGTTTGGGTGGTTGTGGTGGTGGGGGGCATTGTGAATATGGGTGAATTTTAAAAAGTTCCTGTAATCTGCAAAGGCAGATAAAAAAATTGATATGTTTTTCTAAAAAATTAATATTTGTGTCCAAAATACCAGGAGCTAATTAATCCCAATCAATCAATGCTGACTTTATTAGACTATGAGCAAACTGCCCACGGACACACAGGACCTTTTTCACTAACATCGTCAAGGTCCCTCAGGTTCAGCATGAGGTTTTTATCTCCTTATCTGAAGACTTTGAAGTCTCTCCCTCTGTGTTGCCTCAGGCGTGTGGTGAGATATGGGGAGACTTTGCCTCATCTGCGTAATGCTGCTTGTGTAGCTAATAGTCCAGAACACCCTGCTCTGTAAGGCCACAAACCAGCACTTCAAATGATGCATTTTTGGCAGTCAAATGGAAACAAGTCACCATGCTGTGTGTCTCTGCCAGTCGCGATTTCAAAGGAAGAGAAAGAGTTGGCAAAATCTGAAGTTAATGGCATAAGAAAAAAAAAAAAAAAAGGCCAGTCTTGTTTGTTGCTTAAAGATCCACTCGTATAAAAATTGTGTTTTTGGTGTTTCAACATGTTCTTGTGGCATTTATTTTCATGATGAAGGACATTTATGTAAAAAGAAAGATTATTTCTTTATTGAAATAGTGGTGAATCAGGGGCAGACAAAAAATCTAGTTCGAAAAGCTTGTATTTGTTTAACACATGCTACAGTGGGTGGGCAACAAGCTTCCGCTCCGCTCAATACTGATGCATCCACTTAAAGACAAAAAAATCCATGTACCGTAAATTCCGGACTATAGAGCACACCTGATTATAAAAGCCGCACCCATTAAATTTTTTAAGGATAAACCATTTAGTACATACATAAGTCGCACCTGTCTATAAGCCGCATGTGCCCACATTGAAATATGTGTTTTAGAATGAGGATGTGGATGTGCTGAAACCGTGCATGTGTGTGTAAGAAAGAAGAGGGAGTGAGTGCTGCGCAAGAGGAAGCGAGAGCGCACAGCAGAAGTGTGTTGCGGATGCGTCTTCATGTATACAGAGTGAAGGGGAACTGTAATAAAAGAAGATTTCCCCCAGAAAAGCCATGAACGATTCTTTGTTAACCCGCTCTGGAGGCTCTGAGGGTCCAAATGGGGAAGTGAACCCCGAAGGAAGATCTGCCTTCATGGGAGAGGATCTACCCTGCATTTTACGACCACAGTCAGAAAGAAAAAAAGGAATCGCAGGAAAGGTTCAACACATGATATATTTACAAAGAAAGACGGAACACAGAAAGAGTTTTCAAAGTTGTAATAATTTACCTGAGCTTTTCTTTCCAAACAGTGCCTGTGACGCGGCATAACACGGCAGCAATATGGTAGTAAGAGCACTAACAGGGCTGGTTAAAAAAAACATACCGGTAAAAGTCACTGAGAGAGAAAAAAATAAAGTCATTGAGAGCAGCAGTAACTTATCGGCGCTGGGTTAGGCTTGCGTCTTCCTCGACATATATACTACCGTATTCCCCCTGTCCCACTCTTACCCTTTCTGCTCGAGCGCTACCAGCGGTTGTTAGAAAATTTGTATTAAAAAAAAGAAAACAAAGACACAAATTTGCCGCATCATTGAATAAGCCGCAGGGTTGAAAGCGTGTGACAAAAGCAGCGGCTTATAATCCGGAAATTACTGTACATCTTTGCGATAAGAAAGCGATAAGGAAACTCAACTCCCTCCCTGCTCTCCGCCTGCTGCTACGAACATAAACTGAAAAACCTTTTCCCCTGCATAACATCATCTTAACCAAAAACTGCCATCTCGTCCACTTACTGTTTATAAACACTGTTGTCACTTTGAACCAGCTCATTGCCAGTTTTGCACTGACCTATTTAGATTGCTGTTATTATTATAATTATTACATTTCTTTTTATAGGCTGCTTGCACTGTGGGTTGAGAGGAAAGAAAATTCATCTGTGTTGTATATCATGTGTATGCAGTATATTTGACGAATAAAGCTGTCTTTGGACTTGTGTTTTCCTTGTCTGAGCTAGCATCTGGCTCAAAACTGTACGACTGGACAGCTCCGGTATTGCTCAACATTTTTGTTGTACTAGTACTATTAAGTTGGGGGTGTGAGGGGCTGTAAGCTAGTGGGAGAAAGTGTAAACAAAGGCATGATGAGAAATGAGCACGGGCTTACTTCCCGCCAACAGACTTGCTCACAACATAGAGGCAAATTTCAGATGAATCACTGCTGCTCTGCAGAAACTATGTCCTAAAATGTGACAGATTATTGATTTAGGCCCAAAACTGCATAATCACAATTAAAAGATCACTGCGAACAGTTTTACAATAGATCAAAAGATGACTGGATGGGTCTTAAATTAACGGATGGGAAACATGTCACCTTCATGCTTGTGAACAAATTTATTGCCTCACAGTAGTCAAAATTGAAAATGTTTAAAAAAGGATCATGCATACTCCCAATTGTTTATATCTTAGACTTTAAGTAATTTTATTTGCCTTTTTTTTAATTGAAAACATATTTTGAAAATGAGTTTTAAAATAAGGCTTCACTCTGGATTTGAAAAGTAATAAATCTCAAATTATAATGAAGTAAAATATGAATAACACACAGTTACAAAATCCTTTGTTATAAAAATATTTTTTCACTCCTATGACTGAGTAGATGGGATCTGTACATGTCGTACATCGGCCTGTTAATCATGAAGATTTATCTTTGTTGCTGGATGACACTTTATTTTATATGAGTTTGATTTCATAAATCAGTTCCTTGTGGTCTTTTGTAATTTTATGTAATGTAATATAGGCGCGTAAATTCGTTTACTGGAAGATGATATTTTCTTCATTAAAGAGTGAGTCTCACATCAGTTAGAGTTAATCACATTGCCTGGCTTTGTGCTTTTTTAACTTTCTTTTTGACTGGTCTTCCTCAAACTAAGACTTTATTAGAAAAAATATACTTATTTTTCATTTAGTTTTGATCATGACATTGACTTTAACTTTTAGGGGGGGAAAAGTTAAATTTTTTTTTTTTTTCATCTTCTGGAAACTCTTCCTCAATAAAATGTATTTGTCAAACTAAACTAGGTAACTAGGTAATGAACGTACACGGCCTGCTATAAATCAAAATCTGGGTGAAATATTCATAGTTCAATTCCACATCCATTTAATAAAAGGAATTTATAAAGCGTGTAGAGTGATTAAAAAAAGTGTGAAGAAAATGCAAACAAAGTAAGCAAAGGGTTTAAAAACATTCTCAAAACGCACTTCTAAATTTCATATGTGTATGTTTGTATGGGAACCAGTTGTTTACCTCCTGTATTAAAAAAATGCTACATTTGTTGATGATTAATTATTAATAATACAATTCTTCCAAGTAAAAAAATGTCTGGATCAAATTTGAGACAATGGGGAAATAAGATGCTTTTTTTCCCCTGAACACTGATATTAATATTTTGCATCTTAAACTAACAATGTTGTGAACAAAAACGAACTGATCATCCAATGATAGTATAAGTGGTTTAAAAACATTTTAATTCCAAAAATACCCGAATTTTCTGTCAATTCTTTGATGTAGTGGGCTTTTATAGGGTTAAAAATAAACACATACACACGTCTCTTCATTTTGTAACAAAAAACAACTTTCCCCGTTTTTGAATTTTTCATTCTGCATCTTCTGTGACTGCGCGACGCCTTCATTTTTCCTGTACTGCACTGAGTTAAGTCAAATACTGAACATCTGTTTGAACCTCATTAACTATCAACAACTATTATGGGAGGTGGAGCTCTGTTCTTTCCCCCATTCGCTTTGAAAGTCATTAATGCATACATCATAACACCTTACCTCTCTGATCTATGTTTGCATTTCTTTTAATGTTGCCTTTTTAACACTTTCCAGCACAAATAATCAAACCCAATAACTGACATTTACTTTTTAATTCCTGAGTCCTATTTTCTTCAAGCCTTCTGATGCACTATTTTAACATAAAAAACATTTGAAGGCAACAAGAGGACTCTAATACATTTAAATGATTGCACCTAGTCTTTATATTTACTTTGTTACACAAAATATCAGCACAATTTTAGAATAAAATGCAAGTAATTATTTGACTGTGTTGCATTTATCTTTAGAAGACTTCCATGTGTTACAATTTTTTTAAATTAATGCAGTTTAAGGTTTTTCTTTATTTGTGTGGTAAAAGGAAGATTGAATTGATATACTCACAATCACACAGCTCTCACCATATATTACAGTTTTATGGGCCAGTTATTTTCACAGAAATACAAGATTATACAGTAATAGACAAAAGCTGAGGAAGAAAGTTGATGTTATGAGATGATCCTTTAATAACTCTAAACGGATTTGCCGCACAAATTAAAAAATGATTGCAAGAAAAGGAAACTCTCTGAATTCTGTTGAAAGGAAACTCATCATTATTAAATTTTAAGAGAATGTGTCCAATTGTTGGTTAACCTTTTGACGCTTATCCATACAAATATGCATAAAATTACTTCTGCTCCAAAATAACCCTAATTTTGCATCTGCTTGAAATAAAAAAACATAGGAGACATTTTTTCACAGTTGGAAATAAATTCAGGGTAAACATTTTTATTTTTTGGAAAACAATTAGGCTAATGTATAGTATTATGAATCTACACATAACACGTAATTTAGTATAGAAAGCTTTGTATTTTAGAGTTTCTTTCTCGTTTTTAACTATTTATTCAGTAACTTACCCTGAATTATATCTTTTTTGTTCTGGGAAAGGTTGTCATTCACTGGTTTGCAGTTTATGGACCGAGCTATGATTTGAAGCTCAAAAGCTTGACACAGTGTTTGGAGATTCATGGTTATTATAGATGCATAATTATGTAGCAACGTTCCCACAGCAACAGCACGACAACCTGACCAAACAGCACGAAGAAAAGAGTAAATAAAAAGTGGAAGAAAAAAGGGAAGAATAAAAAAAATGAAACTTAAGGATTTTAAAGCAAATACCCAGATTATGGACCTTACAATGAACTCCTGTTCTTGCCTTGGTGCAAAGCCTTCGCAGTTTTTTTATCTCTTCCAGAAAGAAGGTTTTTAACTGTGATGGTGCTGCCACAACAGATTTAGTCACTAACAGCATGATGGTCTGTTTGCTTAATGATCAAGTCTTTTAAGCGTCTATTGCACAAAGCATTCTGCTGTTGCCGGTTGCTTTTAAGGTGCGTTCTTTCAATCACAACGGAATATACCTTATGTTTCTGTGCTTTTTATTGTGCAATTAAGCCTGGTGTCATTGGGCCACTGCTGGTTAATATGCTTTAATAGCTGTACGAAACGTTGAGTTGCAGCTGGTGGGATGAAAAGTGCAGAGAGAGCCAGGTTGTAGCCTACATAAATAGTCATCTTTACGGATGAATGCATTGTCAGGGATATAATCTGAATTTATTTAGGCTTGTATCTTGTGTTTATTATTTTGAGGGTACTAAATGTAACTTAGTTTTTCAACATTGGAGTTGGGTCAATAATTTAAAATACCAACTGATCAATAAAGATTCACCCTATAGGAAAAACTCCACCATTACATATACACTCACCAGCCACTCTATTAGTCATACCTGTCCAACTGTTTGTGAACAAAAATTACTAATCAGCCATTCACATGGCAGCAAGTCAATGTATTCAGGCATGTAAACATGGTCAAGACGACCTGCTGCATTTTAAACCAAACATCAGAATAGATTAGAAAGGTGATTTAAGTGACTTTGAACGTGGCATGGTTGTTGGTGCCAGACGGGCCGGTGGGAGCATTTCAGAGAGAGCTGATCTTTACAGGGAATGGTCCGAAAAAGTGAAACTATTCAGTGAGAAGCAGTCCTGTGGGCGGAAATATCTTGTTGATGCCAGAGGTCAGAGAAGAATGGCCAGACTGGTTTCAGCTGATAGAAAGGCAACAGCAACTCAAATAACCTCTGGTTACAACTGAGGTTTGCCGAAGAGCATCTGTGAACGCACAACACATCCAACCTTGAGCCAGATTGGCTACAGCAGCAGAAGAACACACTGGGTGCCACTCCTGTAAGCTAAGAGCAGGAAACTGAGGCTACAATTCACACAGACTCACCAAAACTTGACAATAGAAGATTGTAGAAATGTTGCCTGGTCTGATGAGTCCGCATTTCTGCTGCAAAGTTTGAATGGTAGGGTCAGAATTTGGCGTCAACAACATAAAAGCATGAATCTATCCTGCCTTGTGTCAACGATTCAGGCTGGTGATGGTGGTGTATATTTTTTTGGCATACTTTGGGCTTTTAGTACCAGTTGAGCATGGTTACAATGCCACAGTCTACCTGACTACTGTTGCTGACCATGTTCATCCCTTTATGACCATAGTGTGCCCGTCTTCTGGTGGTTTCTTCCAGAAGTATAATGCACCAGGTCATAAAGCTGGAATCATCTCAGACTGGTTTCTTGAACATGACAGTGAGTTCACTCCACAGTCACCAGATCTATGTCACGATGGATTAAGGCAATTCTGAAGGCAAAATGGGGTCCAATATAGCAAGGTGTACCTAATAAAGTGGCCAGTGAGTGTATAATGGGACCAAAAAATAACAAAACTCTCACACAGACTGATGCATGCACTTGTTAAGGACATGATCCAAAAGTCTGTATTACCTAATATTTTCTATAATAACTTTATTTTTTGCTTCAGAGGGCTTTATTGTTTTCAATTTGGAACCAACCTTGTGTTTGTGATTATGCCGACACAGGTGTGATTTCAAAACAATCAGCCATACATATCTAATAAATTGCAAACTTTAAATTGCCCATTAGTAAATTTAAACTTTGCATAGCTGCTCTGGGACACAGGCTAACTGTGCTTGTTGGCCTCAGACAGCATTATAATAAATGCTTTGGGACCAGAGCAGGGAACAAGCTAATTATGGATCGTCTGTGTGTAACAGGGACTCGTGCTTCCTGTCTTTAACCAGAAAATTTGCATCTTCTATTAATGTGATATATGTGAACATGCATCGCATTATTGAACAGTCCGTGCTGGAGGAGTACATTTGTGAACTTCCTCTCACACTATAGCTGAAAAGATCAATTGCTGAGCCTTTGACTATCTCTGGCATTTCACCGTTTGCAACCTTTAGCTCCAGTTAAGTTCTGCTGGTGTTTACAATAGTAATCAACTAGTATTAGGAAAAAAAAAGTCCCCAGAGTCATGTGACGTTTAGAAAGTGTAAATACGGGCATCACCTCTTCGTGGTTTCCACACTACATCAAATACCTCCACCAACATCAGGCCCCACATCCTGTGCGAGAGATAAAGGAAGGCCATATCAGGTAATGTATAAATGAGAGTATATACAAGCTAGTAAACAGTGTGAATCTAATTAAAAGATAATGTCAGCCATTTTGTCACAAATGTTTCCATTGCTGTGGACCTACATTCCAGCTTGAGGGCTTGCTATCTGTCGAGGACTGTTGCTCTATAAATGTAGGCTGTATCTTTAGCTCTGCTGCTATCTCCACTTTCTCACCCAGGACTATCTTTTTCTGATTTGGTGGTATTTCTGCTGGCCGTCATGGTCCACTGTGCAGCCCCAGTATTTCTCTAACTCGGAGATCAAACATCCTGTTTATTTTCCATATGCCTCCGGATATACTGCAGGAAATGCATTCATTTAGATACCGTATTTTTTGGACTATGAGTCGCTGCGGAGGATAAGTCAAAGCAGCACGATTTAAAAAAAAAAAGGCATAATAAAAAAGAAAAAGGGAATCTCATAAGTTGCACTGGAGTATAAGTCGCTCTTTTAGGAGAAAAGTGCGATGCCTCTGAACAAAATCCTCCAAGCCTGCGTTCACGCCTCATTTTCGACATGCTCAATATCTGTCCAAAAGTGTTCTCACAAACTTGCCGCTCTAGATGCAAGAGGGATCAGTAACTGTTGAAAGCTTTTAGCTTCATCGCTTTATGGAAGCATTGACTGTATATCTCATTTACTCTGCATGGACATATAGAATTATGTTGTGAATCAGGTTTATTTCTTTTAAAGAGCTCCATTAAAGCATCGGCCTCCATGTCTGTTTTTTTTTTTTTTGTCTATACGCCGATCTTTATCATCAACTGCAGGAGCTACATCTGGTCAGCGGTACTTCCATCTCTCTGTGATCCAGTTTGATGACTTGCTGTACCAAATTAGTAGGAAAAAGTGGAAAAAAACATTAAAAATATTGTCTTAATGCAACTAAGAAAAATACTTAAATATTAGGAGGAGAACAAGATTCTTCGCCATTCTACGTTGCTGTCAGTAGCAAATACTGATGCACACACCTACAGTGTCTTCTAGCGGTTGTCAGTTGGAAACAATTGCTAAAGGGCGACTGGTTAATAAGAAAATAATGAATTTATAAGCCAATATTTATTTCTATTAAAATCACATGTAATCAATTCCAGAGTAGGACTGCACAATGAGGAAAACTCATGATTTATTGATTAATATTGCGATGACAATGTAACTTGTGATACATGAACATATGACATAATAACCAAAAACATTAATTCCATTTCATTACAAAAGTCTGACATAACTTATACCCGAATAAACCTCGTCTACATAGGAGGCGAGCATCTAACATAAAAGGGCTCCATCCGATTGGTCAAATGCATTAAGAGATTTATTTATTCACATTTAAGGTTACCATTTATCGCAATTTTTGCTGACTTTTGCAATATGCATATTGCATAGCTTGATATCGCGCTAACGATAAACTCGCGATTAGGCCTGCACAATATACCGCAAATTTATCGTTATCGCAATATCCAGCTCTGCAATAGGCATATCACAAAAGACTGCGAATATCGCAATAAATTGTAAACCCAAATTGTGTTAAAACAATCCCTGGCAGCTTGACGCATTTAACGAATCAAATAAATCCCTTTATGCTTTGACCAATCAGATGGACACCTTCCCATTATTTACCAATCAGATGGAGGCCTATTATGTTAGATGTTTGTCACCTATGTCGATGAGGGTCATTTGGAGTGTAATTTTAAACTGTTGCAATGAAATGGGAATAATGTTTTTGGCATTTTTCCATTTTTTTATATACCGCAAATTATGTCGTTATCGCAATATTAATCTCTAATATCGCATATCGCAAGTTTTCCTCATATCGTGCAGCCCTACTCGCGGTGTATTGTGCAGGCCTACCCCAGAGTATAAATTGCACCCCTGGTCAAAATTCGCACAAAAAATAAAGTGTTCTCCATAATTCTAGTGTGGTACTTTCCCTGGAAAAAAGTTAATCACAACTTGATGTTTTTTATGCCACAGTAGTCTCCAGCTTGGTGCATTAAAATATCTGCATGTATTGCGCGAAAACGCTTTTTTTCTCTTTGAAAAATACTGTGACTTTATTCAAGTGAGAAGGATATTTCTCACAGGAGGACGAAGCTGCTCTATCTCCACAGCAGCAACTGCGTGTTCAGAACATCGCCCCGCAAACTGGCCGCTGGAGGGAACTTGAAATAACAGGAGGGAGAGCACCTCTGAGGATGGTTTAGCATCGACCACTGACAGCTGACTTCAAAGAACCAGCCATGAACATGACAGGCAGCTAGTGCAACAGCCTTTGAATCCAGCACACATTTTTATCAAGAATTTATGGTGTATTTAAGAAAGGCGTTTTTTTTTTGTTTTTTTTTCAGCACAGCCAAAAATTTAATTTGACTGCACGTTTCATTCCTGACACTTCTCACAGGTTTCTTCTTCATGCTGATAAAATGAGCGTGTGATGTTATTCCTCATGGCAGACGTTGATTTGATTCCTTAAGAGTTCTAAAGAAATGCCGCTAAAAAGAGCCTCAAGGCAAAAGTTGTTTATTTGCTCAGATATACATTAATCCAATCAATTTGCCCAAACTCACACCTAGTAGAGAATTGTAATGGAGCTGATGTTAGGGCAAACGGGTAAAAAAAATTCTGTGAGACAGAATCTGGCCAAGTCTAATAAAAGCATAGTTCAGTATTTATGCCTTCTGTTGCTTACCTGGGCTTTCATGATGTGGTGTTCATTTAGGTTATTTTAATGCACAGTTAATCAATTCAATAATGTACCAATGTAAAAAACAGAATTTATATCATTACCTTTAGAGAAGTCTGAATTGTTTATCTGACTGAAGGCACTTTTGATCACTGCTGGGGTGTCCAATTCTTTCACCCTAGAAGTACCAACCCCAGAGACATGATCACACAGTCTTGTTTGAATGAGTGATATGCCGGACTGTTAGTCCATGTGCGAGTTCTCAAGTACATTCTTGGGTATATTGCAGTGTCATCTCACCTCGGAAAATGGCTTATTAAAAGGAAATTATACGCAGAGCCCTGACCCATGGCAAATGTGCGTGCAGCAATTGGTCCAGGAGTTGAGCTGTGAATAAAATCTGATTGGCAATAATTTGACTCTTGCTGTCGATATGAAATCCCACCCTGCACGTCCTCTCTCTTCCATCACACCACTCTCTACTTTCACTGCCTCTTATCGTTGGATACTTTGATAGAAAGGTGAAAAATGACTTGTATAGTGAAGTGAAGCCAGTGCGCAGAGCAGCAAGATAATGCCAGGCGGTTAGTTGTGAGGCAGAGGATGGTTTATAAGAAGCAGGAGAAGCTGATGTCAAAACGTAAATGTCAAAAGTGATTACTGGCTTGTGGTAAAAGCGGGATGGAAAAGTGTCTCTGCATTTTTTTTTGTATGTGTGTTTGATCAGGCTGACCGGAGTGCATGAAGCTATGAAAGCGGTTGTCTCATCCGCTCATTTTATGTCACATCAGTGTGTACTTGTGAGTGCATTCACAAGGGTTTTGCACCCCTGAGTTGTTATGGGGACCGGCTCATTTGTTTTACAAAGGCCATTTGCTGTGGTCATCCTTTTTAGGTTCAAATGGAAAACAATTATAAACAGCACTTTTCAATTTATCTCATTTGTCCGGTTTAATAAATGTTCTTTTCCGCCATGTGACAAAACACACACACTGTGAAGGGGGGAAAAATGGTATGGAGCCTGAACTATAGAAGGAATGATAGAGGTGGGTAATGGAGGCAGGGTGTTAAAGACCCAGGTGGATTGGTGGCCTTGGACAGCTTGATGTAGTTCCAGCAATGAGCAGCTCATAAAAAGTGCTATCCGCAGGCTTTAGGAAGATGTTCTATCTCTCTGCTGTTAATGGCACAGCCTAAAATCACCTTCTTTATCAAAGTCAGTCCTCTATAGCATAAAATTCCCTAAGAAAACAACAGGGAGACACAACAGGACTGCATCTGCATAGGTTATTATTTGTGGGGATGCATTAACTTTATTTGACCAGAGAGTTGGGACTCTCTGCAAAGCAGGTAATTTTTTTAACAAAAAAGAAGGTTTTTATTTCTTTTAGGATTTATTGAAAAGCTTAGTTTTTACATTACGCTGTGTGGCACTTACCCAGTTGCTACGTTGGTTCGTACCACTGAGCATGAAACACAAAGCATTCTCTGTTGAGTTTCTTTGACAACAGCTTTAGATCATTGTGACAATTTGTAGAACTGTTAGATAAAGTTCACTTGCTAAAGTCTTTAACTCCCAGGGATTATGGCTAATATATTAGTGATTGTGAGCAGTGTGCTGAGTTTCTCTGCATTGGGAGAGCAAATATGTTCTTTAGTTTCTCATACTTATTGTAAGCTCTCGTTATTCCTGCTCCTGTGGTGGGAATCTTATGCAAATACTTGCTTTTATTTTTTTTGAAAAGCCTACAAAACTTTGTGTTTATGTGACTATGAATATGTTAAAAAAATTGACCTATATTTTTTTCTTTGAATGTTATCAATTATCATCTGTTAGCTCCATTTAGATTGAACTATTTCTCAGTATGACATATCAGCCATCCAACCACAACAGGAAAGGCGCATTATCATGACTTGAGTTAACTGACTTAATTTATCCCTTTAACACCAAGGTGTTCAGATTTATTGATTACTGTAACTTTTAGACTGTGTACGCAATTAACGTTATTCCAGCAGATTCTGAAATTGAGAAAAACTAGGCCATACACAAATGTTGAGTAGGGTCTTGTGAATTTGCTACTGTTCGCCTATTTACACACCCACCTTACTGCAGTTGGCTCTGGTCTGACTTGATTAATAGAATGGTCATTGTTGGGCTTCTGTGGAGCTTGAATTGCATGTGTTTAGGTAGGGAAACAAGCAAAAACATGTATGACTTTGACATTGTCTGACAAGGCTACAACTGCTAGTGAAAAATTAGAGAATCTAAAATGTCCTGATGTGTTCATGGCTCCCATTTTTCTTGTGATAGCTGCAGGGCCTTGATCTTGATCTTATCTTTTTTTATTTTTAACATGTTTAGAAAAACGTGCAAGATTGATTTATCTTATAGGAGGCAAACATTTAAGACCGGTCGTATGTGCGAAATGCATCAATGTGAAGGCGGCATTACCGTTTTTTTAGAAGTTAAAAAATCTGTTAACGGGGATACTTTCGTCGTTATATGTCACGGTTGGGATCAGGTTAATGTAAGTGACGTAAGACCTGGGGATAGGCGGTCCCTAAGCGTGGTTTGTTAATGTTCCGCCGCCAAAAAAATTCAGACGTCCAAACATATGTTTGTCAATAATTAGAAGCTGATCCTGGTTTAAACCTCATAAAAGCTTCCCGGCTCTGCTCCAATTGTAAATCCTCCACTTGTAGACAAATAGATCTATAATTGTCTTCATTTTGCTAATCTGAGGGGCCATCTTGCTAAGAACTGTATGGCTGGATAGATCCGATATTGCTCACTTTTTTTGTGCTGCGCTAATGTTAGCGCAGGGTTGTGAGGGTCTGTAAGCTAGCGGGAGAGAGTGTAAATAAAGGAATGCTGGGACATCAACGTAAGGTTGCTTCCACACAAACAGATACGCCCACAGCCCAGAGGCAAATCTCTAATAACATCCTGCAAAAAAGATGTCATGAAAAACAACACAGGCCAAAAACTGTATAATCATTATTAAAAGACCACTAGGGACAATTTTACCATAGAAAAAATATAGCTGGAGTAAGATTTTGGCTTTACAATATTGTCTGCTAGTAACGTGTTTCATATTACTAGTTTTCTGTATGTGTGTGTTAAGTAATGGGATTCAATGGGATAAAAAAAGTAATGGGATTCAGGAGGAAATTAAAACACAAAATATTAAAGATTTAATAAATCTTTCTACTCAATCATGCGTCTGACAAGACCTGTCAATACAGCAAACACGTTTACTGATTAAAATGGCCTTTTATTGTGGCTAACTTGAGAAACACCTGTGCAATTATCACGCTGTCTAATCAGTGAGTTAATATGGCACACCTGTGTGGTGATGATCTTCATGAAGATTTAGACCACTGTGTGAAGATATAGAATATGTTTCATCATTAAGTTTAGCTCATGACACATGGGACTAAAAATGAGAATTCCATCTATTTCAATGCTGATTGAAACATCAGATCAATACATTTATTGGTTTATGTTAAAGACGTAATGCCTTCCTGTCACTCTAGTTAATCTTCGTGTCTATCTGCACGTGTAGTAATGCAAACAGTAATAATTATTTTTCAACAGCTGCAGAGGACCCGCTTATATAGTTGCATCTTAGATAATCATAATCAGTGTATATGGAAGAAGTCACATTATGGCAAATCCTAGCAAAGTAAGGAAATCCAAAAGAGGAATGGAAAGAAGTATCAATCCAATAATTAAAGTAAGTACGGAAAATTTAAAGCAGAACACTGCAGTCTGTTTTTATTATGGTTCCTGGGAACTATGTTAAACCATGACAGGCAGACAGTTGAAGTCTATGTCCCATGTCTCAATTCATTTTCGGAATCAATAAAAGACAAAGAAAAATGCAGTTTTTACCCTTACAAGCAATATTAACATGGATGTAAACAAAATAGCCATCCCCAAAAAATAGTTGTTTTTAAACTTCACATAAATACATTTAAACATCATACACGGCTTATAAACTGTCTTAGATTTGCTTACAATGAAACTTCCAACAGTCTTTGTCGTTTTATAACTCTCTTTTGCAGTTTGTGTTTTGAGTCGCATATTTTATCTTTTTCTGGAATGCCTTTGGGCAACACGATAGGAAGGAGAGAGGATGTGTGTGGAGTTTGCACCATCAACGACCATAAATACTGTGGTTCCTGCACCGCTGTGCGTGTTGTTATTGTAAGAGAAGGCAGTGTGCTTACTGGGAACTTCAGAACGGAGACTAAAAAGGAAATGCTTGATGATATTCTTATATTCCAGGCTGGATGCAGCCACACAGTGATCCTTTTCATCAGGACCTATGAGGAACGACCATCATCGTGTGGAGAGTGTCTGCACTGCAGCTGCAAGATGTCAGTCACACATAAAAATTATTATACCAACTTATCGCGAGCAAAAGAGCCACAGACTGTAAAGGAAACAGAATAATTACAGTCATTATGATGGCCATTACAATCATCAATGAGCCCACTGTCGGGTTGTGTGCTGACCTCCAAGAACAAATTGTCTCCTGTAAAGATCTGGAAGCTCATTGCTTTAAATTAACACGTCAGGATCTTGAATGCCGTCTTCTAGCTTCGGACCATTTTCACCGACAGAACTATTTAGTGGTGCACCTCTTGACTCGTTTTAAGGTCGTTCTGGTGTCATCTGTCACGTGAAAATAGGGGTACTTTGTGTCTCCACTTGAGTTTTCCCCTGGAGACAGAAGACTTAAATTTCCCCTCAAAGCTAATAGAAATTTAACTCTGCCCATAACTCCACCGAGTCCTCGAGGCTCGACACTAGGCAGGGCCCTGGAGGAAATAGCTTCAGATGTCATTTACTTTAGTGTTCTCTTCTTATCTCTTTCATTTTGTGCCCCCTTCCCTGCTCCCATATCTTTTCATGATGTTTGCTGTCAATGGCAGAGCTGAGTGCAGCCACGTTGTGGAGTTATTGATTTCTACCCGTCTTTTTTCCCTCCCCCCTACATTCTTCTGTTAATCCTACACCTCTTTCTTCTTGTCTGTGCTTCATCGGGGACTTTGGGTGGAACCAAGACCAGCCACTTTCCTCATCCCGCATCATTTTCTGGCTCTTATTTTTTCATCTGTCCCCTGATTTTCCCCCCACCTGGGAACTAATTTTGACATCCCATTGTGGTATAGTTTCTCTGAAAATACTTTCTATTATGGGAAGGCTGTGAGTTGGAGTTGTAGTGGTGTGGAGCGCAATTCTCTCCCCTATAACCTCACTGAATTCCTCCCCCTACATCCATCAAAGCGGTAGAGGGCCGTGTTCATGCACTGAGCTCTCTGTCTACCTCAGGCACTGACGACTCATTTCTCCTGACAACAAACAAATAACTGTAAACCTTTGCTTTTAGTGGGGTCACTACAAAGTGAAATGCCTTTTCAAACTGTGTTGACACATATTTTTTCTTTGGCAAAAAAGAACACATCAATACTCCCATCTTGCAATCCAAGGTCGAGGGAAGATGTTGTCATTTTGGGCTAATATTGTTTGCAAGAAGGTAACTTGGAGGAAATCTCAACAGTATCTCATGTTTGGAGTATTTCAAACTGCAAATGTTTTAAGGAACCATTTCATGAGTGTTTTCAGAAAATCTGGAAAAAAAACAGTGATGTGAGGTGAGGTAATTGGTTAGTCTCTAACTCTTTCAGAGTAAGATTCACAAACACAATATGTTTGCTACTACTGATTGTGTTTCATATCTTATATGGGCATTCTTTTAGCAAACATAGCAGGTACATATTGGGCCAAGGAATCACGTAAAATGTATAGTGGTTCAGTATGGCTCCCATGGTGGATAGTTTAGACGGATTATAACATAGACATAGCATGCACTCTCTCTCAACCACACATATACACACACAAACACAGAATTTGCACGCTGCCCTAACCTTTATTTGTGAATGCAGTCCATTTCCCTCTTGCTCCTTGACTTTAGCATCAAATTCCTACTTATTTTCTTTTAATTTTAGAAGTCTCCCGGTCTCTGTGAAGCTGTGTAGGGCCAGCATTGGTCATCCATTATTGATTATTTCCCATTTTGATTAAAAGTTCAACTTTGAGACATTTTGTTTGACATATGTTTCTAATGTCCTGGGACAATGCTCTCCTTCGCTTTCTATTGTCCATGTTCAGTGTGGTACACACCTTTTCACCAAACAGCAACGTGACTATTTGTCTCCCTTTAAATAGGCAGACTGACTGATTATAGGTTTGAAAACAGCTGTGATGTCAATTAAAGGACAAACCTGAGTTCATCATGACACCCTGGACAATTAGTTCTCAGTCTTTTATAAAGGTAACATCATTTTTGTCCAGCCCTATTTCTTTCTTTTGTTTTTTTAAATAATTCTGTTAATCAACAACTCAAAAGTAATGGCTGAATTTGATTATTTCATTTTTAATAAATTTTAATTTATTGTTACTTTTGAACGTTTCAAGTCATTTCAGTGAGCATTCTGGACTTTCTTTCTTTAACTGAAGGGTATCAACAATTTTTTCCACCACTGTAAGTAATGTACTCCTTTTGAACTTTATTAGCAACCACTGAAGAACAAATGTAATATATTGAGTGCCTTCTTCATTGAAACAGAGCTAGGTAAACAATAAACAAGCATTAAATCTATTACCTATTATATGGAAAGTGAGGATATGGAATAAAAATGTTTAGAATGTAAAAAAAAATAACAATAAAGCATTACATTATTAGGATGAACTAGTTTGCATGGGATTGCAATCTGCCTTAAGTCAGCCGAGCAGAGCTAAGTGCTCAGTGCTGCCTCACCTTGCAGCCAGGAAATAGGATGAAAATGAATAAAATAACTAGAATCATACAAATACAAGTATACTGCATTTATGGCATAGTAAAAACAATGGTTCATTCAGTTTTCTATAACTTATGGCATTACTGTCAAGTTTGATTATTTTTGCCATTTTGAAAACTACTCTTTCATTCCTCTGTGGATCTTCTGATGCATTGGAAATGTTCCAGTTTTTCTCCTGTTTAGTCTAAAAAAATGTCCATTTTAAAATCTTTAAGGCAGAAGAAATAACAGCTTTGTGGCAACATTTTGTTCTCCATGGCTTTTTACGTTATTTTTTGGTTGACAAACAGTCTCAAACAAAACTCCTTTGTCTCTCAGAAGTGCAGTGTAGCTGATGAGGATTTTGCTTCACTGAGGCTTCAGAACGTTGTAATCATTTGACGTGGAGCAAAATACTTCCTGATTGGGTTTCGTTTTTCAACCAAAAATTAAATATATTGACATTCTTTCAACTACCGGAACTCTTTTACGGTTTATGCAATCAACTTTAATCAGCTGATTCTGTGGTGGAGAAAAGCAGCTTTGCACCGTTTGGGGTGAAAAGCCGACACGCAAAGCTGCTTTCCTCTGTGTCAGAATCAGCTGAAAGTTGATGGCGTAAATGGCCGAAGACTTACAGTAGATCAAAGTGTGTTATTTAGATGTCCTTGGGGAAACCTGTGGCGTTAAAGGGTTAAAAAAATTACAGATATTCTATCAACACTGCACTATCTTAATATTTCAACAAAAATCAACTTCAAAGTATTGACAGATGGGTGTCAGACTATTAGTGCCACTGTAACTCATGAGTGTAACATTTATTCTGCAGAGTTCACTGTCTTTATGTGACAGAAATTATTAAATGGTGACTAAACATAAAAAAAAGTAATTTAAGTCAGTTTATTATCATGTTTAACACAAACACAACAACTGGTCTATATAGTCAAAACTAAATCATACCAAATCAATTTGAAAAAAGGGGGAAAGTAATTCCCATTAAGAAATCATTCCAGGTCTGCAACATCACTCTATAGATAAGTGAATTCATCCAACTCATCTTTCTTATGCTAATGTGAGTGTGTGTGGTTTTTGGTCTTTGCGTGGTCCTGCAATAGTCTGACAAACTGTCCAGGGTGTACTCCGCCTTAGCCCTTTGGTGGGTGGGATCGGCTTCATCAACCCCGTGAACCTGCACAGGAAGAAGAGGGTGTAGAAGATGGGACCCTTCTGATGCACAGAGGAAAATATCAGCTGCTGCAATTCTGTGTTTGATTACAAATGTCTATTGACGGCCACAGAGCAGATGCCCACAAAATGCTTCTCAAGAGGACATTAGCATTGTAGCTTTACTAGCTCCCATTAGCGGTAAACAAATGCACCTGTCTCTGTTTACCGTCTCTGCTGTATTTGTTCTGACAACACACCGATGCCAAGTCATAAAGACAGAGGAGGAGCAATTCATCTTTATTGCAGGCAATCATTTTGAACATCCCCACAGGCTCTTTGTCCCTTTCATACAGGTAGGGTGTCAGCCAAATACCCCCCCAACCCCACCCCCATGGATAAACTTAAGCAGTTTACCATAGATTGTATTGGTTCAAAGTAAGGAAGTGTTTCATGCTTGCCATGGGAGGGATTGCATTGTGAGCATTCTTCTGGTTTTTCTGTCCAAGCTGGCTCTGTGTGTCACATGCTAACAGCAGGTGCAATGCTACATGAGTTTCAGTAGTTTGGTGATATATTGGCTTTTATTAGTGAACATGATTAAAGTCAGCCAGGAGGGGGAGCAGGCAGGTGCTGGGCTGATGAGCAGAGTGACAGTGTTAATAGACCAATGCTCCAGGGAGGTGGCCCCCTTTTGCAGCACCAATCCGTCTTGATTTCAGCACATTGCCTTCTTCAATTACACTAAGTGTTTAGCTCCAGTCATCGAAAACGGCTAGAGATAGGGAAGCGCAGCTCACACTATCCTTAAAAGTGAGAAACATAATTCAGTTGTTTGGCCGTTTTTAATCAGCTGGTCCCAATAAGACATTTTTCTCTATGAATTTGCTCTAGGTGTGGCTCCAGCAGATGACTGGATAGAAGGAGGTTGTGTTGCTTCTGTTTCGCTATCCGTCTATGCTCTCTCCTCAGTGAGATGAGAGAGATGATGCAGAGATAAGGCGCTGAGGGAAACTCCACACAGAGAGAATTAAAGGTGTTCTCTACCAGAGGTTATTATCTTCATCGCTTAGCCTGTGCACCTCATGCCACACAAGACCTTTTTCCAAGATAAGACCTAATCGGGATCCTCGGTTATATCTTCATTTACTTACGTCAAGGTTATAAAGCTCAGAACATGCTGTGCCTTTTCAATCAAACTTGGAAACCCAGACTTGGGAGGACAAAAAAAGGTGTCCGTATTTCAGGCATGTAAGTCGCAAGAGCCAAAAAATGCATAATAAAGAAGAAAAAAACATGGAAGTCGCACTTTTGGGAGAAAACTGCAACTCTTCTGAACAAATCCGCCAAGGCCAATTCTTCATATTTTGGTGCAATTTCAAACATACTCGGAAACCAAATTGAGCCCTGTGCTCACAAAGGAATACAGTAAACCCTTGTTTTTCGCGGGGGTTACGTTCCAAAAAGAACCCGTGAAAGGCAAAATCCGTGAAGTAAAAACCTTAATTTATTTTACAATTATTATACAATCAAATACTCTATTATACATTGAAAAGAAAGAAAAAAACATTTTACAGGCTCAAGCATTTCTTTCACAAATCAAAGTACTTTAGAAAAGTTGTTTTCAACAAATAACTTCTGTACTGTACTGTCAAATAATAATTTTATTCATCAATGTGAACAGAAAGCTTCAAATTGCGGAGATCAGCCCCGCCCACCGCAACCCGAGTAATTGGATTAAACAGGAGAAAATTTAAAATGATTATGAATGAAATTAAAGTACAGTCGGACAAATAGTGACTCAGGTGTATTTCACTGCTCTTCAGACTGAGCCGCTGCATCCTGACTCTGCTCTGCAGTGTTTTCTTCTAAAGCCCGCGGTGCAGGTCTGTTTGTTTGGGAGAAGAGCATAGTGATAGGCAGTTGTTGTCGCTCTTTTTCTATGGGTTTTACAGAAACTCGAAATTGCAAGATGATTTGTACGTACGTAATGTAAATTTGGCAAGCTGTTTTACGTACGTGAACATATTAAACTGCAACGCTATTGACGCACAGGTAGAGAAGAAGCAGAGTGACTTTTTAGCCAATCAGAATGCAGAACACAATGCACGATGCAAATCCGTGAAGTAGCGAAACCGTGAAAAGTAAACCGCATTATAGCAAGGGATCACTGTATTGAGTATTCCTGATCCCATGGTTAGGATATCAGTCAAGCAAAAACATGTATTTTCATTCACCTCGGTCTTTGCATGACGATGAATATTGCTCTGGAAAAGGCCGACTCCACCATCCCCAATGTTCTGGCTCTATGACACAATGTTTTTTTTTTTCATTGAAAAAAATAATCTCATTAAAAGACTCAAGAGAACAATCTTATAATTGATGGAACCCCTTACTTAATTACTTCAAAACTCCACCAGCAGATACTTTGTTACTTTAGGGAGGGGAAGCGGGGAGTAAAGAAATTAACACATCTACTCCCTTTTTTGTTATTTCTTTCTCTTTTATTTAATTTAATAACTTTAGCATTTATTGTTATTGCATGTGATTATTTTTTTTTTCTAGTATTAGAATGACTATAGCTTGGGGGCAGTTGGGAAGAATCTAAACATGAAAGAATCAAAATGCTAAATAACCTGTGTTTACAAAAAGAAATTCTGCCAAGCCTGGCGTAATGCGTGCTTCTGACCGAACACATTAATGCGTCAAATTCATCTCTATTGCCTCTTTTTCCACGCATGTAAAATGAGAGTCTGCTGCCTCTTTTGACACGCGTCAAATTCGATGCTTAATGCTTGTCCAAAAATATCTTCTTAAAGTAGATGCTACCGTCACGACTAGGAGGAGCTACTGTCAAGTTTTGAGCCTCATCGCTCCATGTAGGTACTGACTGTATATCTCATTTACAATGAAGGGAAGAGACTAATGATGTTGAGTGATCATGTTTATTTATTTTGAAGAGATCAACAAAAACATCAGCAAGCACGTCTCCATGTCCGCGTTCACGACATCATACAGAGTCTGCGTCTGAATGGCGGCACTTTCAGCAGTACTTTTGTGTCTCTGTAACCCAGTTTGATGACCTGTTGTTCCTCATTAGACCAAGGAAGTAAAAAATAAAACAGAAATAAAAATGCCTCGATGTAAATGTAAATAAAAACAATATAAAGTTCCGGAGGAGAATGATCAGATTCCATATTTGTTTTTGGACAACGCTTCTTCAGTAGCAAATACTGATGCACAAACTTCCAGTGCCCTCTAGTGGTTGTTAGTGGGAACCAACCACTGAAGGGTAGTAGTGAGAAAATAACTAATATATGAGCCAATATTTTTTTTTTAAATCACATCGAATTCACTCCTGAGTAGAAGTTGCAGCCCGGGACAAACTATATAAAAAAAATTATACTGCAAAAATTATGTTTATAAAGTCAGGCGACACTGTCATGCTAAAAAAACAATAAAAACTTGTGAATGTATTTGACTGACTTCGCAAAGCAAGGGAAATGCAACAGTAGATCAATAAGGACATGCAGGAAGAAACAAATCCTAAGGTGAAACTAATGCAAATGAAGCAGACGTTTTCTATAAAACTGAGTGGAACTGACATCAGCAAAGAGGCTTTTGATTATTCTTTGCTCAAAAACCAAATGATCTTTCTGTGTTCACCATGACACAATAAATAAACATCAGGGGAACAACTGTCAGCTGAAATGTACATTTAAGCAGGCACACATTTACTAAATTGGCAGCAAATTTTCTTCATTCTGAGAGCGATGGTGGATTCATCCTCGGGAGAGACTTGTTTGTTAGGAAGAAAGCTGATGGCGGGCAGTGAATCGAAATTCTTATGGATTGTTTCTGTAACCTTTCTCAACTGAGGAATAATAGAAACGTGGTCTCGGCACATGTGCTCTTTAGTTTGCTCCCTTGCTTTTACTTGACGCAAATAAGACAGTGACGCCTGGGATGTGGCACAGCTTACCTCCACACAGCACCAGGGGAGGGGGACCTTCCATCTTTTGACCCCCCGATGCATTTCAGAAAAGGTCAAGCTGACAGTCATCATTTCATCAATCTGGGGAATGTGCCACTCTTTTTCTGGACTTTCGAGGAGGAAGTGTCATCGAAGTTTGTGAACAAACTGCTCCATTCTGATTCTCCACCACACGTCTCTGGTTTGTTTCCCCGAAATGGCGTGTGGAGGTAGTGTTGGGGTAGGTGTGGTGGTGTAACCTTCTTGACCACCTTATCTCGTGGAAAGGTCAGTGCAAGGCACCCTGAAAACCAGAAGGGTGGGGAGGATCGATCTGAGGGCTTTCTTTTATTTATCTCGGTCGACATGCTGCTCCTGGTGTTCTTCCAGACCAATAGTGAGGGGAAAGAGATTACGATCTATTAGTGTTGCAGATATCCTCTTTCTTGCCTCAAACTCACTGCATTCCTCCTCTGTCCCCTGCTTTTCTTGTCGCACATCTACCTCTATAAACACCTTTGGCTCAGAGCCAGAGGCTTTTAGGTGGAGGGAAATGTGGGTGTCATCAGAATAGTCTGGTTGACACCTTGGGGTCAACACGATCGAGACATGTCATTGCTTAATACATGTGCCGAGGGGCTACAAACCAGGCCGCCCACACAGGAGCTGCAGCACTATTAGAACTAAAGGGACATCACAAACACTTTTCTGTCCCGTCCCCTTTGACTTGTATGGTGCAGTGTATTAATGGCCCGCTCATATCACCATTTATCATTTGAACAGTGCAATATATAGGAAGTAGTTGCATCAGTGGAGGGAAAACAAAGGCAAGAGAAAGATGTTGCAGTGTGGGATGATGGTGTTCCTGAAAACTTGGATGATTTAATTAAAAAAAGTTTTCTCTTTCTTTCTGTTTGCACTTCTGTTTTCTTGCCGAGGCACTAAACTTGCGAAAGGATGTTTAATTTGTCCTATGAGTTTGTGCAGCAGCTCTGTTATAAAGCACTCAGTGATTGGTGGAATGCAACCGTGTAAGACCTCAGCCTTTTTCGTGTGTCAAAGCTAAAATGATCAGCTGTCCACATTTGCATGCAGCACAACTGCTCCACCCTAACATGCCTGGAATATTTCTTCGTTACCCCATCATCACGGTCAATTAGGCCCCAACTTTCACTACCTTTTATCTCCTTAACCAGCATTCTCATCTGCTGCTTGTGTCACAAGGCCTGCGGATAAATAATTCAACGGGGGGGGGGGTTGTTGGAGAATTTACTACTCCCGTCTTACCCGGTCAGGTTGTAAATTCTGAATGTGGGGAAATGGGAGAATATATTAGGAAAGAAGAGAAAAAAGGGGGAGGAAAATGTGGAAGAGGAAGGGCTGTGGGGAATTGGTCCCTGGGGGGCCATAGTCTTACACCAGCAACATCATAAAGCCACCATTAGAATGCTGTATTTATAACGGGGTATTTGCCCCGGGCTGCGTCTCGTGATTCCAAGTCCCCTTCCAAACACACACTCCTGGTCTCTCCCTATAATGAGCGCACTAATCACTCAAGCACGGACGCAAATTCACAAACTATACGGCACCAACATCCAGCTGATAATACCATTTTCCCCAATGTCAGTAAAACCTCTCCATAAAACAGGCAGAGTTTTCTTCTGCTGGCACTCCTGTCCCTATATATGCTGTTTGTCAGGGCCTCGGCATCGCAGAATATCAATGGTGTAATGAGGCAAGGACTCTTTCTGATGTGCCGCAACATTGACTCTTTGGGGGGGAGCATGGAGAGTTAAATGACTAAAAGATATCAGCCCCCCCAATAAAATCCTCAGAGCACACTCCGTGGTGGCTATCAGATTGACTGCCTTCAAAAAATTTCTAAAAAGGCACACCGTACCAACCCAACGATAAGAATGGAGACCAATCGTGATTTCTGTTTTTCTTTGAGGGAAAAATACTGCTATGATGTTATCTACAATAAAGAAGCTTTAAATATCAAAGTCTACATTTGTCCTCCTTTTAGCACGACTGCAATTTTTGTTCGTACAATTTAGTATTTCTTCCCTCTGTATGTTTTAAGCCCTCCTGGTCATAAGGGGGCAGTATCTGGAGTAAACTGTGGCACCATTTACATGGTAAAACCTAAATGTGAGTCACAGCAAGTAATATCATGACTGCCAAGATTCATTAAGATTCTCAAAAAGTGGTTTTGGCTTGAAAGGGCCGCAGATCAGTTTCTTGCTATCAAATAGTTTTTCACCAGGCGGCAGTGAAGGCATGTTTAGGTTTTCTGAGACAGTAATACAGTTGTACTCTTATCCCTCATCTCTAACTCCCTACTCTCTCCCTTTCTCTTCTTAATTTTCATCTGGTTCAGCAGGAGATGTATGCCAACCCAGTTTCATGCCAAAATGTGTAGTAGCTACGTTTGTCAAAAGCGGGCTTTAAATTGTAGGATGGCTACGTTTCAATATCGTTTTCATTTTCCATACAAGCCCACTTAGGATCTCGTGACATCTGCCTGTCGTGAACAAAAATCATTTCCACCAAAAAAAGAAAAACAGTCACGTGAACCCTGCGCAAGTCCGCAGATATGAATGAAAAAACAACAACATTGTCATTCTACGATTTCAGAACCTTTTTGAGGACAAGTTAAACGAAACAAACTACGAACTGTATGTCCAAAATGAATGCCTATTGTAGCATCCCTTTCCACACTGAGACTTGTAGACTTAATCTCTTTTAAGTTTCTGTATTTTGGTTACTGTAGGCTGTAATTAACGCACTAACGTACAGCTTGCCCCTAAAGAACAGCAATTTTAGAATTGTTGACTTTAAGGCTAACATCTGTGTTCCAGGAAAAATAGTGAAAAAAGAAATAAAACAAAAATTCATTTTAACACTCAACATAAGGATTAGAACGAGATTAGATTGGATTTTTTGTTTTTGGGTCAGATCCTGATCCTCACCCTAATTCACCATATCCAGCATTTCTATAGCTAATTATGTACTTTTTTTATTAAAGAACATACAAAAACAGGCAGGTATTACAATGGAAAATCTGCTAAATTTAAAACTGAAACCATTTATTTAAGGGACCTGAAGTCACTAGTCCTATTTACTGTTTCCCAAGGTGGATATATAGTAGATGTTAGCCTACATTATTTCTACTAAGGTTCTGACAAGTTTTTGATGAGACTTTAACAAAATTACAGAGACTTAAGTCCAAGTTTGACAAAAGCCAAAGGTTAGCAAATATATTTAGAGTAAGCAGTAAACATGGCAGAGTAAGCACACAAAATCCCCTGTGTCTTTTCATGCACTCTGTTGAGAAGTAATAAGAGGAGCTACAGTCCCTTTTGTTTATCTGTTCCACTCATGCTTTTATTGTCAAACCTTGTTTAGGAATATAATTTCCCTTTAACTGGCCTTTTGCTTTCCTGGCACTCTTCAGGCACTTTCTTGTCAGTGGTCTATAGTGGAGTTGCTTCCTCGGAATAAACTGCTTTTATTTTAAGCTAGCCAGAGGGGTCAGGGAGCCTGATCTGTCATTTGCAGTGTAATAAACGCAGAAGCAGAGTCCCCATAAACACATCCAACCAATATGAACAGCGCTGTACAGGAAATGAATATGTGGCCACTGGAAGTTAACCCGATAACGTTCAGGCAAGATGATGGAGATAAAAAACAAAGTGGAGCTCAGACAGTGCTGTCTGGTGTGACACTCCAATGGTTTTCTGTGTGTGTGTGTGTGGAGGGGGGGGGGGGGGGGGGTGGCTTTCCTAGCGGTGCCAGAACATGTTTTAAAGACTCACTCCAATCATATTTTGAGCTATTTTCAAAGCATCCCCAGTGGTCTTTTAGTTATGATTATGTCAATTTTTGCCAAAATAAAAATAACCTGTGTCATATTCTAGGACATTATTTCTGCAGAGCGGCAGGAGTCTAGAAATTTGCCTCTGAGCTGTGGGTGGGACTGTTGGTGCAGGGTAAGCCTTTGCTTTATCGCTCTCTTACTAACTTACAGCCCAAAGCTAAGGCTGAATCCAAATTCTTCCCCTATACGCCTTCTCCCTACACCTGCATTTATCCCTCCAATAAATAATAGTAATGAGAATAATAGAAACAAATGCCCTTTAATTCGGACGTCTCTCCCACTCAATGACGTCATCATTGAGCTCTATCCTGAACCAACCATGGGCCGGGTGGGTGGCTGCCTGGAGCGTGGGACGGGTCTCCCTTGGGGGGTCCTGGCTCGCACCTGGGGTTGGGGTGGGGGGATGCCCAGAACTCCTGGGTGGTGGTGAGGTGCTTGTCTGGGGCTGTGGGCGCTCCTCTGGGGCGGGGCCCCGCGTTGGGCCCTCCCGGCGCGGCAGGAGTCTGCTCTTCTTGTTGGGCTGCTTGCACTCTCTGTCCCCCCCTCTGTTGTTCTCTATCTGCTGCCGTGCGGGCGTTCTGGCTGCCACAGCTGCGGCGGGGGTCTTGGTGTGGAGATGACTGGGCACTCTCCCTCCTTTTTTTGTTACATTCCATCATCCATTTTAGAGGAACATGAACACTCATTTGAGCACAGGTGTTGGCTCACCTTTGCACTAATAGTTTGCGTGATTGAATTAAATATTTCACACTAGTTGATTTGAAGGCATAAGTATGCGTGTGTGAACATTATTTGTATTGTGTACATGTTGACATGTGAAAATTTTTGGAGCCAACAGGTATGTTTATAACTTTTTAGTGTGTGTGTGGACAGGCCCTGCCCATCTAGATTTGTATTACATATGAACCTCATTGTAATGATTAAAAAATATCCAGCAACTTGTTGCTTAATGCTGCTTCATGGTTTTACCCCCCCTCTTCCATAATCACCCTCCTGTCCCCCCTATAACATCCTTCTCTCTTCTTCCCTCCTTGCCTTTTTGTCCAGTCCAACACAAAAGATTTTCAAATATGTTTAAAATGAAAAAAGTTTGGCCTCGATTACAAAAGGGGTTTATTCAGACATACCTCTGGTTTGTCAGAAGATTCATAACCCCTGTTGTTAAGGTAAAATATGTCCAACACAAGAGGCCTTCAGCTCTCATCTGTTTGCCAAGCTGTTGGACAGGACAAGTTAAAAAAAACAAAAATAAAAAATGAAAGCAATCCAGTCGTACAGTCAGATACCAGCTCCATGGATCTATTTGTCTACAAGTGGATGGATTGGAATGTGGCAGAGCAGGGAATAGTGTATTTTCCACGTAGCAAATATGCTCGTTTTCCAACTGTGTTTTTTCTCAACAATATGAATACAGAAACACTCAGAAATGCAATTTTAAGCTTAATTTTCTTTATATTTGCCCTCCATCACCATAAAAATCCCCAAAGATCATGTTAAAACACAAAAAACCGAATTTTCAACGGAGTGGGTCTTTAGGTGGTTTTCCTGGAGAGATACAATTAAAAGAAAAAAGCAATGGCAGAGCTGGATCCCATTTAATGAGGGAATAAAACTGTCTCATTGAACGCAGGTAAAAAGAACCATATTGACCTGAGGTGGTGCTCGTGAATAACCAGCTGTCTCCAATCGATCACAATACAATGAGAGACAACACTGACGAGCCGCTTTGACATGGTTTGTCTGTGACACAGAAGGTCAAAACACATGTATTCCCTCTTTACCGTATCTCTTATTTGATTTTTCATGCCACACACTAGACCCTTCGGATTTGTCTGTGACACCATCGTCTGCCCAAGATCACTCCGGCCTCCACCGCTCAGATGCGTTGTCATTAGGCTCAACACGGCATAATTCTCAATGAGGCAGCGCTCTGCTCGCCTCTTTCTTTATCCATTTTCTTTCTCTGTCCTCTCTCGTCTTATTCCCCACAGTCTCCCTGTCAAAGGGCCAAAGCCTTGGCTGCTTGTTGCGCATGCTAACATCCCGTCGTGAAAGATGGGATGAGGGCAAGAGAGGGAGACAGAAGAGAGGCAGACCGAGGCCGAGACAGTTATAGCTATGGCCGCCAAACACCGACAGACTTAAAGAGTTGAGTGAATAAATGCCCTGTCTACTTTGGACAGAGTGCACTCACTCTCGCAAACCGGCGCGCATGCATAAAACCCAAAGGGTCGGGCAGCTGGGGAGAGGGGAGATTTTCCGCAGAGAGATTGATAACACCCCCTGCTTCAAACAGCGGACAATCCAAGCAAGTCCAATGTGACTTTAAAAAATCCAAATGAATACTGCATGGAGACAGGTCAAGGACAGGATGGGTGGAGGGTGTGCGGAGGAGTTTTTCGTATCAATCAGCGAGTCATGGGGGGAATGCGAGAAGACAACATCACGCTGGGTCCATCGCAGGCTGGGCTGTTGTTGGTGGAGTAAAGCTTCTTTGATAACTGTGAAATGGAGAAACAATTGCAGGAGTGAAAAGGGTATTATGACACTAAATAATCCGGGGGCAGTCAGCACTTTAGATTTATGTCACTAATGTCATGTTTTACTTGCTTGATTGACGGGAGTTAATCTATTTTCATAGGTAAAGAAAACAGTCTGAGCAGAAATATATAAAATCTGAGACTGTGCTGTGTTTGGCAGACTCTAGTCTAGAACTACGTTTTTGCACGTTTTTTGTGATCTTCTCTCCACAGAACCCGAAGAAAAAATAGTGTCATATTTTTGGACTATAAGTCGCAATGGAATATTACGTCGCAGTCGCAAAAAAAAAAAGCACAATAAGGAGGGGAAAAAAATCATGTATTAGTCGCACTCTTGAGAGAAACTTATTTATCAAAATACAGAACCAAAAACAGAAATTTCATCTTGAAAGGCAAATCATAATATTGGAATAAATGACAATAATACACTAATTATTTGCACACTTCACTACCCTAACCGTATTTAGCTTCATGAAACATAGGAGGAAGTGAATCAGTGTCTCTCTCTCTCACTGTATCTCCGCACACAATAACAAAAAAGGACACGCTAACAAGTCATTTAAACTCACTTACTAAATTTGAGTTTATTCTTCATCGTCTGTGTCATTTTTGAACAACTCTGCTAAGGCCGGCGCTTCTTCTTCTGCATCGTTGTCGGTAGCCAAACTGACACATACATCTACAGTGCCCTCTAGTGAGTATTAGTAGGAAAATAAAGAAACACATTAGATTATCTATAAAAGAAAATAATCAGATTCAAGTTGCACCTAAGCAAATAAGTCGGACCCCCGGCCAAACATTGCAAAAAAAAATGAATTATACTCCAAGAAATGCCGTAATTGTTTTATTTTAATACATATTCATATTTATACATGTATTTAATGCATATTATTTTAATACATGTCTAATAGCTTTGTAATTATACTTATTCATATTTCAATGGTGACCTTAAATGGCTGATGCTCCAAATTAAACCCATAGGACACTGACTTTGATCAACACGACTGAGAATGATGCCTTCTAATCAAAGGAGCATAGAAAAGAGTCACCTGTGGGAAAGGCTTTCACAATGCCAAATCAATATAGAGAATCTACAGCAGAGTTCAGCCTAAATGCCACCTCACCCTTTGGCCTCTTATCAGCACCCAATCACAGGCAATCAAGCTCTTTTAAAGGCTGATTTAACCCTGATGAGCCCGCCACCAGATGAACCCCACACGCAGACAGACATCCTGACACGCACGCACGCGCGCTCCCACACAAAACACTTTCTGCAATATTGCAGAAGAGATTAAAGCCACATGAAAGAGGCAGAGACAAAGGTGACGTCTCCTCTTTTGAAATGGCAAGAGCGTGGCTTGACATGAAGCGAGTGGGTGAGTGCCTGGGTGAACAAAAGGCTGGCGCCATGTGAGAAAAGGGCAGAGGCGGGAGCCGGGTAGAAATGGTGGGGGGCAGGCCTTTAATTAAAAGGATTATATTGAGGTGCACACTGCTGCAGAGGAGCTGTCCACTGGGTCCAGATTGACTACAGTACTGAAACCTATGCCGGCTGGTGAGGAAAGACAGAGAGCAGAGGAGGAGGTGAAAATGCAGCAGCAAAAAGGTTTTTAAAATGACTTCAGACAAGGTAAATGTTCCCAAAAAAGGCGTGTAATTAGCGATCATCAATCGGCGTTGGACGACAGGATTTTTTTGAAGATTCAAGGTCATAAAGAATGATAACAATGAATGAACTATGGCATTAAATTATTGCTTTTTTATAGATTAAAGTCATTACAGACATGCTGCCAGCCAAGTCAGTTTCCCTCTTTAATGTAAATGAATTCTAAGTTTGGCATATCAATCTAGTGTCTCTTCTTCTCATTAATTTTTATCACTGAAGATATAATGAAGTCATAATAGCAGGGAGTCTGATGAGTGTCAATTAGAAACTTGAATAATCTCTGCACTAAAATAAAAAAAAAGAAAGAAAGAGAAGGTTTAGTGATTACCTTGCTCTGTTTAACTTAATGGTAGCCAAGACTTGGTAGCTCCTATACGTTCTTATCTGTGACCTTTATTAAGACATTTGTGAAGACGTGACACTAACAATGGCTGTCAGATTGTTTTACATCAGATTATAATGTGCAACAAAAATCAACAAAAAGGAGCAATTCCGGCCTCGTATCGTCACATACGGCCACTTGCAAACTTTCCTGCAGGCAGATAAGTCCCTCGTCTGCCTCTGACTGCGTTATCAGCCCAGTCCATTGTGTTGTGTGGAGCTGCTCAACTTTCCACTGCCACTGACCAAGATTAACATTATCTCTGCACAACCTCCCAGAAAACCAGACGCTCAAATAATTACATAGAGGCAGGACAGAAAAGAAAAAAAAAAGTTGCCTTTGGACCCCACCATCTGTTTCATTTCTAGGGGTGCCTGCTTCATAATGTTTTTATTTCATACATACATAAATCATGGCCTTGGAAATAAAGGTCTTCAAATGTTTTATGCACTTTTGCCTGCGCACTCTCATCCCTGAACATGTCACACGGTTTCAGAGCCTCTTCACTGTCTGTGCAATGCCTGCTCTCAGTCAATGCATGGTTTGACTTGCTGGAATAAAAAGTGGACTCAAGGTTTAAAATTTCTTCACATAAATTAACTGTAAACTAGTCATATATGAACTATATAGGATAGAATGTGTGCAAAGCTTTTTGTCAATTCCCTCCAAAACATTTTTGATGATTCTCTCAAAATATTATTAAATTTCTCTAGAATTTCCAAATGCTTTATTGGTTAAAAATAACTTATCACATAAAAGTGTTGGTCAACAGAACAACCCTTAAAAAATATAAATATTTATAATTTGACTGCTAAGTGATCTTGCCAGCTGATAGGAATCAATTGTTTCTGGACCTGCAACATTTTCAAACACAAACGATGAAACTGCCATGTCCATTTAGCTTTTTGTCGACAAAATTCTAGACTTTTTTCTGGATTTTTGCTGGTAAAAACTTGATCAAATGTTTACTTTGTGGCAGGGAAAACTGAAAATCCAAAAATGGGTGTAACAGAATTGTCCGCTCTATTTAAAAGCCGTAATAAAAAATAAATAAAAAAAAGAACAGTGCACTTTATAACCCCTGAGGTTTCTTCGTTTTTCCAGAATCCGTTTTTTTGGGAGTTTTTCCTTACCGCGAAGGGGGGTCTAAGGGCAGGGATGCCAGTATAGCTTAGTCAGTTTGTTAGTTCATTTTAGTATTTTACTATTGCACTCTTTGTATTCACGATCCTTTTGAGTTCATGTTTCACTTCGAAGCCCATCGAGACGACTGTTGTTGTGATTTTGGGCTATACAAATAAAATTGAATTGAATTGAATTGAATAATCCGGAGGGCCTTATATGGATTAATTCTGGTTGTGTTTACTGATGTTGAAGCAGTTTTCAGAGTTACGCAGCGCTCTGTCAAAATGTCAGTCGGTTTTGGTTTGTATGAGTTGCAAACCAGATTGTTGTTATAGTAAATACGTTACCGTGGCTAACATTTAGCGTGTTACAACAAGTTGACTTGTGGACTTTTCTCTGACTCTTTTGTAGTCCTTATAGTTCAGTGCACCTTATTTTTCACACAGGTTCAAAAATAGACCATTCATTGACGGTGTACCCATAGTGCAGTGAATTTGTTAAATAAGTAGTAATTTGCTGAGCTTTCTTGGTATTTGAGTCTCTGTTTCCTTTTCTGCTTATCTTCTTAATTCGTTCTGTATTTTAGTTGAGTTACATGGTTTATCTTATTTAACTCAGCTCCTGATCCTCTGCAGCAGTGTGCACCTCTCGTGTTCATTTCTGCTCTTGGAGTTTTGTTTTTCTTTTTTGAACTTAGTCAATAAACTAGTGTGTCTTTTTTTTAATCAGCCTTTCCATCTCCCCTCTAAGATTCTCTACTAACCAGTGAACAACCTGAAACAGAAAACATATTTTCAGGTCTTGAATGTTAAAGTTGCATTTAAAAGTTGATTCAAACATAAGTAACAGGGTGATAAAAGCAGGTTTTAATCAGAACTGTCAGTTATGATTTGAATAAAGGATAAATTATCTTCATGATTTATTTGAGGGAAAAACAAGGGTATTTCTTAAGCCTTTGGCTGAAAGAGCTTATGATCACAGCCTCACACAGATTGGATTCTATATTTAGATGTCTTTTCTTGAGCACATTTGCACCAAGAAGGGAAATTTAAGGTTTAGTATGTTCAGAGTCTTAATGAATTTACAGCTATAATGTCAAAATAAAAAATTACCTTTGAATTACAACTACTTTGTTTTATGAGTATAAAAAAGGACACGAACACAGGAGCGGATGAATGAAGTTTGAAATTTGTTGAAAATTGTTGAAATATATTCCCAAAAACTGTCTGATATTTAAAAGCTGGAGGTACAGAGCCAACTATAAAGCCTCAAAATAGCTTATTAGATATTGACAAAAAAATTGCATGCACAGCATGCAGGTCTCTTGGTTCGCTTTGGTGACCTAAGTTGACCTTTTGGTCGGCATCCCCAAGTGCCTGCAGGGAATTCATGACAGAAGGCTGCAAGATCTTTTTGTGTGAACTTTACGTAACTTAACACAGAACTTTTGTTAAAGATAATCTAATATGCACAGCATCTCTTCACAGCTTCAAGAGCAAATGGCTTGGTGTCAACTTGAAATGTGTGCAACCGATCTTTTGTCTTCACAAAAGAAAGTGTCTTGACTCCTTTAAGACACAAACCAATGAAACAATCTGTTTAAACTAATAACTCTCATAGACTTTGACTCTCATAGACTTCACTTTGTGAAGTAAAAAGCATTTATTTTTGTGGCATATAGGATTTTTAACATACACACTCAAGTTTGATTCAAACTTTGTTTTATCCTTATGTTCTTTAATCCAGCAACTAAGAGGCACACTCAGAGGCCAGAGTTAGATACACCCCCGATTTTGCATATCCAGATTCATTAGAAAATGGTAACCACACCTGGTCATAAAAGGACCCCAACTCAAGCATGGATTGGTTAACCTGTCCCTCCTTTGAGGCTTAAGACTTGGTGCAAAAGCCAAGGAAGAGTTTTTTTTTTCTTTTCTATTTCCTGAGAATTTTAGACTTTAATTTAGATTTCTAGATCTTGCTCAGTTTTTCTAAGTTTTTCTACAAATGCTTGAGGTGAAACCAAGTTCTCCCATTTCTAATTTCTAATTAAGATTAAGCCAGAATTTTTCGAGCGTCTCTTTTGTTCTAATTCTTTCTTCTTTTTCAACATTTTTGGTCACCTAATTTCATCGACTGACTCCTACTTTTTTGATGCTTTTATTTTGAAACTGATTTTTTGAACCAAATAAATTTTGCTCACAAACCTAGGAGGAAGAATCCACTCTACCACTCTAAGCCAAGTGACCTGAACAAAACCAGCATCCCTCCAACACCTGAAAGACTGCGGCACAAAGCCCTTCCTGAAGCATCCTGCCAGTAACGGACATTCCACCCATTCTGGACGGATCAAACAGAACCAGATCTCCAGACCCCTTGGTGAGGATTACTGCTTCACTCATTCAGTCTCGGCTTGTGGTCAGATTAAAGATTAACTTTATTTTTGCAAACGTAACATCTTTGCCTCAATTTTAATCCCCTTTGAGGATCCATCCTCAAAATCATAACTTAAACACATTTTCATACACAACACAGACTTAACACCACCACAAAAACACTAATAAATCTTCTCTTTTCAATATTTTGTTTTCTTTTATATTTTTTTTACTTTGCTAGTTGAAAGCTCATGTCTATGCTTTGCACATGCTTGTTGCTTTTCAATATTCTGTCTTAATGTCCAGTATTTCCCATGTGTTTGACCTAATTTTATTCAACAAATAATTAAAGGACGTCATTGTTCAGATTTCAGTTTTTCTTTTTCGTCGTAAAGTCCCTTCACAGATACAAACTGCCTACGGTTGAGAGACTGATAAATTTATTATTTATTGATTATAGCTGATGATTAATGAGTAATATTTTCTTTCAGTATGAAGGTGGTGCCCTAGGATCATTTTACTAAACTGGAAAGTTAATTTTCAACCAACTTTAGGATAGAATATTTTGTACTCATCCCTTTAATGTATCATATTTATTTGCTCCTGTGAGAGGCAAAGTCAAATTCCTTATTGACTTTAACCCCTTTCAAGCAACACATGGCTGACCTTTGACTGTGACTGTAGCTGCTTTCTGTAAAAGTGAGAGAGGCTGGAGTGGAATTGATTGACAATAGCAGCACCCTGCCACCGATAACATCAGACTAGTGGTGTCCAGGTAAACCCTGCTCTTGCTTTTAGGCTGTAGTGATTGTCTGAGTGAAGCAGTTTTGACGGTTGTCTTGTTTTTGTTTTTGTAAAATTTCCAGTGGTTCACATTAGGTTTTTGAAATATTTCATCTAAGAACTCACATAATATTTCACATTCATTTTTTCTTTTTTGTATGAACAAAAATAATATAAAGATATGACACTAAAACGTGACAAAACAATATAATTTAGTTTTTATAGTGACCCATCCCATTGCCACAGTAAATAATGTGATAATAATATTCACTGTGGGAAAAGACTGGATCACTGTGGCAAGATGGATCAGGATAATGGTAAAATATGTATTGAAGCAGACGATTTCTGAAACCAAACATCAAGACCATGTCATGGTGGTTAGCCAAGGGCAACATGAAGAGCAGGAGGCATATCAATGGAGAACAGAATGTGAAGCTGCAGTGTGTGGATGTAATAAGGGTGTATTCAGACTGGAAAAATCCTTTGTTTCAGATCAAGTCCTGAACCTTCCGTTTGGTCTGTATTCAGACCGGCATCAAGCGGACCATTCTGTTCCAGACCAAAGCTTGTAAACAAAACCACATGACCAAAGATCTCTTCAGTCATTGGCCAAGAACTATGAGGGCGCGTCAAAACAACTAGAGCAAGACGGACGTGCTGCGATTTACAATCCTTATCGGGACAGTTAATTTTATAAAAAGGAATATTTCGATTATCAGTTTTGAACTTTGGGAACACAATTTTTTACTTGTTCCTTTTTTACGGTGGAGGCATCCTGCAAGGTGGTTACTGGCAAAGAGACATGTCGTGTGTGCTTTAACTTAGAGGATGCTAGCAACTGCAGTGATGAGGAGATGTCGGCTATGAAGATGCGCTAAGTGTTTATGAAATATAGATTTGTGGGGAAAACAGTGTGAGGCAATGTGTGTTACCTCAAAAATAGTTTTAATGAGTCTTCATTCATCCAAGCACATTTCAATGAGTTGCTGTGTCTCATCATTGTGGTGTTATAGCATTATTTTAAGATAATTCTGTTAAGGAACTACAGGGTAGCTTTTAGGATGATGTCACAGCACCCGCCCAGCACTGCTGGGAACGTTTTTACAATAGCTCAAATGATGATTGGAGTGGGACTTTAAGGCTTTTGATGATTGGAGTGGGACTTTAAGGCTTTTAATGAATACATTTTCAATATACTCTTCAAAAGAGTTTCTTAAATGTTTTTCTGTAAATGTTCCAAGTGGTCTTTTAATTATCATTATGCCATTTTTTGTATACTAAAGTCATAAAGTCTGCCGTTTCCTTGGAAATTGTTTTAGGAGTAGTTCATTAGAAATCTGCCCTTAAGTTGTTAGCGCCACCCAGCATATTTTCTACATCACAAATAAGATCTTTTTTATCTACTCCTGCAATTATTTAAACAAAGAAATACTCAAAAATGTAATTTTAAGCCTAATTTTTCTAATATATGTCCTCTATTATCCGTAAAATACAACAAGAACATGTTTAAAACACCAAAAACACAATTTTTATCTAAGTGGGTCCTTAAAACCATCAGGTATTTAGCCGGGAAATCATTTCCAAATGATCAAAAAGAACAAAATTTACATTTTCCTAACAATTCTGACACAAGTCCAAACTATTTAAAACTTTTTTATGTACTTGTTTATTAGCATTGCACAATGGCCCTCTCCAAGTGAGTGTGCTTGAAGAGGTATGAAATGAATTTCATACCTTTTTCCTCATCCCTTATTTGCCCGGCATTTTTAGCCGGTCTCCTTTGCTCAAGCTACGAGCCTTACCATTACAGAGCTAATCCATCCATGACAATGTTCAATTTCCTCTGGGGAATATGGAGTGCTGTGGGGAAAATTTGCAGCCCTGTGGCTCATCTAAGTATCATTAACAACAGCGTCTACGTTCTTCAGAACCCAAATTTTGTCTCATTTGAACTGAGAGGTTCAGTTTAGAAATCTGGTGAGATGGTGACACAATCTTTTCTGCCAGAGAGCCAGAAAATAAAAATAAAAAAGTCATTTTTTTCAGGAGCGTTTCTATGTAGAGAGGGAAAATTTTGATTTAAGAGGAACAGCTATTTTGTGATTACAAGAAGTCAGACCTTTTTACGCTATAAATATAACATAACTGTAAAGAATAAAAGCCCGTTTGACACTGCATATACTGATTTTTATCTACTAAGGCTTAGTTATGACACCATATACATTTTATAGATTTCACGACACCTATGTTGAAAAACGCTGTTTTAAAAAATGTGTGGGCTGTAAAAAAGCACATGTTTCATTCTGACTGCTTATAGTTTTATGGATTCATAATGGGACTGTTACATTTTGACATGGATGCTATTGGGGGTTTCTGGTTTGAACAGTTTGAGCAACACCACCAGCTTTTTTGGATAGGATTTCACTTAATGCCACTGCCCCTAAATATAAATTACATTATTACTGATGAAAGAAAATCAGACAAAATAAAAGAAGTATTTTATTTTGAATTTTTTTTTTTTTTTTTTGCTGTTTGTCTTATGCTTGAATTTGTTATGTGATTGTGTTATTTGTGGATGGGTTACTGTGGTACTTCTTTACAGTTAGTTAAGCAAAGAGTTATTTAAATAAATTTGTTTAAAAAGTACTTTAATTCCAACTCCAGAATACATTTAATATGTGCATTTGAATTAATTAAAGTGTCCAATTGATTTTCAAGGTCTGCTTAATATTGTATGAAGTTCATTTAGACAAGAAAAAAAAAATCAACCTTAAACCCTTTTGCTGTCTTCAGAAGGGAAAAAAGCACTTTACATTACAATAAACAGCAAATGGATGCTTTTAATTTATAACGTGTTAAGAGTAAAACTACTAATTCCTAATGGGGACTTTTTATTCTTTGGAATCTACACAAACACAGGATAAATGAATAAATCATTGACTAAAAACATGAAATGTTTTAGTCTACAGCTTCTCTAAGGTTCTGGACACATTTTTCTGAAGCTAGGTTCACACCGCCCTCAGCAACGTGCATTCAAACAACTCCTTCGGGCTTCCGCTTTCAAAACTCTGGTGTTCACGCAAGCCTTTTTTCGGGCTTTACATACAAAACACACGTCCATTGAACATGTAAGTTAAATTGAAATTGAACTTTGACCAATCAGCCATTTGAATTTGGTAAAGACTTATGGATGGTGTACTTTTAAATCCACGAACGTGCCAACTGTTTGAAAATTGATCATGGAGGAGAAATGAATAAATGCGGTTTGTGCTGTGGGAACATGTCTTTCATTTATCAGAATAGAGCTGTGAAAGAAAAAGTTGGGGGCAAGATTTGTGAGATTTGCACCATTTTGGCATTTCCCAGCACGCCTCTGCCAACTGTAGGTGGCGGACATGCGCATGTAATCAATAATAAAAGAAAAAGAGGAACACGCCCCTCCCCGCTCATCCAATGTGAACATCATTGGCCAAACGCACATGTAAATATCCGCATTTAGGGCGTTCTTGAATGCGCGTCACATGTACGAACGTAGCACTAGACTTCAGTCCACATCAACACAACAGCATCCCCCAGGTGCTGCAAATTGGTCGTCTTCAAATCCATTAATGAAAGTTTCTCTTAGCACTACATCACAAAGGAGATTCTTTTTAGGGACTTAATCTGTTTTCCTATCTGATTGGATACCAAAGCATGTTTTAGACAACACATTAAGATACTGCAATGAAAGAAATGAACCGTCAGAAAACGGGTTTCTGTAGTGGCAAAGGAATGGACATGAACAGAGGTGTTAAACCCTTCTAAGGGGGCCAACTTGTACAGAGAAAATATTTACCAACAGCACCCTTTGAACTGTTGAGACATGATGAGACATTTGTCATTGTGTATTGTTCCATTTACATTCAGGTAAAAACTGGTTGTGGATGATAGTCAGACGTTCTTTAAGTACTCAGACCTGCATATCTGGCAGCAACAACCACTTTAAAGCCCCTAAAATCATTGAACTACTGTGTTTCATTACGTCTAAATGATGAAATGTGATTGACTGATGTGCCGCTTCTAGCTACCAGTTGGAAAAGTATAGCTGATACAGTGGTCTGTGAATGCTGTGACTGCTTTCCTCATTCAAACTGATAATGATTTGGAAATGCACCGAATCCTTGTTGTTTCCTGTGTCTTAACAGTTAACTCTATAACCAAACTGTAGCTAAACAAACCATGAATTTCTGGTGCTGAAGCCTGACAAACCAATTAAAGTGCCACTTTTGCCATGTTGGAACAGTTTGAATGACGGGGTTCAGGCAGTGTGTGAGTGATTCGTCCCACAGCCCCATACAATAGCCTCAGTTCTTGAGTGTTTTGGTGTTTTTATTGTCCTAATACAGCTGCCTTATTCGGGTCCATGTTGTGCTCCTTTTCAGCTGCTTCCAAAATGCGCATCCGTCTGCCTCTCAGTATGTCAGCTCAATACGCTATCGACAGACCAATCATTCCACAATCATGCTCAGCACACCATCTTTATTACTGATTATTGACCAGGTCATCACTGCCTGCGCAGCACCTTACACTGACATCAGGTGCCAGCAGAGAGAGGGGGAGGAAAAGAGAACCCGGCATGAGAGAGAAGTTGGGAATCTGTCAGCACTCTGATGGACTGATCTACTGCTGGGCTTCAGATTGCCAAGCCAGTGACCCACAAGCTGCAATTAAATGTCAAGACATTTGGATTCTAGTGGTGGTCTGCTGCTGAGTCACATAAGTCATATAGTAAATTCAGATCTGTCAAAGACGCTTGATGGCTTCTATCAGGTGTAAGTTGTTGCCTACAACAGGTCTCCCAACCTGGCCTTATCTGGCCTTCACTAATTTGTCACAGTTGAGCCGACAAACTGACAGAACTTTCTTCAAGGGTCTAAAACTTTCTGCACTGTGAAACCAAGGAACATTCCCAGACTTTTAAAAGTTAAAGTCATAAATTATGCATGTTTTAGTAGGTAATGTATATGTTGGTTTGTTTTATTTTATTTTCCTACAAGACTGAAACATTTCAAATTTAGAAAAATATTAGAACAATATTTTAATGTAGCAACATAACTATTGAAGTTAGATTTGTTGCAAAAGTGTTGTCTGTAAGAAGTTTTTGTACTTGTAATAGGAGAATTTTGTCTGACAACAAATTTTGTTCTTGTCAAATTGTGTCCATCCCTAAAAATGTTTTGTACCTTTTATAATAACTGTGGTGTCTTTAAAGCTGTTTATAGCTGTTGTACAGAGGTTAAAATGTTTTGTATGTGTGTGAAACGTCACATACGATCATGCGCATTGATTTAAAATAACAAAACCCAACTTACTAGTACAATTCTTTCGCCTCCCTCCACAAAAATCAACCAATCAGCAGCCTTTTTCTGTTGCCCAATCAATGCACTGCTTGAACCAGCCAAACAGATGCATGATATCCATGCCAGGAGAAACAAAAATAAAAAAATTAAATTATTGTTTTTTCACTCTATACAAAGAGGATTAGACAAAATGGCAGAAGATATTATCAGAAGTCCCTGATACTAATAACGATCGACACCGATTATTTATGGTTGCAATATCGTAATGAAATACAAAGGCCAAATCGGAATTGCTTCCCATTACCTTCAGCTCCTCCCTACACCTACATTTATCCCTCCAAGCAGAGAGACATGGACAAAATAGTGTCTTCACATTTGGATGTTACCACGGCTTGATGATGTCATCAATGGACGCTGGTCATCTACGTTAGCACCTAGCGGCCAGCACTAGGAAAATACATGACATCGGTTTTATAAAATTAAAAGTCATGCAAAAGCAAAATTCATTACTTACATTGAAAGTAAACTGCTTTACTTCAGAGCCCACCCACATGAAGAATCTGTTTCTCCTCTGCACCACAGCCCGACTCGGATCACCCTACCTAGAGGAGGGATGGCCAGTCGTTACTGCCCCCCCCCTTAAAAAATACTTTTAGACTCCACTAAACTAACAAAAGGCTCCTAAAATTGGAGCAATAGGGAGGAGACCATATTTTGGATATCTTTTGCCATTTCGTTGTTTCCTTTGTGTAAAATGATGAAGCACATTTTTCTTTCGTTTTTGCACCTGATTAGCTGGTCAAAGCAGGGCACTGATTGGGTGACAGTGAAAGGCTCCCGATTGGTCGATTTATTAAGACGCAAAAAAAGTAGTACTTGTAACTTGGGTTTTATCATTGTAGATAAATGCACATGCTCTTATATGCATGTGGCGTTTCACACATGGGCAAAGCATTTTTATGGACAAACAACTTTTTCTACTTTTTTATGAAGCAGTTCTACAGAAGCACACATGTATTATTTCAGATACAAAACATTTTTATGCACAGATAATTTTTTCCAATTTTGTATTTGAACAAATACAAAATCTTTTCACGGATGCTAACATCTTTTACTAGAAGGATGACCCCCTTTTAGGGATGGGCAATACTTTTGCAGCAAATAAACTTTATCTTGCTTTTTTCCCCAAACTTTTTTACAGCCCTTATTTTTGAAAAATAAGACTATCACCTATATTTACTATTAAGAAAATTTATTTTCTAGGAGTACTGCACCCGTAAACTGGAAAAAAAAGTAGTTTTTACTGCTGCATTGTGAAATCTGCGTGTGTTAATTCCATGAAGCTGATGCAAACACATACACGGGTAGAAACACACACAGCAACATTTCAGATATTGATATTATGTGTTTGTCCATTCTCGTCACACATCATGTGTGTGCAGTTAGAGGTCTAAGCAGAATGCCAATGAGTCTGCGTGGGGCTTTCTGTCATCTGCAGCATCTCCAAGGTCAGTATGTGAATCAGCAACACTCTTCAGTCAGTTCTAGTCCATCCATCAGGCATTTTCCTCACGAAAGATCCATGACGTCCCCCAACTATTTGTTTCTGTCAGTCAAACAAGGCACCTTTAAATCGATGATGGCGCACTAGCGTTAATTTACTCGGGTGGCAAAGGAATGAGTGGCTGAAGGATGTTTTGAACCATTGTCTTTTAAATAGCCGTGTGTGATCACCTGAAGAAAAGTGGCATTTAAAGGTTAACACCTTTAACAGCCATTATAGGGATTTCTAGTCAAATGGCGTGGAGTAACCTCACAATTTACCTCATAAAAGTGAGATTTATGCATGCCAGACAAAAGCCGCCTGGTTAACATGAGCCTACGGTAGTTTTGAGCCCCAAAGAGTTGTTCCTGAGTGTGTTTAGTAGTGTTCAATCAAAAATGCGGCTGATGTGACGTGACAGACTTGCGGCGTAATCCAGTGAAACCAACAAGCTTTAAAGCCGCTGCCTTTGAACTCCCAAACCAAGCCCAAACTTTTACAGCGACAGAAGTGTTTGATCCTAAAAGTACAGACTGCGTGTCAATTCTGAGATTTTCCTTCAGCAAAGAAAGTAAATTATATTTGAGGAGGATTAATAATGCATTATCTGATCACTCTTAAAACAAAATTAAAGGAGTAGTTTCATGGCATTAAACCACAGGGGGAGTAGATTATATTCTGCTTGCTTTTTCTGTTACAGCCAAGAAAGGATGAACAATAAGAGCTGTTCTTCTTGTATCACAAAAGCTGACATGATTTCTTGAAATAATTTTTTCTGGAGACAAAAACCAGATCATGTTCATGGAGACTGACAACTTCTGGGATGGAATGACAGCACATGTGGAGGCTTTACAAGTACGTTTCTCAACTGGATGGCGACTCTCATGCTTTCCATGCCAGCTCAGTCAACTCTGCTCCAGCTGTCACATCTATGGAGTGATTTTAGAGCCATTATTATTAACACTCACTGTTTTGAGAGTAAAACTTTAGAAATGTTTTTGTGCTCAAAAAATTATTTTGCACTTAAAACAGAACAATGCACTTGAAACTGAAAAATATGTGCAATCAAAACTATTTTTACGCAAAAATCAATCCATACCCACAGCACTTGATTTTTAATTGGTTAATATTTTTCAAGGGTGTTAAAAAAAGCAGATGTTTTGAGGAGTTTGGTTGGCCTTAACATATTTTTCTTATGTTTCCAAACGTTCATCCTGTAGATGATGCTCGACTGTCGAGCATTTTATGACTCTCCCACCAGTGAGGACTTACTTGGCCACAAATTTGACTCAGAGCAGAAAAATATGCCATCAACAGACTCATGAAAACTGCATTCTACCCGGGAGTGCTGAAAATGGGGAAGAAGAGTTTGATATCGCCAAATAATGAGGAAAAATATGCATGCTGGCAACTCCGACTAATTAGTGTGGAACACCAGGATTACGAGTGATATAAAATGCATTAGGAGCCAGCAGAGTAATTTGTGATGTAAGACACTTTGCAACTTTAAGGCTTGCCTGTTGGGACCCGGTGGGGAATAAATGGTATTCATGTTTGCATACATTACTGGTGTAAAGTTTTACCCACAGAGTGTTGGGCGGATTACACATTGGGTGCAACAACAGAGTAGCCATTAGCATTGTTCTGCAGCTGTCAAGAACTCTTATCCAAAAGCCTGCTGCCAGCCTGAGACTGGCAGAGAGCCGCTGCCGACAAAGTTACCCTCCACGAAGGTCGTTGATGGTGCCACTCAAGACCTGAATGAATTCAGTTGGATCAATAAGGTATCACCTGTCCCTTTAGTGGGGATCCCAGTCTATATTTCTGCCCATGTAGGGGGCCCCTTTTGTCTTTTAATGTCTGCTGCTGCGTGAGGACATTTGTTCCTGCATACATTATCTCTGTGAAATATTCAGTGACAAATGGATTCTCAATCTGTGCTATTTGTACAAAGCCACAGATTAAGTCCACAACAGCTTTGACCTTGTGTCATGCCGAAGTTCCCCCCTCCCACCAGCACCACCACCATCCACCCCCAGCCCGCCCCCCCAGGCGGATTCTCTTCCTTTTTGTTTACAACTGTGAATGTGAGAATTTACTGCCGGGGCAAAGAGTAATTGTGCATATAATGTCAAGGACTGTTGTCAGTGGCCATACATCATACGCACATATGGTGTATATGGCCGTGTTAAAAATACATGCACCCATGAAATATACATGACGGTGTTCTGCATGCAAAGCCTGTGGCTGGAGCAGGGCTGATTAGAAACCTCCAGCTGGAATTCACCTGTGTTTCACACAAGCTCAGCGATCATATCTCTGACTGGCTTTATCTTCTTCCATCTCCTCCCAGGCATTATCACCAGTTGAGGTTACTTGAAGCAATGTCAGCATCTGCGTGAACGGAGAAAATGCCTTTGCAAACAAATACTGAAGCATCTTTAATGTATAAGGGAGTGTTTTCTGTTCTTGAAATGTCAACATTTCTTCAAATCCGACATCGCTGGAGGTCGTGAGAGGTTGTCAAAACTAATATAAAAGTATGGATATTTTAATCTGGCTTGGTCAACATCGGAATTTTTCAGAATAAATCTGTTTCCTCTCTGTTTTTGTGACTGACGTGGACCATCAACACCAGGAGTTTATTTGCTGGAGTGGAGGGACTGTGTGTGGAGCGAAAGCTTCCCCTATTATCAGGGGATGAAAGTGCTAATAAAACACAGGAGCTGCCGGGGTCCAGAGGTCAGATGCACATGTAATGAATGGAGAAATTTAACTCATCCAATTATAGGGAGCCAAGGCAAAAATCTATACTGTTACTCTGGGCAGGACGCCCAAATGCAAAACTAATAATGTCAGGCAAGGCTGCGGTTTGTGGAGCGCTCATGTGCATGCAAACCTGCAGGTGTGTGCGCGCTTACATGATGTGTGGAGCAGAGACTTAAAGCTGCTTTTTGTGTTCAAGTGCACACACATTGATTTGAGAAATTTAAAATGGTAATTATTTTTCAGGAACTTTAAACTTTTTACACACTTTTACTGTTTAACAGCTTTCAAATGATTAAGCATGGCTTTATTAAATTGATATAGACTCAGACTTTAAATGGTGCATTGTTGTTGTTTTACTGAAAAAAAATGAAGATAAAGTCCATGCAAATTTAATATGACAGATTATACTTCTGTTAGCAACAATCTCCCCACTTAACTCCTTTTATTTAAGCTTTATGGGGCAAATCAGTATGATCAATTTTATGATTATGCTGTTTTCTGGGACATAGTTTCTGCAGAGTGGCAGAAGCTCTTAAGAAATTTGCCTCTGAGGTCTGTTGATGCAGAGTAAGCCTTCCCTCATGTCCCATCATCTCTTTGATAACAAGCTCTCCCGCTAGCTTACAGCCCCTCTGCAGCAAATGGTGATCGACATTGGAGCTATCCAGCCGTACAGTTTTGAGTCAGATACCAGTTCAGACAAGGAAAACCAGCGTGGAGCATGTGGCTTGCTGACTGTAGCATGTGGCTTGCTGACTGTAGCATGTGGCTTGCCGACTGTAAGGTGAAGGACTGGCATGCAGGAAACCAGGGTTCGATTCCCAGGGGGGAATGAACAAGAAAGCAACTGAATTGGTGAGCAGTTAACACCACCGACCACCTTGCCCTTGGGCAAGACCCTTAACGCTACTGCTTACCAGCGTGAATGTGCATGAATGATCAGAGGGACCGTATGCGCGAACTGGCAGCCATCACCAACTATGAGTGAATGAATAATGGACACATTGTAAGCGCTTTGAGAGTCTGGACAGGGCCTATCCATTTATTAAACAATCTGAAATTGAGTTTAATTTTCTTTCTATATGTCCTCCATCACGGGAAAAATGCTATTAGAAAATGTTAAAAAACACAGAAAAAACACACTTTTCATTGGAGTGGGTCTTTAAGGAAAGAGAACATTGTTTATTTAAATCCCTTTTCTCATCTATCATCTTTTTTTATGATAAAAGTATCTTAGTGATAGGGATTTTTTAAATATCTGATGAAAGTTTGGGAGATCTTTTTAAGTATTTCTATAATTTTAAACTTGAATAAATAACTAATGATAAATAATAAATATATAACTTTGATAAACTTCAATAGTTTAACGTACAAATACGTCTTTGTTGTAATTGAGCAAAATTAGTTTTGCAATAGAAATAAAAATACAAAAGTACTCATATAAATTAGACTTCATCTTAAATGAAATGGTCTGAATCTAAGATGATATATGTTCACAGAAGAAATTTCACTTGGTTCAATGTTTCTAGTGAATCAGATCTGGGCAAGTCAAAGGGAATCGCATAGAGACGTCACAACATAGCAAATAAGGGATCAATAAGTTGTTACATGATCCTTGCAAAAAAACAAAAAAAAATTTTCTCTTGTATCTTCAGAAATAAGTAGTAGAAAAATCACATGCTGATTAGTCTATTCCTATCACCTTGTGTTTTTGCTTTTTGGACACCGGTATATTGAGTTTATTGATACTGGTGTGGCTTGAGGTCGTCATTTTGATACTTTTTCTTGTTTGTCTGACACTTCTTACTAGTTTTTTTCTCTCTATGTTGTGCTTTAGATATGAAAGTGACAGAGTTGAGCAGAAAACCATTTTTTTCCTTGAAGGTGGAAATCTGTTTCAACTTCCAAGCCAAGTAAGTCTGACTTATACAGTTAAAATGATTCATATTGGCGACACATTCTTTTTCACAGTAATCTATTATTTATAGTAGAATTGACCAATAGGAGGGCTTTCTCTGGTTTGAAAGATTTGTTTTCTTTGGCTTTTATTTTACCCAAAAAATGTCATGTCCCAAACTGTTCATATTTTCTGCCAGTAATCCATGATAATGGATTTATATGCAATCATCAAACAACAATATTGTGTACAAGCTTTGTGCATGTTTCCGCTGGGATTTTAAAGCACTCCTGTTTGGCAGCAGACTGCAGGTCCTCCAGCCTGGGAGGTGTCCAAGTGAGAGCTTTACCGCCAGCTACAAAGATGGAACAGAAATGATTTTCTAAGCTGCTTTTATGTAAAATATGAAGAATATTTCTAATCATAAAATTGACTAACTTAGATTTAGTTTTCAAACTAATCCAGGTGATCACAGGACTTTTGGGGTGCGTGAGCACTTGTTGAAGGTTGTTTCTGAAGAGATATTTCATGTAATAACATGTTCTCCCGTGTTGTGGATTTGACGTTATTACACTGCAGGATAATGTAAGTTTCTCATTTTCAGCAGACAATGAAAGCCTTCGGCAGCTGTGTTCTTGACAAAAATCATTTGTTTTGTCCAGCAGCCCCTTCGAGTCGCTGCAGAGAAGCCATTCTTGTCCTACGCCACATTAATATTCAAATTTAAACCAGCAATTATGATGCCATGGAGACGGCGGAATCAGTTTTTACACCTTCAGAAAACAAACACAGAGAAAGGCGCAGACCTTTGACTTAATTACCGTTCATGTAAATAAGGGCTGGCAAAGGGCAAGCTCATTAATGAAAAGAGTCTTTGATTATATGAGTAGCACGCTGATTAAATTATTAGATTTATTTGTCCTACTAAGAACGAGTGAATACAGGTAAATTAAAACCGTGCTCCAATTTCTTGTTTTCCTGCACTTTTCCTTGGATTCTCCTTTATTTATTTTTTTTAACCCCCTTGGATCCAAACTCATTAGGCCTTATACATAACCATCGCTGCCACATTAAAATCGCATTACACAACAACGATAATCATTGCATTCAATTATACAAGGTAATAAATACAATACGCCATCTCCAGTAAATCCATTAGCCCGGGAGACAGAAGGAAGACGAGCCACCATTAGTAGATCGGAGTGTTTGGACTTTTGAATTATCTGATATTGGTTCTCCCGTATGTTTACACTGCCCCATCAGACTTTATAGTGGGAGTCATGTGGAATTAAATTTTGCAAGGTGCCTAAGCGATTGAAGGCACAACACAAAGCAAACGATCAGAATAAAAAAAATGACCCGATCCATTCTAGGTCATCAGCTGGCGCACAGGTCCAGAAATCCCTCCAGAATACATCAGACAAGTATCATTGACTGCAGCTCCAAAGCTTTCTGCTACATTACTCCTTAAAAAATTTTTGCAGCTTAAAAGCTGAATCTCTCTTTGTGTTCAGTAAGCTCAGCAAGCCCTTTAGTCTACAAATGTTGCACATCTATCTTTTAAATGGCACAATATATATGAAAAAAGACATGATTTTCCTTTCACTTCATTAGCAGGTGTGTGCGTGTGAGCTGTGCAGGGCAGGCTAACATGCAGCAGGGTGCTGTGCACATTTTGGGGTTGTTAAAGGAAAAACACTGCCAGCAAAGGAAGGCTTGACATGAGAGACCTGCCATGTGCCACACATCTCATTTTTCCATATCTTCTCCCCCTGAACCACTCAATATTCATCCTGCCTTAACAAAGCTCATCCAAACCTTCCCAGCGCCCCTGTCTTTACCTTCAGTGCATCTTTCTCCTCCTTGCTGGATGGCCGCCTCACTTGTAATTAACTGTTATGTGGGGGATTGATTGCGGACAGCTTAGCATTGACCAGCTTCATTATGGAGTCCCTTCAAAGTGGGATTCTGGACCTGCCAATACTTCAGAGTTTATTTCAGGGAGGGGATCGATAGCTTTCGCATTAAAAGCTTTATTTGGGCTTTGTCTGCCCCCTCAGTACCTTTGCCCTGGTTACTCTGTTGATCTTTTTCCTGTGCCACCCCTATGCTTGGGCTGCCCTTTCATGCTGGGAGAGCCGATAGATGTTTCTGCTGCTTTACACAGTAGTCTTACAATTCCCTTAATAAAAGTAAGCATTTATTGATAAATATATGTTTTTATGTTCCATAATTCTAGTGTCAAATTTAATCTAAAAATATAAGTGCAATTAAACAACTATAGTATAATCAAAAGCTGATTTACTTCTGTAAAAATTGTTAGTTTTTAGTTTAACTTGAAGAGCCGCTCGGATGGAAATAGTGTTTTTGGTGTTTATAACATGTTCTTGTGGCTTTTTTCTCATGATGGAGGACATATATAAAGAAAATTAAGCATAACATCGCATTTCAGAGTATGTATTTACTCAAATCACTGTGAATCAGGAGCAGATGAAAAAATGCTGGTTGAAAAAGTCTGTAGTTGTTACAACCGCTTTTGGGCTCTACGTGCAAAACACACTTTCAATGAACACACCTTGGAAGTTAAACCAGGTCGAACGTTGACCATTCAGATCATCCACCATTCGGATCCCGTCCTTTTAAAAACACAGAAGTACCAATCATTTGAAAATTGACCTTGAAGAAGAAATGAATAACTGCGGGTTGTGCTTGGACGGAGTTGTATGACACCAAGTCTTTCATATATCAGAAAAGAAGAAGAAGCCCCTTCCTGCTTGTCCAGTGTGATCACCATGGGGTAAGTGCATGCATCAAATCCCCCGTGGGAACGTGGACCTTCTTTTAGGGTGATGAATATTTAAAACAGAACCCTTCTTCTATACAGACGACATTTCTAAAGATAAATCTTAGCAGTTATCCAGATGTTGCAGATGTGACAGTTACTGCAGTGCAGCTGCCCTCCACCCTGTGGGTGGGGTCCAGTGTTTTCCACACAGCACTTTGTTTGAGAGCTATACTCTACAAACAGCATGCCATTGCGCTCCTCTGTGAAAGCATACACACATCACAGTGTCTTGGGACTCTCCCCCTGAGATCTACATGTGCAACCACTGCACACATATACACACACACACACACACATTCACGCACACATAAAGACAGGGTGGCCCTCTGATGAGATATCATTTTGTCATTTAGCATGCTGTGTTACAAGATGTATCTGTCCTGCCAGAGCGTCAACATCCACCCCAGCTCCATCTCTGCCTGGTGTTTCCCCCAAGGCTACACACATCATGGAGCACCCTGGGAGATGGTGGGGGCATGGCTGCCACATTTAAAATGACTGAGAGTCTCTCTGTTTTCCTTCTATTCACACAGCCGCTTTATTTCTATCTTCTCTCAATGACAAAACATGCAAGCTGGCCTCACACACACTGGTCTCTGTGGGGGCTAAAAATGATGACCTTCTCCTTTTGGTTCCACTCTGTGAAATTAATCCTTGAAGAGCATTTTACTGCAGCTTCCACTTGTACGAGAGAGTATTCCACCATTATTAGTCCTCTTTTTGGGACTTTTGTTGAAACATTTTCTGTCGTATTTTCTTTTTTTTTAACCCCACAGTCTGTTTCTACAAAACTAATGGCCTGCAGACTCAGCACTACGGGCAATAAAAAGACGGAAAAAAAAAGAGGAAAAACACAAACGTTCCCACAGATACCCTGGACAGAGCTGGTGACACTTAAATAATAAGCAGTGCTTAACGCCCAAAAGAAGTCTTTTCTTGGTTGTGTGGGGCTCAGGTCAACTCATTAGTGGGGTGGAAAACAGAAAGGAAAATACACAGCAGGCACACATTCATCTCAGGAACAGGAACATTATGGTTGCGCCTTTAATATCTGATTACAGGTTTAATAAAAGAAAGTGTCAGATTGCCTTAGGATTATTCAGTAATATTGTAATTTCCACGGTTTGTTTTTACAGGTTGAAAGTGCCATTAATATGAAACGCATCTGTTCCACTAAAAGCATTTAAAAAGCTGTTGCTCTTAAATGATTACAGCAGCCACACTTTACCCGGTAACCCCTATGGAGCCTGAAGGTGCGTTTTAGAAATCGTGACATTAAAAACACACACACACACACAAATAAAAAAATATTCAATAGATAGAAAAGCAATGTGCTGGAGGCTAGCCGGTGGGGCTCGGTAGTAAATGGCTTCTTCATGCTTGACACATTTCAAAACAAAAAAAATAAAAATAAATAAATCTCTAATGTTCCTCAGATCAGACCAGCAGGACAACATTAGCAAGAGAAGATCTAACAGTCAGATAGAAGATAAGGGATTAATTACAGTAAGCCCTCATTATGCACTGCCATACAACAAAACTAAAGTCTCTGCGAAACTGCTGCAGGCGGAGTTTCTGTCACCACAGAAGAAAACACTTTAAAAGAGCAGATTTAAAAAAAACAAAAGCAAAATAACCTTTTGGTTATTATCTGAAACTGGATACTGTGAAAAAAACAGAAATTGATGAGGGGAACCATCTGTCCTACAATCACCAACAAGTCTTTACAGCACAGTTAGTGAAGTGGTGCTAAATAAAGAAAAAAGGGAAATGAAATCAGATCAGCATTGGAGTGTTTGCCAGAAGAAAAGCACTTGGAAGGTAATCAATCTTTAAAGTTTGCCTCATCAATTCAGAAGTATGCAGACTTGATAGGCAGAAATAATTCAGTGCTAACTGCCGTCTTTCACTGTTTTACGGACTGGAGGAATGTCAATATTCATAAGCATTCTGTTCTTTCCCTATAAGATCCCCAGATGGAAGGGGGACTGTCAAAACACCCTCACGTCAAGATGAGACACAGAAAAGATAGCTATTAAAATCTGACAGTTTATTAATGAATAACTTCCTCTATGCATAAATATGACTAAATAAAAAGTAATTGGGTAAATCATGAAAGTGGATAAAATTCAACAGGAAGCTCTGCGTCTTCCCTTTTCAAACTTCTCATTTAATCTTATTTACCTCTAATTAATTTTTGCATTTCAACGTGTTTGCATAGACTCTGTCTTCAAACTTGTATTCAGCATCTTATCTTCCGCCAAACATAGATAGCTGTGCAGTTTTTCATGGTTAATTACCGCTTTAATAGTTATCATAATGTGAAAAAAGATGTCACTGTAAATTATTATTTTAACAAATTAGAGCTAAAAAGGATGTGATGAGTTTATTTTGGGATTCTTAAAGCCTGAAATCCACAGTCAGCCATACGGATTAATTTCTGACACTAAACATGAGGAAATTATATGCTGTCCTGATCTTCGCAGCTCTGTTAATTATTCCAGCTCTAGTCACATTTGTAACTTTGTTTGGCTTGAATCAACATATTGTTGGCTTTTGGATAGGATTTTGCCTAATAGAATACAAAAAAAAGCCACATTAAGATATAATGTAGTTTATTATTCCTAAAATGATTTTTCCAGGGTATTTGCACCATCAAAAAAAGTTAATTTCTGTTTTAAATTAAAGTCAAGGAAGGTAGAAAAATACTTACTTTATGACTTTTTCTGAGAAGGAGGATCAAAGGGCGGGGATATCCAGGCTCTGTCTAGTTTAGCTGAGCAATTAGCTATTGTTCATATTTTATGACTGATTCTATGTTTTTGTACCATTATTGGTGTGAAGACTGTTGATACAACTTTATTGTGATATTGGGCTAAATACATAAAATTGAATTGAATTCTTTCATAACTTTTTATAAAAAGATGATTGGAAGTGAAGTATAGACTAAAATTGTGTTTTAAACATGTTCTTGTATCACTTTTCTCATGATGGAGGACAGATGTAAAAGAACTTAAGATGAAAACTGCATTTCTGAGTATTTTTTTGTGCAAATCAGGATGAACCAGGAGCAGGCAAAGAATGCTGTTTGAAGAAGCTTTCTTTTGTGCAGCAGCAAGTGAAGTGGGTGGCCAGAAGTAAACACTGGTATCTGGCAAATGTCTAGTTTAATAAAGTTTAAACACATTCCGATACGGTTGTGTGTTTTCACATACCTAACATGTTTCGATGGATGTCTTCCATCTTCGTCAGAGTTGTCATCAGGTGGCAGTGTGTGACGTATACAAAAACAAATGATTGTGAAGACGTCCGTCGAAACATATTAGGTACTGTATGTGAAAACACACAACCGTGTCTGATAACAAAAGAACCAAGTTAGCAAATGTCCAAGCTGGTATCTGGCTTAAAACGGTACAGCTGGATAACTCCAACATTGCTCGCCATTTTTGTTGCACCGGTGATGTTAGGTTGGGGGTGTGAGGGGCTTTAAGCTACCGGGAGAGAGTATAAACAAAAGGGATCATGGAAAATAAGGGTAGGGTTACTTTGGATTAGAACTAAAAGACCCCTGGGAACGATTTTAAAATAGATCAAATGATGATTGGAGTGGGACTTTAAGAGTTTTCCCACGTCTTGAATTTGTGAAAATATTTACAAAAAAATTCAATCATTATAAGCATACTTTAGGGAAGAACCTTGAGCCCACGGGGAATGGTTGAAACAAACAATTTTTTTTGTTTATATAAAGAAGGAAAGAAAAGGGAAATAACTTTTAGTGGTTGACTATTAAAAATCAATCAAAGTGTATCCTGTACAACGTTAAAAACAAATCTCTTATTTGCTTTTCTGCAACAAACTCGGCCTAAAAAGAAAAAGTACATGGAAGACCTTTAAGAAACACTATGTCTTAAATGAGGAAATGTTCAATCATCTACACTTTGACTTGTATTAAAATATCAGAAAAGCAAAGAACCAGGGACCAACCCAAACAGAATTGCACCAAAAATTAGTACCCATGTTTCAAATGAGTTGTCCTCTCCCCTAAAATTGGGGAGAGTCATTAAAGCGGCTAGATTGACCTTTTAAAATGCAAGCTCCCTCGTTTCAGCCCTCCATCTCTTGTTCAGGAATCGACAGATTCTCTCAATGCTCACTCTGAAGTACAGCTGTGTGTTTTACTTCAGCCTTTTCCAAAAGCAAAACCTTTGAGCACAGAAATTTCATTGCAACAAGTTACTGCCCTTCAGGTTTATCCAGTGTGGGTGCTAGACCGTTTGCGCTCCTGCTTACTGCCTAACCATGTAGCTACAAGGGCCCCCAAATCTGAGTCTCCCTGTGTTGGTCCCCAGCCCGGTTAAAAATACAGGGTTGTGTCAGGAAGGCCAAAAAACATCTGCCAAATCCAAATGCACGAATCTGTGAAAGCTGATTCGCTGTGACGATCCTTAGAGGGATTTGCTGAAAGGTGGGTAACAATATAAAAAACCAAAATAAAAAAAACTATCTGAAAAAGAGTGAGCAGAGAGCCTTAGAAATTCTCAACCCTGTGCCTATAGATCACATTTATTACTACACCCAGTGTTATTACTGCACTCAGTACACCCACTGTACTTGCATGGACAGTTTTCAAAACCTCCAAGAAGCTTTTGTCTTAAAGGTTTTAAAATAAAAAACAAATAGCTTCTTCTCTTCCACTGCTCATTAGCAAACCACCAGTGCTGCCAAAGCTCAGCTGGAGCCTAAAGGTCCTGATGACACTGACATAAATTTGTCAAAATGTGTTTTTTTTCTCTCTTTTTCGAAAGAAATGTTATTACTGGCAGATTGAATTACATGTGAGGGTTTTTAATTCTAACTTTTAAAGTTAATTTAGTTTTATCAATTATTTAAAACTTTCAGATTTTAGATAAACATATTTATGCTCACAAACAACATCTCCCAGCTCTTCACATGGAAAAAAAACCTGACAAAAACCATAAAAAATGTGTTTTCTTTAGCATAAAACAGAAAAACAACAACAAAAAAAGAAATGGTTTTACAATGGTTTAATGAAGCAAACAAACAAACAAGATAAATCAAATGTATTCTTCGCAAGTTGAATCTGAAGGACAGCATATGTCCACACAAATGGAGACACACAAAAACACTGCCTCCACAAGTTTGCAAAGCGGAGCATGCTTCTTAGGTTTTGGCAAACCTAAGAAGCACAAATAATCCATACCATTAATACTGTATTCTCCACATACTGCATTTAGGTCAACGATCTCTGAAGAAAAACTTTAGTCTGCTGAGGAAAAACGGAAAAAATAGTGTAAAAAATTCCCAAGTTTGACAATTGCACAGTATGTCTTAAGACGTCAATCCCATTGCAGGGGAGGCTCGGTAAACAGGGGATAATGATCCCAAGCATGTTCTGACACACATCCACATGCCAGAGTACACGGGTTCACTCTTTCTTGCATTCGCCCTTGCACCTGCTCATTTATCACGTCTCCTGCACTGTGGGTCGACTGTTTCACTAATGATGCCGGTTAATTGAAAACATTTGTGCATCACGAAGATTAACATTCCCCCGCAAAGACGTGGGATAAGAGGGAAGGTGTGAGGCTTTTGAGTCAATATCAAAGCGCTGAAAATATTGGGCCATAATTTAGATCCCAGTAATTACCTTAAAAAATAGCTGAAAAGTGGCATCATGGGGACAAAAAGAGAAGCTTTGTACTATAAAGTTCTCAAAAGCTGTTTGAAGAGTTGACAAAAATTCAAATTTTGACTTCAACTGTACAGGTTTTATGAACTTCTTATACTCAGGCTTTGGGCTGCAGCACATTCAGAGTGAGATGGTCTGAGAAGTCTGGTGGACGCTTTCAGCATTGACCCTCCTGCTTTCCATGGAGGTCATGAATTACATTGAGGCGGGATAAAAGGGGCATTTTGTGAACTCTTACATCCCAGTCCCTCTGACGGCTGAAGCTGAGCCGAAGGAGAGCAACAGAAACAATGTCACTTCAAATAAAAATCATCTCAATTAGTCAGACTGGTCTAAAAGGCCACAGTGCAGAGCATCCCAGAAGGTGATGCTTCATGTCATGGAACAGCTTGTTTTTTCAGAAAGTTGCAGTAGGGGTGCTTCAGTTTCACATAGAATGTGAACATTCTGAGTGCGGGAAGGACTAAATCGATTTTTGCTTTAAAGAAATGTGCTAAAATTCTTTAACCCTTTAACACCATGAATCTCTCAATGGGAAGAAGAGTTAGATAAGTTAATTCTTCTCTATGACTTCTGGTAAATCGCCTGTCCGTCCTGGGGAAGGATCCCTCCTTCATGTGGACACCCCTGAGGTTTCTTCGTTTTTTCCGGAATCCGTTTTTTGTTTTTTCTTACCACAAAGGGGGGGTCTAAGGGCAGGGATGCCAGTTTAGCTTAGTCAGTTTGTTAGTTCATTTTAGTATTTTTCTATTGAACTCTATGTATTTAAGATCCTTTTGACTTTATGTTCCACTTTTTCAATTACCGATACAAAGCCCATCAAGACGACTGTTGTTGTGAATTTGGGCAATATACCGTATTTTCCGGACTATAAGTCGCCCTTTTTTTCATAGTTTGGCAAGGGGTGCGACTTATACTCCGCAGCGACTTATATTAGAAATAAATTGAAATAAATACATTGTTAACCCTCCTGTTATGTTCATTTGTGAGGAACAGAGATGATGTTCCTGGGTCAATTTGATGTATGAGGTATGTTAAGTGTTAAGAGTATGTTAAGTGACTCAGAGAATCAGCAAACTTTTTTTTACAGTAAGATCTTGAAGGCTAACAACATAATCTATTTTCCAATGATTTCATAGATTCAGAAATGCAATAAAAATGACATCTGTTTCTACAAATACAGGATGAAAACAGAGTATTAGTTGGCCAATGATGCTTCATGAAAAGAATAAATAAATAAGTTTGAGAAAAAATTACTGTGAAATTATGAGATAAACAGTTTGCAATGATTGTGTCATATGAGGTTGTGAAAGTTAAAATGCGACTTAAAATGCGACTCCAGTGCGACTTATCTGTGTTTTTTTCTACTTTATAATGCATTTTTGGGCTGGTGCGACTTATACTCCGGTGCGACTTATAGTCCGGAAAATACGGTAAATAAAATTGAATTCAATTCAATTCAATTTTTCAATTCATATTTATTTGTATAGCCCAAAATCACAACAACAGTCGTCTCGATGGGCTTCGAAGTAAAACATGTGTCATGACTAGAACGCGGAAGGAGGACCCAGATGCTGAAAACCCAGAAGGCAGAGGCAGGTAAGTGAAGAGGTAAGTAAGAGGTTTTATTTTCTTAATGTTTCTTGCGGTTGTTGATGGCGTTGTGGGTAATCGAGGCTGTGGCTCATGATTGGAGATCTGGAACCTCCAGAGCGGGGAGCGAGACAAGGTTCGTGGGTAGGATTCTTGAACCCTGCCTAGTTTGGTGGTCTTGAGGAGCGTGGATGCTCAGAACTTGCCTAGCGAGGCAGGTGGTCTTGAAGAGCGGATGGCTCAGTGGACGCGTGGCGTGGCTGTGGTCTAGGTGAGCACAGAGGCTGTGGCTCACAGTGGCAGAAGATGTCGGCGGTGGTAGGCTGAGGCTGCTGCTGCTCGAGATGGTGAACTCAGGTGACTCTCGTGGCGTGAGAATGTAACCTGAGTGCAGGTTAGTTTTGTACAGAGACAAGGGGGCCAGACGTAGAGCTTCAAGAGACTAGGCACCATCAGGGTTAACGGACTGGCGAAGGATGATGAAGCTGGGTCTCCTTAAGTAGCAGGTGGCTGATGAGTAGAGTAGCCACAGCTGAGGAAGATTAGCAGTAGCTGGAGGGGGAGGAGTCTGACAGGCCACCATGACAACATGAACTCAAAAGGATCATGAATACAAAGAGTTCAATAGGAAAATACTAAAATGAACTAACAAACTGACTAAGCTGTACTGGCATCCCTGCCCTTAGACCCCCCTTCGCGGTAAGATAAAACTCCTAAAAAAAAACGGTTTCCGGAAAAAACGAAGAAACCTCAGGGGTGCCCACATGAAGGAGGGATCCTCCTCCAGGACGGACAGGTGATTTACCAGAACTCTTAGAGAAGAATGAACTTATCTAACGCTACAACTACATATTTAAAGTCCAGCAGACGAGCTTCATCCAGCCGGGGTTGGGGGGACAGTCAGGGGCGCGAGTCGAGCCGGAGACAGGAACCACAGCCAGGTGTAGGAGCAGGAGCAGAGACGAGGTACTCGGTCAGGTACAGAGCAGAAACGAGCCAGAGACGAGTCAGAGGCAGGATCCACAGCCAGGTGTAGGAGCAGGAGCAAAGGCGAGGTACACGGTCAGGAACAGGAGCACGGATGAGCCAACTGGAGTCTGGAAGCACTCCCACTCCCCAGGAGGCGAGAGGAAAAGAGGGACAATACATGAATCGCACTGTACCAAACAGAGACATGGAGAACTAAATGATGAATAATGATCAAGAATAGAGAAGAGAGGAAGGGTAGAAGTAGATGAGAATAGAGGACAGACCCCAGAGCACCATAGTTACCCCAGCTTCAACTTCTAACAGCCTTTAAAACAAATAGTTATTGTTATTAAGTTTAATTTAAACACATTAACATTAAGTTAAATAATCTCTGAATACTAACTAGTCTGACAATAAGCCTGTCCAAAGAGGAATGTTTTCAGTCTAACTTTGATTGTAGAAACTGAGTCGGCCTCTCTTACATGAGCTGGGAGCTTTTTCCATAAAACAGGGGCTTGGTAGCTAAACGCTCTACCTCCAACCGTACTTTTACTAATTCTAGGAACCACAAGCAGTCCTGCATTTCGCGAGCGAAGTGTTCTTATTGGATGGTAAGGGACTATGAGGTCCTTAATACAGGACGGGGCCAGTCCATGTAAGGCCTTATAGGTTAACAGGAGGATCTTGAACTTGATTCTAGAATCAACTGGGAGCCAATGGAGCGAAACTAACACAGGAGTGATGTGATCTCTTATGCTGGTTCCTGCTAACAATCTAGCTGCTGCGTTCTGAACAAGCTGGAGACTTCTTAAGGAACTCTTAGGATACGCTGCTAACAAGGAGTTACAGTAATCCAGCCTCGACGTAACAAACGCATGGATGAGTTTTTCAGCATCACTCTTAGAAAGTATATTTCTGATCTTAGTAACATTCCGCAGCTGAAAAAAGGCAGTTCTACATGCCTGAGATATGTGAGCCTTAAATGATAAATCTTGGTCAAATAAAACCCCAAGGTTTCTAACTGTGGAATTGGGGGCTATACTTATGCCATCCAGGGATACTATTTGAGCAGACAGAGCATCTCACAGGTTTTTAGTACCTTGTATAATGACCTCAGTTTTTCCTGGGTTCAAGAGGAGGTAATTAATTGTCATCCAGGTCTTGATGTCTCTGATGCAGGCATTCAGTTTCTCTATACAGTCATTCTGGTCAGGTTTCATGGATAAATACAACTGGGTATCGTCAGCATAACAATGAAAATTAATGCTGTGTTGAATTGAATTGAATCAGTTGGTTCTGATGCAGAGAATACAAAGACACAAAGACAAGTTATTCCATGACAGATTCAGCTGACGTTGCTTACCGGTACATAAGCACTTCACTACTTTGAAGTGCTGCAAATCAGCTGAACTGGAGTCATGTTACGAAAGTTATAGACAACAGAATGTCAACAATGGAGGTAATGCTCCTTTGTTAAAAGAGTCCAACTGCAATAAATACCCCATTAGTGTTTATTCATTAACATTAAAACATGTTTAAAAAACAAATAATGAAAAAAAAAACATGTATATCATCGTAGAATAATTTTAATTTCATTTTTTATAGTGCATAGTGGTTGCTCTGACATTGCTCCTGCAGGTTTTTTTTATCTGTGCATGTTAAGCCACGTTCACACCGCCCTCCGCTGTGCTTGTATGACCGAACACTTTCAATGTAAGATATATATAGATTTGGGTTTTCAGCTTCCTTGTTCAAAACTCATGCATTCACACGTAGCTACACAAGTTTTCACGACCGTTTTCAGGCCGTACAAATTTGTAGCAATTCATTTAACACGCGGAGAAATAAACCAGGAAGAACTTTGACCAATCAGAGACTCGGAATTGGAAGTGACAAATGGATGGCGTCCCTTTTAGTTTACAGAAATGCTAACTATTCAAAAAATTGATCATGGAGGAGAAATTGATAAATGTGTTTGTGCACGACTGGAATACTGTGACACCAAGTCTTTCATATATCGGAATAGCACCATGCAAGATGTAACCCTTGTGCTATCCTAGGCACTTTAACATTGGGAGTTGGGTCATATAAACCCACTAAACAGCGCGCTGAACCCTTTTTCTTCAATGATTTTTGATCTTCACTGGTGTCCACGGATCAGATGAAATCTTTCCACCTTTATCCACCTTTGTCATGGTAGGGATAACACGTCAATGTAAGGGTGGGGTCATCTAAGATAGCACAAGGGTTAAACAGATTCAACATTTCACACCAAGCCTCTTCTAACTGTAGATGGTGGACATGTGGTAGTAAACAACAGAAAAAGAAAAAGAAGGAGCCCCTTCCGGCTTGTCCAATGTGAACACTAAACAGACGTTCAAAAATGCAAGTTTAGCTCGTTCAAGAACATCTCTCTCAAGTGTGAAAGTAGCATTATTCTGACGGCTCTTGTACTATCTAAAAAGTAGGAAAGGCTGTGCTAAACCTGACTTTACCTCAAACATGCTTCCAATGGTTCAACAATAATTATTTTACCTGATATGGCATCTCTTGTTATGTGCAAAAACTGAATTTAGTGTGACCTGAGCTTTGTAGAATCTACTGGATCTGAGGGATCGTTTTGTCCATCCTGTAATGTCATCTGTTTTCAGAGATGATACTATTCCACATTTTCTGTGTTTTGTCCCCTAACAGTAATATAGAATAATGTAGTTTTACAATGTTTCTCAACCAATTTTCATCAAGAGCATTCAAGGAACTCAATTGTTTTTGCAGCTGTGCTGCGTTGACAGAGCTCTTATTGGGTGATGTAGACAAGAAAATCCATGTTTAAATGAGGTTAGAACGTTAGAAGGCTAAAAAACGTTGCTGTAAACATGTTTCGGCCGTCCATATTCCTGCATGTCTTTATTAAAGCAGTTTCATGTGGTGGTGTGGGAGCAATACTAAGATGTTCTGGGCAAAAAAAACAAAACATGGAAAACTTAGTTCTACTTGTTTTCTTGAACAAATGTAAAAACTCCTCTGGTTACTGAGATGATAAGTTGCAGGGTTTGGATATTGTGCAACCAGAGAGAAGATTTGTTGTTTATTAATTTTTTTTCGAAATCAACTGGTCATATACAGTGGTTCTAAAAATCATATCAACAAATCACTCAACACAAAAAATATTAAATATCATGACAATTAAAAATAATTAAACAAAATGAAAATGAAGCATTTAGGAAAATAACAGTAATTTCCGAAAAATCAAAATAAAATGTTAAAAAAATAAAACACAATAAGAAACCGTAGTGCCAAGTACGTACTATTGGATATCTACACTATTTAAACATGCTTATCTTTTTTCATTTTTTAACATTTTATTTGGATTTTTCGGCAGTATTTCTTCATTCCAATTGTGTTTTGGTTTTTGGATTTTTTTTAAATTCTGGAATTTTGTTTTGATTTTTGAAATAACAGCCTTTTTTTCTTTGATGTTGTGATTTTGTTGTGTTTTTGCTATAAGTGATTTTTTGGTGCAATTTGAACTTCAGGGCCACTGTAGTCATGACGTCTCGGTGCTCGTTTATTCTCAAAATTAAAGAAAAAAACAACTAGATTTATTGTTCAAGTAAAATGTAATCACTTTTGAAATCAATCAGGTTTCCCTGTAAACTAAAGATCAAAATGTACAGCTTTGTGGTTTTTAGTTTTGATTTTTAGATTTTGAACTTCCATACAGAGAATTAAGTAGATAAAAAGTTTGGTAAAAACCTTTTCCACTAGTTCTCTATTGTTCCAACATCCTGCATTGCCTGCAAATCTTGTTTTCCTGCCCAGCTTGCCAGCTGCTCCAACCAACCCAATTACTGAGAAAAGCCCTGGCTTACTTTTCCCAGAATTCTGCCCTGCATCATGCATCCATCTCAGACCCCAGAGAGTTTCCTCTTGGCTCCAAACCAATGCCATTTACACCTCCATCTCCACCCTGGCTTAGGTTGCCTTCCCACCGGTGGAGGCTGCCAACTACAGCACCCCTGCTGATCAAAAACACACAATACAGGGAGCAAAAGTGGGTTACAATAAAAAAGAGTGAGCGTATGACGCAGCAAGACGTCTCATTACAGCAGGAGAAGATTTTCTGCTGCTGTTTGCCTCGGCTCACATCATCAGATGAAGAGAGATGGCTTGAGCCCGGCTCTGTCTTTTTTATTTATTTATATACATTTTTTTGCTGAAAACAGGGGGTGTGGGGGGAGAAAATAGTCAAGAAAAAAGAGGGAAATTGAGAAAGGAAGGATGGTTGGATGAGTGAGAACAAACAGTACAGCCGGCAGAGATCTGCTGCGGAGGCATAACTACTGTAGTGGGCTCGGCAGGAAATTAAGTTGCCACTTCCTTCCATGTGGAACGAGAGATGGCGGAAAAAAAGGTGAAGATAGGTAAGGTTTGGGGCAGGTTGGAGGTGACAAAGCCATTGAGCACAGGTTGAGTGGGGTTGAAGCCACACTGTAAGTCCTTTTTTCCCCCTGAGACAGGCAGAGTTAGAGGGATGGTATGTGACTGGGTTACAGGGAAGGACCTCAGGCCATTTCATTACAGAAAGTGTCTGTCCAGAAGATGGGAAAGGGATTATCCTCCAAACAGGATTTATTGGAGGGGATAATTCTTTGGCTGAACCCACAGTTGGAAAGTGCTGTATAGGTTGAGGTTACAGTATCGCTTCATTCACAGCTCCAAACTGCCTGATTTTCAGCGATGTATGGGTTTATGTGGGAGTTTGTGCAAAGCAAAGTAGCAGCATTTGTGGGGGAATGGATTTTTGGGAGTGTGTGTGGTCTGCTGAGGAAGAGTTGTTGAAATAAGAGAGTCAATGCCACAATTTGCTAATTCACCAGAAAAATTATATCAAAATTTTCTACAAAAAAATGCACCAAATGTTTTTTTTTTTTTTTTGCACATTCTTTGGACACCTTGACAGTTCAATTCCTGTAGATCGTTTATTTGAAGAAGAGCTACAGTGGCCCTTAAGTGTCAATACCATCAACAAATCACTCAATGCAAAACATAATAAAGATCACATCAACGAATTAAAGAGCAAAATAATTAATAAAAAAAAAGTATTAAGTTTTAGAAATCAAAATAAAATTCCACAAACCAAAACAACCCCCCCCCCCCCCCCCAAAAAAAAAAAAAAAAAAACATAAACAAAAAAACTTAAATCCAAAATAATGAAACAAAATGAAAGAAAAGGTTTCGGTAAACAAAAGTATTAGGTTCAAAGTTTAAATGAAATGATAAAAAAAATGAAACACAATAAGAAACCGGAAAAGGAATGGGACATAAGTGGACATTACTGATTAGATGATGTTTGTTCACCTTTTCACTTTTCATCTTTTCTGCTTTCTTATTTTGTTTAATTTTTTTAAACTTTTCAGTTTGAACTCCTGTTGCTCTGCAGAAACTGTCTTAAAAATAAACAGTTTTTTTTCTTTTGGCTAAAAATGCATAATCATAATTAAAAGACTCCCGGAAACGCTGTTTACATAGATCCATAGATGACTAGAGTGGGACTTTAATATGTTTACACGTTGGTTATATGTTCATGTAATTTGCACGTCAGGGCCACTGTAGATGGCTGAGTTGTCAAAGAAATGCCTGACAAAATCTGAACTGGGACTTCTTTTCTGCTGTTGGTCCTGTAAAATGCTTGACAAAACAATGACGAAGACACGGATGGTGTGATTTGCACTTGACAAACCCTCGTCTCCGGGCTTGTCACCTTGAATTTATGTTGGAAGGAGGGTGCCAAATTCTGGTTGTTTCTAATGGGGTAATAGCAGAACTGCCTCCACAAAGCAAAGCTTTGTTTTGCTGGCAGCCCGAGAAGGGAGGATGAGATGACAGTTCTGAGCACTCTGGGAGGTGGGAAAGAAAACATCTTTATATCTTTTTAATGGTCAGATATATATTTCACGACGCTGTCCTTGGTTATATCACTAAGCAATTCGATCGGCAAGGTTTCGGCAAAATCTTCGCTTCCGTTCAGGCTGATTTTAGCGCCACATGACTGGAACATTTACATTTCTTTTTATCCTTTCATATTTTTCTGAGGATTGCAAAAATGAGCCTCAAATCACTCCCTTAAAAGGGCTTTGATTGGGGTGCTGGGGTCTGTAATTTGCAATTAACAAACGGGCCCTGGAATTTGATTTGGGTCAAGGTCTACATTTGCATACTCCTTCCTGACTAGTCGAGGGACTCCAGGGGTGCTTTGTTTCGATGACAGTGTCTCGTTGTCTGATTTATGTTCGGCAGTCATGGTGGAGGGGGGAAAACCAGCAAGTGGTGCCACCGTGCTTTGCATCAAAGTACTTTTTGTGACACTTGTGGTTAATGAATTCTGAGCGCAAGGTGTGATTTCTATTGGTTCATCTCAATTACCTGGTAATGGCAGGGTCATTAGACTAAGGGAAAGGACTAAGTCCACTTCCACTCTCCCAGAGTGGTTCCTCCAGGCCAACACTTTCAGCAATGACCTGCTAAAACTCTTCCACAGACCAAGATTATGTTTTTTAATCAGAGATATACTTTGTGGACTTAAAATCTTTGGACTTAAGCAAATGCAATTTGGTCAGGGCTTAAACTCACTTAAACAATGTTTTGATGTTAGGCAACCGTTCTCTTTATTCATGCAGACTCATTTGACCATTTCTGCACCCTAACAAGTGAAATGAAACCAGATTTTCCTAATATTCTGTCAATGCAAGACCAGCTCCAATGGCTGTGTTGTTATCAAACAGCAGTCTTTTTAACTTTGTCAAAAACTTTCTATAGTCTAATATATATATATATGTTTGTTTTTCCCCCCTAAAAACGCCCCTCTCACTCGTCCACGGGTGGTTCTTCACACAAGCTCGGGTCCTCTACCAGAGTCCTGGAAGCTTGAAGGTCCTGCAGTATCTTAGCTGTTCCAAGCACTGTCCTTTTCTGGACTGAGAGTTCTGAGGTCTTTCCAGGGATCTGTTGTAGCCAGTCCTCCAGCTTGGGGGTTACTAGAGTCACTGACAGGGCTAGCACTACAAACAAAAGAAAATACATAACGGCATTACCTGAAGCACAACGAAATTACCCGCAACACTACGACAAAACCGCAGCAATAGCATTAACCTCAGCACAACAGAAATGAGGACTTTTTTTTTTCCTACCAGCGGAAAAAAACCCAATTCAGTTTCAAACTATTCGGCGCTCCTGAGAGCTACGTGATATTTGGACAAGATTAGGGTGTTTTCTTACTAGATAACGTCATTTCTTACAAATATACATTTGTCTAAAAATATAATCGTTCCCAGCTCTCCACATAGTGACATCTGCATCTAACGCTCTTCTTTTTTTTTTAAATTACGAGAAAAAAGTCCTAGGCTGTGTCCGAATTCGGACACCCATGCTCACTTCTTTTCTCTTTCGGGTGCTGTTCATATGGCGCTTGACAAGACAACAAAGTGACGCATTACTGCCACCACCTTGTCTGGAGGGGAACTACTTCTATTTAACACGGATTACTACACCTATTTTCCAAAGTAAAAACCTTATAAATATGAACATTTTACGAAGACCATTTATGAATCAGCTGTGTTGTGATCATGGAAAACGTGGCTGATTTGTAAATAATAAAATTACAAAAACATTGGTGTAGATTTAATGTATTTGTTAAGAAATAAACCACCAAGTTATTAGTGTGTTGTTGCAATGTTTATTTTTTACTTTCGTGACGCTCAACGATTTACGGGCTTGTGCGAGGAGGCATTTTTTTCTTTAGTTTTCTCTTCTACCTTACTGAAAATGGCTTTGAATGTGAATCTGTCCGTGGCAATAATTCAACCGTTTTTCATGAGATCAAACCGAAAATGAGCAGATATGCAGCATCACAGGGCGGCATGGAGAAGCAGACGTCTCAGAAAATTTCCTCTGACGACCAGAAATGTATAACTTGTGAATTAAACTTAAACTGTTTTTTTGCATTAAACTGAAGCATTTGTTACTAATTGTGCACAAGGTTACACAATCTGCTGTGCAAGAGTTTAACATTATTTTTCAACATTGGATTATGAGTTGTGTAGTTTCATTTCATGAAACACTTGTGAGTTCAAAGTTTTGTATTTTTTATTCAGATTCAAGCCATATTACTTGTTTTAAACAAAAATACTTTCATTTTTAAAAATTAATATGAAAATCCAAAAACCCGGCCAAGAAAAAAATGTAACAACTAAAATGTCTGACATCAGAATAAATACAAACATTCCAAAAATGAAATTTAATATCCTCAATGAAATAAATAATGTTCCATTTTACAGGGTCTTCCACCTCTCTACAGCTATGCCAACATAAAGGCTTCTGTCCTGGCCCTTTATGCTGACAGTCAGTCCGACACAAGACCAGATTTTTGGTTGACCCGCAGGACCATCAAGCATCTGGTGCAGCAGCTTCGGGTTCCTCACACTCTGGGGGGGGCACAGGCGACTGAGGTCCTGGTGTTCCTTTTCTGGCTGGCGTGTGGCACATCTTACAGTGTGGTAGCCAAGGCCTTTGACATGCCACAGTCCACCGTGAGTGACGTTGTTCACAGGACGGCAGACCGCATCTTCCAGCTGATGAGAAGGGTCATCTGGCTTCCCAGTGGGAATGAACTACCGTTAGTCGCCTCTGGTTTTGAGCAGCTTGCTGGGTCTTTCGCCTTCCAAAAGGTCGTGGGGAGCATTGATGGCTGCCACATAAGAATAAAGGCCCTAAAAGAAAATGCAGCTTGTTATTTTAAAAAGAAAGTAAAACCAACCTTTGCAATGAAAATCATTGCCTGCAGCGCCATCCTGCACAATCTGTGCATCAGCGAAGGGGACTGCTTGGAGCCAAAGATGTTGAGCCACAGCAGTACGACACCAGGAACCAGCAGGACGAGCAAAGTGGCATCCGTCTGCGAGGACAAATTTCTGGTTTCCCTTAAGCTCCAACTGTGACACACATGGCTCTAGAAGACCACGATTATTGTTAACATGTTTAAAAATAAATGTCAACATAACGAAATTGTAAATATGTACATTTGATATTTATGTGAAAATCCTTTAGAGATTGTTACAAATGGCTCAGATTTTAATAATACATATAAATAATTCATTTTTGATCATGCATTTATTAAAACAAATTGCAAAAACAACGACGACGTTACATTTTTTTCAACAATATTTTTAATTCAAGTAAGCTTAACAGACTCTCCGGTCGCTCTTCCTCCCTTCTTGCTCTTTCCTCCTCTCTTCTGGCTCTTTCAACAAAAACCTTTACCCCAATATGACAACGATTAACAGTTTAATGATAAATAAATACAAATCTGATCAAGTGTGATCACTCCCACCCGGCACGAGCTTGCCTGAAAACAAACAGGCTTTCTCCGTCCGCAGATAGGGTCAGATTTTCCTCATCCTCGTCTGTCCCAACATACATAAACACATTTAAAAAATGTGTTAACTTATGACTACGGTTAGAACTCACTCCTTTTTGGTGTAATATTTACAGCGTTTGTTATATATATATACATGTATATGTCAATTGTCCAATTACTTACGAGCCCATGAAATGAAGGGATTGTGCTTAAAAAATGCTTCAGTTTTTCACATTTTTATGCAATCTTTTTGTTCAACCCATGGACTAAAAGCTGAAGGTCTGCACTTCAATGGCATCTGAGTTGTTTTATTTAAAATTCACTGTGGAAATGTACAGAAACTAAATTAGAAAGAATGTGTCTCTGTCCAAATATTTATGGTCCTAACTGTTCATATACATTTTTTTCAGCTCCCATATGGTCAAATCTGAATGTGATTGAGCTGATTCCCAAGTTACATTGGAACCATAACTTTGCATAAATGTGCTCACCTCAATCAACCTTCTTAAATGTGTCGAGACATTTCTTCTTCGTGTTTTAACAAGTATTGCTTAACTATGTTTTATATATTTATTACTTTTTATAAAAAAAATACACTAAAAGGTGTTGGGCTAAAAAAACTGATTATATATTTTCTTTAAATAAATTAATAAATTATAGCTTGAGTGGCTATTCAATTCTTTTATCAGACAAAAAAAAAAAGAAAAAACATGAGGAAACCTTGAAATACTTTGAATGACGCTGATTATCAAAAAACAAACCAATTTGTGTGGTGGTAAAGGTTGTGTGTGAAAGCTGTTTTGTAACATTCTCAACAAAAGTTACATTTTATAAAATAAAAAATAAAAATTTGCAAAGGACAAAAATGGTTTATTACAGATGCAATTGTTCCTTTAGCACTTCATCTTGAAGCTGTTTTTCCTTAATCACTCAGTTAATTCAGAGGATGCAGTTAATGCTAACAGAGTTTGGTGAGCAGAATAAGCAAATGCAACTAAAGGGACATAAAGAAGCCCTTTTAAACGATGCAGAAGTTAGCTTCCGATTCACAGCTTCCGATTTGCGAAGGAATTAAAAAGGAACATTCCGCTGCATTTTTCGCATTAAGATCACCTAAAACCGGGTCCTGTTCAAAAACCGCTGGACCTGGACTGCTCAAACCTGGATTAAATTATGCATTAGATAGTAAAGAACACATTAAACCCAGTTTCTGATTTGTGAAACCTTCCTCTGATTTGTGAAAATGTGAAATAGATTGATTTTTATAGCATTTTACGCCCAGAGTCCACCTTAGACTAGGTCCTGTTCAAAAACCACTGGACCTGGACTTCTCAAACCTGGGTTAAATTATGCATTAGATACTAAAAAACACATTAAACACAGTTTCTGATTTGTGAAAACTTCCTCTGATTTGTGAAAATGTGAAATTGGTTGATGTTTATCACTTTTATGTACTGAGTCCACTTCAGACCAGGTCCTGTTCAAAAACCGCTGGATCTGGACTGCAAAAAAGTTGAAGTACAGTGATCCCTCGCCATAACGCGGTTTACTTTTCACGGTTTCGCTACTTCACGGATTTGCATTGTGCATTGTGTTCTGCATTCTGATTGGCTAAAAAGTCACTCCGCTTCTTCTCTACCTGTGCGTCAATAGCGTTGCAGTTTAATATGTACACATAAGTAAATCAGCTTGCCAAATTTACAACACGTACGTGCAAATCATCTTGCAAATTCGAGTTTCTCTAAAACCCATAGAAAAAAAAGCGACAACAACTGCCTATCACTATGTTCTTCTCCCAAACAAACACACCTGCACCGCGGGCTTCAAAAGAAGAAAACACTGCAGAGCAGAGTCAGGATGCAGCGGCTCAGTCTGTAGAGCAGTGAAATACACCTGAGTCACTATTTATCCGACTACTGTACTTTGTATTTTTTCATAATCATTTTAAATGTTCTCCCGTTTAATCCAATTACTCGGGTCGCGGTGGGCGGGGCTAATCTCCGCAATTTGAAGCCTTCTGTTCACATTGATGAATAAGATTATTATTTGACAGTACAGTACAGAAGTTATTTGTTGAAAAAAAAGGTTTCTGAAGTACTTTTATTTGTGAAACAAATGCTTGAGCCTGTAAAATGGTTTGTTCTTTATTTTCAATGTATAATAGAGTATTTAATTGTATAATAATTGTAAAAAAAAAATTAAGGTTTCTACTTCACGGGTTTTGCCTATCACGGGGTCTTTTTGGAACTTAACCCCCGCGAAAAACAAGGGTTTACTGTACTATGTTCAATATTAAGTCTTGGTGCCTAAAAATGTGGTATTGTGCAGTTAAAACATTTCCTGGAATGTTTTTGCTTCACTCGGGTGTGACAGCCCCATGGCACTGTTAGTAGAAGGTAAAATTGTTGCTGTCTGAGAATAGTTTTAGCAAGGACGAAAATGAAAAAGACTTAATTCGAAAGAGGAGGAGGAGGTTGGGCTAAGAGGACAAACAGGTGACCACAGGCAAAAAGGAAGTGGATAAAGTATATAAGAAGAAATTAAGTGCAAAACATTCATTTCAGATGGAGAATTTTTAAATTCTAAAATTTCAGACCGACTTAGCCTGCACATTGAGCCCTGTTACCATGTCAAATACGAGAAGAGCGCTCTTTGCATTGATGCCATTGATTTTGACAGGCCTCTGCACACACATACATATTTTCCCAAGCCTGTAAGCATTCTGTCAGGTTGAATCCATCAGAATTTTGAAGTTTCTTGTTGAGATGTTTGAACTGGAGCAGCATAAAGGTAGGATCCACCCCCAGCATGATTATCTTTGCTTATGTATTTGATGTTTGATTTAGACCTCCTATGGAATAAATACCTCACAGAGTGAAGCGGGACAAAGTGTTGCCTCAATTTTTTATCTTAACCCAGCTTGTTTGTTGTCTTGACACAAATATGTTCTGCAGGCTGATCAAAGGAACTTTGTGGGACACAGCAATGCACCACAGATCCATCATCTGCACAAGGTAAATGACATCCATCCTCACAGCTTAAAAACTTCACCTTAAGAAACAGCCCCAGCTGTTTTTTGCAATTTCTTTATGCTTTACAAAACACTCATTTCTTCATTAATTTAATTTGAGCATTAACCGTTGGTAATAGTTCTTAAATGTAATCATATTTAGTGGCAAAACAATTTCCATTTTGCTTTTAATCTGCACAACATTAACAGTTTTAAAGAACAAAAGAACTACAGTTGAGTTTTTTTTCTACTTTACACTCTGCTGTATAACTCTAGTTTAGGTCTTTGGTATTTACAGCTCAATCTCCCATAGTTCATTACTGCTCACTGTATCTGGAGAGTGTGTTTAGTCGGGGAACCAGTGGCTTGACAGCCCCCAAGGTAGAGTGTGTTTGTTTAGGGCCAGTGCTCTGCTCGGACACTGAGATGCAAATGGAGCAGGGAGCCGGCCCCAGAGTGCCTTTGGACACGCTCTGGCAGAGTGCAGGGTCATGTTCTCTTGCCGACTACAAGACAGGAAATCCATTTAATTACCTGTGAAGCAGAAGTTGGGGGTGTGGGGGGCTGACAGAAGAGGAGTGTGTTCCCCAAGCAGCCTGCCAGGGAGAGAGGGGAGAAGAGAGCGAGGAGGCAACAACAACAGCAGGGAAGGGGGAGGTGGAAGGAGGAAGTACTGTACCAAGGAAAAAGGGAGGAAAGTATACCAAAACGGAAAAAAAAAAAGAGTTGCTTCCTAACATACACTGCCGTTATCCTAAATGGAGTTTATCCTCCTCTTCTCACCTCACCTCTCTTCCTTAAATGTATCAACTTTCTTTTGGACATGGTTTGTCCATCTTCCTCCATTTCCCTTGATGCAACCCCCCACGCACATCTTCACAATTTTTTTTCTCAACTCTCCTGTAGAGTTTTACCTTCTGCAACAAAATACAGTATCTAGTTTATTTCTGTGTCGTTCTGTTTACTATCCTAACTTCTCAAGTTTAATACTCTTTGACTGCTTAAAAGTTTTCCTCTTGTTTGATCCTTCAGTTGAACTGCCTTCCTTCTACTTGTTAGACTCTTGTACAGGGCTGGTGAACTCCAGGCCAGTGTGTCTGCATGGTCTGCAAACACCCCTGCCCTAAACTCAGTGCTGACTACCTGGATCAAATGTGTTCAGCCGATTGGGACATGCTTGTACAGGGAACCATGTAGAAACGAGCTTAAAGTCCCAATGTGATCATTGATCTTGATTTATTTTGTTCCTGTTGTTTTTAATCATGATTATGTTGTAAAAAAAAAAAAAAAGTTTTGTTTTCTGATACATAGTTTCTGCAGAGCAGCAGTAGTTCATAACTAACCCTGCCGACACTTCCCATCATCCCTTTGCTTACGCTCTCTCATGTTAGGGACAGGGAGCTTGTGCCCCCCCTATTGTAGCATCTACAGGCTTTATCCAACAGCCTTTTTTTGTCTGCTCCTGATTCACACTGATTTGAAAAAGAAACACAATTTTAACCTCAATTTTCTTATGTATATATGTCCTCCATTATGAAAAAAATGCTGCAAAAACATGCGAAAAACACTAAAACCCGGACTGTCATTGGAGTGGGTCCCCACCCGCCAAGAAAAAAAAATCAATTCTAGACATTATCTAAACATCCACAAAAAGATTGAGTAATCTACTTTAAAATAAAGGCCGAAAATGCAAAGCAAAGTCCAAAAGGTTGGGACGTCCTTTCATTATTATCTGTTTAGGATTTATCCACAAATTAGGCTTATTTTGAATGTGATTCTGTTGGAACAAATAACTGTAAAAAACAAGACAATTTAAAAAGATTCAGCTTGAAAAACATACATGTGAAGGTAAAAGTTATCACATCTGTAACATGATTAACCATAATAAAATTTTCTAAAGAGTAAAAATGTGTTTGCACAACTGTTGCTGTGTCCATTGACAAGACACTTCACCCTTCCTGCCTTCAGTGTGACTCCACTGGTGTGTGAATTTGTATGACTGTGCCAGTGATGGTCAGTGTAGGAAGATGGTGGTACATGTGCAATGGCAGCCATTTCTCTGTCAGTCTGCCTCAGGGCAGCTGTGGTTACATCAGTAGCTTACAATCACCACATATGAACAAGGAGCGAATGAATATTGGATACATGCTTTGAGTTTCAGGAAAAGTGCAATAAAATCCAATCCATTATTAGGGCCCGAGCACGGAGTGCAAGGACCCTATTGTATCTGTAAGAGTTATTATTATTATTAGGGCCCGAGCACGGAGTGCAAGGACCCTATTGTATCTGTTAGGTTTATTATTAGGGCCCGAGCACGGAGTGCAAGGACCCTATTGTATCTGTTAGGTTTATTATTATTATTATTAGGGCCCGAGCACGGAGTGCAAGGACCCTATTGTATCTGTTAGAGTTATTATTATTATTATTATTATTAGGGCCCGAGCACGGAGTGCAAGGACCCTATTGTAATTCGAATGTTTATTATTATTATTATTATTAGGGCCCGAGCACGGAGTGCAAGGACCCTATTGTAATTCGAATGTTTATTATTATTATTATTATTATTATTATTCTACCGGAAGAGTCGCCTTTTTGAGGCCTTTAACATACCCCAAAACTCACCAAATTTGGCACACACATCAGGAGTCGCGAAAAATTTCGTATTTTATAGGAGATTGGCATGGGCGCACAAAAACGGCTCGATAGCGCCACCTACAGTGACTTTTGTCCCGACGCCCCGCATACGCTTTAACGTGCAAGTTTGATTTTTACAGGGCATGTTCTTCAGATGGAGACTTACAAAAAAGTCTGAAAGGACCCACCTGTCACTCGCACAGGAAGTCTGATATATTGAGGTCAATATGTCATTTTTGCTTCATTTTGGACATTTGCAGGCCTCGCTCTAGAACGAACTCCTCCTAGAGATTTTGGAGTAATGACTCCAAACTTTGGTTGTGTAAACTAGACACATGTCCGATGTTAAATTGTGAAGCTTTTAAGTTTTTACGGATGTTTGTGACCGTGGCGGCGCGTCGAAAATGGAGGTCATTTTGAAAACACGCCATGAAAAGAAAAATGGCCATTACTCAGCCATGCAAAATCCAATCTGATCCAAAATTGATATGCATGATTGTAGTCTGACTTTGACCACATCAGAAGTGGAAAAATCCAGAACAGGTGTAGCGCCACCTGCTGGCAAAAGGAAATGACATGTTTTACTTGGAGCATCACTGCTCCGAGTAGGATGAGCCGACACACCTCAAAATGATGTCCACCTGTTGAAAAGCCATTGAAGTTTACTCTGATAAAAAGCCATAACTTTCAATGCAGAGGTGTGGTCGTGACAGAGCGGCAAAGTTGGGCGTCTCGCCATGCACACAAATGTTGCTCTCACGTGCACATTCCTTGTCCAATCTCACTGAAATTCAATAGAGGTGATGAGGCTTCCATTTTGAACCAATGGATATGACAATCTTGGACAAACTCCATAGCGCCACCTAGATATTGACAAATATATTTTATGTCACATTCTGACCTATCTTTTCTCTTTGCTTTGTCCGACATTCATAAAATTACAGCAGGAGATACTCATAAGGGTCTTCTCTCATCGTCTAAAGTTTCATGGGTGTACACCTGACGGTGCCTGCGCAAGCCACCACCAAACAGGAAGTGGTTGATTGCGTTGCAGTCAGATAATTAAAAATTCATAAAAAATCAGCCGTTTGTATCACGAGGCTGAGATTTCAGAATGAGATGCCTCATAAATATCTCCAACTTAGATATACAGCACTTGCATGGGTGAACAAAAACGGCTCAATAGCGCCACCTACCATGTTTGTTTTTGAGAGCCCCGCCATGTTCTTTAACATACAAGCTTGATTTTTACAAGACATGTTCATCAGATGGAGACCTACAAAAAAGTCTCTTGGTACCAAGCTGTCAGTTGCACAGGAAGTCTGCTATATTGATGTCAATATGTCATTTTTGCTGTATTTTGGTCATTTGCAGGCCTCGTTCTAGAACGAACTCCTCCTAGAGATTTTTGAACAATGACTCCAAACTTTGGTTTTGTAAACTAAACACATGTCCAATATTAAATTGCGAAGCTTTTAAGTTTTTACGGTTGTTTGTGACCGTGGCGGCGCGTCAAAATTTGAGGTCGTTTCGAAATCACGCCATGAAAAGAAAAATGGCCATTACTCAGCCATAAATAATCTAATCTGATCCAAATTTGTTGTGCATGATTGTAGTCTGACTTTGAACACATCTGCAGTCGAAAAATCCGAAACAGGTGTAGCGCCACCTGTTGGCAACAGGAAATGACATGTTTTACTTGGAGCATCACTGCTCCAAGTAGGATGAGCCGACACACCTCAAAATGACGTCCACCTGTTGAAAAACCATTGAAGTTTACTCTGATAAAAAACATATCTTTCAACGCAGGGGTGTGGTCTTGACAGAGCGGCAAAGTTGGGCGTCTCGCCATGCACACAAATGTTGCTCTCATGTGCACATTCCTTGTCCAATCTCACTGAATTTCAATGGATATGATGAAGCTTACATTCTGAACCCATGGATATGACAATCTTGGACGAGCTCTATAGCGCCACCTAGTTATTGCATGGGGCACATTCTGCCCTGTATTTTCTATGTGCTTTTTCCGATGTGCATGAAATTAAAACTGGAGATACTCAGAAGGCTCTTCTCTCATCATCTCAAGTTTCATGGCTCTACATCTGACGGTGCCTGCGTAAGGCACTGCCAAACAGGAAGTGGTCGATTCCGTTGCAGTCATATAATCAAGCTTTATAGGAAATCAGCCGTTTGTCTCAGGAAGCTGAGATTTCAGAATCAGATGCGTCCTACAAAGCTCCACGTTTGAAAAGCAGCACTATACGTAGGAGAAACATTTAACCACCTTAATCACCCTATTGTGCTAAAAGCAAAGTTTTGGACATTTTGACTCAAGCAAATATTTTTATCATAACTTCTGTTTAGTTTATCAGCACCAAAATAAAAAATATTTACATTTATAAAATGAACTGGTCAACTCTAGGATTTTATTTATTCAATCTTACATCCTCAAGCTTTTCATCAGTCTCCCCAGCTGCAGGAGTGGAGTTAGCCCCCCCCCCACCCCCCGGCTGTGTGCTCACATGTAAATTAGCCAGGAGTGGCAGACAGAAAGTAGAACAGTTAGAAAGCCTAGTTCAACACTAAAATACAGCAATTTCCTTTGTTTTGTTTGTCTTTTATACATCCTTAGCACTAATCATTGCTTTTTTATTCATCCAAAATACAATTAACTTTATATTTTATCTTTTTTTTTTTTTTACAAACAAAACATATGAATGTGCTCCAAAACAAAACCCAGCCTCAGTACACTCCTACAGATGTAACATCAGACAGTAAATGTCTCTTTTATGCTTTTTTTAATCAATGCTGCAACTTCTTTTCATTTCCTTTCAATACATCCAATAAAATTAAACTACAATGACAACAAACACAAGATATAGCAAATGTCTCTAAGAAGATTGTGTATATACAATATGTACCACCTTTAAACACCAAATAAATAACAAATCTATCTAATAAAATCACAAAAAATGGAACACAAAATGTAAAACCCAAATTAGAAATTGCAATTTTAAAAAGATACATTTTTCAGCAGCTTTTCAAAATCAATCACATATTTTACTCTTCTGTGGATGAAACAAAGAAGTCCAGAATAATGTAGCCACTTCTCCAAAGTCTCTGTCACCTTCAGTTTTAAACAAAGTCTGTGAAAATCCATTATACATTGGTCACATGTATTCAGAGACCTGCTAAAAGTGCACAATTGTAAAAGCTCTTTTATATAGACAACTGTGTGTTTGCTTGGAGCTCTAAATATAAAAAAATGCTTTTCTATCACCTAGACACAGGTGGAGAACGACATCAACTGGATTAGTAACAGGGTGGCATGTTTAGGTTTAAACTTACATCAATAGACAACATGAAGCTGTTCATCACATTTTTGACCTAAACATGTAAACACATCCTTGGCTCTGCGGTTAGGAAATGGTAATTGGGAATTTCTTCATACCAGGAGCTAGCCTGAACATTGGAACATCACCACAGTGCCCATCCAGACTGGGAAAGCAACGGGGTCCACTTCACAGCCGTGAGGCTGCTGTGTTTAACTCCAGCTGTCCCAGCAAGGGAGACAACTGCAGCAACATCCACTGACCAAGCTGGCAAGCCCTGGCAGAAAAGATCCCCACAAGAAAAACACTGGCTCAGGCAGGCTGGTCAATAAAAAAATATAGTTTTGCCAATGTCTTGCAGCTCGCAGATCAAGTGGTTTAGTTTTCCAGTAATGTCAGTCAAGAATACAAGTTCAGATTCACCATATTCATATTCACCATATTCAGCAGATATCTCCACCAATAGCACCTTAAAAATCCTGTGCTGTTTTGATTTGCAGCTGAGGTTTTTTATGATTTTCACAATAGGAGTCATTATGTGTCCAGAGCCAATCACTTCTGCACATAAGGCCTACTGGTGAATGACGCAGCAGTAATGCAGACATTTTGGAAAGTCTGGGTCAGCTTTACAGTGAGTGATGAAACCTGTTTGTCGGTCAATCATAGCAGGAGCCCCGTCTGAAGGTATGGCTACTAGCTTTTCTAATGGTACCTTTTTCTGCACAAAAACTCCTTCACCGTGTTATACATTTCAACTCCTCTTGTAGTTGTCTGTTAGGGCAGATGTGTCAGGAGTTCTTCTCTTGTGGAAACCAAAAGCTATGCTGTACTGTTGCCGTCCACAGACTCATCACACTGGACGTTAACCACCTGCACTTTGCAAGATCCCGGTCCAGCTAATTCGCCAAGTTATCAGACATAGCTGACACTCATCTAGACATTGTAGTGGAAATTGAATGAGTTCTATTGTTCTCATCCTTAGGGACAGTGATAGGAATTATCATTGCTTGTTTCTTAATCTGATAAAACCTTCTTCTACTTGATGAGAAAATGAGCAGGTCTAAACGAGGCTTAGATTTAAGAATTTTTTTCATGCTATATGCATAAGTCTTTGTCCTTTAAGGCAACAGATTGCAGTCTAACCCCCCCCCCCCCCCCACACACACACACACACACAGGCTGCTGTCATATTAACATTAGCTTGGAGCTCCAGAATGGACAAGAAAAAACAATGAGAATGGCTCGAGCAGGGCGTTGCTCACGGGGCGGTCGCTCGTGCCAGGCGGTGGCAGGTGCTCGGGCCCGCTAAATGCTACTTGTAGCTTTAATTATTATTATTCTACCGGAAGAGTCGCCTTTTTGAGGCCTTTAACATACCCCAAAACTCACCAAATTTGGCACACACATCAGGAGTCGCGAAAAATTTCGTATTTTATAGGAGATTGGCATGGGCGCACAAAAACGGCTCGATAGCGCCACCTACAGTGACTTTTGTCCCGACGCCCCGCATACGCTTTAACGTACAAGCTTGATTTTTACAGGGCATGTTCTTCAGATGGAGACTTACAAAAAAGTCTGAAAGGACCCACCTGTCACTCGCACAGGAAGTTTGATATATTGAGGTCAATATGTCATTTTTGCTTCATTTTGGACATTTGCAGGCCTCGCTCTAGAACGAACTCCTCCTAGAGATTTTGGAGTAATGACTTCAAACTTTGGTTGTGTAAACTAGACACATGTCCGATGTTAAATTGCGAAGCTTTTAAGTTTTTATGGATGTTTGTGACCATGGCGGCGCGTCAAAATTGGAGGTCGTTTCGAAAACACGCCATGAAAAGAAAAATGGCCATTACTCAGCCATGCAAAATCCAATCTGATCCAAAATTGATATGCATGATTGTAGTCTGACTCTGAACACATCTGCAGTGAAAAAATCTGGAAAAAGTGTAGCGCCACCTGCTGGCAAGAGGAAATGACATGTTTTACTTGGAGCATCACTACTCCGAGTAGGATGAGCCGACACACCTGAAAATGACGTCCACCTGTTGAAAAGCCATTGAAGTTTACTCTGACAAAAAACCATAACTTTCAATGCGGGGGTGTGGTCGTGACAGAGCGGCAAAGTTGGGCATCTCGCTATGCACACAAAAGTTGCTCTCACGTGCACATTCCTTGTCCAATCTCACTGAAATTCAATGGATATGATGAAGCTTCTATTCTGAACCCATGGATATGACAATCTTGGACGAGCTCTATAGCGCCACCTAGTTATTGCATGGGGCACATTCTGCCCTGTATTTTCTCTTTGCTTTGTCCGATGTGCATGAAATTAAAACTGGAGATACTCAGAAGGGTCTTCTCTCATCATGTAAAGTTTCATGGGTGTACACCTGACGGTGCCTGCGTAACAGGAAGTGGTCGATTATGTGCACCCAAATAATAGAAATTTATTATAAATCAGCCGTTTGTCTCAGGAAGCTGAGATTTCAGAATTAGATGCCTTTAATAACCTCCAGCTTTGATATGTAACACTATAGGGTCTACGAGAAACTTCATCACTTGATTTTTTTAATGAAATTTTGGACTGAACAAAGATTTTTAGCATAAATTCTGTTTAGGTTATCAGCACCAGGAATTCAACTTTCATAGGCATTTATGTGCTACTGCTTCCTAAAAAAATTCAGAATTATTGAAGTTACCGGTGAACTTTTATTCAACATTTCATCCAAAAAGGTCCGAAAACGTCTTTTTAGGCAAAACTGCAAACACCTATTTTTTTGCATAACTTATCTTTCAAATATCAGCACAAAAAAATTAAAAACGGTAGGGATCTGTGTTTGCTGCCTTCCATATTTTTTTCAGACTTAAAAGTGTAACAGATGATTTATAAAAAATCCTTTTTCATCCAAAAACCTGTGTTAAATCTGTCTAGACTCCAAACAAACATTTTTTTATGGTAACTTATGTTTCAACAATCGACACCAATTTTCACAGACCTATAGCTAAACATGTCCCATAGCTACCTGAATATTTTCATAGATATAAAATGAACTGGTCATTCTAACATCTGGCATTCTAACATCTAACATCTTACATGTCAAAGCCTCTCTCAGCCTGGCTCTGCTGAAGGAGTCGTGTTACAACCCCGCCCCCTCCTGCTGGGACCCCTGCTATGTAAATTAGCAAGCAGTGAACAGAGAGATGAGAAGTAAGAATGGCCATTACTCAGGCATGCATAATCCAAAGACAGCCAGTTAAACACTGAAAGACATATTTTTTCGGTATGTCTTTCATACATCTTTAGTATTAAAAACTCTCCAAGATGAATGTGCCTGACTCCACCTGCAGGTGGATCACAGACTTCCTGACGGACAGACAGCAGTATGTGAGGCTGGGGAAGCTCGTCTCAGATACTCGGACCACAAGCACCGGATCCCCCCAGGGCTGTGTCCTTTCACCCCTGTTACTCTCCCTGTACACAAACAGCTGCACAGCTGGTCACCTGTCTGTCAAACTCCTGAAGTTTGCTGACGACACCACACTCATCGGCCTCATCTCTGACGGAGATGAGTCGGCCTACAGGAGTTAAATAGCCAGGCTGGTGTCATAGTGCAGCGCTAACAACCTGGAGCTTAATGCTCTGAAGACAGTGGAGATGACAGTGGACTTCAGGAAGGCCCCAGCCCCCCTCCCCCCTGTCATCCTCTGTGACTCCCCGGTGACCTCTGTGGAGTCCTTCTGCTTCCTGGGAACCATCATCAGCCAAGACCTCAAGTGGGAGCAGAACATCAGCTCCATCACTAAGAAGGTCCAGCAGAGGATGTACTTCCTGAGGCAGCTGAAGAAGTTTCACCTCCCTGAAAAGATGCTGGTAGACTTTTACACCGCCATCATCGAATCCACCCTCACGTCCTCCATCACAGTCTGGTTCGCTGCGGCCACGGCCAGAGACAAGGCCAAGCTGCAACGCGTCATCCACTCAGCAGAGAAGGTGATCGGCTGCCACCTCCCGTCTCTCCAGGAGCTGCACATCTCCAGGACCTGGAGGCGGGCAGCCAGGATTGTAGCCAACCCCTCTCATCCAGGACATAATCTCTTTCGGCCCCTCCCTTCTGGCAAGAGGCTCCGGTCCATCAGGACCAGGACCTCGCGCCACAAGAACAGCTTCTTCCCCACTGCAGCCAGCCTGCTGAACAGAACCCCAACTCCCCCAGGTGACCCCCCCTCCACCCCCCGCCCACCAAAGGACTGTCGGTGCCACTTACAGGCCCCACCATCCCAGCCCATCTGTGCTCCCACTTTAATTCACCTTACTCTACTGTATATAGTGTGTTGTTGTTGTTAACTTAATTTTTAACTTATTCTTAATTGCACTATACACCAAGTCAAATTCCTCGTTTTGTAAAGTGCGCTCTACTGAACCTGGCAATAAAACTTTTTCTGATTCCTGATTCTGATTCTATTAATCATTGTTTTTTATTCATTCAAAATGCAATTAAATCAATATTTTATCTTTTTTCTTTTCCTTTTTCTTTTTTTTTTATCTCTTATATCCTTTTTTATAATCAATGTTTGAACTTCTTTTCCTTTCTATTGTCATGGTTTCAGTTTGTTGTCTTTTTTTTCGCTTTAGTTCTTGTTCTGTCTTGTTTGGTTCTGTTTCCTGTTTTATTTTGAAAGGTTTCCTGTCTTGTCATGTTTCTTGAGTTTTACTTCCTTTGGTCCCCATCTGCCCTAATCGTGTTCACCTGTGTCTTGTCTGCCCTGTCTGTATATAAGTCTTGTCTCTGCCTTCCTCCTGTGCTGGTCCATTAACTTCTGCTCATGTTGATCACGTCTTCTTGTCTGGCGTCCATGTCCCTTGCCATGCCACAGTAAGTTTTTGTTTTTAGTTTTGTCATCCTGCTCTGCAGCGCTTTTTGTTAGTTAAATAAACCCACTTGCCCTGAACCCGTTTGCCTCCCGTCTCTGCGCCTGGGTCCTACCTGCTGTCGAGCCTCCCCCCCACACGACATCTATACATCCAATGAAATTAAACTACAAATCAACAAACACAACTGATAACAAATGTCTCTAAAAAATGATGTGTATATTTGCAGAACCTTAAAAACACCAAACAAATAACAAATGCTTCCCAATTAAAGCACAAAAAATGGAACACAAAATGTAAAACCCAAGTTAGAAATTGCAATTTGAAAAAGATACTTTTTTCAGCAGCTTTTCAAAATCAATCACCAATTCTACACTTCTGTGGATGAAACAAAGAACTCCAGAACAATGAAGCCATTTCTCTAAGTCTCTCTCACCTTCAGTTTTAAACAAGGTCTGTGAAAATCCACCATACATTGGTCACATGAACTCAGAGACCTGCTAAAAGTGCACAATTGTAAAAGCTCTTTTATATAGACAACTGTTTGTTTGCTTAGAGCTCTAAATATAAAAAAAAAATGCTTTTCTATCACCTAGACACAGATGGAGAACCATATCAACTGGATTAATAACAGGGTGGCATGTTTAGACAACATGAAGCTGTCCATCACATTTTTGACCTAAACATGTAAACACATCCTTGGCTCTGCGGTTAGGAAATGGTATTTGGGAATCTCTTTATACCAGGAGCCAGCCTGGCCATTGGAACATCGCCACAGTGCCCATCCAGACTGGGACAGCAACGGGGTCCACTTCAGAGCCGTGAGCTGCTGTGTTTAACTCCAGCTGTCCCAGTAAGGTAGACAACTGCAGCAACATCCACTGACCAAGCTGACAAGCCCTGGCAGAAAAGATCCCCACAAGAAAAACACTGGCTCAGGCAGGCTGGTCAAAAAAAAATAGTTTTGCCATTGTCTTGCAGCTCGCAGATCAAGTGGTTTAGTTTTCCAGTAATGTCAGTCAAGAATGCAAGTTCAGATTCACAATGTTCATATTCACCATATTCAACAGACATCTCCTCCAATAGCACCTTAAAAATCCTGTGCTGTTTTGCTTTGCAGCTGAGGTTGTTTACGATTTTCAGAATAAGAGTCATTATATGTCCAGAGCCAATCACTTCTGCACATAAGGCCTGCTGGTGAATGACGCAGCAGTAATGCAGACATTTTGGAAAGTCTGGGTCAGCTTTACAGTGAGTGATGAAACCTGTTTGTCTATTGATCATAGCAGGAGTCCCATCTGCAGTCACTGCTACCAGCTTTTCTAATTGTACCTTTTTCTGCACAAAAACTCCTTCACCGTGTTATACATTTCAACTCCTCTTGTAGTTGTCTGTTAGGGCAGATGTGTCAGGAGTTCTTCTCTTGTGGAAACCAAAAGCTATGCTGTACTGTTGCCGTCCACAGACTCATCACACTGGACGTTAACCACCTGCACTTTGCAAGATCCCGGTCCAGCTAATTGGCCAAGTTATCAGACATAGCTGACACTCATCTAGACATTGTAGTGGAAATTGAATGAGTTCTATTGTTCTCATCCTTAGGGACAGTGATAGCAATTATCATCATTGCTTGAATTTTTTTCATGCTATATGCAAAAGTCTTTGTCCCTTAAGGCAACAGATTACAGCCCCCCCCCCCCCCCCCCCCCCCCCCCCCCCAGGCTGCTGTCGTATTAACAATAGCTTGGAGCTCCAGAATGGACAAGAAAAAACGACGAGAATGGCTCGAGCAGGGCGTTGCTCACGGGGCGGTCGCTCGTGCCAGGCGGTCGCACGTGCTCGGGCCCGCTAAATGCTACTTGTAGCTTTAATTATTATTATTCTTTTTCTTCCGACGGAAGAGTCGCCTTTTTGAGGCCTTTAACATACCCCAAAACTCACCAAATTTGGCACACACATCAGGAGTCGCGAAAAATTTCGTATTTTACAGGAGATTGGCATGGGCGCACAAAAACGGCTCGACAGCGCCACCTACAGTGACATTTGTCCCGAGCCCCCGCATATGCTTTAACATACAAGCTTGATTTTTTCAGGACATGTTCATCAGATGGAAACCTACAAAAAAGTCTCCTGGTACCAAGCTGTCAGTCGCACAGGAAGTCTGCTATATTGGTGTCAATATGTCATTTTTGCTCTATTTTGGGCATTTGTAGGCCTCCTTCTAGAACGAACTCCTCCTAGAGATTTATGAATAATGACTCCAAACTTTGGTTTTGTAAACTATACCCATGTCTGATGTTAAATTGCGAAGCTTTTAAGTTTTTACGGATGTTTGTGACCGTGGCGGCGCGTCGAACTTGGAGGTCATTTCGAAAACACGCCATGAAACGGAAAATGGCCATTACTCAGCCATGTATAATCCAATCTGATCCAAAATTGATATGCATGATTTTAGTCTGACTCTGAACACATCTGCAGTGAAAGAATCTGGAAAAAGTGTAGCGCCACCTGCTGGCAAGAGGAAATGACATGTTTGACTTGGAGCATCACTGCTCCAAGTAGGATGAGCCGACAAACCTCAAAATGATGTCCACCTGTTGAAAAGCCATTGAAGTTTACTCTGATAAAAAGCCATAACTTTCAATGCGGGGGTGTGGTCGTGACAGAGCGGCGAAGTTGGGCGCCTCGCCGTGCACACAAAAGTTGCTCTCACGTGCACATTCCTTGTCCAATCTCACTGAAATTCGATGGAGGTGATGAGGCTTCCATTCTGAACCAATGGATATGACAATCTTGGACGAGCTCTATAGCGCCACCTAGATATTGACAAATACATTTTATGTCACATTCTGACCTGTCTTTTCTCTGTGCTTTGTCCGATGTTCATAAAATTACAACAGGAGATACTCACAAGGGTTTTCTCTCATTGTGTAAAGTTTCATGGGTGTACACCTGACGGTGCCTGCACAAGCCACCGCCAAACAGGAAGTGGTTGATTGCGTTGCAGTCAGATAATTAAAAATTCATAAAAAATCAGCCGTTTTTCTGACGAGGATGAGATTTCAGAATGAAATTCCCCCATACATATCTCCAACTTATATATACAGCACTCGCACGGGTGCACAAAAACGGCTCAATAGCGCCACCTACAATGTTTGTTTTCGCGAGCCCCGCCATGTTCTTTAACATACAAGCTTGATATTTACAGGACATGTTCATCAGATGAAAACCTACAAAAAAGTCTCTTGGTACCAAGCTGTCAGTTGCACAGGAAGTCTGCTATATTGGTGTCAATATGTCATTTTTGCTGTATTTTGGTCATTTGCAGGCCTCCTTCTAGAACGAACTCCTCCTAGAGATTTGTGAATAATGACTCCAAACTTTGGTTTTGTAAACTAAACACATGTCCGATGTTAAATTGCGAAGCTTTTAAGTTTTTACGGTTGTTTGTGACCGTGGCTGCGCGTCAAAATTGGAGGTCGTTTCGAAAACACGCCATGAAAAGAAGAATGGCCATAACTCAGCCATGCATAATCCAATCTGATCCAAAATTTATGTGCATGATTGTAGTCTGACTCTGAACAAATCTGCAGTGGAAAAATATGGAATAAGTGTAGCGCCACCTGTTGGCAACAGGAAATGACATGTGTTACTTGGAGCATCACTGCTCCAAGTAGGATGAGCAAACGCACCTCAAAATGACATCCACCTGTTAAAAATCCATTGAAGTTTACTCTGATAAAAAACCAAATCTTTCAAAGCGGGGGTGTGGTCGTGACAGAGCGGCGAAGTTGGGCGTCTCGCCATGCACACAAATGTTGCTCTCACGTGCACATTCCTTGTCCGATCTCACTGAAAATAAATGGATATGATGAAGCTTCAATTCTGAACCCATGGATATGACAAGTTTGGACGAGCTCTATAGCGCCACCTAGTTATTGCATGGGGCACATTCTGCCCTGTATTTTCTCAGTGCTTTGTCCGATGTTCATAAAATTACAACAGGAGATACTCACAAGGGTCTTCTCTCATCGTTTAAAGTTTCATGGGTTTACACCTGACAATGATTGCGCAAGCCACCACCAAACAGGAAGTGGTTGATTGCGTTGCAGTCAGATAATTAAAAATTCATAAAAAATCAGCCGTTTGTATCACGACGCTGAGATTTCAGAATAAGATGCCTCTTACATATCTCCATTTTAGATATACAGCACTCGCATGGGTGCATAAAAACGGCTCAATAGCGCCACCTACAATGTTTGTTTTCGCGAGCCCCGCCATGTTCTTTAACATACAAGCTTGATATTTACAGGACATGTTCATCAAATGCAAAACTACAAAAAAGTCTCTTGGTACCAAGCTGTCAGTTGCACAGGAAGTCTGCTATATTGGTGTCAATATGTCATTTTTTCTGTATTTTGGTCATTTGCAGGCCTCCTTTTAGAATGAACTCCTCCTAGAGAAAAGAGATTTTTGAACAATGACTCCAAACTTTGGTTTTGTAAACTAAACACATGTCCGATCTTAAATTGCGAAGCTTTTAAGTTTTTACGGTTGTTTGTGACCGTGGCGGCGCGTCAAAATTTGAGGTCGTTTCGAAATCACGCCATGAAAAGAAAAATGGCCATTACTCAGCCATAAATAATCTAATCTGATCCAAATTTGTTGTGCATGATTGTAGTCTGACTTTGAACACATTTGCAGTGGAAAAATCCGAAACAGGTGTAGCGCCACCTGTTGGCAACAGGAAATGACATGTTTTACTTGGAGCATCACTGCTCCAAGTAGGATGAGCAAACACACCTCAAAATGACGTCCACCTGTTGAAAAACCATTGAAGTTTACTCTGATGAAAAACAAATCTTTCAACGCGGGGGTGTGGTCGTGACAGAGCGGCGAAGTTGGGTATCTCGCCATGCACAAATGTTGCTCTCACGTTCACATTCCTTGTCTGATCTCACTGAAATTAAATAGATTTGATGAAACTTCCATTCTGAACCCATGGATATGACAATTTTGGACGAGCTATATATGTTCATAAATGATCATGAAGCATGATCATATAATCAAGCTTCATAGGAAATCAGCCGTTTGTCTCAGGAAGCTGAGATTTCAGAATTAGATGCGTCCTACAAAGCTCCATGTTTTAAAAGCAGCACTATACGTACGAGAAACATTTAACCACCTTAATCACCCTATTGTGCTGAAAGCAAATTTTTGGACATTTTGACTCAAGCAAATATTTTTATCATAACTTCTGTTTAGTTTATCAGCACCAAAATAAAAAATATTTACATTTATAAAATGAACTGGTCAACTCTAGGATTTTATTTATTCAATCTTACATCCTCAAGCTTTTCATCAGTCTCCCCTGCTGCAGGAGTGGAGTTAGCCCCCCCCCCCCAACCCCCAGCTGTGTGCTCACATGTAAATTAGCCAGGAGTGGCAGACAGAAAGTAGAACAGTTAGAAAGCCTAGTTCAACACTAAATTACAGCAATTTCCTTTGTTTTGTTTGTCTTTTATACATCCTTAGCACTAATCATTGCTTTTTTATTCATCCAAAATACAATTAACTTTATATTTTATCTTTTTTTTTTTTACAAACAAAATATATGAATGTGCTCCAAAACAAAACCCAGCCTCAGTACACTCCTACAGATGTAACATCAGACAGTAAATGTCTCTTTTATGCTTTTTTAATCAATGCTGCAACTTCTTTTCATTTCCTTTCAATACATCCAAAGAAATTAAACTACAACGACAACAAACACAACATATAGCAAATGTCTCTAAGAAGATTGTGTATATACAATATGTACCACCTTTAAACACCAAATAAATAACAAATCTTTCTAATACAATCACAAAAAATGGAACACAAAATGTAAAACCCAAATTAGAAATTGCAATTTTAAAAAGATACATTTTTCAGCAGCTTTTCAAAATCAATCACATATTTTACTCTTCTGTGGATGAAACAAAGAAGTCCAGAGCAATGTAGCCACTTCTCCAAAGTCTCTGTCACCTTCAGTTTTAAACAAAGTCTGTGAAAATCCACCATACATTGGTCACATGTATTCAGAGACCTGCTAAAAGTCCACAATTGTAAAAGCTCTTATATAGACAACTGTTTGTTTGCTTGGAGCTCTAAATATAAAAAAATGCTTTTCTATCACCTAGACACAGATGGAGAACCATATCAACTGGATTAGTAACAGGGAAACATGTTTAGGTTTAAACTTACATCAATAGACAACATGAAGCTGTTCATCACATTTTTGACCTAAACATGTAAACACATCCTTGGCTCTGCGGTTAGGAAATGGTACTTGGGAATCTCTTCATACCAGGAGCCAGCCTGGCCATTGGAACATCACCACAGTGCCCATCCAGACTGGGACAGCAACGGGGTCCACTTCACAGCCGTGACGCTGCTGTGTTTAACTCCAGCTGTCCCAGCAAGGGAGACAACTGCAGCAACATCCACTGACCAAGCTGGCAAGCCCTGGCAGAAAAGATCCCCACAAGAAAAACACTGGCTCAGGCAGGCTGGTCAATAAAAAAATATAGTTTTGCCAATGTCTTGCAGCTCGCAGATCAAGTGGTTTAGTTTTCCAGTAATGTCAGTCAAGAATACAAGTTCAGATTCACCATATTCAGATTCACCATATTCAGCAGATATCTCCACCAATAGCACCTTAAAAATCCTGTTCTGTTTTGCTTTGCAGCTGAGGTTTTTTATGATTTTCACAATAGGAGTCATTATATGTCCAGAGCCAATCACTTCTGCACATAAGGCCTACTGGTGAAAGAAGCAGCAGTAATGCAGACATTTTGGAAAGTCTTGGTCAGCTTTACAGTGAGTGATGAAACCTGTTTGTCGGTCAATCATAGCAGGAGCCCCGTCTGCAGGTATGGCTACCAGCTTTTCTAATGGTACCTTTTTCTGCACAAAAACTCCTTCACCGTGTTATACATTTCAACTCCTCTTGTTGTTGTCTGTTAGGGCAGATGTGTCAGGAATTCTTCTCTTGTGGAAACCAAAAGCTATGCTGTACTGTTGCCGTCCACAGACTCATCACACTGGACGTTAAACCACCTGCACTTTGTAAGATCCCGGTCCAGCTAATTCGCCAAGTTATCAGACATAGCTGACACTCATCTAGACATTGTAGTGAAAATTGAATGAGTTCTATTGTTCTCATCCTTAGGGACAGTGATAGCAATTATCATCATTGCTTGTTTCTTAATCTGATAAAAACCTTCTTCTACTTGATGAGAAAATGAGCAGGTCTAAACGAGGCTTAGATCTAAGAATTTTTTTTTAATGCTATATGCATAAGTCTTTGTCCCTTAAGGCAACAGATTATAGTCCCCCCCCCCCCCACAGGCTGCTGTCATATTAACATTAGCTTGGAGCTCCAGAATGGACAAGAAAAAACGACGAGAATGGCTCGAACAGGGCGTTGCTCACGGGGCGGTCGCTCGTGCCAGGCGGTGGCACGTGCTCGGGCCCGCTAAATGCTACTTGTAGCTTTAATTATTATTATTATTATTCTTCCGACTTTTCCGTCGCCTTTTTGAGGCCTTTAACATACCCCAAAACTCACCAAATTTTGTATACACATCAGGAGTCGCGAAAAATTTCATATTTTATAGGAGAACGGCATAGGTAAACAAAAATGGCTCAATAGCGCCACCTGCAAAATTTGTTTTCGCGAGCACCTCCATATGCTTTATAGTACAAACCTGATTTTAACAGGGCATGTTCATCGGATAGAAACCTACAAAAAAGTCTCTTGGGACCAAGCTGTCAGTCGCACAGGAAGTCTGATATTTTGATGACAATATGTCATTTTTGCTGTATTTTGGTCATTTGCAGGCCTCGCTCTAGAACGAACTCCTCCTAGAGATTTGAGAGTAATGACTCCAAACTTTGGTTTTGTAAACTAGACACATGTCCGATGTTAAATTGCAAAGCTTTTAAGTTTTTATGGATGTTTGTGACCATGGCGGCGCGTCAAAATTGGAGGTCGTTTCGAAAACACGCCATGAAAAGAAAAATGGCCATTACTCAGCCATGCATAATCCAATCTGATCCAAAATTGATGTGCATGATTGTAGTCTGACTCTGAACACATCTGCAGTGAAAAAATCTGGAAAAAGTGTAGCGCCACCTGCTGGCAAGAGGAAATGACATGTTTGACTTGGAGCATCACTACTCCGAGTAGGATGAGCCGACACACCTGAAAATGACGTCCACCTGTTGAAAAGCCATTGAAGTTTACTCTGACAAAAAACCATAACTTTCAATGCGGGGGTGTGGTCGTGACAGAGCGGCAAAGTTGGGCATCTCGCTATGCACACAAAAGTTGCTCTCACGTGCACATTCCTTGTCCAATCTCACTGAAATTCAATGGATATGATGAAGCTTCTATTCTGAACCCATGGATATGACAATCTTGGACGAGCTCTATAGTGCCACCTAGTTATTGCATTGGGCACATTCTGCCCTGTATTTTCTCTTTGCTTTGTCCGATGTGCATGAAATTAAAACTGGAGATATTCAGAAGGGTCCTCTCTCATCATGTAAAGTTTCATGGGTGTACACCTGACGGTGCCTGCGTAACAGGAAGTGGTCGATTATGTGCACCCAAATAATAGAAATTTATTATAAATCAGCCGTTTGTCTCAGGAAGCTGAGATTTCAGAATTAGATGCCTTTAATAACCTCCAGCTTTGATATGTAACACTATAGGGTCTACGAGAAACTTCATCACTTGATTTTTTTAATGAAATTTTGGACTGAACAAAGATTTTTAGCATAAATTCTGTTTAGGTTATCAGCACCAAGAATTCAACTTTCATAGGCATTTATGTGCTACTGCTTCCTAAAAAAATTCAGAATGATTGAAGTTACAGGTGACATCTTAGAGAGCATTACATCCAAAAAGGTCCGAAAACGTCTTTTTAGGCAAAACTACAAACACCTATTTTTTTTCATAACTTAATCATCATATATCAACACCATTTATTTTTTCAAATGTAGGGATCTGTGTTTGCTGCCTTCCATATTTTTTTCAGAAGTCCAGGTGAAACAGATGATTTTAAAAAAATCCTGATTCATCCCAAAACCTGTGCTTTTTCCGTCTGGACTCCAAACAAGTGTGTTTTAAAATTACTTATGCTTCAAATATCCACACCAAGTTTAACACGCATATAGTTGAACATGTCTAAATGCTTCTTGAATATTCTTTACAGATATAAAATGAACTGGTCAACTGTAGGATGTCATTTCCTCTTACATGGTTCAGTCTTTTTCTCATGCTGCAGCCTGCTCCTCAATCTTTCCTGTTGCTGGAGTCAAATTTCACCCCCCCCCCCCCACACACACACCAGCTGCCTGTTTATATGCTAACTAACCCAGAAGTGAGGTGACAATAGTTTAGACACAAGAGGGAGGGCAGACTGCTTTTTCATTTGTTTTGTATGTCTTTCATAGATTTTTATGAATAATCATTGCTTTTCTAGTCATGTAAAATGCAATTAACCTAATATTTTATCTTTTTTTTTTACAAACAAAACATATGAATGTGCTCCAAAACAAAACCCAACTCTCAGTACAGTTCTACAGATGTAACATAAGACTTAGACAGTAAATGTCTCTTTTATCCTTTTTTAATCAATGCTGCAACTTCTTTTCCTTAATATAAATCCAATGAAATTAAACTACAAAACCAAAAAACACAACCTATAGCAAATTTCTCTAAATAAATTATGTGTATATACAATATGTAGCACTTTTAAACAAAATAATAACAAATCCTTCCAATACAAGCACAGAAAAATGGAACACAAAATTTAAAACCCAAATTTGAAATGGCAATTTTAAAAAGATAATTTTTTCAGCCTGCTAAAAGTGCACAATTGTAAAAGCTCTTTTATATAGACAACTGTTTGGTTGCTTAGAGCTCTAAATATAAAAACAATGCCTTTATGGACGTGGCACGGATGGCATGGATGTTCAGCAGGGTAAACCCCAGGAAAGCGGCGGGACCTGATGGAGTTCCCGGAAAGGTTCTGCGGGCCTGCGCCGATCAACTCTCCCAGGTCTTCACAAAAATCTTCAACCTGTCGCTAGCTCAGGCTTTCATCCCTGCTTGCCTGAAGTCATCCACTATCATCCCGATACCCAAAAAGTCCTCATCCACAGCCTTCCTCACGGACTTCCGCCCAGTTGCACTCACTGCTGTCATCACAAAGTGTCTGGAGCGGCTGCTCCTGGGACACATCAAAGACTCCCTCCCTCCAATCTTCGTCCCCCACCAGTTTGCTTACAAAGCAAACAGATCAACGGATGATGCCATTTCCATCACCCTCCACACTGCGCTGAGCCACCTGGAACACAGAGACACCTACGCCAGGATGCTCTTTGTGGACTATAGCTCAGCCTTTAACACAATCATTCCTGACATTCTGGTCAACAAACTGTCTGAACTAGGACTCCACCCACTCACCTGCTCGTGGATCAAGGACTTCCTGACAAACAGACCACAGACAGTCAAACTTGACCCCCACCTCTCCTCCACCCGGACGCTGAGCACAGGCTCCACACAGGGATGTATGCTGAGTCCTCTGCTGTATACACTGTACACAGCAGACTGCAGACCAGCCCACACCAGCAACACCGTGGTGAAGTTTGCAGACGACACTACTGTGGTGGGGCTGATCTCTGGGGACGACGAGACGGCCTACAGAGACGAAGTCCTGAAACTCTCAAGGTGGTGTCAGGCTAATAACCTCATCCTGAACACCACCAAGACCAAGGAGATCATCCTGGACTTCAGAAAAAACAGAACAGATCCACCCCCACTCTACATCGATGGAAACTGTGTGGAGAGGGTCCACAGCTTCACCCTCCTGGGCACCACCATCTCTGCTGACCTCACAGGGTCTAACAACACCATGACTGTCATCAGGAAGGCCCAGCAACGCCTGCACTTCCTGAGAAAACTTAGGAGGAACGACGTCAGCCAGGAGCTGCTGGTAGCGTTCTACCGCTCAACCATTGAGAGCATTCTGTCCTATGGCATCACAGTGTGGTTTTCCCACTGCACTGAAGCAGAACGGCAGAGTCTCCAGAGAGTGGTAAAGACAGCGCAGAGGATCATCGGCTGCCCCCTCCCCTCACTGAAGGACATTTACCAGTCTCGCTGCCTCAGCAGAGTGACTAGCATCACCACTAACTCCACCCATTCTGCTTTCCCTCTGTTTGAACTGCTGCCCTCTGGAAGGAGGTACAGGTCCATCAGAACCAGGACAAACAGACTAAGAAACAGCTTTTTTCCACAGGCAATTATCATACGGAATGCACATACGTCCACCAACCACACCTCACTCTAATTTTACTACAATGCGTGCAATATCCTGACTGTCTAACCGGGTCACTGTGCAATAACTTGATATTTATTAAGCTGTGCTCACAGCAACTCATGTAATTCCATTCTATTTTATTCACAAATATTTAATATTTAACAGTTTCTGTCCATATTGTTCATTTTTTGTTAAGAGTTGTAAATACAGTATTTCTTTTTCTATTCTATTTTTATTTTTATTTTATGTAACTCCTTCACTCCAAGGCTGCTGCAATTTCATTGTATCCCCATGTACAATGACAATAAACGATTCTGATTCTGATTATATCACTTAGACACAGATGGAGAACCATATCAACTGGATTGGTAACAGCAACAACCACCGACCAAGCCGGCAAGCCCTGGCAGAAAAGATCCCCACAAGAAACACTGCAGGCTGTTCCATAAAAAATATAGTTTTACCATTGCCTTGCAGATCACAGTTGAAGTGGTTTAGTTTTCCTAAAAAAATTCAGAATGATTGAAGTTACAGGTGAACTTTTAGACAACATTTGATCCAAAAAGGTCCGAAAACGTCTTTTTAGGCAAAACTGCAAACACCTATTTTTTTGCATAACTTATCTTTCAAATATCAGCACAAAAAAATTAAAAACGGTAGGGATCTGTGTTTGCTGCCTTCCATATTTTTTTCAGACTTAAAAGTGTAACAGATGATTTATAAAAAATCCTTTTTCATCCAAAAACCTGTGTTAAATCTGTCTAGACTTAGTATTAAAAACTCTCCAAGATGAATGTGCCTGACTCCACCTGCAGGTGGATCACAGACTTCCTGACGGACAGACAGCAGTATGTGAGGCTGGGGAAGCTCGTCTCAGATACTCGGACCACAAGCACCGGATCCCCCCAGGGCTGTGTCCTTTCACCCCTGTTACTCTCCCTGTACAAAAACAGCTGCACAGCTGGTCACCTGTCTGTCAAACTCCTGAAGTTTGCTGACGACACCACACTCATCGGCCTCATCTCTGACGGAGATGAGTCGGCCTACAGGAGTGAAATAGCCAGGCTGGTGTCATAGTGCAGCGCTAACAACCTGGAGCTTAATGCTCTGAAGACAGTGGAGATGACAGTGGACTTCAGGAAGGCCCCAGCCCCCCTCCCCCCTGTCATCCTCTGTGACTCCCCGGTGACCTCTGTGGAGTCCTTCTGCTTCCTGGGAACCATCATCAGCCAGGACCTCAAGTGGGAGCAGAACATCAGCTCCATCACTAAGAAGGTCCAGCAGAGGATGTACTTCCTGAGGCAGCTGAAGAAGTTTCACCTCCCTGAAAAGATGCTGGTAGACTTTTACACCGCCATCATCGAATCCACCCTCACGTCCTCCATCACAGTCTGGTTCGCTGCGGCCACGGCCAGAGACAAGGCCAAGCTGCAACGCGTCATCCACTCAGCAGAGAAGGTGATCGGCTGCCACCTCCCGTCTCTCCAGGAGCTGCACATCTCCAGGACCTGGAGGCGGGCAGCCAGGATTGTAGCCAACCCCTCTCATCCAGGACATAATCTCTTTCGGCCCCTCCCTTCTGGCAAGAGGCTCCGGTCCATCAGGACCAGGACCTCGCGCCACAAGAACAGCTTCTTCCCCACTAGAGTCAGCCTGCTGAACAGAACCCCAACTCCCCCAGGTGACCCCCCCCTCCCCCCCCCGCCCACCAAAGGACTGTCGGTGCCACTTACAGGCCCCACCATCCCAGCCCATCTGTGCTCCCACTTTAATTCACCTTACTCTACTGTATATAGTGTGTTGTTGTTGTTAACTTAATTTTTAACTTATTCTTAATTGCACTATACACCAAGTCAAATTCCTCGTTTTGTAAAGTGCGCTCTACTGAACCTGGCAATAAAACTTTTTCTGATTTCTGATTCTATTAATCATTGTTTTTTATTCATTCAAAATGCAATTAAATCAATATTTTATCTTTTTTCTTTTCCTTTTTCTTTTTTTTTATCTCTTATATCCTTTTTTATAATCAATGTTTGAACTTCTTTTCCTTTCTATTGTCATGGTTTCAGTTTGTTGTCTTTTTTTTCGCTTTAGTTCTTGTTCTGTCTTGTTTGGTTCTGTTTCCTGTTTTATTTTGAAAGGTTTCCTGTCTTGTCATGTTTTTGAGTTTTACTTCCTTTGGTCCCCATCTGCCCTAATCGTGTTCACCTGTGTCTTGTCTGCCCTGTCTGTATATAAGTCTTGTCTCTGCCTTCCTCCTGTGCTGGTCCATTAACTTCTGCTCATGTTGATCACGTCTTCTTGTCTGGCGTCCATGTCCCTTGCCATGCCACAGTAAGTTTTTGTTTTTAGTTTTGTCATCCTGCTCTGCAGCGCTTTTTGTTAGTTAAATAAACCCACTTGCCCTGAACCCGTTTGCCTCCCGTCTCTGCGCCTGGGTCCTACCTGCTGTCGAGCCTCCCCCCCACACGACATCTATACATCCAATGAAATTAAACTACAAATCAACAAACACAACTGATAACAAATGTCTCTAAAAAATGATGTGTATATTTGCAGAACCTTAAAAACACCAAACAAATAACAAATGCTTCCCAAATAAAGCACAAAAAATGGAACACAAAATGTAAAACCCAAGTTAGAAATTGCAATTTGAAAAGATACTTTTTTCAGCAGCTTTTCAAAATCAATCACCAATTCTACTCTTCTGTGGATGAAACAAAGAACTCCAGAACAATGAAGCCATTTCTCTAAGTCTCTCTCACCTTCAGTTTTAAACAAGGTCTGTGAAAATCCACCATACATTGGTCACATGAACTCAGAGACCTGCTAAAAGTGCACAATTGTAAAAGCTCTTTTATATAGACAACTGTTTGTTTGCTTAGAGCTCTAAATATAAAAAAAAAATGCTTTTCTATCACCTAGACACAGATGGAGAACCATATCAACTGGATTAATAACAGGGTGGCATGTTTAGACAACATGAAGCTGTCCATCACATTTTTGACCTAAACATGTAAACACATCCTTGGCTCTGCGGTTAGGAAATGGTATTTGGGAATCTCTTTATACCAGGAGCCAGCCTGGCCATTGGAACATCGCCACAGTGCCCATCCAGACTGGGACAGCAACGGGGTCCACTTCAGAGCCGTGAGCTGCTGTGTTTAACTCCAGCTGTCCCAGCAAGGGAGACAACTGCAGCAACATCCACTGACCAAGCTGACAAGCCCTGGCAGAAAAGATCCCCACAAGAAAAACACTGGCTCAGGCAGGCTGGTCAAAAAAAAATAGTTTTGCCATTGTGTTGCAGCTCGCAGATCAAGTGGTTTAGTTTTCCAGTAATGTCAGTCAAGAATGCAAGTTCAGATTCACAATGTTCATATTCACCATATTCAACAGACATCTCCTCCAATAGCACCTTAAAAATCCTGTGCTGTTTTGCTTTGCAGCTGAGGTTGTTTACGATTTTCAGAATAAGAGTCATTATATGTCCAGAGCCAATCACTTCTGCACATAAGGCCTGCTGGTGAATGACGCAGCAGTAATGCAGACATTTTGGAAAGTCTGGGTCAGCTTTACAGTGAGTGATGAAACCTGTTTGTCTATTGGTCATAGCAGGAGTCCCATCTGCAGTCACTGCTACCAGCTTTTCTAATTGTACCTTTTTCTGCACAAAAACTCCTTCACCGTGTTATACATTTCAACTCCTCTTGTAGTTGTCTGTTAGGGCAGATGTGTCAGGAGTTCTTCTCTTGTGGAAACCAAAAGCTATGCTGTACTGTTGCCGTCCACAGACTCATTACACTGGACGTTAACCACCTGCACTTTGCAAGATCCCGGTCCAGCTAATTGGCCAAGTTATCAGACATAGCTGACACTCATCTAGACATTGTAGTGGAAATTGAATGAGTTCTATTGTTCTCATCCTTAGGGACAGTGATAGCAATTATCATCATTGCTTGAATTTTTTTCATGCTATATGCAAAATTCTTTGTCCCTTAAGGCAACAGATTACAGCCCCCCCCCCCCCCCCCCCCCCCAGGCTGCTGTCGTATTAACAATAGCTTGGAGCTCCAGAATGGACAAGAAAAAACGACGAGAATGGCTCGAGCAGGGCGTTGCTCACGGGGCGGTCGCTCGTGCCATGCGGTCGCACGTGCTCGGGCCCGCTAAATGCTACTTGTAGCTTTAATTATTATTATTATTTTTCTTCTGCCGGAAGAATCGCATTTTTGAGGCCTTTAACATACCCCAAAACTCACCAAATTTGGCACACACATCAGGGGTCGTGAAAAATTTCGTATTTTATGAGAAATTGGCATGGGTGCGCAAAAATGGCTCGACAGCGCCACCTACACTGACTTTTGTCCCGACGCCCCGCATACGCTTTAACGTACAAGCTTGATTTTTTCAGGGCATGTTCATCAGATGGAAACCTACAAAAAAGTCTGTAGGTACCAAGCTGTCAGTCGCACAGGAAGTCTGCTATATTGATGTCAATATGTCATTTTTGCTCTATTTTGGACATTTGCAGGCCTCCTTCTAGAACGAACTCCTCCTAGAGATTTGTGAATAATGACTCCAAACTTTGGTTTTGTAAACTAGACACATGTCCGATGTTAAATTGCAAAGCTTTTAAGTTTTTACAGAAGTTTGTGACCGTGGCGGCGCGTAGAAATTCGACGTTGTTTCGAAAACACGCCATGAAAAGAAAAATGGCCATAACTCAGCCATGCATAATCCAATCTGATCAAAAATTGATATGCATGATTGTAGTCTGACTCTGAACACATCTGCAGTGAAAGAATCTGGAAAAAGTGTAGCGCCACCTGCTGGCAAGAGGAAATGACATGTTTGACTTGGAGCATCACTGCTCCGAGTAGGATGAGCCGACACACCTGAAAATGACGTCCACCTGTTGAAAAGCCATTGAAGTTTACTCTGACAAAAAACCATAACTTTCAATGCGGGGGTGTGGTCGTGACAGAGCGGCAAAGTTGGGCATCTCGCTATGCACACAAAAGTTGCTCTCACGTGCACATTCCTTGTCCAATCTCACTGAAATTCAATGGATATGATGAAGCTTCTATTCTGAACCCATGGATATGACAATCTTGGACGAGCTCTATAGCGCCACCTAGTTATTGCATTGGGCACATTCTGCCCTGTATTTTCTCTTTGCTTTGTCCGATGTGCATGAAATTAAAACTGGAGATATTCAGAAGGGTCCTCTCTCATCATGTAAAGTTTCATGGGTGTACACCTGACGGTGCCTGCGTAACAGGAAGTGGTCGATTATGTGCACCCAAATAATAGAAATTTATTATAAATCAGCCGTTTGTCTCAGGAAGCTGAGATTTCAGAATTAGATGCCTTTAATAACCTCCAGCTTTGATATGTAACACTATAGGGTCTACGAGAAACTTCATCACTTGATTTTTTTAATGAAATTTTGGACTGAACAAAGATTTTTAGCATAAATTCTGTTTAGGTTATCAGCACCAAGAATTCAACTTTCATAGGCATTTATGTGCTACTGCTTCCTAAAAAAATTCAGAATGATTGAAGTTACAGGTGACATCTTAGAGAGCATTACATCCAAAAAGGTCCGAAAACGTCTTTTTAGGCAAAACTACAAACATCTATTTTTTTTCATAACTTAATCATCATATATCAACACCATTTATTTTTTTAAATGTAGGGATCTGTGTTTGCTGCCTTCCATATTTTTTTCAGAAGTCCAGGTGAAACAGATGATTTTAAAAAAATCCTGATTCATCCCAAAACCTGTGCTTTTTCCGTCTGGACTCCAAACAAGTGTGTTTTAAAATTACTTATGCTTCAAATATCCACACCAAGTTTCACACGCATATAGCTGAACATGTCTAAATGCTTCTTGAATATTCTTTACAGATATAAAATGAACTGGTCAACTGTAGGATGTCATTTCCTCTTACATGCTTAAGTCTTTTCCTCATGCTGCAGCCTGCTCCTCAATCATCCCAGTTGCTGGAGTCAAATTTCACCCCCCCCCCCCCCCACACACACACACACCAGCTGCCAGTTCATATGCTAACTAACCCAGAAGTGAGGTGACAAGAGTTTAGACACAAGAGGGAGGGCAGACTGCTTTTTCATTTGTTTTGTATGTCTTTCATAGATTTTTATGAATAATCATTGCTTTTCTAGTCATGTAAAATGCAATTAACCTAATATTTTATCTTTTTTTTTTAAAAACAAAACATATGAATGTGCTCCAAAACAAAACCCAACTCTCAGTACAGTTCTACAGATGTAACATAAGACTTAGACAGTAAATGTCTCTTTTATCCTTTTTTAATCAATGCTGCAACTTCTTTTCCTTAATATAAATCCAATGAAATTAAACTACAAAACCAAAAAACACAACGTATAGCAAATTTCTCTAAATAAATTATGTGTATATACAATATGTAGCACTTTTAAACAAAATAATAACAAATCCTTCCAATACAAGCACAGAAAAATGGAACACAAAATTTAAAACCCAAATTTGAAATGGCAATTTTAAAAAGATAATTTTTTCAGCCTGCTAAAAGTGCACAATTGTAAAAGCTCTTTTATATAGACAACTGTTTGGTTGCTTAGAGCTCTAAATATAAAAACAATGCCTTTATGGACGTGGCACGGATGTTCAGCAGGGTAAACCCCAGGAAAGCGGCGGGACCTGATGGAGTTCCCGGAAAGGTTCTGCGGGCCTGCGCCGATCAACTCTCCCAGGTCTTCACAAAAATCTTCAACCTGTCGCTAGCTCAGGCTTTCATCCCTGCTTGCCTGAAGTCATCCACTATCATCCCGATACCCAAAAAGTCCTCATCCACAGCCTTCCTCACGGACTTCGGCCCAGTTGCACTCACTGCTGTCATCACAAAGTGTCTGGAGCGGCTGCTCCTGGGACACATCAAAGACTCCCTCCCTCCAATCTTCGTCCCCCACCAGTTTGCTTACAAAGCAAACAGATCAACGGATGATGCCATTTCCATCACCCTCCACACTGCGCTGAGCCACCTGGAACACAGAGACACCTACGCCAGGATGCTCTTTGTGGACTATAGCTCAGCCTTTAACACAATCATTCCTGACATTCTGGTCAACAAACTGTCTGAACTAGGACTCCACCCACTCACCTGCTCGTGGATCAAGGACTTCCTGACAAACAGACCACAGACAGTCAAACTTGACCCCCACCTCTCCTCCACCCGGACGCTGAGCACAGGCTCCACACAGGGATGTGTGCTGAGTCCTCTGCTGTATACACTGTACACAGCAGACTGCAGACCAGCCCACACCAGCAACACCGTGGTGAAGTTTGCAGACGACACTACTGTGGTGGGGCTGATCTCTGGGGACGACGAGACGGCCTACAGAGACGAAGTCCTGAAACTCTCAAGGTGGTGTCAGGCTAATAACCTCATCCTGAACACCACCAAGACCAAGGAGATCATCCTGGACTTCAGAAAAAACAGAACAGATCCACCCCCACTCTACATCGATGGAAACTGTGTGGAGAGGGTCCACAGCTTCACCCTCCTGGGCACCACCATCTCTGCTGACCTCACATGGTCTAACAACACCATGACTGTCATCAGGAAGGCCCAGCAACGCCTGCACTTCCTGAGAAAACTTAGGAGGAACGACGTCAGCCAGGAGCTGCTGGTAACCTTCTACCGCTCAACCATTGAGAGCATCCTGTCCTACTGCATCACAGTGTGGTTTTCCCACTGCACTGAAGCAGAACGGCAGAGTCTCCAGAGAGTGGTAAAGACAGCGCAGAGGATCATCGGCTGCCCCCTCCCCTCACTGAAGGACATTTACCAGTCTCGCTGCCTCAGCAGAGTGACTAGCATCACCACTAACTCCACCCATTCTGCTTTCCCTCTGTTTGAACTGCTGCCCTCTGGAAGGAGGTACAGGTCCATCAGAACCAGGACAAACAGACTAAGAAACAGCTTTTTTCCACAGGCAATTATCATACGGAATGCACATACGTCCACCAACCACACCTCACTCTAATTTTACTACAATGCGTGCAATATCCTGACTGTCTAACCGGGTCACTGTGCAATAACTTGATATTTATTAAGCTGTGCTCACAGCAACTCATGTAATTCCATTCTATTTTATTCACAAATATTTAATATTTAACAGTTTCTGTCCATATTGTTCATTTTTTGTTAAGAGTTGTAAATACAGTATTTCTTTTTCTATTCTATTTTTATTTTTATTTTATGTAACTCCTTCACTCCAAGGCTGCTGCAATTTCATTGTATCCCCATGTACAATGACAATAAACGATTCTGATTCTGATTATATCACTTAGACACAGATGGAGAACCATATCAACTGGATTGGTAACAGCAACAACCACCGACCAAGCCGGCAAGCCCTGGCAGAAAAGATCCCCACAAGAAACACTGCAGGCTGTTCCATAAAAAATATAGTTTTACCATTGCCTTGCAGATCACAGTTGAAGTGGTTTAGTTTTCCTAAAAAAATTCAGAATGATTGAAGTTACAGGTGAACTTTTAGACAACATTTGATCCAAAAAGGTCCGAAAACGTCTTTTTAGGCAAAACTGCAAACACCTATTTTTTTGCATAACTTATCTTTCAAATATCAGCACAAAAAAATTAAAAACGGTAGGGATCTGTGTTTGCTGCCTTCCATATTTTTTTCAGACTTAAAAGTGTAACAGATGATTTATAAAAAATCATTTTTCATCCAAAAACCTGTGTTAAATCTGTCTAGACTTAGTATTAAAAACTCTCCAAGATGAATGTGCCTGACTCCACCTGCAGGTGGATCACAGACTTCCTGACGGACAGACAGCAGTATGTGAGGCTGGGGAAGCTCGTCTCAGATACTCGGACCACAAGCACCGGATCCCCCCAGGGCTGTGTCCTTTCACCCCTGTTACTCTCCCTGTACACAAACAGCTGCACAGCTGGTCACCTGTCTGTCAAACTCCTGAAGTTTGCTGACGACACCACACTCATCGGCCTCATCTCTGACGGAGATGAGTCGGCCTACAGGAGTGAAATAGCCAGGCTGGTGTCATAGTGCAGCGCTAACAACCTGGAGCTTAATGCTCTGAAGACAGTGGAGATGACAGTGGACTTCAGGAAGGCCCCAGCCCCCCTCCCCCCTGTCATCCTCTGTGACTCCCCGGTGACCTCTGTGGAGTCCTTCTGCTTCCTGGGAACCATCATCAGCCAGGACCTCAAGTGGGAGCAGAACATCAGCTCCATCACTAAGAAGGTCCAGCAGAGGATGTACTTCCTGAGGCAGCTGAAGAAGTTTCACCTCCCTGAAAAGATGCTGGTAGACTTTTACACCGCCATCATCGAATCCACCCTCACGTCCTCCATCACAGTCTGGTTCGCTGCGGCCACGGCCAGAGACAAGGCCAAGCTGCAACGCGTCATCCACTCAGCAGAGAAGGTGATCGGCTGCCACCTCCCGTCTCTCCAGGAGCTGCACATCTCCAGGACCTGGAGGCGGGCAGCCAGGATTGTAGCCAACCCCTCTCATCCAGGACATAATCTCTTTCGGCCCCTCCCTTCTGGCAAGAGGCTCCGGTCCATCAGGACCAGGACCTCGCGCCACAAGAACAGCTTCTTCCCCACTGCAGCCAGCCTGCTGAACAGAACCCCAACTCCCCCAGGTGACCCCCCCCCCCCCCCCGCCCACCAAAGGACTGTCGGTGCCACTTACAGGCCCCACCATCCCAGCCCATCTGTGCTCCCACTTTAATTCACCTTACTCTACTGTATATAGTGTGTTGTTGTTGTTAACTTAATTTTTAACTTATTCTTAATTGCACTATACACCAAGTCAAATTCCTCGTTTTGTAAAGTGCGCTCTACTGAACCTGGCAATAAAACTTTTTCTGATTTCTGATTCTATTAATCATTGTTTTTTATTCATTCAAAATGCAATTAAATCAATATTTTATCTTTTTTCTTTTCCTTTTTCTTTTTTTTATCTCTTATATCCTTTTTTATAATCAATGTTTGAACTTCTTTTCCTTTCTATTGTCATGGTTTCAGTTTGTTGTCTTTTTTTTCGCTTTAGTTCTTGTTCTGTCTTGTTTGGTTCTGTTTCCTGTTTTATTTTGAAAGGTTTCCTGTCTTGTCATGTTTTTGAGTTTTACTTCCTTTGGTCCCCATCTGCCCTAATCGTGTTCACCTGTGTCTTGTCTGCCCTGTCTGTATATAAGTCTTGTCTCTGCCTTCCTCCTGTGCTGGTCCATTAACTTCTGCTCATGTTGATCACGTCTTCTTGTCTGGCGTCCATGTCCCTTGCCATGCCACAGTAAGTTTTTGTTTTTAGTTTTGTCATCCTGCTCTGCAGCGCTTTTTGTTAGTTAAATAAACCCACTTGCCCTGAACCCGTTTGCCTCCCGTCTCTGCGCCTGGGTCCTACCTGCTGTCGAGCCTCCCCCCCACACGACATCTATACATCCAATGAAATTAAACTACAAATCAACAAACACAACTGATAACAAATGTCTCTAAAAAATGATGTGTATATTTGCAGACCCTTAAAAACACCAAACAAATAACAAATGCTTCCCAAATAAAGCACAAAAAATGGAACACAAAATGTAAAACCCAAGTTAGAAATTGCAATTTGAAAAGATACTTTTTTCAGCAGCTTTTCAAAATCAATCACCAATTCTACTCTTCTGTGGATGAAACAAAGAACTCCAGAACAATGAAGCCATTTCTCTAAGTCTCTCTCACCTTCAGTTTTAAACAAGGTCTGTGAAAATCCACCATACATTGGTCACATGAACTCAGAGACCTGCTAAAAGTGCACAATTGTAAAAGCTCTTTTATATAGACAACTGTTTGTTTGCTTAGAGCTCTAAATATAAAAAAAAATGCTTTTCTATCACCTAGACACAGATGGAGAACCATATCAACTGGATTAATAACAGGGTGGCATGTTTAGACAACATGAAGCTGTCCATCACATTTTTGACCTAAACATGTAAACACATCCTTGGCTCTGCGGTTAGGAAATGGTATTTGGGAATCTCTTTATACCAGGAGCCAGCCTGGCCATTGGAACATCGCCACAGTGCCCATCCAGACTGGGACAGCAACGGGGTCCACTTCAGAGCCGTGAGCTGCTGTGTTTAACTCCAGCTGTCCCAGCAAGGGAGACAACTGCAGCAACATCCACTGACCAAGCTGACAAGCCCTGGCAGAAAAGATCCCCACAAGAAAAACACTGGCTCAGGCAGGCTGGTCAAAAAAAAATAGTTTTGCCATTGTCTTGAGGCTCGCAGATCAAGTGGTTTAGTTTTCCAGTAATGTCAGTCAAGAATGCAAGTTCAGATTCACAATGTTCATATTCACCATATTCAACAGACATCTCCTCCAATAGCACCTTAAAAATCCTGTGCTGTTTTGCTTTGCAGCTGAGGTTGTTTACGATTTTCAGAATAAGAGTCATTATATGTCCAGAGCCAATCACTTCTGCACATAAGGCCTGCTGGTGAATGACGCAGCAGTAATGCAGACATTTTGGAAAGTCTGGGTCAGCTTTACAGTGAGTGATGAAACCTGTTTGTCTATTGATCATAGCAGGAGTCCCATCTGCAGTCACTGCTACCAGCTTTTCTAATTGTACCTTTTTCTGCACAAAAACTCCTTCACCGTGTTATACATTTCAACTCCTCTTGTAGTTGTCTGTTAGGGCAGATGTGTCAGGAGTTCTTCTCTTGTGGAAACCAAAAGCTATGCTGTACTGTTGCCGTCCACAGACTCATTACACTGGACGTTAACCACCTGCACTTTGCAAGATCCCGGTCCAGCTAATTGGCCAAGTTATCAGACATAGCTGACACTCATCTAGACATTGTAGTGGAAATTGAATGAGTTCTATTGTTCTCATCCTTAGGGACAGTGATAGCAATTATCATCAATGCTTGAATTTTTTTCATGCTATATGCAAAAGTCTTTGTCCCTTAAGGCAACAGATTACAGCCCCCCCCCCCCCCCCCCCCAGGCTGCTGTCGTATTAACAATAGCTTGGAGCTCCAGAATGGACAAGAAAAAACGACGAGAATGGCTCGAGCAGGGCGTTGCTCACGGGGCGGTCGCTCGTGCCATGCGGTCCCACGTGCTCGGGCCCGCTAAATGCTACTTGTAGCTTTAATTATTATTATTCTTTTTCTTCCGACGGAAGAGTCGCCTTTTTGAGGCCTTTAACATACCCCAAAACTCACCAAATTTGGCACACACATCAGGAGTCGCGAAAAATTTCGTATTTTACAGGAGATTGGCATGGGCGCACAAAAACGGCTCGACAGCGCCACCTACAGTGACATTTGTCCCGAGCCCCCGCATATGCTTTGACATACAAGCTTGATTTTTTCAGGGCATGTTCATCAGATGGAAACCTACAAAAAAGTCTGTAGGTACCAAGCTGTCAGTCGCACAGGAAGTCTGCTATATTGATGTCAATATGTCATTTTTGCTCTATTTTGGACATTTGCAGGCCTCCTTCTAGAACGAACTCCTCCTAGAGATTTGTGAATAATGACTCCAAACTTTGGTTTTGTAAACTAAACACATGTCCGATGTTAAATTGCAAAGCTTTTAAGTTTTTACAGAAGTTTGTGACCGTGGCGGCGCGTAGAAATTCGACCTTGTTTCGAAAACACGCCATGAAAAGAAAAATGGCCATTACTCAGCCATGCATAATCCAATCTGATCAAAAATTGATATGCATGATTGTAGTCTGACTCTGAACACATCTGCAGTGAAAGAATCTGGAAAAAGTGTAGCGCCACCTGCTGGCAAGAGGAAATGACATGTTTTACTTGGAGCATCACTACTCCGAGTAGGATGAGCCAACACACCTGAAAATGACGTCCACCTGTTGAAAAGCCATTGAAGTTTACTCTGACAAAAAACCATAACTTTCAATGCGGGGGTGTGGTCGTGACAGAGCGGCAAAGTTGGGCGTCTCGCCATGCACACAAAAGTTGCTCTCACGTGCACATTCCTTGTCCAATCTCACTGAAATTCAATGGATATGATGAAGCTTCTATTCTGAACCCATGGATATGACAATCTTGGACGAGCTCTATAGCGCCACCTAGTTATTGCATTGGGCACATTCTGCCCTGTATTTTCTCTTTGCTTTGTCCGATGTGCATGAAATTAAAACTGGAGATACTCAGAAGGGTCCTCTCTCATCATGTAAAGTTTCATGGGTGTACACCTGACGGTGCCTGCGTAACAGGAAGTGGTCGATTATGTGCACCCAAATAATAGAAATTTATTATAAATCAGCCGTTTGTCTCAGGAAGCTGAGATTTCAGAATTAGATGCCTTTAATAACCTCCAGCTTTGATATGTAACACTATAGGGTCTACGAGAAACTTCATCACTTGATTTTTTTAATGAAATTTTGGACTGAACAAAGATTTTTAGCATAAATTCTGTTTAGGTTATCAGCACCAAGAATTCAACTTTCATAGGCATTTATGTGCTACTGCTTCCTAAAAAAATTCAGAATTATTGAAGTTACAGGTGAACTTTTATTCAACATTTCATCCAAAAAGGTCCGAAAACGTCTTTTTAGGCAAAACTACAAACACCTATTTTTTTTCATAACTTAATCATCATATATCAACACCATTTATTTTTTTAAATGTAGGGATCTGTGTTTGCTGCCTTCCATATTTTTTTCAGAAGTCCAGGTGAAACAGATGATTTTAAAAAAATCCTGATTCATCCCAAAACCTGTGCTTTTTCCGTCTGGACTCCAAACAAGTGTGTTTTAAAATTACTTATGCTTCAAATATCCACACCAAGTTTCACACGCCTATAGCTGAACATGTCTAAATGCTTATTGAATATTCTTTACAGATATAAAATGAACTGGTCAACTGTAGGATGTCATTTCCTCTTACATGCTTAAGTCTTTTCCTCATGCTGCAGCCTGCTCCTCAATCTGACCTGTTGCTGGAGTCAAATTTCACACACACCCCCCCACACACACACACACCAGCTGCCTGTTCGTATGCTAACTAACCCAGAGGTGAGGTGACAAGAGTTTAGACACAAGAGGGAGGGCAGACTGCTTTTTCATTTGTTTTGTATGTCTTTCATAGATTTTTATGAATAATCATTGCTTTTCTAGTCATGTAAAATGCAATTAACTTAATATTTTATCTTTTTTTTTTTACAAACAAAACATATGAATGTGCTCCAAAACAAAACCCAACTCTCAGTACAGTTCTACAGATGTAACATAAGACTTAGACAGTAAATGTCTCTTTTATCCTTTTTTAATCAATGCTGCAACTTCTTTTCCTTAATATAAATCCAATGAAATTAAACTACAAAACCAAAAAACACAACGTATAGCAAATTTCTCTAAATAAATTATGTGTATATACAATATGTAGCACTTTTAAACAAAATAATAACAAATCCTTCCAATACAAGCACAGAAAAATGGAACACAAAATTTAAAACCCAAATTTGAAATGGCAATTTTAAAAAGATAATTTTTTCAGCCTGCTAAAAGTGCACAATTGTAAAAGCTCTTTTATATAGACAACTGTTTGGTTGCTTAGAGCTCTAAATATAAAAACAATGCCTTTATGGACGTGGCACGGATGGCACGGATGTTCAGCAGGGTAAACCCCAGGAAAGCGGCGGGACCTGATGGAGTTCCCGGAAAGGTTCTGCGGGCCTGCGCCGATCAACTCTCCCAGGTCTTCACAAAAATCTTCAACCTGTCGCTAGCTCACGCTTTCATCCCTGCTTGCCTGAAGTCATCCACTATCATCCCGATACCCAAAAAGTCCTCATCCACAGCCTTCCTCACGGACTTCCGCCCAGTTGCACTCACTGCTGTCATCACAAAGTGTCTGGAGCGGCTGCTCCTGGGACACATCAAAGACTCCCTCCCTCCAATCTTCGTCCCCCACCAGTTTGCTTACAAAGCAAACAGATCAACGGATGATGCCATTTCCATCACCCTCCACACTGCGCTGAGCCACCTGGAACACAGAGACACCTACGCCAGGATGCTCTTTGTGGACTATAGCTCAGCCTTTAACACAATCATTCCTGACATTCTGGTCAACAAACTGTCTGAACTAGGACTCCACCCACTCACCTGCTCGTGGATCAAGGACTTCCTGACAAACAGACCACAGACAGTCAAACTTGACCCCCACCTCTCCTCCACCGACGCTGAGCACAGGCTCCACACAGGGATGTGTGCTGAGTCCTCTGCTGTACACACTGTACACAGCCTGACTCCACCTGCAGGTGGATCACAGACTTCCTGACGGACAGACAGCAGTATGTGAGGCTGGGGAAGCTCGTCTCAGATACTCGGACCACAAGCACCGGATCCCCCCAGGGCTGTGTCCTTTCACCCCTGTTACTCTCCCTGTACACAAACAGCTGCACAGCTGGTCACCTGTCTGTCAAACTCCTGAAGTTTGCTGACGACACCACACTCATCGGCCTCATCTCTGACGGAGATGAGTCGGCCTACAGGAGTGAAATAGCCAGGCTGGTGTCATAGTGCAGCGCTAACAACCTGGAGCTTAATGCTCTGAAGACAGTGGAGATGACAGTGGACTTCAGGAAGGCCCCAGCCCCCCTCCCCCCTGTCATCCTCTGTGACTCCCCGGTGACCTCTGTGGAGTCCTTCTGCTTCCTGGGAACCATCATCAGCCAGGACCTCAAGTGGGAGCAGAACATCAGCTCCATCACTAAGAAGGTCCAGCAGAGGATGTACTTCCTGAGGCAGCTGAAGAAGTTTCACCTCCCTGAAAAGATGCTGGTAGACTTCTACGATGCCATCATCGAATCCACCCTCACGTCCTCCATCACAGTCTGGTTCGCTGCGGCCACGGCCAGAGACAAGGCCAAGCTGCAACGCGTCATCCACTCAGCAGAGAAGGTGATCGGCTGCCACCTCCCGTCTCTCCAGGAGCTGCACATCTCCAGGACCTGGAGGCGGGCAGCCAGGATTGTAGCCAACCCCTCTCATCCAGGACATAATCTCTTTCGGCCCCTCCCTTCTGGCAAGAGGCTCCGGTCCATCAGTACCAGGACCTCGCGCCACAAGAACAGCTTCTTCCCCACTGCAGCCAGCCTGCTGAACAGAACCCCAACTCCCCCAGGTGACCCCCCCTCCCCCCCCCCCGCCCACCAAAGGACTGTCGGTGCCACTTACAGGCCCCACCATCCCAGCCCATCTGTGCTCCCACTTTAATTCACCTTACTCTACTGTATATAGTGTGTTGTTGTTGTTAACTTAATTTTTAACTTATTCTTAATTGCACTATACACCAAGTCAAATTCCTCGTTTTGTAAAGTGCGCTCTACTGAACCTGGCAATAAAACTTTTTCTGATTCCTGATTCAGATTCTGATTCTATTAATCATTGTTTTTTATTCATTCAAAATGCAATTAAATCAATATTTTATTTTTTTTCTTTTCCTTTTTCTTTTTTTTTATCTCTTATATCCTTTTTTATAATCAATGTTTGAACTTCTTTTCCTTTCTATTGTCATGGTTTCAGTTTGTTGTCTTTTTTTTTCGCTTTAGTTCTTGTTCTGTCTTGTTTGGTTCTGTTTCCTGTTTTATTTTGAAAGGTTTCCTGTCTTGTCATGTTTCTTGAGTTTTACTTCCTTTGGTCCCCATCTGCCCTAATCGTGTTCACCTGTGTCTTGTCTGCCCTGTCTGTATATAAGTCTTGTCTCTGCCTTCCTCCTGTGCTGGTCCATTAACTTCTGCTCATGTTGATCACGTCTTCTTGTCTGGCGTCCATGTCCCTTGCCATGCCACAGTAAGTTTTTGTTTTTAGTTTTGTCATCCTGCTCTGCAGCGCTTTTTGTTAGTTAAATAAACCCACTTGCCCTGAACCCGTTTGCCTCCCGTCTCTGCGCCTGGGTCCTACCTGCTCTCGAGCCTCCCCCCCACACGACATCTATACATCCAATGAAATTAAACTACAAATCAACAAACACAACTGATAACAAATGTCTCTAAAAAATGATGTGTATATTTGCAGAACCTTAAAAACACCAAACAAATAACAAATGCTTCCCAATTAAAGCACAAAAAATGGAACACAAAATGTAAAACCCAAGTTAGAAATTGCAATTTGAAAAAGATACTTTTTTCAGCAGCTTTTCAAAATCAATCACCAATTCTACTCTTCTGTGGATGAAACAAAGAACTCCAGAACAATGAAGCCATTTCTCTAAGTCTCTCTCACCTTCAGTTTTAAACAAGGTCTGTGAAAATCCACCATACATTGGTCACATGAACTCAGAGACCTGCTAAAAGTGCACAATTGTAAAAGCTCTTTTATATAGACAACTGTTTGTTTGCTTAGAGCTCTAAATATAAAAAAAAATGCTTTTCTATCACCTAGACACAGATGGAGAACCATATCAACTGGATTAGTAACAGGGAAACATGTTTAGGTTTAAACTTACATCAATAGACAACATGAAGCTGTTCATCACATTTTTGACCTAAACATGTAAACACATCCTTGGCTCTGCGGTTAGGAAATGGTATTTGGGAATCTCTTTATACCAGGAGCCAGCCTGGCCATTGGAACATCGCCACAGTGCCCATCCAGACTGGGACAGCAACGGGGTCCACTTCAGAGCCGTGAGCTGCTGTGTTTAACTCCAGCTGTCCCAGCAAGGGAGACAACTGCAGCAACATCCACTGACCAAGCTGACAAGCCCTGGCAGAAAAGATCCCCACAAGAAAAACACTGGCTCAGGCAGGCTGGTCAAAAAAAAATAGTTTTGCCATTGTCTTGCAGCTCGCAGATCAAGTGGTTTAGTTTTCCAGTAATGTCAGTCAAGAATGCAAGTTCAGATTCACAATGTTCATATTCACCATATTCAACAGACATCTCCTCCAATAGCACCTTAAAAATCCTGTGCTGTTTTGCTTTGCAGCTGAGGTTGTTTACGATTTTCAGAATAAGAGTCATTATATGTCCAGAGCCAATCACTTCTGCACATAAGGCCTGCTGGTGAATGACGCAGCAGTAATGCAGACATTTTGGAAAGTCTGGGTCAGCTTTACAGTGAGTGATGAAACCTGTTTGTCTATTGATCATAGCAGGAGTCCCATCTGCAGTCACTGCTACCAGCTTTTCTAATTGTACCTTTTTCTGCACAAAAACTCCTTCACCGTGTTATACATTTCAACTCCTATTGTAGTTGTCTGTAAGGGCAGATGTGTCAGGAGTTCTTCTCTTGTGGAAACCAAAAGCTATGCTGTACTGTTGCCGTCCACAGACTCATCACACTGGACGTTAACCACCTTCACTTTGCAAGATCCCGGTCCAGCTAATTGGCCAAGTTATCAGACATAGCTGACACTCATCTAGACATTGTAGTGGAAATTGAATGAGTTCTATTGTTCTCATCCTTAGGGACAGTGATAGCAATTATCATCATTGCTTGAATTTTTTTCATGCTATATGCAAAAGTCTTTGTCCCTTAAGGCAACAGATTACAGCCCCCCCCCCCCCCCCCCCCGGCTGCTGTCGTATTAACAATAGCTTGGAGCTCCAGAATGGACAAGAAAGAACGACGAGAATGGCTCGAGCAGGGCGTTGCTCACGGGGCGGTCGCTCGTGCCATGCGGTCGCACGTGCTCGGGCCCGCTAAATGCTACTTGTAGCTTTAATTATTATTATAATTATTAGGTGCACTAAGCCTTGATTTTTTTTCAAAAATATGACATCGCGACTTATAATCCGGAGCGGCTTCTATACACATTTATTCTGCTGCAAACAAGGTTGGATGTTATTGTGAAAATACTCTAACACGGAAAACATGTAGCTGAGTTGGACAGTGGTTTTTTTTGTATGCGTTAGTACCAAGGTTGGGAGTTATCATGGTCACGTTTGTGACGTTTGTGACTCACAGACAGCAGTAAGTCTGTTTTTTTTACGTGTTGCAAACAATGTTGGGAGTTACAGGTATTGTAAATACACCAATGCAGCTAATGTGTAGCGAACAAAAAGTGCTTACTTTATGTTCAAAGTAAACTTACAAAAAAATCAAAGACAAATGTTTCTCAAGGTTCAAATGTTTAGAGCACATTTGGTGAGTTGATGAGCTGTTTTTTAAACTTTACTTTGACGGTGTTTTAGCTTGATTCTTGAAGAGTTTCCACTCTAGCATTCTTTCCCCTAACTTTTCTTAAATCTTGCATTGTAAACTTTTTTTTTTTAAATCCTGAATTTATTTATAGTTTTTAAATTAACTTTTTGACTTTAAAAATAGATGTATGAATTTCTATTGACTCAAAGAAATGAAATCTTCATGGCCATTCTTAGCTGTAAACGGGGTCATAGAAGGACTTTGCAATTCTTTAAAAACATTGTTGCACAAAGGAAAACTGCTACGTTTTGGCAACTATTGTTATTCATAGTGCACACTGTAGTCTTAAATTTTAGAGTAATTGGAGAAATCTCTGTACATCAGGGAGAAGGCTGAAGACCTTTTTTTTGGGAACCTAAGGTCTTCAGGACCTCAGATGACATCCCATCACTCGTCGCCATGAATGTAAATGACAGAAGTAAATGTGTCCATGGAAATACCGTTGGTTAGCATATTCTTCCATCTGTAGGTGCCAACTAAAGCTATTGTCCACAAAGAGATCCTGAAGAGTGCTAGTAAATCCACATGCTTGCTTTTAGGCAGATTAATCCTTTCTTGTTTGCATCTTGAGTCAGTTGGGCTTTTACACATGCCAGGAAATTTACATTTACATTAATTTTATGCAAAATAATTTGAACTTTGTTAAAGTTTATCATGTGTTCTTTTTTATTATTATATTTTATTTCAACTTTCTGTTATGGTCTAAAAATGGTATATGTCTTGCCAACATTGATTTTACTTTAAATCAATTGATCTGATTTTAAGAATGGCAGGTCTCTTAACCTATCAGAGGTCAGCAGACATGGATAAACTAATTTAAATAAACTTGCATGGAAAAATAGGCTTAACCAAACCAAAATTTTGCTGATTTATTTTTATTTTTTTTATTTTGCCTGACCAGATCTCCAGCATTTACAAGACTGGATCGTGTTTTTTTTATTTTTTTATAAATTCTCAGAGAGAGCATTAGCTTTACTGTTTAGACACAGAACAATTAGGGAGAAACATCTATGAACTCTATGAGCAGTTTCCTTTAACTGAACTTTACATTTTTATCATTTTCACCTAAAAAAAAAATCAAAGGTAGGAGGAAGTGATTGACTTTTTTCATCACAACACAGCTGTGTTGTTAGTTAAGAATTTGCTGAGCTGCATCTTTACACCAATCGGAGACGTAGACCTGTCTGTGGGAAGCAAGAAGTAACAGCAAACTGGTGAAAGCACATTTGTTAACTCTTATAGAAGTTTCAGAGCTTTATGAACACCTTTAGGATGATATATTCAGATTTTGGATTTGTTAGCAGAAAAAAACAAATGCTAACATAATTAATTATTTTTAAGATTTAATAAAAACAAGCCTTAATGGTTATTGCAGCCTTTAAACTGACGTTTCCCCTGGCATTTTAGGTTGTGTATTGACATGTTTGGACCAATAGAAGCATGTTTACAGATCATGCATAATTAATGAGATATGCTACAGTTTTGCCCACCACTGAGTGAGCTTTTTGTCCAACAGAAATATTTCAAATCTGTATGGTCTCCATGCTTGATTTACAAGCTTTGGCGGTTCTGACATGTGAAGAAGAACTGAATCATATGTTTGCATACTCATTTATTGCTTTGAATTCCATTTTTTTGGTAAATGTTGCAATACTTATGCCAGCCTTAAAGCCAAGTTCCTTGTCGTCATTTTGGTATGCTGTATGATGAGATTGGACTTGGGAAATTTGTTCAAATATTGTACTGAATTATTTAAAAGAGCGCTGCCCCCACCAGAGGGGGCTTCGGTGTAGGTTAATATTACTGTAATTTATATACACTGAAGTAGCAAAAAATGACCGAATATAAATTTTTCCAGTATAGTAGGAAAAAAGTGAGTGAACTAAAATGAACACCTTTGATCTTCTTCTCTTAACAAAGTGGTCAAACCATATTGTTGACTTATGTTTTTTTAAATTACATTTAAAATACATTTTATGGCATGTTTTTATCGGTTGAAAAAAGATTTGAACATTTTGCAAAGAACACTCTTTTAATTCCAAGTAATAAATAGCAGTTTCCTTTTAACAAGCAGACATCCAAACATTTTATTCCCACCGTTCCTATCATGACATTTCCTTGATCAAGGGGTCTTCTTTCCAAGGTGCACAGCGTGTTTTTTAATGTCATTGTAACACATTCTCTGTCACAACGTAATGTGTAATTTATTTAGAAGGGCAACAGTAGGCTTCACAAATTGAAGCCTAGAACTGTCACATCTGAGAAGGAGCTTGGCCTACAGCCATGTCCTGGAAAATTCACCATGACACTCTGTTGGCTTTTTCCTTCTCCAGATCTACACCCCCAAACAGCAGAAAGAAGAGTGGGATGGTTTTAGAAAACATCCAAATTTTTTTTAGGAATTTCCACTCTAAGAAATGTATACTTTTCACACCGAGATCTTGAAATCATGTAGAAAACTAAACCCATGCAGCTTCTCTATTCATTGTAACATGGCAGACACATAAGCAGACTAAAAGAATGCTGTGAATGACATGTTTCGTCTGTCCATAATTGTAAGTAGCCACTTGACTTAAACACATCATTACTTATTGACAGTGTTTCACCGTGCTACAACAGCCACCATCTCCCTAAATGTATGGTGATAAACTTACAATATACATTATTTAGACGCTTGAGAGATCCGTCTGGACATGCTTGTGCTGGTTATCTAGGATGATGTGTAAGCAGCAGAGGGCATTGCAAGCTACAGCTTCCTGTTGTTGTGCCAAAAGGAATGATCCGCCCGCAGCTCCACAATACAGAGCTGTGATGTGGAAGCTGTTGGGTGCAAGTACAAGTAATGTGTTAGCCCATGCTAAAAACAGTATCAAATGAAGACTGTTAAGAGGAGGGATGCTGCAGAATAGCTTCAGGTTGGCCACAATGGAATTTGTCATGCAGGAAAAACAGTTCAGCACCATTGAGATATTGGGAGCTAGAAAGGCTAAATTTCTGACTTAGTCACAACTGCCCTTATGCGTGGATATGGGGTGTATGCGGGCGAAAAATGGGCAAACCTTTATGAGGCACGGCATGACATTTTTAGATAGTAGATCACTCTGTGAGCCCGTGGAGAAAAATGTCTATGTGCATTTTTCTACAGGCATGCTGGGAGAGAGAGGTTGAAGCGAGCACTTACAAGTAAAGGTGAAGCAGGTGAGACGCAGGAGTGTCATAAGGATTTTTTCATTTATTTCAACCCCCTCAAAAAAAAACATTGGTGCTGTAATAAGTGTGTGCTCCTGTCGGAGGCTCCTTGCCCGACTGATAGATATGAGGTAATCAGAGCGTAGTTCATGTGAGCATCCTACAGACACCCTACAAGCCAACTTACATATCACGTGCACACCATGGGGCAGCATCCCATGTACGTCATAAACACATGTCACTTACACCATATTTACACTATATGTACAAGTACTTTACAATACACTTTCCACACGGACGATAATGTACGTTCCATTTTTATAGTTGCATGAGCCTGAAGTGAACTTTAGGAAACACCTATGTTTCATTTAAAGTGAGCTCTGTCTAGGACCCTCCATGGGCCCAGACAACCTAAAATTCTGCACCACCCATTTGGGGCATCCCCCCCCCCGAAAAAAAAAAAAAAAAAGGCAGCTTACATGATCAAAATAAACAGGTATGTGACCAAAACTATCAAACAAACATTTGGGGTTCTCATCTGTCACAGGCAGAGCTGCAGTATTAACTCAGCTGTGTCAGCTGGTCTTTGCATGAAGGAGGCAACTTAGGGTTCTGATACCAGAGCAATTCTTTGCAGTAAGCACAAAAACCAACTCAGTAAAACATATACAAAAACACAAACTGATGTAGAAAAGTGTTGGAAAAAAAAGTATCTAGATTTAACCTGTGTTTTTATGGTATCAGTTTCACGTCTTAACATAGAGCTGCTGCGTTCAGCTCAATAATTATAATAGGCTCTGTTAACATTTACAGATCACAACATTTTCTTATATGCGAGCAAAGTGTTTCAGTGCTCCCCACAACTCCCTGATCTCTTAACATCTTAACTGAACCCATCGTTTTAGTTTCTAATGTAGGTCGTAGAAACTGTTACAAGGTGTAATGTGTGTCTTTTTGGCTTAACTGTTCAGGTGTGAATAACATACACTTCAACATGTCAATCAATCAATGCTGTTCTCAACTTATTTCATACAAGGGGAGTTTCTGAACTTTGCACTCATAATTTTTCAGTTGACAGTTTTTAAGGTATTAAAGACAAGTTTGCATAGATTGAGATCGACAAAAGCACAAATTCATGCTCAGAAAATGATTGTATATGAAACCTGAGTTTATTTACTAGTTGCTGCTTATCTATGCTGTCAGTAAAAACCCTTTCATACCATTGTAAAGATTGACTTGTTCTGTGTGCTGTTTGTTGGAATATTTGTTTTGAAAATTATTGTTAGCGATACATTTTGTACACATTCCTACTTAAGGCTTGAACTGTGAGAGAGTGTGTTGAAACAAGAGCAAGAAAACTGTCAGTACGTCTTATGCTACATTCAAGAACGCACTGAACACCAGCTCTTAGACACACTTTTAGCATACGGTGTACACACTAGACTGGTGCTGATACTTGAGTATGTCCAGCACCTACAGGTGGAAGAGGCTTGGTGCAAAACATTGAAGTGGTGCAAATCACATGAATCTTGCTCCAGGATTTGTCTTTCACAGTTCTAATCCAATATATGAAAGACTTTGTGTCATATAGTGTTTTATTCAACAGGCTGAGAGGTTTGGTACGGTGGCCCAGAAGGGTCACAACACAACACATTAACTTACCTTGGAAAACATTAACTCACAACACAACACATTAACTTACCACACAACACATTAACTCACAACACATTAACTCACAACACAACACAATAACTCACAACACAACACAATAACTCACAACGCAATAACTCACAACACAACACATTAACTGGCAATACAACACAATAACTCACAGCACAACACATTAACTCACAACACAATAACTCACAACACAACACATTAACTCACAACGGAAGTAAAGCTGTAATGGAAGTGCTTTTATTCGGAAATTTCCACTGGGCTGAGCGGCTAACTACCTAACAAATATTAACATCACAGTGAGCTGTGGAGGGAGCACGTTTTTTCTACAAGAGAAGCTAGCAGCAGTGTTGCCAGATTGAGCCGTTTTGGTTCTAAATTTGCGGTTTAAAATGGCTTTGGGCGGGTTTGCATAATTTGGGCGGTTTTAGGGTCGGTTCGGCTGTTTTTTTCCCCCTCATGAATATATAATAGCAGACTACCTTAGGCCGTGTGGCTGTTGGAGTTCTATGTACTGAAGCTCCGTGAACAGCAGAGACATTTAATGGACCAGGCTCTTTAAAGTGTGTTCTTTAAAGCCTGACACTGCGGCTGCGTGTGGCAGGAGCTACCAGCTAATGTTTTCGTTTGATCGCTGCATGGAGCGGTGTCTGTGTAAATCAATGCATGGTAAACACGAAGAATGTGGAAAGATCGGGTTTATTATTTTGAAGAGTTCTACTTGGTAGTCATGTTTCCCTGTTTGAGTTCATAAAATCATCCCAGAGAAAGTCTCTGCTTCAACTCCTGCAGTAAAAGTTGCATCTTAACCTGACGGCCGTGTTTCCATCTTACAGAGTTTGAAGCCAAAGCCCCTCCCTCGCCTCTCTACCTGCTTTTCCTCTTTACCTGTTCACCTGTTCATATCCTCTGCAGCTGAGAATTGTTTCTCAGCTGGTAAAGAGGCAAGGGAGGGGCTTTGGTTTCCAACTCTGTCAGATGAAAACACGGGCATCAGATTTAGACACAGCTTTCACTGCAGAATTTGAAGCAGAGACTTTCTCTGGGATGATCTTATGAACTCAAACATGGAAACATGATTACCATGCAGAACTCTTCAAATTAATAAACCTGATCTCTCCACATTCTTCGTGTCTTCCATGCATTGATATACACAGACACCGCTCCATGAGGCGATCAGACGATTACTTTAATTGGAATCGTAATTGTAAATGTCAATTTACATTAACGCTGATGCAGATCTTGGTGGTAGTAGCAAATATTCAAACTCAAAATAAATTCATTTATTTATTTTTATTTGTTTGTTTATTTATTTTTAATTTTTTAGTCACACTCACTGTTTTATATGTCTATTAAGGTTTATGTATTTATTTGTTTCTTGATCATGTTTTAAACTATATTTTAATTGTATTACTCTTACATTTTATTTGTAACTCCAGTCTTTTCCTCTGAGGGATCCTCCACATCGGTGACTGACCCTTCTCAGTCAATGGGGTCACTTCAGTGGGATCTCCCAAGTCTGACTCTCTTGATCGGATCTGGGGGGTCCTGTGGTAGTGTACTCCGTGAACTTGGGTGGGGGGTCATTGATGTGAACATGTCTCCACTCATTTCAACTGACCGGTTCGGTTCTGGTCTGGTATTTTGAACGTTTCCATTATAAAATGAACTCATTATGCCGGACGGACATTTTTGGGCCAGCCTTGGTTGTAGGTCAATAGAAAAATGGAAGGGAGCGGTTAGGGCGGAGCTACTATAGAAACCCGTTGATTGGCTGAGGGTCATTAGGACAAAAGAAAGCGCCAAGAAAGCGGGTGTATTCCTGTACGTCACCATCAATCTTCTATCCAATAACAATAAATCAGATGTGTATGTACAAAGTACCAAAAGCCAAGCACAAATAAAAGAAGCTACTGGATGGACCTCCAATGTTTTTGTTGTTAGCTTCACTCCACATGCACCATGACGGCATTTTGCACCAAGTCTTTCCACTGTAGTACGAAAAACAGCATAAAAATGACCCCTCTGCACTTTAGGACATTTTTTGTGGTATATTTCTGTTTTATGGTGATGAAATCCAAATCTTTTGTAAAAGATTCTTGAGAGAATAATTTGAAAAAAACAAGTTTCCTTTTGAGTAGTCCTTCAGCTTTTTGAAAGCTAAATTTGAGGAGTGCTGTCTTCTACGGATCAGCCTCCTTTGAAAACACCTTTAGAATACCAAGTAAGAGATAAATTCGACCTGCTGTGTAGAAGATTTATGAATTCTGGGGCTGGGTACTATTGCCAAAATATCAAATTTGATTTGACTCACAAGTTTAGAGTGTTGCTTGATTTACAATTCAACACAAATCAATAAAACTTTTTTTCAGCCTTTTCATTTTCATCCAGGTTTTTTTTTTTTAAATAAAAAACAGTTTTCAAATCACTGGTAATTTAAACTCTTGACACCTGAACTTATCTCCAGCTATATAAAAAAATCACTTATCTTTTTTCTTTTAAGTGGAAACCAAATGAATGTAATTTTGGTGCTGAAGTGGTTTGATGTGTATTCGCATCAGTAGGCATCAAGGAGTTAAACTGAACAAAAAAATTTGCTTGAAAAAAAGCAACATATATTTTAATATTGTTTTATCATTGCAATCAGTCAGGGAATTCTTTTTTGGATTTTATAAATTGATATTTTATTTAAAAAGACGAGACAATTCCGTGTTGCACAGTATACGGTTTTGCTGGTCTTCACAAAATGCTGCTTGTGTAACCAGATCATGATCACAAAGTGCTGCAGGGAAGCAGGAATATGCACAGAGGCTGTTTGGGCACTGGTGATCCCAAACAATTGACTATTTATTTATGAGTGGAAAGAAGTGCAGAGCAGGGAGAAATGAGGTGAATCAGTGAGCGAGCTCAGAAATTTTATTATGCTGTAGTCTGCATGCAGCATGGGGTCAGAGCTTATTCTGTATGTGGGTAGGTAATTTGGCATGCTGTCCCACAGATATAGTACACTACCGTGAGCATGGTGCATCCATCAACCCCCCCATCATTCCTCCCACCTTCTCCACCGCACCCCCTTATTTTATTTTATTTTGTACCTTCTCTAGACTAACCTTTCGCTCTTTTCCTCTTTCGTGATGGTTCATACAGCTAACGATCTGTCCAACTAAAGAACCCAAGAGACCCAGTTCAACTGCAGTTCAGGCCACGACTGGGTGAGAGAAGGAGAAGAGAGTGGTGGGAGGTGTGTTCAGTATTCATGGGCATCCTTGATTATTTTTAAGTCATGCCTTTTGTTGTCTTTCTGTTGTTTTCTCTCCATTGTTGCAGGATAAAAAGCCAGACTCTTGGGTGCTTTAATGTCATTTTACATATAAATATTTTACTTTTTGAAGATATAGTTTGGCATTATAAATGTTTTACTGCAAAATTTTAAATTACACCACAGATGTATCCTTAGAGTCACACTCCAATCATCTTTTGATCTATTTTCAAAGCTATTTTTCAGTGGTCTTTAAATTATGATTATGGCGTTTTAGATACAAATAAATAAAATAATATAAAAACTACGACATTTTCGCAGTAGAGCGGCAGGAGTTAAATAGAAATTTAGCTCTGAGTTGTGGCTGGGTCTGTTGAGTAAGCCTGACCCCATCCCATAATCAATCTGCTGACACGTTCTCCTGCTAGCACACACCCCCTCGCACTTCTCCAGCCTTACAGTTTTGAGCGAGATACCAGCTCAGATGAGGAAAACCAATCAACCACCGAATTTAACCAGCGGGTTACAGTAGAAGTGGTAACCTTACTAATGTGACGTCTGTGGAGTTTCTTCCCACCCAGGGAAAATTATGCATCCCAGCCAGAGACAGTTACCCAGTCTAGTTTCATTTCACACAAGAGGGATGGACTTTATTTTTCACAGATTCAGAGCCTTCTGAACAGACTTTTACATAGAAGTTCAAAAATGGGGATGACCATTCAAAGATGAGAATTAGCAGCAGCAGATCAAAGTGAAAGGGAAGAGCTGAATCCGAGGAAGACAAGAGCAGATTCCTGCAAGCAGATAATGTAGATGAAAAGGGAGGAGGCAGTCAGAAGGTGGAGCTGCAAGGAAGTACAGCGCAGGAAAGATAGTGAAAGTCTTTCTGGTGTTCATTAATAAATCTTGCGATTTATACAGTTTGTCTCTGTACAAAATTCTGATTTGGATCATGGGTCTTCCTGTGTTAAAAGCTATGGATTGTTCGCGCTTATCTACACTGGAAGCTCCGAATGTCACAATATCTTGGTTAGTCATAAGTAACCTTTTTTTCCTAGTTCCATTATTCAATTGCAAACTTTATTTTTCATGCAGCAGCCACACAAAGGGATTTACAGGTTTACAACAATTAAAAATAAAATGATAAAACACACAATATGCCTTCAACCCTCCCGATCACTTGTACCCAACAAAAAGAGGCATAAAAAAACAAAACTCAAAGTGTAAATAGAAATAGAAACTATCATGGACACCTGGCTCGACGCTCGGCGAGCATCCTCCGTTTTACCGACTTCAGGGGATCCACTTTCCACATATTTTATGGATTTAATTTTATTCTATGCAAAATTCTATTCACAATTTTAGGTTTTTATATACATCTTATGTATTTAATTTTAGCATCTTATTATGAGCCCCAGTGTTTCTTGTGATTGGTTGGTTTTTGTTGTGGCGGTTGTCGCCCTTGCTTGGCGGCTGAAGTTTAACATTGCAGTCTCCCGGGTGTGAAGTGGACCCCGTTGCTGTCCTGGTCTGGGTGAGCTCTGTGGCGATGTTCCCATAGTCAAGCTGGCTCCTGGTGAATGGATTCCCAAATACTCTTTCTTCACAGCAGAGCCAAGCTTTCAGTTTCTTTTAAAAGTTACTTTTATTAGTATTCATTGTGTGTGGGGTCACAGGTTTTATGTGTTAATTGAGGGGAGTGGGAAGGGTGAAGGGTGGGTTTGGTTTTTATTGTAATATTGTGTACGGTTTTTGTTTTAAATGTTAAAGCGCGTCTAGTTGCACAAGGCAACTTTATAAATACACATAAAGTTTGATTTGATTTGAGTTAAACTAAGATCTGCAGCCCTGAATATGAAGTTGGAGGCCTCAAACTTGTTTATCTGGACTAAATTCCAACTTGTCTAAATTCAAATTCAAATTGAATTTATTACTAAAGCAACTTTCATGAAGGTGCTGTACATCAAAACAAGAAAGAACGTAAAAACACCAATCCCCACAAATGCAACAAAATAATAAAATAAGCCCTTTATAATAAAATACACAAAAAACAAATAAAAAAGAAATAAAATAAAAAAAGCTAAAGAAGAGAGAACCCAGAGGGCGCCTCCTGTTGCTCAAGGTGTCACCATCTAAGCAGCATGAGCACAGCTCACCTCAGCACCTCCCGCCCCACAGTTTAAGCTACGTTCACACCAGGCATGTGATTCATGTGATGAAGAACGTGGGTTTTTGAACTCAAGTTTAGCATATGGTGTTCACACAGGGCAATGTTGGACGACTTCTCTTTTTTCTACTGTGTATTAGCTCTTGTCCGCCACCTACAGTTAAAAGAGTCTTGATGCGAAATGTCTAATTGGTGCAAATCTCACAAATCTTGCTCCAGGATTTTTCTTTTGTAGCTCTATTCCAATGCACGAAAGACTCTGTTTCATAAAATCCCAACCAGTCACACACCACAAATATTAATTTCCTCTCAGGTATCCATTTTCAAATGGTTGGCATTCCTGTTAATTAAAATGGCGCCATCCTGTTACTACCAAATCCGAGTCCCTGATTGGTCAAGGTTCAACTTGATTTAACTCTCAAAGCGGCTGCATGTTTTGTATGTAAAGCCCTAAAGCTGTTGTAAAAAACTACGTAGCTATGCATGAACGCTAGGATTTCAAAGCCTGAAATGTGCGTTTACACAGACCTTTTAGTGGAAGTGGCCGCTTGAACATGAGTTACTGAGGGCGGTGTGATTGTAGTTCAACACACCTAGAACAAAGAGGACTCCTCTAGAGCAGCACATGACCTTGTGTGTGTCTTCTTTACTTGACAGCAGGTTGGTGATGATTTGTGTAAATGCTACCTAATGAAACAGGGAGGTGAGAGAACTTTTTTTACAGAGTCCATCCAGAAGGAAGCCAGCTGAGCTCATCATGCTGAAAATAATTAATAATACATTTAATAAATAGCTCCTGAGCCAGTGATGTACCCCAACCATCTGCTCCGGTATAATTCTCTCTCTTTATTAATGCTAGGTAGCCATTAGATCACTATGGAGATGGCAAGATAATGCATGGCATCATTCACATGCCATTTGTCTCTTCAAATTACAATCTGGAGATTGTTTTCCTCCAGCCAGATTATCAAATGAGTGACTTGGAACACTTAGTTTGCTTCAGTTACAAATTCATTTTAATACAATGGCTGTGAGGAGAGCTTGCTGTTGATAAGTTGCTAATTTAAACTGCGACTTAATGTAGTGAAGTATCACAGTGTGTCTTAGTCCCTCCTCGCATGAGGTTATCTTGATGAGGCTGTCCGCCAGATAGAAGTAGAGCCCCACAGACAATAATAAAGCTCTCCAATGACACGTAGTCCAATACGTTTTTGCTCAGTTAAAAGCTAATTTTTCCGCCTCTCTGACAGAGCTTCTTGATCTAACAAAAATCATTTAATGTATGCTCTGGTTTGAAGGCTAACATTGATTTGAAGTTTCTAGTTAAAGGTCAAACTGTGACTGAAAGTGTAACTCCGACAGGAACGTTGAGGAGCATCGGGATGCTCAGCTTATGTGTTTGGCAAGTTGCTGTTGTGTTTAATGTTGACCACTGCTCCCCTGGAACTGTCCTCAAACCACACTCTTCTTCTTAGTTAGTTGTTAGTCATCTTTGCCCTTAAACTGAAAACAGGACTTGGTTATGTGATGTTATTGAGTAAAATGTTTAAAATAAATGTAATGTTTTTAACCCTTACTGCTGTTTTTGCCAACCATGTTTGTTTACAATGATGTAGAAATTCCACTGTCCTGCCATCAGTTTTAATTATTTTCTTTTTATTTAAAAATTGTACATAGGTCTTCGAAAGGTTTACATTTTTTGGTTTAAAACACATGACTAGAGTTATGACACATATTTATGATACCCCTTGAAATAAATTATTGGAAAATTGTTGTTTTTTTGTGCAGCATTTTTCACATATGTTTGTCTATATCTTTTCTCTGGTTTTGAAGTGATACATTTTCATTTTTTTCTGTACAATTTTGATCTTTGTTATATAAAAAAAAATGTAGATCTAATTTTTTTTTACATTTTGCAATAAAAAAGATAAAATGTACTAATTGGATTAGCTTTTTTTTTTTTTAGAGTTTTTTTGTACAGTTTCAGGTTTATTGCAGTGATATAAATAAAAAGGCATCTGTAAAAAAGAATGAAGTTGTACAAAAATGGATGAAAAGTGTTTGGTTGACCATTAATCCCACAAACACTCTGTGAGTTGTAGGTTGTAATTTTTCCCCATAAGTAGTTTTTCTAGTTATCTAGTTATTATTTACATACTTTTTTCAAATAGAAATAGTAGAAAGTCTTATTAAATAAAAGTCACAGAAAAGTCTTGACGTTTTCAAGTGGAACACCCTCTCAATTCAAATACAATTGAGTCTATGACTTAAAAAAAAAAACTTTTTGTAATATAGAAACATCCTGGATAAAAGACAGTCTCTACATACATTTAAAATACAGATTTTAAGTTGTAAACCGAAATTATCCTGCTTATTTTTTTCGTTTTATATTTCATACTTGCAGTTATCAATGAAATATGTTTTTCTGCAGCTTCACCCAGTGCTTTAGGAAGACGGTTAAATACAATCAATGTTTAATCACCTAAATATCATTCAAGTCTTATGCATTTATGTTTGATATTGTTTATGTCTCACTAAAGGCTGTTATTATTAGGAAAAACAGACGGCCATTACTGTCCTCATTTTCACATTAACATCCCCGTCAGCTGTCGGGTTGCCTCCCATTTTTCCTGCCACTCTACAAACTGACTGAGGTCATGTTTTCAGCCACTTCATTTACTAAGGGCGCACCCTTATTATTGTCATTATATATTAAAAATAATGTTGCCTCCTGTTTTTATTGAGGCAGAGAGAAGCAGCGTAAATGTTAATGGCAAACTCTTGACACATTTATTTTCGGGGTTTTTAGTTGAACAATAACTGATCAAAGGATCCTGGAAAGGGAAAAAGTTGCTGAATCCACATGGGAGAGAAAGAGAGAGAGAGTTGAATGGGCTTTTAATTTGAAGTATGATGTTCAAGAACTGAATTCTGGGTACAATTCTATATCTTATTATAACAGCCTGAAATGGAAACAGGCGTTGTTGAACAATGTCAAACCATTTGCATTTTGGGTGCAGCTCATTCTGTTACCTTAGTGTTGATGTTTGCTGTGGTAACCAATGGCTTCATGGTCATGCAACTACATTTCAGGCTTTATTATCATTATTCTGTAGATTTTCATGTTATTATACATCAGGGAGTCAAATCACATAAATCGCGATTAATCAACAACAGACAAAGTAGTATATTATTTTATAAAAATCATGCTTATCTCATTTTTAATCCATAACTACTGTCGTGTTCTCAAATATAAAATAAAAGTCCAATTGAAAATGCATTTCACGTCACGCTCCTGGTACACAGTGCGCCTGTTGCTGCTGTAACGTAATTTATGTGCGACTGCAGTTTTTAACTAGGTTCACACAAAACAATGCTTTAACACCACAACTATTAACTATTAAGTTCACTGAAGAACTCTAGACCTGGTGTTTTGTTTTTGATTTTTTATAGAAATTGTTTGAGATCTAAAAAAAACAACCCTTGATGGTGTAAAAGCAAAGGATGGAAGTCTGTTCTGATAAAAATCTTCAGAAAACCTATTCTTTTGTTTAATTATCAATCCTCAATGTCACCAATTTAATTGAAAATAACACAAAATGAGGCTTTTCACAAAAAAACATTATTATTAAGATTAATTTATTACTAGTAACCCTTGTTCTATCCTAGGCACTTTACCATTGGGAGTTGGGTCATCTAGACCCACTAGACAGTGCTCTGAACCTTTTTTCTTCAATGATTTGTGATCTTCACTGGTGTCCATGGATTACATAAAATCTTTCCACCTTTATCCACCTTTGTCATGGTAGGGATAACAAGTCAATGCAAGGGTGGGGTCATCTAAGATAGCACAAGGGTTAAATAAATGGAGAACAACACTAATTATAGAATTAGAAATGATAAACCCTGAAAACGCCTCTGGTGCCAATGTTGATGAAATGCTGAATTCTGTTACTTCTAGCATCTTGAATGTTCTGGATGCCATTTCCCCTATGAAGGTTAAATTGAGAAAACATAGACAGAAAGCTCCCTGGAGGAACGATGATCTAGTCAGGGCACAAAAACAACAGTGCCGCAGAGCTGAGCGAAAGTGGCGCAAGTCAAAACTCCAGGTTCATTATGAAATATATAAGGGGGAGTTGTACGCTTACAACCAGATGTTATGCAGAACAAGGGAAAGGTACTTCTCTGAAATCATTGGAAGTTGCAGCAGCAACTCTCGTGTCCTGTTCACAACAGTAAACAGATTAACTAACCCTCCAACCCAGCTACCAATAGAACTGGTTTGCACACCTAAATGTAATGAGTTTGCTGTATTTTTTAATGACAAGGTTCAGGGCATTAAAAAAGCCATCAAGTCCACAACACATATAACTATCGAACGGCCACCTACTCACTCTAAGCTGACTCACTTTGTACCTGTCACTGACCAAACTGTCCAAGAGACCATCACCCGTCTGAGCTCGTCTACATGCTGCCTTGATGTGTTACCCACTAGATTTCTAAAGTCTGTCCTGAACAGTGTGTTGCCATCAATTACTCAAATAGTTAACATGTCTCTTCAATCTGGAATATTTCCAGAGGCCTTAAAAACTGCAGTCATTAAACCTCTCCTGAAGAAAAGCGGTCTTGATCCCACTGTACTGAATAATTACAGACCTATCTCTAATCTGCCATTTTTAGGAAAAGTCCTTGAAAAAGTTGTCTACCAACAGCTCACTGATTTTCTCTTATTAAACAATTCATTTGATGTTTTCCAGTCAGGTTTTAGACCCCATCATAGCACAGAAACGGCTCTTATCAAGGAAACCAACGACATCCGCCTGAACACTGATGATGGCAAAGTCTCTGTCTTAATCCTGCCAGACCTGAGTGCTGCCTTTGATACTGTTGATCATGGGATCCTTTTGCACATACTCCAAGACTGGGTTGGCATCTCTGGATCTGCCCTAAGTTGGCTCAAGTCTTATCTGGAAGACAGGAAATATTTTGTTGAAATTGGGAGTTGTATCTCAGACTACATGGCCTTGACTTGTGGTGTGCCCCAGGGATCGATCCTGGGACCCCTTCTGTTCAACCTCTACATGCTGCCACTAGGGCAGTTAAAACGCAGTAATAACATATCTTATCACAACTATGCAGATGATACTCAGATCTATGTGTCACTGACAACAGGTGAATATGGGCCGGTGGATTCACTCAGCCACTGCCTCCAACAGATCAGTGCGTGGATGCAGAACAACTTTTTCCAGCTAAACTCAAACAAGACAGAAGTTATTATTTTTGGCCCACAGAAACAAAGAGAAAGTGTCAGCAGCTACCTTCTTTTCTCTGTCTCTTAAACCCTCAAATCAAGTCAGAAATTTAGGGGTAATCATGGACTCTGACCTGAACTTTAACAGCCATATCAAGTCAGTAACATCAGCAGCATTTTACCATCTGAAAAACATTGCCAAAATCAAAAACATAATGTCAAAGCCAGACCTGGAGATACTTATTCATGCATTTGTCTCCAGTAGGTTAGACTACTGTAACAGCCTGCTCACCGGCCTCTCCAAACGAGCTGTAAAACAGCTTCAGTACATCCAGAATGCTGCTGCTCGAGTCCTGACCAGAACCAGGAAGTATGATCACATTAGTCCTGTGCTCAGGTCTTTGCACTGGCTTCCTGTACCTCAAAGAATAGACTTCAAAGCAGCTCTGCTTGTGTACAAGTCTCTCCATGGCCGAGCACCAAAGTACATCTCTGACATGTTAGTGCCATATGAACCATCTCGTACTCTGAGGACCTCAGGGGCCGGCCTCCTGTTGATTCCCAGAGTCAGAACTAAACAAGGGGAATCAGCGTTTCAATATTCTGCAACTAAAATCTGGAACAGCCTCCCTGAAGTCGTAAGACAGGCCTCTTCTGTGTTCATGTTCAAATCTAGACTTAAAACATTTCTGTTTAGCCGTGTATATGACTGAAAGGTCCTATCTGCACTTTTCTTTCCTTTCCTTCCTTTATTTTTTAATCAATTTTGAATTTTTTTTCTTTTCTTTTAAAGTAAATTTTACGTTGATTATTTCTATGATGTATTGTGATTTTAATGCATTTTTCTGTTTTGTGATGCACCTTGAATTACTTTGTGTATGAATTGTGCTATACAAATAAACTTGCCTTGCCTTGCCTTGCCTAGATCATGTATGTACTGGGATGCTGTCTAAAAAAGTAAAGTTGTAAGACTTTTGTTGAGTTGGCAGTCAGCTGTCAATCAAAATAAAACTTTGTTTTGGGGCAATTTTGTAAGTAATTATACAAAAAGGTTAACATAAAAACAAGTCTACCTCAGCACAGTTTCACTGACTATCAAACCTACCAGTACTATTATGTGTATATCATTCCTCATTAATCAGTTTTATATTTTCACTGAGGATTTAGAAGTTTAGACATTATGAACAATATTTTGAAAGGTCTAGTTTAGAAAAACAATGTGATTCCTTGAGATTTTGATGCATTAAGGATCAGTAAAAATCTGTTTTTATATAACAATATATATTTTTTAGGAATTGTACTAAGTTCAAGTTACTTATAGCACAACGTGCCACACTTTGCAATGTGATCGGCAGAGTCACTAATTTAGTTTCAAATAACAAAAATATCAACAACAAATCCTTGAATCCTTAAATGCCGCTACACCAAGAAACAATACTTTTAACTTGTTTTTTTCTTTCAAAATCTTAACTTCTTTAACATATAATCTAATCAGAATATTTTCAAAGCTCCACAGATAAGAGTCACAGTAACATCTTTAGCCAAACCAAAACCTAATCAGCAGTCTGCCTCTGGTGAAATGGAAAGTTATAGAAATGTAATTAGATGATGGAAGGAGAAAAAATGGCATCTGACTCCCTCATGTCTTTGAAGTCCTGAAAATCGATGTGCTGGTGAGCTGTGAATGGCATGTTCTGGTGAATGATTTATACCATTTCTCAAACAAAGAAAATGCTAGAGTCCTCCTGCCGGCACTTCTTCTCCGCCTCTTTGAAAGCTTATTCCTTTGTAGCTCGTGCAACAATACGCGCGTCCAGAATATGTGTGCCATAAATTAAGGCTGACTGGACAAAGCTGGGATTCTGCCCTTGTGCTACAAAAGGGTATTATTGTGTGTCAGAGAGGCGGAGGAAAAGCGAAGTCATCTGCATCTGGACGGACGAAGAGGGGGCTCTTGCATTCACTGAGCCCCTCTGTGGCTGCTGAGGCCAGGCCTGCTGCTGCAGATAGACTTGTTCCAGCTCGTAGCCTCCCTGGCTCCTTACTCTGCGTCAACCCAGGAACAGATGGAGAGAGACGAGCAAAGGAGAAGAGGGAGGGAAGCAGCTCTTTTTTTTTTTCAGCATCTGGCACAAACATGGAGGGAAACTGTTTGTATACTGTACATCCAACATGGTTTAGTGCAGTGGCAGACTTGTTCAGTGTGCCGTACAAATACAGAGAATAGACAACTACATCCAATTTACAACACAAACTTATTAAAGAGGAAAACTCTTGCTGACTCTGCTTTTACTGACACAGAATATGAAGATAAAATGAATGCATTTGTCTTTTTTGCTGCATAAGAATCAACCTCTGCTACTGCATTTCTATTCTTTAGATTCATCTTTTAACTGGATCAAAAATAAAGACTCTCGTTTGTATTTTCATGTAAAATCATTCAAAGTTTCATTTCTGGATTAATAAACAATCCCAGCTTTAGCTTTCTTTTTATTTATGTATTTAATTATTTATTGTGTTTTCTACACAAGTATGGTCAGTGATAGACAGGATATTATTGTAACCCTTGTGCTATCCTAGGCACTTCAACATTGGGAGTTGGGTCATCTAGACCCACTAGACAGTGCTCTGAACCTTTTTTCTTCAATGATTTGTGAACCTCACTGGTGTCCATTACATGAAATCCGCTCCACCTTTATCCACCTTTGTCATGGTAGGGAGAACACGTCAATGTAAGGGTGGGGTCATCTAAGATAGCAGAAGGGTTAAAAGGCTACAGGATTTTAAAACTTAACAAAAGTCGACACAATTTGTCAAACATCTTTTAAAAAGTGTCTTTCTGATCCCAATAAGGCATTTAAATTAATTCCTAATGAGAATATGTGGCCCTGCGACAGTCTGGCGACCTGTCCAGGATGTCCCCTGCCTTCGCCAATGAGTGGCTGGGATAGGCTCCAGCAGCCCAGTGACCCCAAAAGGGATAAAACGGTTTAGAAGTTGAATGAATGATGAGAAAATGTGGTTCTTGTTTTGCCCTTATCCAATGTAATGTGATGCATAATGTTATACAACAAAAAGGATGGTAATGATAAAACACTCACTTTTTCATGATTAGCAAAGCTTTTTTTCTACTCTTACTTAATTAAAAGTATTAAAAAAAGTTGTTTCACTGGATGTAACAACAAACTTACATTATTTTTCTCTAACAAAGGTAAAGCTGTGAAATCATTAGATCTTTTCGTCAAAATTTAAAATCAGAGTTGGATTTTAAATTCCTATAAAGTTTGAATGGATGAGCTGCATTGTATCAACGAGGCCTTTATTGTTCCATATTTTACTTGTGGTCAAATGAATGTCGTTTCTTCAGATGAGGCTTGCTATTCTTTATGAGGTATGGATCAGTGCTTTACACAAGCCAAACAAGCCCATTTATTCAACATGAAGCTGGAATTCATGGAAAAAACCTGGTCTTGCATCGTATTTATTTTTACTCCTGAGACTCTGATCCTGATAAGTGCTTTACCTTGTTTGCAGTTATGTGGTGTCAAGCCCAGCTGTCTGCTACTCGCCTGGAGTTCCACAATTACATCCCAAACATTGTTTTTTTTTCTTGAGAAAGCTGTTAAATATGTGCCCTTGATTGCCATCTTATATCTCTTACAAGACTTTGCTTGGAAGTACTTGTCGCCGTACTTGGCTGTTCTGATTCTCGTCACCACCACCAATAATGGACGGAACGACCTTTAATTCTCCTAACCCTTCTTCATTACGCTCAAGCTGCTGGTTATTGGACTGGGGAGAGGCTGAGAGAGCAAATGTGGCACGGCAAGAGGGACACAAATGATGTCATTAAACTCTCGGATCAAACCCTCATGAGACAGGAATCATAAACACGAAACCATTTTGCTTATTTCAAAGCCACTTGCGTTTTGAAATGGAAAAGTACTTTCCGTCACCGGTGTCGTTTTTCAGCCGCCCGTAAATCCTTTGATGGATGAATGGCTAAAGATCAAGACTTTTTCAGCATAATGGAGGAAATTTTTGTGTTTGCTGCAAATGTGAAGGCATATAATGAAGCTGAAATGCTGAACAAAGAAACCCAGATCGGAGTCTGAGTTGGACTGATGGAGACGCAACATCTTTAAAAGAAGTTTAAGCAAGTATCAGGAGGAACAACCCTTTTAAAATGTTTTGCATGCAGTCCAGCATGTCGCAAATAACTGTTGTGCCAGATAAGAGAGAAAAAGAGTGATGCATGTTGAAGACAATTGATCCTATCTTAAAGGGCTCCGAAACCCTTGGTCCTGATCAAAGCTCATGCTAAAGGACTCAGATCATCAAGTAGGAAGGAAAAAAAGCTGAATGAAAAAAATTGAAAAGAAACGAGTGTGTGTGTGGGGGGGGAGTCTTGTCCTGTCTAATTATACATTTCAGACAGTTCAACACCAATTATCTCCCCTTCAGTAGCATCTGCCCTTCACATGACCGCCAAGCTAATGTGTGGTTAGCCCACCATTGGCTGGGAAACTCACGCTTAAAATATGATAATGTTGAAGATTCTCCAATACATGATGATCAGGAATTCAAGGTGAGACAAAGGTTTGGCTTTAGCTTTGATTGTTAGGAGATGTGGTTTTATCCATCATCCATCCATGTTCTAAACTCACTTTTTTACAAGCTGAGGTCATAAGGCTCGATGATGGCTATACCGCTTGCATTATCTTGACAAATACTTCATGATACACTTACCACACGCACAACAATGGTTCATTCCATTTTCATAATGTCTCTTAAGATGGGCAAATAAGCCACAAGGAAACTGCAGGACACACCTGCATTCACTTTAAAATGTGGCAAAAACTTGTGAGTAGCAGCAGCGGAAGGAACCAGAAACACCTCCATGCTAGCAAATAAGTCAGGGTTTCCGTCTAAGCATGGCTTTATTTAGAGAAGGTGCGGAAACTCACAATCTTATAGTTTTTGCAGTGAAAATTAACATTTGTACTTTGAGAGCATTTAAAGCATTTGCTTTGAAAGCAAAGTGTTTAAGGAGAAAAAAAACAGTTTTACTGAGTTTTACATCTCTGGAGGGAAGCTGCTCTGTATTTTTGTTTTGTTTTTTGATGACAACATCGGAGCTGTAGGCACTGATGTGACTGACAGTGATGATTTAAACTTTGAACTGCCAACATCATTTAACCCTTGTGCTATCTTAGATGACCCCATCCTTACATTGACATGTTCTCCCTACCATGACAAAGGTGGATAAAGGTGGAAAGATTTCATGTAATCCATGGACACCAATGAAGATCACAAATCAATTAAGAAAAAAGGTTCAGCACACTGTCTAGTGGGTCTAGATGACCCCACTCCCAATGGTAAAGTGCCTAGGATTGCACACTATGACTGCAGGAAGTGCAGGACTGGAGCATGATTTAATGTTCCAAGAAACCTGGGAAAACAACAGTCCAAAGGAAATTGTGGGTTACGAAAGATTCTGAAGCTTTTTTTATTTCTTTTTTTTTTCTGTTTTGTGTGTTGCTGCACTGCCTGCAGTATCATGTGTTTAGATGACCTTCATGACCAGTAGTGCTGTTGAACTTGTTAGGATAGTTTAGGCCACATTTGGTCTGAGAGGAATTACTCTCACTGAAGCTCGGGAACAACAAGAATCCTGACAGTAAAAAAGAAATGGACAATTCTTGTTTCAAATTTGAATCCTAAATTAATTGGTGCATATATACAGTGCTGTGACATGATGAAACTTTAAAAGTAATCTACTGAAATTTGCACTTAAGAAAAAAACTGAGATTTAGATGAATATTGAATAGGACACAAGGGATGAAATCAGCTTTCAGTTTTTACATGTTAATAATATTCTGACATTGAATACCCTCTTACAATAGATAGAATAAAAAGTGATTTTCAACTTTTTGATTTAATGTTCTAGTTTTTCAAGCAATCTGTTGTTGTTGAAGAAAACACCATTGCTAGTTTTCTAAAAAAAAAAAAAAAAAAAAAAAAAACTTTGTTCACTACAATCCAAATATTTCAGTAGAGCTCAACGTTTGTTTCTTTTATATTCCAGACTGTAAATCAAGCATGAAAAAGCTTTTTTTGAAAAAAGTTTTTTGTTTACCTCTTGAAGTGTTTACCAGAATCGCTTAACAAAATTTGAAATTTAAGGAGGCTTAACAAAATTATTAGCCTCCGGGGTCCACAATGTATGAATGTTGCCGTGGTTAGTCTGTGTAGTTTTACCTGTAAATATGAGACACTTTGCTGTACTTTACTTTGTTTTTTCTACACTTTCCACTTTCAGTTAATGGGCTGGAGTCTGTCCAACACGTCAGCGCACAAACGAGCTAACATGCTGTCACCAAACAGCCTTTTGAACACTCCACGCATGTTCCACTGTTCAGCAAAAAAAAAAAAAATATTGGTGTTTTAGAGCAAAGGGAGAGTTGCAGCTGTTAGAGTGACCGCTGTTTTTGCTCAAGACTCAAGGCAAAATCTGTGCAAGAGCCAGTGAAGCAGCTCACTAGCTCCACATAAGTCTCCCAAATTCCCTCCTGCTGTTCCCCAAGCTGCACATAATAAAAATAACAAAAGAAACCTACGGTCTGAAAAAAGGCAGTCTTTCTGTGAGCCGAAAAAAAGTGATCCCACAGAAATGAATAGATGATCTAGAAATTAGTCTGTTGCAGTTTTAAAAAATGCAAGTCACAGTTATAAAGTAATTATTGATCTACAAAGGACCTGCGAGACAAAAAAAAAAAAACACTTTTGTTACTGAAATGAAACTTTGTTCCAATTTAGTTTGGATCTTCATTTGTTGCCTCAGGCTTCTTCTAACATCGCAGCATCTTGCATCTCAGGTGATTATGCCATGAATAATTTGGGTTTATTAGAGCTTTCACGTTACATGCTTTTGAATCTGTACCAGGGAAATAGCATAGTCTGTCAGGGTATAGCGCCCCCTCCAGGTTATTTCAGTTAACAAGGAATTCACTTTGGGCTTATTTAAAATATTAAACACCAAACAGCATTCCAGAAGCACAGATTGTTTGTCATGTTCATCTATTTATCACCAATGAAAAAACAACACAAAGACAGATGCTTTTAAAGAAGAACATCATGGCTTCATTGACTCGTACATAAATGGACCCAAAGAAAAAGAAAAAAAAAGAAAAAGGAAAACATCAGGTAAATTATTAAAAACTGCTTTCTTTAAAGCAAAATCTCTGGAACAGTAATGTCTGAAAACCAAGAATAACACACTGGAATGTCGGCACTTTATTGCAACAACCTGAATGGTTGCTGGCTGAGATAAATTATGCAGCTGAAGATCTGTGGACTTCAGTAAAGTGTATAAGCCAGATGTAAAAAGTATGTGTGTGTGTGTGAGTGCATGTGTGTATCCATGAAAGAACAGACCTTTCCCACATGGCAGTAAGCTTCAATGGAGCAGACAATTGCAATGTAGCCATGTGAAAACGGGCCAAGATGGAGTCCTTTTTGCCGAGGGCTCATAGAAAACCCAACAGTTTTGATATAGGGGAGACACCCTGCCAAAGGCTGGACAAACATTAACAAAGTCTCCACAAAGCATCCCATCTCCTTGCTGCAGGGATTTTCTGTGCTGCTAAAATTTTATTAAAGCTCTGTGTGTGTCTGTTTGTGTGTGTGTGTGTGTGTTTTTTTGCCATATGCTTCAGTGTTCGTGGGTGTATGTAAACATTAATCAATTTGAATGATGGATGGGCTCCCTTCTAAATGAATACGACCATCTTGGCTTCCCTTACCTCAACTTCTTTTTTTTTTAGGACAAATAGACTCCATCACATGGCATCACACAGAATTAGGTAGAAACTGCTTTAATTGAGTGATTCATTCAAAGACTTGATGTCAGGGTGCCAAGTTTGATTTAGTTCTCTCTCTGGAAATTAAAACCCCGAAATGCCTTTCTTTATAACACGGTATAGCTGTTGTCTGGTTAACAAAAATCAAACTAAAAGATTGAAACCCTTTGCTCTTTTTAAAAAAGGCAACATATTAACCAAAGATAAGAAATCTTGCAATTTGTAAGTAGCAATTACTAAAGAAAAATTATGTTTTTTGTAATACCAAACATTTAGCTTTAAAAAGCTGTAATTCACAACACAAATGTTTCCATTAATTTGAGGGTGAATTGTCTTTATGACCTTATGTATCTGTTCCCATGGAATAATAATAATAAATTAAAGCTACAAGTAGCATTTAGCGGGCCCGAGCACGTGCCACCGCCTGGCACGAGCGACCGCCCCGTGAGCAACGCCCTGCTCGAGCCATTCTCGTCGTTTTTTCTTGTCCATTCTGGAGCTCCAAGCTAATGTTAATATGACAGCAGCCTGTGGGGGGGGGGGGGACTATAATCTGTTGCCTTAAGGGACAAAGACTTTTGCATATAGCATTAAAAAAAAATTCTTAAATCTAAGCCTCGTTTAGACCTGCTCATTTTCTCATCAAGTAGAAGAAGGTTTTTATCAGATTAAGAAACAAGCAATGATGATAATTGCTATCACTGTCCCTAAGGATGAGAACAATAGAACTCATTCAATTTTCACTACAATGTCTAGATGAGTGTCAGCTATGTCTGATAACTTGGTGAATTAGCTGGACCGGGATCTTACAAAGTGCAGGTGGTTTAACGTCCAGTGTGATGAGTCTGTGGACGGCAACAGTACAGCATAGCTTTTGGTTTCCACAAGAGAAGAATTCCTGACACATCTGCCCTAACAGACAACAACAAGAGGAGTTGAAATGTATAACACGGTGAAGGAGTTTTTGTGCAGAAAAAGGTACCATTAGAAAAGCTGGTAGCCATACCTGCAGACGGGGCTCCTGCTATGATTGACCGACAAACAGGTTTCATCACTCACTGTAAAGCTGACCAAGACTTTCCAAAATGTCTGCATTACTGCTGCTTCTTTCACCAGTAGGCCTTATGTGCAGAAGTGATTGGCTCTGGACATATAATGACTCCTATTGTGAAAATCATAAAAAACCTCAGCTGCAAAGCAAAACAGAACAGGATTTTTAAGGTGCTATTGGTGGAGATATCTGCTGAATATGGTGAATATGAATATGGTGAATCTGAACTTGTATTCTTGACTGACATTACTGGAAAACTAAACCACTTGATCTGCGAGCTGCAAGACATTGGCAAAACTATATTTTTTTATTGACCAGCCTCCCTGAGCCAGTGTTTTTCTTGTGGGGATCTTTTCTGCCAGGGCTTGCCAGCTTGGTCAGTGGATGTTGCTGCAGTTGTCTACCTTGCTGGGACAGCTGGAGTTAAACACAGCAGCCTCACGGCTGTGAAGTGGACCCCGTTGCTGTCCCAGTCTGGATGGGCACTGTGGTGATGTTCCAATGTTCAGGCTGGCTCCTGGTATGAAGAGATTCCCAATTACCATTTCCTAACCGCAGAGCCAAGGATGTGTTTACATGTTTAGGTCAAAAATGTGATGAACAGCTTCATGTTGTCTATTGATGTAAGTTTAAACCTAAACATGTTTCCCTGTTACTAATCCAGTTGATGTGGTTCTCCATCTGTTTCTAGGTGATAGAAAAGCATTTTTTTATATTTAGAGCTCCAAGCAAACAAACAGTTGTCTATATAAGAGCTTTTACAATTGTGGACTTTTAGCCGGTCTCTGAATACATGTGACCAATGTATGGTGGATTTTCACAGACTTTGTTTAAAACTGAAGGTGACAGAGACTTTGGAGAAGTGGCTACATTGCTCTGGACTTCTTTGTTTCATCCACAGAAGAGTAAAATATGTGATTGATTTTGAAAAGCTGCTGAAAAATGTATCTTTTTAAAATTGCAATTTCTAATTTGGGTTTTACATTTTGTGTTCCATTTTTTGTGATTGTATTAGAAAGATTTGTTATTTATTTGGTGTTTAAAGGTGGTACATATTGTATATACACAATCTTCTTAGAGACATTTGCTATATGTTGTGTTTGTTGTCGTTGTAGTTTAATTTCTTTGGATGTATTGAAAGGAAATGAAAAGAAGTTGCAGCATTGATTAAAAAAGCATAAAAGAGACATTTACTGTCTGATGTTACATCTGTAGGAGTGTACTGAGGCTGGGTTTTGTTTTGGAGCACATTCATATATTTTGTTTGTAAAAAAAAAAAAGATAAAATATAAAGTTAATTGTATTTTGGATGAATAAAAAAGCAATGATTAGTGCTAAGGATGTATAAAAGACAAACAAAACAAAGGAAATTGCTGTAATTTAGTGTTGAACTAGGCTTTCTAACTGTTCTACTTTCTGTCTGCCACTCCTGGCTAATTTACATGTGAGCACACAGCCGGGGGTTGGGGGGGGGGGAAGGGGGCTAACTCCACTCCTGCAGCAGGGGAGACTGATGAAAAGCTTGAGGATGTAAGATTGAATAAATAAAATCCTAGAGTTGACCAGTTCATTTTATAAATGTAAATATTTTTTATTTTGGTGCTGATAAACTAAACAGAAGTTATGATAAAAATATTTGCTTGAGTCAAAATGTCCAAAAATTTGCTTTCAGCACAATAGGGTGATTAAGGTGGTTAAATGTTTCTCGTACGTATAGTGCTGCTTTTCAAACATGGAGCTTTGTAGGACGCATCTAATTCTGAAATCTCAGCTTCCTGAGACAAACGGCTGATTTCCTATGAAGCTTGATTAAATGATCATGCTTCATGATCATTTATGAACATATATAGCTCGTCCAAAATTGTCATATCCATGGGTTCAGAATGGAAGTTTCATCAAATCTATTTAATTTCAGTGAGATCAGACAAGGAATGTGAACGTGAGAGCAACATTTGTGCATGGCGAGATACCCAACTTCGCCGCTCTGTCACGACCACACCCCCGCGTTGAAAGATTTGTTTTTCATCAGAGTAAACTTCAATGGTTTTTCAACAGGTGGACGTCATTTTGAGGTGTGTTTGCTCATCCTACTTGGAGCAGTGATGCTCCAAGTAAAACATGTCATTTCCTGTTGCCAACAGGTGGCGCTACACCTGTTTCGGATTTTTCCACTGCAGATGTGTTCAAAGTCAGACTACAATCATGCACAACAAATTTGGATCAGATTAGATTATTTATGGCTGAGTAATGGCCATTTTTCTTTTCATGGCGTGATTTCGAAACGACCTCAAATTTTGACGCGCCGCCACGGTCACAAACAACCGTAAAAACTTAAAAGCTTCGCAATTTAAGATCGGACATGTGTTTAGTTTACAAAACCAAAGTTTGGAGTCATTGTTCAAAAATCTCTAGGAGGAGTTCGTTCTAGAACGAGGCCTGCAAATGACCAAAATACAGCAAAAATGACATATTGACACCAATATAGCAGACTTCCTGTGCGACTGACAGCTTGGTCCCAAGAGACTTTTTTGTAGGTTTCTATCTGATGAACATGTCCTGTAAAAATCAAGCTTGTATGTTAAAGAACATGGCGGGGCTCTCAAAAACAAACATGGTAGGTGGCGCTATTGAGCCGTTTTTTGTTCACCCATGCAAGTGCTGTGTATCTAAGTTGGAGATATGTAAGAGGCCTCTCATTCTGAAATCTCAGCCTCGTGATACAAACGGCTGATTTTTTATGAATTTTTAATTATCTGACTGCAACGCAATCAACCACTTCCTGTTTGGCACTGGCTTGCGCAGGCACCGTCAGGTGTACACCCATGAAACTTTAGACGATGAGAGAAGACCCTTATGAGTATCTCCTGTTGTAATTTTATGAATGTCGGACAAAGCACAGAGAAAAGATAGGTCAGAATGTGACATAAAATGTATTTGTCAATATCTAGGTGGCGCTATGGAGCTCGTCCAAGATTGTCATATCCATTGGTTCAGAATGGAAGCCTCATCACCTCTATTGAATTTCAGTGAGATTGGACAAGGAATGTGCACGTGAGAGCAACTTTTGTGTGCATGGCGAGACGCCCAACTTCGCCGCTCTGTCACGACCACACCCCCGCATTGAAAGTTATGGCTTTTAATCAGAGTAAACATCAATGGCTTTTCAACAGGTGGACATCATTTTGAGGTGTGTCGGCTCATCCTACTTGGAGCAGTGATGCTCCAAGTAAAACATGTCATTTCCTTTTACCAGCAGGTGGCGCTACACCTGTTCTGGATTTTTCCACTTCTGATGTGTTCAGAGTCAGACTACAATCATGCATATCAATTTTGGATCAGATTGGATTTTGCATGGCTGAGTAATGGCCATTTTTCTTTTCATGGCGTGTTTTCAAAATGACCTCCATTTTCGACGCGCCGCCACGGTCACAAACATCCGTAAAAACTTAAAAGCTTCGCAATTTAACATCGGACATGTGTTTAGTTTACAAAACCAAAGTTTGGAGTCATTATTCACAAATCTCTAGGAGGAGTTCGTTCTAGAGCGAGGCCTGCAAATGTCCAAAATGGAGCAAAAATGACATATTGACCTCAATATATCAGACTTCCTGTGCGAGTGACAGGTGGGTCCTTTCAGACTTTTTTGTAGGTCTCCATCTGAAGAACATGCCCTGTAAAAATCAAGCTTGTACGTTAAAGCGTATGCGGGGCGTCGGGACAAAAGTCACTGTAGGTGGCGCTATCGAGCCGTTTTTCTGCGCCCATGCCAATCTCCTATAAAATACGAAATTTTTCGCGACTCCTGATGTGTGTGCCAAATTTGGTGAGTTTTGGGGTATGTTAAAGGCCTCAAAAAGGCGACTCTTTCGGTAGAATAATAATAATAATAATAATAATAATAATTAAAGCTACAAGTAGCATTTAGCGGGCCCGAGCACGTGCCACCGCCTGGCACGAGCGACCGCCCCGTGAGCAACGCCCTGCTCGAGCCATTCTCGTCGTTTTTTCTTGTCCATTCTGGAGCTCCAAGCTAATGTTAATATGACAGCAGCCTGTGGGGGGGGGGGGGGACTATAATCTGTTGCCTTAAGGGACAAAGACTTTTGCATATAGCATTAAAAAAAAATTCTTAAATCTAAGCCTCGTTTAGACCTGCTCATTTTCTCATCAAGTAGAAGAAGGTTTTTATCAGATTAAGAAACAAGCAATGATGATAATTGCTATCACTGTCCCTAAGGATGAGAACAATAGAACTCATTCAATTTTCACTACAATGTCTAGATGAGTGTCAGCTATGTCTGATAACTTGGTGAATTAGCTGGACCGGGATCTTACAAAGTGCAGGTGGTTTAACGTCCAGTGTGATGAGTCTGTGGACGGCAACAGTACAGCATAGCTTTTGGTTTCCACAAGAGAAGAATTCCTGACACATCTGCCCTAACAGACAACAACAAGAGGAGTTGAAATGTATAACACGGTGAAGGAGTTTTTGTGCAGAAAAAGGTACCATTAGAAAAGCTGGTAGCCATACCTGCAGACGGGGCTCCTGCTATGATTGACCGACAAACAGGTTTCATCACTCACTGTAAAGCTGACCAAGACTTTCCAAAATGTCTGCATTACTGCTGCTTCTTTCACCAGTAGGCCTTATGTGCAGAAGTGATTGGCTCTGGACATATAATGACTCCTATTGTGAAAATCATAAAAAACCTCAGCTGCAAAGCAAAACAGAACAGGATTTTTAAGGTGCTATTGGTGGAGATATCTGCTGAATATGGTGAATATGAATATGGTGAATCTGAACTTGTATTCTTGACTGACATTACTGGAAAACTAAACCACTTGATCTGCGAGCTGCAAGACATTGGCAAAACTATATTTTTTTATTGACCAGCCTCCCTGAGCCAGTGTTTTTCTTGTGGGGATCTTTTCTGCCAGGGCTTGCCAGCTTGGTCAGTGGATGTTGCTGCAGTTGTCTACCTTGCTGGGACAGCTGGAGTTAAACACAGCAGCCTCACGGCTGTGAAGTGGACCCCGTTGCTGTCCCAGTCTGGATGGGCACTGTGGTGATGTTCCAATGTTCAGGCTGGCTCCTGGTATGAAGAGATTCCCAATTACCATTTCCTAACCGCAGAGCCAAGGATGTGTTTACATGTTTAGGTCAAAAATGTGATGAACAGCTTCATGTTGTCTATTGATGTAAGTTTAAACCTAAACATGTTTCCCTGTTACTAATCCAGTTGATGTGGTTCTCCATCTGTTTCTAGGTGATAGAAAAGCATTTTTTTATATTTAGAGCTCCAAGCAAACAAACAGTTGTCTATATAAGAGCTTTTACAATTGTGGACTTTTAGCCGGTCTCTGAATACATGTGACCAATGTATGGTGGATTTTCACAGACTTTGTTTAAAACTGAAGGTGACAGAGACTTTGGAGAAGTGGCTACATTGCTCTGGACTTCTTTGTTTCATCCACAGAAGAGTAAAATATGTGATTGATTTTGAAAAGCTGCTGAAAAATGTATCTTTTTAAAATTGCAATTTCTAATTTGGGTTTTACATTTTGTGTTCCATTTTTTGTGATTGTATTAGAAAGATTTGTTATTTATTTGGTGTTTAAAGGTGGTACATATTGTATATACACAATCTTCTTAGAGACATTTGCTATATGTTGTGTTTGTTGTCGTTGTAGTTTAATTTCTTTGGATGTATTGAAAGGAAATGAAAAGAAGTTGCAGCATTGATTAAAAAAGCATAAAAGAGACATTTACTGTCTGATGTTACATCTGTAGGAGTGTACTGAGGCTGGGTTTTGTTTTGGAGCACATTCATATATTTTGTTTGTAAAAAAAAAAAAGATAAAATATAAAGTTAATTGTATTTTGGATGAATAAAAAAGCAATGATTAGTGCTAAGGATGTATAAAAGACAAACAAAACAAAGGAAATTGCTGTAATTTAGTGTTGAACTAGGCTTTCTAACTGTTCTACTTTCTGTCTGCCACTCCTGGCTAATTTACATGTGAGCACACAGCCGGGGGTTGGGGGGGGGGGAAGGGGGCTAACTCCACTCCTGCAGCAGGGGAGACTGATGAAAAGCTTGAGGATGTAAGATTGAATAAATAAAATCCTAGAGTTGACCAGTTCATTTTATAAATGTAAATATTTTTTATTTTGGTGCTGATAAACTAAACAGAAGTTATGATAAAAATATTTGCTTGAGTCAAAATGTCCAAAAATTTGCTTTCAGCACAATAGGGTGATTAAGGTGGTTAAATGTTTCTCGTACGTATAGTGCTGCTTTTCAAACATGGAGCTTTGTAGGACGCATCTAATTCTGAAATCTCAGCTTCCTGAGACAAACGGCTGATTTCCTATGAAGCTTGATTAAATGATCATGCTTCATGATCATTTATGAACATATATAGCTCGTCCAAAATTGTCATATCCATGGGTTCAGAATGGAAGTTTCATCAAATCTATTTAATTTCAGTGAGATCAGACAAGGAATGTGAACGTGAGAGCAACATTTGTGCATGGCGAGATACCCAACTTCGCCGCTCTGTCACGACCACACCCCCGCGTTGAAAGATTTGTTTTTCATCAGAGTAAACTTCAATGGTTTTTCAACAGGTGGACGTCATTTTGAGGTGTGTTTGCTCATCCTACTTGGAGCAGTGATGCTCCAAGTAAAACATGTCATTTCCTGTTGCCAACAGGTGGCGCTACACCTGTTTCGGATTTTTCCACTGCAGATGTGTTCAAAGTCAGACTACAATCATGCACAACAAATTTGGATCAGATTAGATTATTTATGGCTGAGTAATGGCCATTTTTCTTTTCATGGCGTGATTTCGAAACGACCTCAAATTTTGACGCGCCGCCACGGTCACAAACAACCGTAAAAACTTAAAAGCTTCGCAATTTAAGATCGGACATGTGTTTAGTTTACAAAACCAAAGTTTGGAGTCATTGTTCAAAAATCTCTAGGAGGAGTTCGTTCTAGAACGAGGCCTGCAAATGACCAAAATACAGCAAAAATGACATATTGACACCAATATAGCAGACTTCCTGTGCGACTGACAGCTTGGTCCCAAGAGACTTTTTTGTAGGTTTCTATCTGATGAACATGTCCTGTAAAAATCAAGCTTGTATGTTAAAGAACATGGCGGGGCTCTCAAAAACAAACATGGTAGGTGGCGCTATTGAGCCGTTTTTTGTTCACCCATGCAAGTGCTGTGTATCTAAGTTGGAGATATGTAAGAGGCCTCTCATTCTGAAATCTCAGCCTCGTGATACAAACGGCTGATTTTTTATGAATTTTTAATTATCTGACTGCAACGCAATCAACCACTTCCTGTTTGGCACTGGCTTGCGCAGGCACCGTCAGGTGTACACCCATGAAACTTTAGACGATGAGAGAAGACCCTTATGAGTATCTCCTGTTGTAATTTTATGAATGTCGGACAAAGCACAGAGAAAAGATAGGTCAGAATGTGACATAAAATGTATTTGTCAATATCTAGGTGGCGCTATGGAGCTCGTCCAAGATTGTCATATCCATTGGTTCAGAATGGAAGCCTCATCACCTCTATTGAATTTCAGTGAGATTGGACAAGGAATGTGCACGTGAGAGCAACTTTTGTGTGCATGGCGAGACGCCCAACTTCGCCGCTCTGTCACGACCACACCCCCGCATTGAAAGTTATGGCTTTTAATCAGAGTAAACATCAATGGCTTTTCAACAGGTGGACATCATTTTGAGGTGTGTCGGCTCATCCTACTTGGAGCAGTGATGCTCCAAGTAAAACATGTCATTTCCTTTTACCAGCAGGTGGCGCTACACCTGTTCTGGATTTTTCCACTTCTGATGTGTTCAGAGTCAGACTACAATCATGCATATCAATTTTGGATCAGATTGGATTTTGCATGGCTGAGTAATGGCCATTTTTCTTTTCATGGCGTGTTTTCAAAATGACCTCCATTTTCGACGCGCCGCCACGGTCACAAACATCCGTAAAAACTTAAAAGCTTCGCAATTTAACATCGGACATGTGTTTAGTTTACAAAACCAAAGTTTGGAGTCATTATTCACAAATCTCTAGGAGGAGTTCGTTCTAGAGCGAGGCCTGCAAATGTCCAAAATGGAGCAAAAATGACATATTGACCTCAATATATCAGACTTCCTGTGCGAGTGACAGGTGGGTCCTTTCAGACTTTTTTGTAGGTCTCCATCTGAAGAACATGCCCTGTAAAAATCAAGCTTGTACGTTAAAGCGTATGCGGGGCGTCGGGACAAAAGTCACTGTAGGTGGCGCTATCGAGCCGTTTTTCTGCGCCCATGCCAATCTCCTATAAAATACGAAATTTTTCGCGACTCCTGATGTGTGTGCCAAATTTGGTGAGTTTTGGGGTATGTTAAAGGCCTCAAAAAGGCGACTCTTTCGGTAGAATAATAATAATAATTAAAGCTACAAGTAGCATTTAGCGGGCCCGAGCACGTGCGACCGCGTGGCACGAGCGACCGCCCCGTGAGCAACGCCCTGCTCGAGCCATTCTCGTCGTTTTTTCTTGTCCATTCTGGAGCTCCAAGCTATTGTTAATACGACAGCAGCCTGGGGGGGGGGGGGGGGGGGGGGGGCTGTAATCTGTTGCCTTAAGGGACAAAGACTTTTGCATATAGCATGAAAAAAATTCAAGCAATGATGATAATTGCTATCACTGTCCCTAAGGATGAGAACAATAGAACTCATTCAATTTCCACTACAATGTCTAGATGAGTGTCAGCTATGTCTGATAACTTGGCCAATTAGCTGGACCGGGATCTTGCAAAGTGCAGGTGGTTAACGTCCAGTGTGATGAGCCTGTGGACGGCAACAGTACAGCATAGCTTTTGGTTTCCACAAGAGAAGAACTCCTGACACATCTGCCCTAACAGACATCTACAAGAGGAGTTGAAATGTATAACACGGTGAAGGAGTTTTTGTGCAGAAAAAGGTACAATTAGAAAAGCTGGTAGCAGTGACTGCAGATGGGACTCCTGCTATGATCAATAGACAAACAGGTTTCATCACTCACTGTAAAGCTGACCCAGACTTTCCAAAATGTCTGCATTACTGCTGCGTCATTCACCAGCAGGCCTTATGTGCAGAAGTGATTGGCTCTGGACATATAATGACTCTTATTCTGAAAATCGTAAACAACCTCAGCTGCAAAGCTAAACAGCACAGGATTTTTAAGGTGCTATTGGAGGAGATGTCTGTTGAATATGGTGAATATGAACATTGTGAATCTGAACTTGCATTCTTGACTGACATTACTGGAAAACTAAACCACTTGATCTGCGAGCTGCAAGACAATGGCAAAACTATTTTTTTTTGACCAGCCTGCCTGAGCCAGTGTTTTTCTTGTGGGGATCTTTTCTGCCAGGGCTTGTCAGCTTGGTCAGTGGATGTTGCTGCAGTTGTCTACCTTGCTGGGACAGCTGGAGTTAAACACAGCAGCTCACGGCTCTGAAGTGGACCCCGTTGCTGTCCCAGTCTGGATGGGCACTGTGGCGATGTTCCAATGGCCAGGCTGGCTCCTGGTATAAAGAGATTCCCAAATACCATTTCCTAACCGCAGAGCCAAGGATGTGTTTACATGTTTAGGTCAAAAATGTGATGGACAGCTTCATGTTGTCTAAACATGCCACCCTGTTATTAATCCAGTTGATATGGTTCTCCATCTGTGTCTAGGTGATAGAAAAGCATTTTTTTTATATTTAGAGCTCTAAGCAAACAAACAGTTGTCTATATAAAAGAGTTTTTACAATTGTGCACTTTTAGCAGGTCTCTGAGTTCATGTGACCAATGTATGGTGGATTTTCACAGACCTTGTTTAAAACTGAAGGTGAGAGAGACTTAGAGAAATGGCTTCATTGTTCTGGAGTTCTTTGTTTCATCCACAGAAGAGTAGAATTGGTGATTGATTTTGAAAAGCTGCTGAAAAAAGTATCTTTTTCAAATTGCAATTTCTAACTTGGGTTTTACATTTTGTGTTCCATTTTTTGTGCTTTAATTGGGAAGCATTTGTTATTTGTTTGGTGTTTTTAAGGTTCTGCAAATATACACATCATTTTTTAGAGACATTTGTTATCAGTTGTGTTTGTTGATTTGTAGTTTAATTTCATTGGATGTATAGATGTCGTGTGGGGGGGGAGGCTCGAGAGCAGGTAGGACCCAGGCGCAGAGACGGGAGGCAAACGGGTTCAGGGCAAGTGGGTTTATTTAACTAACAAAAAGCGCTGCAGAGCAGGATGACAAAACTAAAAACAAAAACTTACTGTGGCATGGCAAGGGACATGGACGCCAGACAAGAAGACGTGATCAACATGAGCAGAAGTTAATGGACCAGCACAGGAGGAAGGCAGAGACAAGACTTATATACAGACAGGGCAGACAAGACACAGGTGAACACGATTAGGGCAGATGGGGACCAAAGGAAGTAAAACTCAAGAAACATGACAAGACAGGAAACCTTTCAAAATAAAACAGGAAACAGAACCAAACAAGACAGAACAAGAACTAAAGCGAAAAAAAAGACAACAAACTGAAACCATGACAATAGAAAGGAAAAGAAGTTCAAACATTGATTATAAAAAAGGATATAAGAGATAAAAAAAAAAGAAAAAGGAAAAGAAAAAAGATAAAATATTGATTTAATTGCATTTTGAATGAATAAAAAACAATGATTAATAGAATCAGAATCAGAATCAGGAATCAGAAAAAGTTTTATTGCCAGGTTCAGTAGAGCGCACTTTACAAAACGAGGAATTTGACTTGGTGTATAGTGTAATTAAGAATAAGTTAAAAATTAAGTTAACAACAACAACACACTATATACAGTAGAGTAAGGTGAATTAAAGTGGGAGCACAGATGGGCTGGGATGGTGGGGCCTGTAAGTGGCACCGACAGTCCTTTGGTGGGCGGGGGGGGGGGGGGGGGGTCACCTGGGGGAGTTGGGGTTCTGTTCAGCAGGCTGGCTGCAGTGGGGAAGAAGCTGTTCTTGTGGCGCGAGGTCCTGGTCCTTATGGACCGGAGCCTCTTGCCAGAAGGGAGGGGCCGAAAGAGATTATGTCCTGGATGAGAGGGGTTGGCTACAATCCTGGCTGCCCGCCTCCAGGTCCTGGAGATGTGCAGCTCCTGGAGAGACGGGAGGTGGCAGCCGATCACCTTCTCTGCTGAGTGGATGACGCGTTGCAGCTTGGCCTTGTCTCTGGCCGTGGCCGCAGCGAACCAGACTGTGATGGAGGACGTGAGGGTGGATTCGATGATGGCGGTGTAAAAGTCTACCAGCATCTTTTCAGGGAGGTGAAACTTCTTCAGCTGCCTCAGGAAGTACATCCTCTGCTGGACCTTCTTAGTGATGGAGCTGATGTTCTGCTCCCACTTGAGGTCCTGGCTGATGATGGTTCCCAGGAAGCAGAAGGACTCCACAGAGGTCACCGGGGAGTCACAGAGGATGACAGGGGGGAGGGGGGCTGGGGCCTTCCTGAAGTCCACTGTCATCTCCACTGTCTTCAGAGCATTAAGCTCCAGGTTGTTAGCGCTGCACTATGACACCAGCCTGGCTATTTCACTCCTGTAGGCCGACTCATCTCCGTCAGAGATGAGGCCGATGAGTGTGGTGTCGTCAGCAAACTTCAGGAGTTTGACAGACAGGTGACCAGCTGTGCAGCTGTTTGTGTACAGGGAGAGTAACAGGGGTGAAAGGACACAGCCCTGGGGGGATCCGGTGCTTGTGGTCCGAGTATCTGAGACGAGCTTCCCCAGCCTCACATACTGCTGTCTGTCCGTCAGGAAGTCTGTGATCCACCTGCAGGTGGAGTCAGGCACATTCATCTTGGAGAGTTTTTAATACTAAAGATGTATGAAAGACATACCGAAAAAATATGTCTTTCAGTGTTTAACTGGCTGTCTTTGGATTATGCATGCCTGAGTAATGACCATTCTTACTCCTCATCTCTCTGTTCACTGCTTGCTAATTTACATAGCAGGGGTCCCAGCAGGAGGGGGCGGGGTTGTAACACGACTCCTTCAGCAGAGCCAGGCTGAGAGAGGCTTTGACATGTAAGATGTTAGATGTTAGAATGCCAGATGTTAGAATGACCAGTTCATTTTATATCTATGAAAATATTCAGGGAGCTATGGGACATGTTCAGCTTTAGGTCTGTGAAAATTGGTGTCGATTGTTGAAACATAAGTTACCATAAAGAAATGTTTGTTTGGAGTCTAGACAGATTTAACACAGGTTTTTGGATGAAAAGGATTTTTTATAAATCATCTGTTACACTTTTAAGTCTGAAAAAAATATGGAAGGCAGCAAACACAGATCCCTACCGTTTTTAATTTTTTTGTGCTGATATTTGAAAGATAAGTTATGCAAAAAAATAGGTGTTTGCAGTTTTGCCTAAAAAGACGTTTTCGGACCTTTTTGGATGTAATGCTCTGTAAGATGTCACCTGTAACTTCAATCATTCTGAATTTTTTTAGGAAGCAGTAGCACATAAATGCCTATGAAAGTTGAATTCTTGGTGCTGATAACCTAAACATAATTTATGCTAAAAATCTTTGTTCAGTCCAAAATTTCATTAAAAAAATCAAGTGATGAAGTTTCTCGTAGACCCTATAGTGTTACATATCAAAGCTGGAGGTTATTAAAGGCATCTAATTCTGAAATCTCAGCTTCCTGAGACAAACGGCTGATTTATAATAAATTTCTATTATTTGGGTGCACATAATCGACCACTTCCTGTTACGCAGGCACCGTCAGGTGTACACCCATGAAACTTTACATGATGAGAGAAGACCCTTCTGAGTATCTCCAGTTTTAATTTCATGCACATCGGACAAAGCAAAGAGAAAATACAGGGCAGAATGTGCCCCATGCAATAACTAGGTGGCGCTATAGAGCTCGTCCAAGATTGTCATATCCATGGGTTCAGAATAGAAGCTTCATCATATCCATTGAATTTCAGTGAGATTGGACAAGGAATGTGCACGTGAGAGCAACTTTTGTGTGCATAGCGAGATGCCCAACTTTGCCGCTCTGTCACGACCACACCCCCGCATTGAAAGTTATGGTTTTTTGTCAGAGTAAACTTCAATGGCTTTTCAACAGGTGGACGTCATTTTCAGGTGTGTCGGCTCATCCTACTCGGAGTAGTGATGCTCCAAGTAAAACATGTCATTTCCTCTTGCCAGCAGGTGGCGCTACACTTTTTCCAGATTTTTTCACTGCAGATGTGTTCAGAGTCAGACTACAATCATGCACATCAATTTTGGATCAGATTGGATTTTGCATGGCTGAGTAATGGCCATTTTTCTTTTCATGGCGTGTTTTCGAAACGACCTCCAATTTTGACGCGCCGCCATGGTCACAAACATCCATAAAAACTTAAAAGCTTCGCAATTTAACATCGGACATGTGTATAGTTTACACAACCAAAGTTTGAAGTCATTACTCCAAAATCTCTAGGAGGAGTTCGTTCTAGAGCGAGGCCTGCAAATGTCCAAAATGAAGCAAAAATGACATATTGACCTCAATATATCAGACTTCCTGTGCGAGTGACAGGTGGGTCCTTTCAGACTTTTTTGTAAGTCTCCATCTGAAGAACATGCCCTGTAAAAATCAAGCTTGTACGTTAAAGCGTATGCGGGGCGTCGGGACAAAAGTCACTGTAGGTGGCGCTATCGAGCCGTTTTTGTGCGCCCATGCCAATCTCCTATAAAATACGAAATTTTTCGCGACTCCTGATGTGTGTGCCAAATTTGGTGAGTTTTGGGGTATGTTAAAGGCCTCAAAAAGGCGACTCTTCCGGTAGAATAATAATAATAATAATAATAATAATAAACATTCGAATTACAATAGGGTCCTTGCACTCCGTGCTCGGGCCCTAATAATAATAATAATAATAAACATTCGAATTACAATAGGGTCCTTGCACTCCGTGCTCGGGCCCTAATAAACATTCGAATTACAATAGGGTCCTTGCACTCCGTGCTCGGGCCCTAATAATAATAATAACTCTAACAGATACAATAGGGTCCTTGCACTCCGTGCTCGGGCCCTAATAATAATAATAATAATAAACATTCGAATTACAATAGGGTCCTTGCACTCCGTGCTCGGGCCCTAATAATAATAAGTTTACTTTATCTATCCCACAATGGGGAAATTGACCCTTCCCCTGGGGGAGCGGTGAGCTGCAGATGAGCCGCGCTCGGGAGACGGCAGCTGGCTGGGGGGAGCAGGGATTGAGCCACCAACGCTTCGGTTATTGGACCACCTGCTTGTGGTAGGCCTGAGCCACTAGCCACCTTGTTAATAACCTGATGTCTTCACATTCAATCATGTAAGACACATTTGTTTTGAAAGTTCCCAGATCGGAATAAAAAACATTGCACTTTGACATCTTTTTGACATAATCTCAATGTCAGACTGCCTTAAATTAAGTTTTGATCTAATCAATCACTCAAGCCAACAGGATACAAAGCAAAAGCCTCCTCAAATTCAGGTGAACTGCTTTTCTTTGGACAGGATGTATTTCAGGACTGCTTTTGTTTGTGATGCGCTATAACCCTTGTGCTATCCTATGGGGTCAAGATGACCATTGGCGTGTTCTTCCTACCATGACAAAGGCGGATACAAGTGAAGAGGATTTCATGTAATCCATGGACACCAGTTGAGATCACAAATCACTGAAGAAAAAAGTTCAGCTCACTGTCTTATGGGGTTTAGATGACCTTACTCCCAATGTCAAAGTGCCTAGGAAAGCACAAGGGTTAAGCATGTCCTTGAATGCGTGTTTAGCAGATAGTGTTCGCACTGGACTTTGGCCACCTGACATATCACATACCCGCCACCTACAGTTGGAAGAGGCTTGCTGCGAAATGTAGAAGCAGTGTAAATCTTGTGAATCTTGCTCCAGATTTTTTCTTTCACAGCTCCATTTCGACATATGAAAGACTTTGTGTTGTGCCAGTTTTCAGTTTGCACTTCTGTGAATTGAAAGGGATGGCATTCATTCGTTACTACCAAAGCCGAGTCCCTGTTTGATCAAAGCTTAACCTGGTTTAACTTTCAACGCATGTTCAATTGTTACGTATTTTATACGTAAAGGCTGAAAACAGTCTTAAACATGAATGTAGCTATGTGTGCATGTGAGAGCTTTGAACGAAATGCGCGTATACACGTGTTTACACAGACTTCTCATTGGAATTGGTCACCTGAACGCGCATGGTATAGTCCAGTGTCAAGTGTCAAGCTTCAAACCAGTTAAGCAATCAACATAATTTCAGCAGATTCTGAAGCGGAGAAAAACAGCCTTGAACAACTGATACTTTACAGTAATGAAGTGTTTCTGCAATCAGTGTGATTTAATGCCAAGAGATGCGGTTTTGTGCCATTATGCAACACATGATGTTATTAATGTGCTACATTGGTGCATGAACACAAGTTGAGCTGAGCTTTGAGAGGCTTTTACTTTGTTTATAAAGTCAGTCAAGCTGCATAACTGAGTTCAAAGTGTCAGTAGGATCTCACAAGATGCTCTGTCTGCATCCCATCCCACCTGCTATTTCTTTTCTTGTCTGTCGGGACCCTGGCTTTAGCCTCAGAGTTCCTGTCCTTAAAATGTACCTAGGGCCCCGTGTGTTTACATGTGTACAAACAAAAGTCTTTTTTTGAGATGCGTTTCAAAATGTTTTTTCCTCTCATGTTTCTGTCTGTGATTAGATTATGTTGACACATGTCCTTCTCTAGAAACATGGGGCGAATAGCAAGATATTGACCCATGCTGTCAGTCCTGAATGGATGATTTTCCTCCCATGGCAGAGCTCATCAGTGATTCAAAAACAACTGATCTTTTTTTTACAACAATCTTAATGTGACCTGAAAATATTGTTAGAGGTCATTGCAAAAGGGCAGCAATGACTGCTGTAACCATAGAACAGACACAAGTAAAAAACATTCATTAGACGAGATAAAATTCAGATTCATTGAAAGACTTGTTGGAAAATTAACTTCTGCACATCCAATTTACTTCTGAAGTCATGTGTGACCTATAGAAGCTGCTGCAACATTATCTTTCCCATCATCAGGTACATTAATAACACCTTAACATACACTGCTTCATGATAATTACCTGCACATTTCTACTCCAACATAATGGTTTTAATGCATGCACATATAAATCAGTGCCTGGCACGTTTTTATCATATAATCCTCAATCCATTCAACCATGTAATGTCAACTGTCATGTGGGTGATGTATATATTTTGTAATCTTTACTGCAGGATCAAGTTGATATGTCAAGCATGCCGTAATGGTTTCAAAGGTCTACTAACGCAACTCACCCTGCCATTTCAGTCCCAAATGCGACACAAATGATCTAATGATTCATTCTTACTATAAAGTGCTACAGATACAATGGAAAACAGCACCTGTTATCACAAGACTTCATTAGTGAAAAAACAAAAAAATAGCCCCTATATCAAGTTAGATGACGTGTAACATGTAAAAGGATGTAAGAACATGCTTTGGAAGATCAATTTTCTGTTTCTCAGATTTAGTATGTTGTTCTTCAAAACAAAATCGGTGAATATGCAAGTACAGTCTTTGTCTCAGCTGTAATTGTTATTTATTTCTGTAATTTTTCAGTTCAAATGTTCTGTTCTTTCTGCTGCATTACACTCGAGACCATTTTTTTTTCTAAAAGTGACTTGATTTAATTGCTGTTAAAACATAAACATTAATAGCTGAATACATTTTGCCCTCTTCCTCCTGTCTCTCTGTACCCCCCCTCCTCACCCTTTCTTTCTTCAGTGGATAAAGCCAATCTTGAGGCTGACTCCTGCCACAAAACGTTCTGTAATAGTCTAATTGTGGCTAATGGTTTGTGCAGCTAATTAAAGTGTATGAATTACAATAATCAGTCAGCCGCATGGAGGCCATGTCGCTTCACGCTGTTCATCCAAGCATGGAAGCCCAGGACCAGGGAGGGAGTATAGTCCAAAGGGGGGGCTGGGCCACTCGGAATGAAGGTAATGGGCAAGTGATGAAGAATAAGACGGACAAATCTTAAAAACCGAATCCCAACCTCATATGATTGCACTAACACTGCACAACATGTTTGGGAAGAGCAGCAGCGAAGGAAGGGGGCATGTTATGAGCAGAAAAGAAAACAGAATGCGTAAATGGATTTAATGGTAGACTGAGCTGAGCAGGAACTGAGGGATAGTTGAAGCCTATTAAGATACTTTCTGCATGTGAAGTCTGATTTGTGTTCTTCTTCAGTGCACTCATATTAGTAAGCCTCTTATTATGACAAAATTAACTGCACATGCTTCTTTTCTTTGAATAAAATGAAAAAAAACAGCTATTAGGATCTTATAGATGCATAGCTAAACTTTGTATTTTACTGACATTTCTAAGCTAACTTTTTTTACTTTATTTTTAGTGATGCGTTAGTGCCAAAAGAACATTTTTGTGTCTCTGAATTTTTAAGTAAATCTTTTATTTACATGAGTACACCCCTGCAAGGCATCGGGACCACTTCTGTACTGCTTCCTACATACCTTTGCACCACCATGTAAATACCTCTGAGCCACCTATGTATGAATCTGTGCTGCCTTTGTTAGACCTTTGTACTACCTATGTAATGTCTCTGATCACCTGTTATATCTCTGATCACCTCTGTTATGTCTCTGATCACTTCTGTTATGTCTCTGATCACTTCTGTTATGTCTCTGATCACCTCTGTTATGTCTCTGATCACCTCTGTTATGTGTCTGATCACCTCTGTAATGTCTCTGGAACACTTCTGTTATGTCTCTGGATTACCTCTGTTATGTCTCTGATCACCTCTGTTATGTCTCTGGAATGTCTCTGGTATGTCTCTGGAACACTTCTGTTATGTCTCTGGATTACCTCTGTTATGTCTCTGATCACCTCTGTTATGTGTCTGATCACCTCTGTAATGTCTCTGGAACACTTCTGTTATGTCTCTGGATTACCTTTACCTCTGTTATGTCTCTGATCACCTCTGTTATGTGTCTGATCACCTCTGTAATGTCTCTGGAACACTTCTGTTATGTCTCTGGATTACCTCTGTTATGTCTCTGATCACCTCTGTTATGTGTCTGATCACCTCTGTAATGTCTCTGGAACACTTCTGTTATGTCTCTGGATTACCTCTGTTATGTCTCTGGACCACCTCTGTTATGTCTCTGTAATGTCTCTGGTATGTCTCTGGAACACTTCTGTTATGTCTCTGGATTACCTCTGTTATGTCTCTGATCACCTCTGTTATGTGTCTGATCACCTCTGTTATGTCTCTGGATTACCTCTGTTATGTCTCTGATCACCTCTGTTATGTCTCTGTAATGTCTCTGGTATATCTCTGGAACACTTCTGTTATGTCTCTGGATTACCTCTGTTATGTCTCTGTAATGTCTCTGGACCACCTCTGTTACTCCTCTGCATGCCTCTGTAATGTCTCTGGTTCACCTCTGTTATGTCTCTGGATCACTTCTGTTATGTCTCTGGATCACTTCTGTTATGTCTCTGGATCACTTCTGTTATGTCTCTGGATCACTTCTGTTATGTCTCTGGATTACCTCTGTTATGTCTCTGTAATGTCTCTGGACCACCTCTGTTACTCCTCTGCATGCCTCTGTAATGTCTCTGGTTCACCTCTGTTATGTCTCTGGATCACTTCTGTTATGTCTCTGGATCACTTCTGTTATGTCTCTGGATCACTTCTGTTATGTCTCTGGATCACTTCTGTTATGTCTCTGGATTACCTCTGTTATGTCTCTGTAATGTCTCTGGACCACCTCTGTTACTCCTCTGCATGCCTCTGTAATGTCTCTGGTTCACCTCTGTTATGTCTCTGGATCACTTCTGTTATGTCTCTGGATCACTTCTGTTATGTCTCCGATCACCTCTGTTATGTCTCTGTAATGTCTCTGGACCACCTCTGTTACTCCTCTGCATGTCTCTGTAATCTCTCTGGATCACCTCTGTTATGTCTGTGGACCACCTTTGTTATGTCTGTAATGTCTCTGGATCACCTCTGTTATGTCTCTGTAATGTCTCTGGACCACCTCTGTTACTCCTCTGCATGTCTCTGGATCACCTCTGTTATGTCTCTGGACCACCTCCGCTAGTCCTCTGCATGTCTCTGTAATGTCTCTGGATCACTTCTGTTATGTCTCTGGACCACCTTTGTTATGTCTCTGTAATGTCTCTGGACCACCTCTGTTATGTCTCTGGACCACCTCCGCTAGTCCTCTGCATGTCTCTGTAATGTCTCTGGATCACTTCTGTTATGTCTCTGGACCACCTCCGCTAGACCTCTGCATGTCTTTGTAATGTCTCTGGATCACTTCTGTTATGTCTCTGGACCACCTCTGCTAGTTCTCTGCGTGTCTCTGTAATGTCCCTGGACCACTTATGTTACTCCTCTGCATGTCTCTGTAATGTCTCTGGACCACCTCCGCTAGTCCTCTGCATGTCTCTGTTATGTCTCTGGACCACCTCTGCTACTCCTCTGCATGTCTTTGTACTGAATCTGTAATTTCTTCCCTGTTTTTACCTCCTATCATCTAACATGAGCTTTCTTACTGATTTCTTCTTTCCGATTCTACTTTCATCGTCACTTTCATTGAGAACCTTTTCCATAGTGGTAAATGACTCCGTGTTCTGACTGCCTTACTATTCAGCATAACATTTACTGAAAGCTCTGACCGCAAAAATTAACAAAAAATCAACTTTGTGTGTTTTATTCAGAGCCGTGCATTGGAATCAATCATGCTTTACACTCTTAGCTTCATCTCATTTTCTTGTCAGCTAATACTTGGTATACCATAGACTGTTTGAACTATTTTGGCAAAATAAATCTTAAGAGGACATGAAGCTTTAAAAAATATATTTACACTCTGGTAGTTCTTTTAAAAAAGAAATGAGATGCTCTGTCTGCAGTTACCTAACAGAATCAACTACACACAGCATCTACTTCCTATGTTTAAGTGCACATAATGGCAGTAGTAAAGTTTTACAAGTCAGCGCCGAGATCATTACGCTGCACACAAAGCCCCTTCTTGTCAGTTATATGTAAAACAAATGAGCAGAGCGCTTGTAAAGATTGTCCTTGTAAAATACACAAAAGCACTCACAAATATATTTTGCACAGCCAAGTAATCAGCAGTAAAGATGCTGCAAATACAATATGATTACAGAGCAACCAGAGGGTTTTTTCCTCTTTCTCAGGAGTTCCTGGCACTCAAAAGCTAGAACACTGAAGGACAGGGTTAAAAAAAACCTTTACTGAAAAATGTGGCGACAACGTGAGGAAAAGATGAGATTGTGAGTCCTGATGGCCACAGAGCACAGAAGCAAAACTGCAGTGAAAGCATTTCTACAAAGAATTTTAGAGAATGACGAATGGCGGCTCACACCCTCTTGTTTTGTCTTGTTAAATCAAATGGGCATTTTAGCAAGTTGTCTGATCAGTTACTGTTGACAAAAAGAAAGTATCAATTATTCATAATACTAAGAGATGCTTGTGATAGAAACGCACACACCCAATTTACTCGATGGTAAAATGACTTAGTAACCAGGTGATTTATTTCAGTTTAATGGGGTCTCAATTGCAGCGGCCACACTCAGACAAATGAGCAAACAAGTCAGAAAGTGACAGTGATATCCATTATGTGCTTAATTATCTTCAAAGTTCCAATGAAGGGCATGTCTTTGGCTAATGGGAAGATGGCGTTAAAGCAAAGTGCTCCTCAAATAGCTCCGGCAAATCGGACTATCTGCGCCTTATTTTTGCAAAACTCCAATCAGAGCTCTGACAGACGTTTTTACGTTGAGCAAATTGGCTCAATCAGTGTCCTCATCAAAAATAACAAACATTTATTAGTTGTTTCTTCTTTGCAATCCTATTTCAACTTTAATTTCCATGGAGATAATTTGACTGAGGCCATTTGTTGTGAGTGAAATAAAACCCGCTGGTTGGTGAATTAAGGATGAGAAGATTCAGGAGCAAGTTGGGCCAGGACCCAAATGTTGTTTCAGAGTAGATTTGATTGCATTGTATTAAAACAGGACTCTAACCCTTTTCCACTTTTGCTAAGTCATTAATCATAAAGAGATCAGAAAAAAAAAACATTTCTGAACATAGAAAATGTTAAAAAATGTGAGTTTGACCATTGGCCAATTCTTCAAATAAATCAGTCAAATGAGAATATAAAGAGAATTTATTGTCACAAAATACTAGGATTGGAAAGAATTTTCCCCAAAACTGCGACTTGTACTCCAGCGTGACCTATTTATGTTTTTATTTTTATTTTTACTGGGCATTTTTTTTGGGGCTGAAACTTATACTACACTAGGGTGACTCATATTCCAAAAATGTTGGATAATATGGACCAAGTTATGAATAAAAAGAGTGGTGCGACTTCTTGGTCTTTTTGTACTTTTTTTGTATTGTTTAATTTTCTAGCAGAAATTTCCCAGCTGACAATCATTTCTAGTATAAAAAGCTAAACACATTATTAAAAAGTGTATTAATTATTATATCATGTTATTAAAAAGTCTAACTGACAACATTGACATCATATTTTGTCATTGTTCAAATCAGGATGTTTGGAGTGGAAGAGGAACAAGAGGGACATTTAAGAGGTGGGAAGGGACTATTTAAGTGGCTGCAGATGATACAAAGCATCAATCTTTCATATGCTTTGAGGCCACTTCAAATCAATTTCACCCCAGTCGCTTCCAGGCTAATCATGTGGCAGAGGGCAGGCGATGTGCCAGGTCTGTCTGGACCGAGAAAACGACAGACACCGAGGCAAACAGGCACTCAGTCACAGTCAGGCAGATAAGCAGATAGACGGACAAAAATCCCGAACCTGCACTGGGCCCGTTATCGAAGAGGTCCATCTGAAATGACAAGAAGTCATCCATTCCTTGCCTGAACATTATTTGCAGTCTGTTTTGGTTTACAAATGTATTCCACCATATGCTGAAGAGTGGTGCGAGTCTATTCCAAGGCAGAGGAGGAAGCGTCTGCAAACATCTGTTTGGACAACATTGAAAAACAAGAGCTTAAATCAAATCTCACAAACACTTGTTACCCGCAAAAATACACAAACCACCTGAACTGTGTTTATGAATGCAGAGTATTTACACACACAGGTGGAACGGTTCATTATGTGTGATCCCAGTGGCTCTGGGCTCATAAGTTGTGCATGCATATGCAGGGCTAACTCACAGCGCTGGACAACACACATGCTGTGCTCCTGAGTTAGTGGTGCATATGTACACCAAGCACGCTTTGTTTATTGTATTGACTTATTTGTTCTGTCCATTGACTGTGTTCCCCATAGCAGAGCCTTGCTTTTCTCCGTTTAAATCACCACCTCCTAATTATCTGTCACATTTTCTCCTATCCTGTGCCAAAGACACACAATGGCCAATAATGACCCCGTAGACAGCATCTATCAGGCGCTACGCCATTGATTCCTCTCTCCCTCATTTTCTCCCCATTTCCTCTCCTGCTTGTTTGGTGCACATCCTCCTTTTTTTTCCTCAGCCATTTCCCTCTCCTCCTCTCACTTTGTTTCTCTGTCAGCTGGCGTCGACCTCTATGACACCACGCATTTAATGCGAAACGCCCGAAGCAGAAATGCATCGTCCAAATGTCTTGTTTTGCAGGATTTCTCTTTTCCCTTTTGTTTCCTCCTGAATAAAAACAGATTTCAAGAGTAATGGAGAACTGGGAAAACACATTGGAATCTGTATATTTATTGGACTGAGTGTGGCAGAATAAGTTTGCGACAGAAGTCGCGACATTTAAGTCTGGAAAGTGCCTCAAGTGGAAGATGTTTAACTGCTGTCACTGGTTGACTGAACAGACAGTAGGGAGTCAAAACGGGTGACGGGCCAGAACTTTGCCAGAATGGACTCCTGTATGACAGTAATGAAGCTTGAGTGTTAGCTGCCTGGGGGCTGCAGAGAAACTTCTTCCCCTCCCACCGTTTCAGCTGGCATCTGCCCCCTTTACATGCCTCGCCCACAGTCAACCCCCCCACCACACAAACACACTAAAAGCCTCACCCTGCTGAGAGTGCAGGAGCTCAGGGTCATTATGGCAAAATGTCAAGGCTTACTGTCACACGGCCCAGAACGCTGCCGTCACTGTCCTCATGTCCTGATGGGCCAGGCTCTTTCTAGATACAAACATAGCATCTGTCTTTTCACACACCCCCACCACACACACATTTAACACATTGATTTTACACAAGCCAATTTCTTAACCAATGACAAAACCTGAGAAAAGGGTACGATTTTTACCAGACTAAATCCAAAATGTCAAAAAGTTTTTCCCTTTTGTGCCTAATCACATCAGTAGGCCACTAAGCTACAAATCCTATAATAACCATTTTATTGTTTCTTTCAGAAAGGCAGAGCAAACAGGGAAAGGAGCTGAAACTGCAGGCTGCCCAGTCTGTGCAGCACAGGAACATCATGTAACTTGTAATCAGACAAGCATAACAGAAGGTGAGCAGACTTACAGCTTGTAATTAAGAAGTTTCAGTGTCGACAGATTGCTTGGTTAAAACTGACATAATTTGCTAAGTTAATATTTAAGTATTTCTGACATTTTTGTGGGAAAAAGAGCCTCGTTTCCAGCCTGGAGGTGCAGCTCTGACCAACAACAGCCTGTAAATCTCTACAAAACCCCACATTCTATACTAAACAAAAGCATTCTTATGTGAACTTTGATTGGAGTTGAGGTCAGTTGGTAGTGCAGCTTCACTTTTAATACATTTCTATGGAATACTTTAAGAAGTAGATAAGGATGCAATGTAATCTGTCCAAAAATTGTAATTTTTCAACTATCAGCTGCATTTTAGAAGAGTAGGGACATTTTTCTTTCATGAACAAATAGAACAAAGATAAAATAGAATCGGAAAAGTAAAAGTTTAACCAATTTAATGTAAAAATATTCATTTTAAATGATGCCTGCTACAGGTCTTAAATAATTGAAAAGAGTTTTGTTTCCTGTGGCTTTTGAGCTGAATGTCGACAACACTCTGTCTTTAGCCTGGAGGTCACAGTGTCCAAGATCCTCCTCAAAAATCTCAAACTAAGACTCATTTGGCCTGAGGACACTTTCCAAAGTTTGGAAACAGCTTGTGAGCCCATGCAGTCTTTTGGAACTCTTATGCAGATGATTATGCATATGCCAAAACGGTCATATTTGTTTTTTGCCACCTGGTTTTATCCGCCTTTTTGACCCTCTTGAGCTTCCATGTTCTCATCATCTGCAATCAAGCTCACGTTCCTTCTCTGTTCACCTGAGAATATTTAGTTGGTTCTTCATTTGACCTGATTGGGCCATTGGATCTTTGGATCATGCCTGTCTGCCTGCCTGCATCTCTTTACAGAAAACAATCATTCTTTTCTGACCCACGATTCAAGCACTAAGTAGGTTTTTATGTTTTAGAGAGACATTTCAATATATATTTTCTTTACCAACTGTTGTATCATAAGTACTTTTGATCCAGTTTCTAGTCACACCTCTAATTTAGTCAAAGGTTGGAAGGCTTTTTGTTAAAAACATTCTTCAAATCAGCAAACACTTAAACGGCAGATTTCTTTTGATCTTTAGTGTTTGTGATTTCCTCCATAGCCTCTATTATGAACACTGATGATTGTTTAAAATTTAAATTATCCTGATTTTTATGAGAATTTTAGGCACAAAGAAACATCTCTTGCTCCTTTGCCTTTTTATACATTGGTATTCCTTTGAAAATAATTTGGGATAAAGGAAAATTTCCAGTTTTCAATGACAGGTTATAAATTTAAATTCAAATTCTACTTTTACAATCTTCTGGTCCAATCCTTGCAGTCTAATAAGTTTTAAATAAAGAAATTCCTTATCAATCACTTTTAGTTTAAACTTCAAACTGTACTTGTTTAGCGCCTTTCATTTGTTACAAACACAAAGCGCTTTACATACAGTAAAAGCAAATAAAACGCTCATTAAAAATACAAAGTTATACAAAAAACACACCCACACACAAAAAACAAAAAAAGGACATTTGCACAAAATTAGCACCTCTCCCTCCAACCACCTAGTTCCCCCAATATAACATTTTAATTTTTTTATTTTAATTGTCCTACTTGACAATTACACAATGACTGTCATACAAGTAACACATTTTGTCCCCCCACTATTATAAGGTCATTTTCAATCTACTTTTTTTTCACATCAATCCAGTCTTTCAATGTTAGGTTGTTAATGAAGGACTTTATTGCTTCTGTTATTCGTGACCATTCAGATTTTATTCTGGAGTCAATATTTTTAAAAATATAATTGCAACTGAACAATCTAAAGACAGTTGATGGTCTGCATACTTCATCTTATGTGTCTGTCGAACACATTCATGTTTATTCAAAGGAATTCAGATCCAAATGCTCCTGGACCATGACCTTTAACCCAAGATCTCTAATTTCTTGTGAAGTAGTTTCAGTGTTAATAAATTGGCTGAATGCCCATGATACCCATTTTTTTTACCTCATCGTTCCAGTAGAGTTCTTCTGTGTCAAGTTCATTCAGCTCCTCCAGGCTTTTTTTTTACTAAGACCTGTTTTTAGTTTTTCTGGTTACATTTGAGGTTTTGTTTTTTTTTGTTCTGTGCTTAATATTCCAGCTTGTAAATTACAGCAGCAGTGTCATTTTTCCTTCGGGGAAGTGAGTGGCACACCTCTATGTTACCCACGTCCATCTAAACCCTTGTGGTCTTGAGAAAAGACACCACCTGTTGTAGCACAGAGCTCACCTCCAGCTCCCCACTGACAGTCACTTCACAAGCATATGATCTTTTTTTGCCTTTTTGCCCCGCACAACATACAATTAATTCTCAAATATTACTCCAAATCCTCCATTTTCCTCTACAGATCTGCTTCATGTTCGAATCCTATTCAAGATTTTGAATCCAAAAACACTTTTTTTGTCCTCCAGCAGTTTGAGGAATTTTGTTTGTTGCAACTTCACAACATTTAAATCCTCCAAAAGAAGTCAAGAGACTTTATAATTTCTAATATTATTTTATCAACCTATAATTTTGTTTCTAAAGATAAGTGCTGTAGAAAATCTATGATAATTGAGCTTCTTTCATTTCTCTGTATTCATGGAAAAATGGATTGGACACAAACAAGGCTTGATCCTGTCTTGGTCCCTTCAAGGAAAACGAAACAGGAAACACTCAGACTCATATCACAAAGACTTTACATCACTTCATTTAGCATATTTTCTATTAACTGCATTTAATTAAATCATAGTAAAGTATTTTTTATTTTATTTTATTTGCTAGGATGACAAAAGTAGACTTTCCTTTCTAGATTATTTCAAAATAGGAGAGAAAATCACTTTTGGACAGCTAACATTGAGTTTTATGCACTGCATTTATCAGGAACTAATACCCATAAATCTAGTTATATTTTTGGGTTTGCTGTTGCTTTTAGTCAAATTTACAGTTGATTTGTGTTCACTTCTCTGTCTTCTGATTTAATAGCCTGTATTCACAAGCCTAAATCTACCTTATGTTTTATGCATTACATATGAAAATCAATTTTTCTTTGGAAAAAAGATCTAAAAAGATATTCATATTTTGCTTTCGTGCATGAATTTTTCTGATTTTTTTGCCTGTTTGTATTTAACGTTCCTCTTTTCATTTGCTTTAGTTTTGTATCAAATGCTTTCAAACCGCAAAGAACAAAAACACATACTGTTGCTTATTAGCGGCATGCTTAAAAGGTAAAACAGCTTGCTGGAAATGGTGCCAGACAGTCAAAAGCAGGACGCACAGCGTTGTTTAAATTCTGGAAGGGGTAATAACAACGCAGATAGGATCTATCAAGCAGGACGCTGTGGAGAAGCAGAAGATAAACTCTGGTGCACCTAAGCACAGATGATTCTAGACACTTCAAAGGGAAAAGAGGCAAGGACTGCTGACAGAGTTAGTGACGAGCCCCCCACCCTGACAAAAAAAGGAGAAAAAAAGAGAACCACAGGAGAGCAGATGGATCAGGGGAGACTAGACAGCATCTAAAGGAAGACAATAACAGCTATGGTTGCTGTGTAGGTGTGTTAACATGCTCTGATGTAAGAATTTAAAATGTCTGGGACTTTAATAAGGTGTTTACTGGATTTTACAGAGTATGTGAGTAAAGTTTGCTTTGAATGGAGTGGGCACTGTTTAATGTGAGTGTGTAAGTTTACATGTGTGCAGCTAGTCAGCTCCCTGGGGGCCTCTCTCTGGAAGAGTCATTCTAGTTGCTGTAATCACTCTGCTCACTAGCCTCCACTAGAAACCTAATTTGGTTTGAATGTTTCCTTTTCTGTTTCCAGGCTCTCCTTAATCCTTTCTTTCTCCCTCCTTCACCAAATATTTCCTCCATTCGTCTTCTCTTTCCGTCCACTTTCCCTGCATTTTTTTCTCTCTAAATCCCCTATGCTTTCCCTCTTCCGCCGTCCATTTCTTCCCTTCTCTTCGTAGAAATGACATTTGATTGATGGAGTTTGTTTTACTTTAATTACACTGCGGGTGAGCATCTGGGTCTGCTCATGCCAGTAAGGCAGATAACTCAACCTGGTTAGGTTAGAAATTGGTTTTCCCAAATTGAAACACAGTGGAGAGGATAGGTTTTTGGTCTGCCGTGTTTTATTACTGTTGTGTTGCTCCTTGTTCCTTTCCAACTACTTTCTTCTCTTTGTCTTATACAGTCATTAAAATATTCTGCACTGTTTAAAGAGGCTGCACAACTACCACTGCAGGTTTTTGTGATTTAAATTGTTAATCTTCATTTCTGATCAAGAAATTGGAGCCATTCCTTTAGAGAAGTGTAGTAAGTCTGTATGGCTTCACTTTTTCCTGATTTCACCCTTATCTTTTTCATGCTTCTGCTTTTTGTGAGCCCTGTCACCCTTCAGTGTTCAAATTTGATGCAAACCGGAAAATGCCAGGTACCAGTAACTAAGTACCAGTACATATTTGCATTTTATAAAAATATGTAGTGGATCAAGCATGTGAAGATATATACCTTTCAAAAGTAAGAATTTTGCAGTTGTAAAATTGTGCCTACTCGTACATAGGCTTTGCGTCTGCAAGTTTTTTCTTTGCATATACATGCAGATCTACAGACACAAACTGAAGGCATAACCCTTGACCTTTGACAGTACTTTTCTGTCTGATTTGATCAACCAATCCGCAAGTTTCTCCTGGAAGCCACCTCTTTCTTGCTAATCAAGACTAAACAATTGACCCAATGGTCTCTTGGAAATGTTGCTGAGGTGGTCAGAGTAATTTCCGACTAATGTGCCTGTCCCATTTCCCTTTTCAACACACAGACTACTTAACCCTTGTGCTATCTTAGATGACCCCACCCTTACATTGACGCGTTCTCCTTACCATCACAAAGGTGGATAAAGGTGGAAAGATTTCATGTAATCCATGGACACCAGTGAAGATCACAAATCATTGAAGAAAAAAGGTTCAGAGCACTGTCTAGTGCAGAGGTGGGCACTGAGGGCCGCATTCCTGCATGTTTTCCAGCATACCCTGCTCTGGCATGTTCTGATTGGCTGGACACACCTGAACCAGGTAATCAGCCACGAGTAGGGCAAGATTATTGGCTGGACACACCTGAACCAGGTAATCAGCCATGAGTAGGGCAAGACTATCTGGAAATCATGCAGACACACCGGCCCTCGAGGCCTGGAATTGCCCACCCCTGGTCTAGTGGGTCTAGATGACCCAACTCCCAATGTTAAAGTGCCCAGGATAGCACAAGGGTTAAGGTGACAGAGATTATCTGCCCAACAGACCCTTTCCAAAATTTTGAAAGTCATGGTAAAGTGTATTCATTTCAATAATTCCATTCAAAAAGTTCAACTTTCATAGAATATAGATTAAGGGCTCACTGTTTAACTGATTTCAAGTATTTGTTATTTTTGCATAAATTGGGAATCTAGTAAAATGTTTGCAAAGAAGATAACAACTGAGATCTTGACCACATTAAATAAATCAAAATAAAGTATTCTCAAAATGATACTTCCATCTTCAATTCTCCTTAAATCTGGACGGGGACCAGGTCCTGCTGAAGACCTGCATCTCCATCCAGATCATCAGCAGAAGGAATCATGAGGTCCTCTAGAAGATTCTGCTAGACTGTTGCAGGGATTTTGGATTGAAGAAAGTCTTCCTCCAAGCCCTTGGACCTTGATTTCATATTGAAAGACGCACTTTATTTTAATCAGAAAAAAGGACCACTGGCCAACTGTCCAATCCTTCTTCTCGTTGGCCAAGTTGAGAAGTTTTCTCCGTTGGCCCAGCCTCAGAGGTGACGTGACCCGAGGAACCCAACGTTTGTGGCAATCTCCCAAATGTGCCTCAATGTGGTGGTTTTTGAAGCTCTTCCTCCACCTCCTTCCAGTTTTTCTGGATGTCTGCAGGTTCTTGAATCTTATCCTTTTGTTAATCCCCTGAAGCCCACAGTCATCTCTTTTGCTGGTGTATCTTCTCCTGCTACATTTTGCCCCCCCTCCTTTAGACTTTCCGTTGATATGCTTGGACACAGTTTTCTGTGAACAACCAGCCTCCTTAGCTAGGAACACAAGTGGCCTAGTAACCCATAACTATGGAGGGGAAAAATGATGTTTTCTTTTGTTTTTAGGCAAGTTGTCAAGTCTGACGTCTTCCCCATATAGAGCCCAACTGAACCAATTTAAAGACATCTAGCAAACCCTTGCAGGTGCTTAGAGTTTAGTAGATGATTAGTTGGTGTGGAACTCTGTTTAAAATATTCATGTTCTGCAGAATTTGAGCAGATTTCTCTGCAGTATTCTAATGTTTTAAAATCCTGTTTTTTTGTGTTCCATAAGCTGGAACCCCAATTTGTAAAATGAATGAAATAGTGGGCCCTGAATCTATTAAAGTTATTTTTTTAATAGAATTATGAAAATGCACTTTTTCTATTATATTCTAATTATTTGGTAGGGTTCTGTAAACAATATGCAAATTGCACCTTTAATAAACCACTTTTTATGTGAATATCTTTCATGACATCAAATTATAGCATGAAATTAGAAAAGCATAAACTTGACAAATCTTTTAATGTCATTCTTATTTTATTCTTTAAAAGGAACCAGTTTGTTGGTCGTTGGTGTTTTTTTAAGCTACCCAATCATTCAATTAACCCTTTCTGACCTTAATGACAAGTGATGGTGATGGTGGCGTCATTTCACATCCTCACATTAGCATTTAACTAGTAAATTTACATTCGGCTGTTGTGTAAGCCTGTTGTAATTTAATACAGTAATGAAGACAAAGTGAGCATAAAAGACACTTCTGTTTATTGCTATAAAAGCTCTGAAGAAGCAGAGCAGTAAAAATTCAGAATTGGAGTTTTATTTCTCTCATTACAAACTATGGATTTCATCATTAATATTGACCTGAAATTTGTTTTGTTCCAAAATCAGATGTTAGCTTGCTTTAAATGTCATGAAACACATTTTTTGCTCTCAATCTCCAGAGCAATAGTTAGACTTTAAGAACAAAGGCATGATCAGCCTCTGTGATGCTGCATTTCAATTTTACTTGCACAGAGTAAAATTGTTCATTATCTGAATTGTTTTCTTTACTTTATGCACGTTTCTCAAAATCATAGAATATAAGAGGTTTCAGGGAAGATGAATAACCATGAGTTTAGTAATCAAGCGAGCTAAAGTTTACAGCACCATTCAGATTGGGGTTGGTTTTTCTGCATATTAACTATGGACTTGCTGCATTCTAACACCACTAACTATGATCCACCTTAAGATTCTGGAAAGTAAACTTAAGAAAGTTTGTTTAACAGCTTAATTTAGCAATTTTATACATTCTATTAATATTTGTATAACTATACGCTCTGATGCAAACATTCATGTGACCTGTCAGCAGGGCAACATCAAGTCTCAGACTCCTTAGGAAATGTGATTCACATCACGGCCCTGCGACTGCTTGGTGACCTGCCCGGGCTTGTACCCAGCCTTCAGCCAACATTAGTTGGGATAGGCTCAAGCAACCCTGTGACCTCAAAAATTGGTTGTTTGAAAGAGTTAAAACAAAGATTTTCAAAAAAAAAAATCTCGTGATTAGAACAAAAACACTTGATCAGATCAAAAAGTTACTGCCAAAATAAAAAACTTTTTGTTTTCGTAATCCTTCTGCTATCTTAGATGACCCCACCCTCACATTGACGTGTTCTCCCTACCATGACAAAGGTGGATAAAGGTGGAAAGATTTCATGTAATCCATGGACACCAGTGAAGATCCCAAATCCTTGAAGAAAAAAGGTTCAGCGCACTGTCTGGTGGGTCTAGATGACCCAACTCCCAATGTTAAAGTGCCTAGGATAGCACAAGGGTTAAACATAAAGACATTGGCTTGATCTTCAGTGTTCTTGTGGTGGTGGTGAAAAAGTTAAACTTACTTATTTTTTTAAAATATTCTGCTGTTTCCTTTAGACATATTCAATTGTTACCATATGATTTGATTTGGCCAGACTGGTTTCCTCCTTTTGGCGATGCTTTTGAAGAAGGACTTCTTGCTAATTTGCCTGTAAAGTAAACCTGATGTCCACAGGCATTCATTACTCAGTGCAGAAAGAGTGTGTGCACACAAATGGAAATAAATAAGTCAGAGCCTGAGCTTGCTACCATTATTTATTGTCCTTGTCTAAACAACATTTGAATTCTGGCCTCACATCTGCAAGGGTCACATAAGACTGAAAGATGTTGATAAAAACATGTCTTAAATTTTTCAAGGCTAAATCTTACTGAACAGCTTCCACCTTTAATGGTTTGGTTTTTTCATAATGGAGCAACATGCAACCAATATTCAAACCACACAATCAAGGAACAGATTAATTATTAACCAAAGTAACTGCACTACTCTTGCATCTGTAGCAATTAAAGTTGTGTTTTAATAGGATTTTTATCAAACTCAGTCGTGTTATGTTAGTCCAAAGAAGATTCTAAAATACTTTACATAAAACAACTGAAAAGTGTATGAGAAATAAAAGACAGAAAGGTTGTGCGGGTGAGGGTAGAAGTAATTGATGGTTTGCATGATTTCAAGGTCCTAAAGAATCCACAGGCGGTAAATTAAGAGAAATAATTTTCTCAGCAACAACTGAGTGTCCACAGACTGTTTTAATGCCCAGTAATAAAATCAACTTTGGCATTTGGGCACTTCATTATTGTCTCTGTATAACAGTTTAGAAATATTCAACACTCTAACTTAAATAGTCTTCCACTTCGATGACTTTCACAAAAAGGAAAACTGAATGAAAAACAAAGAGGGTCAATTTTATATATTTAAAGCACAAAAAAACTCAAATTTTTTTTAGGCACCAGTCCTTTATTCTGTTTAAAGTGGACTGCTGTGCCACTTTTGCTGTTCTTAATCCTCTTTTGTACTTACATCACTCTCTTTGTTTAATTTTGTTACTTACTAATTCAACAAAAAACTGGAAGTCAAACTCCTATAGTTGGTGTGCTGAAGGACGGGTGGTGAATTTGTGTTTCCTAATTTCCCTAAACTGTAATGACTAATGCCTCTCCGCTATGCACATGTTGCTCTACACCAGCAAATTTGTCCAGACAGTGATATAAAAAAAGATTTGGATAATTGCAGGAAAAGAAAGAAAGAAAGAAAGAAACAAATAAAAAATCAAAAGCTTGCATCCGCTCTTATTTTGGTAGGGCCAGTTCCCTATATTAACATCCGGGTCACGTGGCCACTTCCTGACATCCATGCTCTGGCTGTTGCTGATCTGCTGTGGCTGCCTGCATCTCCTATAGCTGTCTGCTATTTAAACTTTAAACCAAACTTTGGTGTAACATATTGCTGAACCAGTTGTTTGAACAGACTACTCTTACAAACTACTTTAGCTACTCTTCGGTGAGCTTATGCGATCGGGTCACACACATAGCAGTACATCAGTATTTCAAAGGCTTCTACCTCACAGAAAAAATGCCATGCTAGTGTGGCTACATACAGATTTTTGATCAGTCTTTCTGTTGAAATTGGAAATGTTTCAGTTGTTTTCAGTTTGTCTGTTTTAGGACTTTTCAACTTGTTTTTGTATTTGTGCCTGGTCTGCCATTTTGGTTTTGAATTCATTCATTCATTTATTTATTTTTCTCCTGATTTATACTGAATTGATTAATGCTAAATATGATTAAAAGTACACTTTGTTTGAAACATTATTGAAACCCATTGATTTACGTAAAACGGCTTGCCAATTTTACATCACATTCGTGCGAATTCTCTTGCTATTTCGAGTTTCTCTGAAACCCATAGAGCGACAAATGCCTATCACTATGTTCTTCTCCCGAACAAACACACCTGCACCGCGGGCTTCAAAAGAAGAAAACACTGCAGAGCAGAGTCAGGATGCAGCGGCTCAGACTGAAGAGCAGTGAAATACACCTGAGTCACTATTTGGCCGACTGTGCTTTGTATTTTTTTCATAATCATTTTAAGTTTTCTGCCGTTTAATCCAATTACTCGGGTCGCGGGGCCAATCTCCGCAATTTGAAGCCTTCTGTTCACATTGATGATTAAAATTATTATTTGACAGTACAGTACAGAAGTTATTTGTTGAAAAAAAACGTTTGTAAAGTACTTTTATTTGTGAAAGAAATGCTTGAGCCTGTAAAATGGTTTGTTCTTTTATTTTCAATGTATAATAGAGTATTTAATTGTATAATAATTGTAAAAAAAAAAGGTTTCTACTTCATGGGTTTTGCCTATCACGGGTTCTTTTTGGAATGTAACCCCTGCGAAAAACAAGGGTTTACTGTATAGCATTCTCTTTTTTTCTCCACGCGTTTCCATGGTGACTCTGGAAATCGGCGATCCATTAAGAATGCCTTTATTCACTTGCTGTGCACGTGCATTAACCCAGGGTTACAAGTCGAGCGCAATTACACTAACTCATATCCGGTCTTTTGGAACCTACATGCCACAGTAAGCAGGTTCAGGTGGATTTCAGCCAGAGTTCAGGGTTAAAGTCAGGGTAGTTTAAATGTGCCTTCTGGAATACCCCCCAGGGGTCGAGCTCTTTAAAAATGACACAAGAGCAAAGAAAACCGATTTTTATTGTTTTTGCTTAAAAGCACACATTTTATTTTTATTTCCATGCTTTGTTTTGTTCTGCAGCATGTTCTTATTTGTATTACTTTGAAAGGATATATTTTTATGGAGAGAAAAATATTTTGGGATATTTATAAGTTGAATATTTTACATAAACTTAAAGCAATTTGAGTGTTTTCTTTTAAAATTTACTTTATTTCTAACTTGTATAATTTTGACAGGATATATTCTTATGGAGAGCAAAATATTGAAAGTTATTTAAAGTTTAAGTTGATTTATTTTGGAGTAATATCCCTGTCTGTTTTTTATTCACATGTTAAAAATGTTACATTTTAAAAGTATTAAAATGTAATATTAGTGTGTTCAATGAATGCTTATCCTGCTCGGCCCATGACCAAGGGTGTGTATTGGATTTTTACCCCCTGTGCGGATGAGTTTGACACCCTGGTCTACTTAAATGTTGATCTAATCTGTTTACTAAAAGTATTTACTTTCATAGGTTAGCAAAGTTGGGAAGGTTCAGATTTGGGCTTACTCACAGCACATCAACGGTTGACTTGGTCAGTGTTCCCCTTAAACCATCCATGCCCAAGCAGCACTACAGACATTGATACAGGTTGTGCTGTTCATTGTTTTTGTCAAACCTTGAGTCACATCACAGCCCGTCCACACCATCAAGACAGTTTTGTTGGAAAAGGTATATATTTTTTTTTTGTGACACTGTTTACAGGAAATTCATACCCTTGGAGAAGCTCTGTGCGTTTTATCAAGCATCTAGGATTATCCTATCACCACAAATTTAACTCAACGTTAGCTTTATATCATATAGACTCCTCTCCTTTGTCATCTTGTTGTGAGTTATTTGTTGCAATCTAAGATCTTATATTCTATGCTTGGTCTATTTGACCGATAAAACTGGCTATTGACACCAGGACGTTCTTTGTCCTATTTTCCGCTCGCAGCCCAACATATCCATGAAGAAGCATTGGGTGTACCCCCATAACAGAACCACAGCAATCACAACAACCAAATAAACCATATTATGAGGTCAACCAGGCTGTGGCACTTTCCGAGTGGTGTGCTTTGATGGGTTTTTGAACACATCTGCTTCTTACCAAGAGATTTGTTTTGAGAAATGTTAAAACAAGTTTGAACTCGACATGATGCCATCATGGGAGAGGCGCAGAATGAGGTTCAACAAAGATTCAAAAATGAAAAATCCAGACATGAAACTGACATCTCTTCATTATGACAAGGCTTGCAAAAAAGTTGAAGTTCACTGCCAAAGTATGATTCAATAACACATTTTGAACTCTCAAAGACAACCTTAAAGCCAGATAAAGAGAATGTTAGAAGCTAAGAACAACAATATGGTTACAGTAGGAATGGCTGCATATAGCAGTTGCTAGATTTTCTTTTACATGTTTACTCAAAATAGGCTCCGCATTTCTAAACCTCAGAAATCCATAGCATATTATTATAACCACGGTTCTATCATTTTCATTTATGACACATGCTGTATGTAATTTTGTAGCCATATAGTTTATGGTATAAAGTCTCAATGAACTATTTTTGTTATTGTGCGAGTGTGGCTGTAACCGTGCCTTAGGCTGCTTATTACCCCCAGAGAGCTGTCAGGAGGCGGGGGCAATCAGGGCCTGCTGCAGAGGGAATGACCATTCAATGCGCTCTGAAGCTTTAATTTGGTGTTTTTCCTTCTCTCTTTCTTTTTCTTCAGTAAAAACACTTAGAAGGTGTATTTTTGAATAGTGTATTTAAATGTGCTTGAGTTTCCACAGCCTCCCTTGGCGTCTGTTGTTTGTAGCATGTGGAAACAGCTGAAAGTGTTTTGTACGCCATGTTAATGTTTTTCATTTTCTTGTGTGTTTAATTGTACTGCAAAGCCCTGAGCTCTCTACTATCATATTATTAGACATTTTAATACCTGAACAATAACAGTTAAACACTGTTTTTGAAAACTAAAATGCAATTGTAATGTACATTAAAGGAGACTTTGGGATAAATCAGATGAGGAGGGTCGAAGAAGTGAAATTAAACCTTCAGCTTTGTTATCATGGTCTGGCAGTGTAATCCTTCATTTACCTTGTTTTTTTTACTACCTTCTCCAATTGTTTGCAGTGTTTGTCCCTCTTCGTTGTTTATCTGGGTTTTTCTTGTCGAGGCCGATACCACTGCCAATTACTCTGCTCAGCAGCGGCTCATCATCCTCAGTTTTCTTGCAGTATATCTACTGCGGTCACCACCCCACTCTGCTCCAGTTTGTAAGTCCACCACATACGGTGCAGGTCAAGGCCAAAACCAGAGCTAAGTAGAAAACAATTTGAAAATCTTGTTTAATCTGTGCTCTTTGTCTGCCTCAGGACTCATGTGGTGCTAATCTGTCTGCCCTGCTCTCTGGATTTCCAGGAAAAAAAAAATTCAGTCCATGCACTCAGCTCTGTTTCTGTCTCTCAAACAACACTGTGTAATGGAAAAAAGGATTCAAAGGATTATGCTAGTCATCACCAATTTACATGATAAACAACTTTGCTGCTCTTACCCTACTCTATCACCTGACTAGAAGTCATACAAATTGCGATAAATGTCTAAGAACTCTTGCCCGTGTAATACAAGAAAAATAAGAGTAGTATCAAAGTTCCACTCAGATTACTTTTGATCTATTTTCAAAACATTCCCAGTGGTCTTTAAATGATGATTTTGCTAAAAATTGATTACAAATAATCTGTTGTTTTCTATGACATAGTTTCTGCAGAAGTTTAATAGAAATTCGCTTATGAGTTGTGGGTGGGACTGTTGCAGTGAAGGAAGCCTCCCCTTATTTCCCATCATTTCCCATCATCCCTTTGTTTACACTCTCTCCAATTAGCTTACAGCCCCTCACAACCCCAACCTCACATTACAGGTGCAAAAAAATGGTTATCCAGCCATCAGTTTTGAGCCAGATGCCATCTCAGATGAGGAAAATGAAGACGTACATAAATCTATTTGTCTGCAAATGGATTGCATCAGAATGGAGTGGAGCAGGGAGCTTGTGGCCTGCTGCTTGTAGTTTATACACATTACCCACAAGCTTTTTCCAATCCCATATTTTTGTCTGCTTCTAATTCACCACAATCAGAAAAAATAATACTCAGAAATGCAATTTTAATCTTAAATTATTTTCTATATGTCTTAAAGGTTATAGAGAACATGTTACAAACATGATTTTCATTGGAGGGGGGACTCTAACTTTTTCAAAAATGTACTACCCCAGGTTCTGCCCATTTTACTGATAATGGTTTCTTGGGCTGCATTTACACTGCAGGTCTTGATGCCGAAATCCGATTTTCTGACTATATCCGATTTTTTTTTTTTTTTTTGACGACCCGCTTACATCATCTTTTAAAAGTGACCCGTATCCGATTTTTGCATTTACGCTATACAATGCTGAAACAATCAAACGTAGACGTTCTGAGGACTACGCAGCAGCATTTCCGCCTTCCGCAGACCTCCCTCTGACTTTTGTGACTGCGGTTGTCATGGAGGCATCTCAGAGACGAAGGAGGCGTTGCCTTGGGCGCTCCAGAGAGGAGAGGAAAAAGGAGGGCTCCTTGGCTCTCTCTGAATTTTGAATGAGGAAGTGTTTGCAGACGTTGTACTAACAGTTTGATCCAAGTGTTGAACCTTTCCTGCGCGATGACTTCTCTTTTTCCAACCGTGGTCAGAAACGCACAGGAGATTTTCTCCAGGGCCGAAGGCGGATTCTCCTTCGGGGTTCACTTTCCCGTTCTGAACTCTCACCCTCCAGAGTGGGTTAAGAGACTCCAAAAAATTTGGGGGAGACACTTTGTTTTTAATTTACGGTTCTCCGACACTCCCCCGCTCCGTGCTCACACCCCCTCTCCTCTCCTCACACACACACAGCGCGTGCGGTCCCCATCATACACGCCCCCACTCCGCAACACAAGCAAATAAACTGCTTCTAGCTTGTTCCATAGCAACGGTGTCCAGCTTGATTAGTTACTGTTTGCGCCCCGACCGGGACCGGACCAGGATTAACAGCGGTTTCCGACTACGGTCTGAAGCCTGAGGCTGAAAGGTAACACGCTGACAGCAAAATCAGCGCACAAAAACACCTTAATAAGTCATGTGATCTCAGTTGGTGGTGTCCTGAGTTGATGTCACTGAGGTACGACTCGCATTTACTGGGGAATATCCGATCTGTCTGCTTACATGGCACAAGCAAATGCACCTATCCGATTCATATCCGTTTTATTTCCACATATGAATGAGGCCTGTATCCGATCTGAGAAAAACAGAATCCATGCGCTTTTGTCCTGCTTACACGTTCACCGGTCATATCCGATCTGTGCCACATGAGAGGAAAAAAATCGGAATTGGGTCACTTGAACCATGCAGTGTAAATGCAGCCTTTGAGACATTCACTAAATACTTGTATTATAATCAGAAATCATTTCAACAGCTTCAGTATTTCATTTTTTTTACAGTGTGTTAGTAAAGTAGAGCTCAAAAAAGAGAAAAAAAACAGACACAGGTCGATATTGCCCTTTTAAAAACCGTAAAGCATCAGTCGGAATATTCTATGTCCTCTTAGCATTAGTGCCCCTGTGGTCAAAATATGGAGCAGACTTGCTTTAGTCAGTAAGTTGGTGGTTCAATACCTCATTTCCACAGTGCACGTATGTCCTTAGGCAAGGATCCCCCCCATACAAACACACAAACACTTACACCCTGGGCAAGGATCTGCTTAAAAATGTTTGAATACATTAAGTTGTTTGTGATTAGCATAGCTGTGGCAGATACCATGTTTTATTAAAAAAAAAAAGTTTTTCATGGATTTTATTTATCTATTACATAAATTACCTTTTTTTTTTCCTAAGTTGGTCTTCTTATTGTTTTATTGTTAAGGCTTCTAAATGTTTACTTGCTGTAAGAGTGTCACACCTGGGTTTTGTTACTGATTGCTTAATAAAAATGACCCACATTTGACGAAAAAACAACAAATAGTAAATGGCACATACCTAAATAGTGCTTTAATACCTTCTTAAAAGGCCCAAAGTGCTTTACAACAGCAGTCCCCAATCCCCAGGCCGCGGACCAGTACCGGTCCATGGGTCATTTGGTACCGGGCCACACAGAAAGAATAAATAATTTGCATTACTTCCATTTTATTTATTTCGGAATCTGAAAGAGGTTTTATTTTGAAAAATTGTCAGATTCTCTGTTATATCCATCCATGTCACTCTTGACGCAGGCTAAGGCGCTCTTCTCGGTCACGTGATGGGTTACCGCTAAAATAAAACAGAGGAGCTAGCAAAATGAGTAAAAAACAAGGGTCTTTGGAAAGTTTCTTTGCCAAGGGAAAACACCCAGCCAAGAGACAGAGGAGGAGCCTTCGACTTCCAAAAAAGAAAGCTACATTTAATAGACAGTACTTCTTGTTTGCACCGAGTGTGGGAAGGGGATAGGATGATGACACCTGTGCGATGTACAATGTCATGCGTGTCACAATAAAAGTTCAGAGAATATCTTGTCACGTCTCTGTTCCTCATTCATCGTAGCGTTGTTACAGTAATCGTCCACTGCTTTTAAAACACCGGTGCGTGAAAACGTTGTCTGACGTCATACCAATCCGTCTCTTCAAAAAGGTTGGGGACCGCTGCTTTACAGTCATAGTCCCATTCACCAATGCACCCACACATTCACACACTGAAAAAGGCGCCACTGCTGAACACCTGTAACCGTAACCACCAAGAGCAATGTGGGGTTCGGTGACTCGCCCAAGGACACTTTGACACATGAGCAGGCATGGTGGGAACCGAACCTGCGATCTTACAATCAGAGGGCAACCAATCTACTCTGCGACACAGCAGCCACATAACAAAAAAAATAAAAACTTTTATTTTATTTATTTATTTATTTTATTTTTTAAGTGAAACAAACAAAATGCATAACAAGTATGAAGTCCCACTCCGATCATCTTTTGATCTATTGCGAAAGCATTCCTACTTCTCTTTGAACTATGATTGTGCCGTTGTGGGTACCGGATCGACTTGGGCTGCCGGATGTTCTCGACGGTAACACCAGTTGGACAAACTACTTAGCGAGCAATTTTACGTTTAGCGATTTTACTACTTAGCGACGTCGTACCCATCTAAGGAATTTTTGAGGATTCGTTTTGGGTTTGAAGAGAATGACTGCAGTTTTTGTTTGAATGACATTGAGACGGTGGATCATTTATTCTTTAACTGTGGAATTATAAAAACATTCTGGGATGAGTTCTGCTTTTGGTATTCTTCCAAAATTGCAATGCCAGTTCATTTACATTTACACAAATGTTCTATTGGGTGTGGTATCATATAATAGACCAGAAAATACAGTTCTTAATATCCTGATATTGCAAGGAAAGTTTTATATACACAAAAATAAATTTTGAAGACCAAACCACTTTTTATAACATTTGATAAAGAGCTCTGTTTTACTTTGAATCCCTTCATTATATGAAAAAGAAGAATGGCTTGAAATTGCTTAGTTTTGTTCAGAAATACAAACTTCACGAGTACCCCTAACTAGTATTAGACTATTTAGATTGGTTCTATGTTCCTTTATTTTATTTTTATTTTACTTAAGTTTTTATTTATTTGTGTGTTATGTTCATTGTTTCTTTTTTCCCCCTCTATTCTTTATTTTCTATGTTAATATGTTATGTTTGGCAATGGTGACTGATCTTCGAGGTAATGTTGATTACATTGTTATTGTTCGTTATTTAATGTATGATACCTCAACTGTCAATAAAGTTTAAAAAAAAACTTGGCGGCGTTAACTCAATGGTCGTGGTAACTTACAGCCAATCAAATAGTGTGACGTCATCATTGGTCGAAGGACCCCGAGAACATTCCGGCAGCCCGAGTCGATCCGGTACCCACACCGTTTTTAGCCAAAAAAAAAAAAACTTGTTAATTAGTTATACTTAGTTAAAGATTGAAATGCAGCAGGAGATTGAAATGTTGTTGTATTAAAACACATAACATCAGTTTTCTCACAGATAGCCATTATTTCTTCTAATTGTCTCAAAAACAAAGAAAACAGCTTTTCTGTTTCACAAAATAACCTTATAGAAGAATCCTGTGTTGAATGTAAACTACTTTGGACCCCCAGTTTCCCATGATAGATCTATTCTCAATACTGTTTCTTACACCTCCCAGCATGCAATGAGTGTGTGCCGTCTGCTTGCTGTCATCAGCGCTGAACGATAATTGACTTTTGCCACGCTGGATTCACACATCGGCCACATCTTTATATACTCATAACTTTCTATTAGGTTGCTGAAGGCTGACTATGCTCTGTCCCACTTTCACATTCATTCTTCTCTGCCCAGATCTGATGATGGTGGACATTTAGGCATGGTGGTTCACCAGCTCCACCCCCCCCACTGCCTGCACCTTTCCAGCTTTATTACAATTGATGTGCAAAGGAAGCATTTGGGGAAGCGATTTCACACCATCCTGACTCATGACAGCAATAAATATAGATAATGCCATAAACATTTTCTGCACCATAATGTACTTAATATTAATATTCATTTGCATCCTGGGTTTATGCAAAAAAGGAACACTGGTACCAGCTTTGTATCATATCGCTTATCCACTTACCATTTACTGGAATAAATAGGACAATATGATCAATGCCGCCGAGGAGCCCATTGTTAGGATTAATGAGCGCTGCCTGGCTCATACAATTTGTCTGCCGTGCTTTTAAGGCCTTATTTCAATGTCTAATTTGTTTCTACTCCAGAACGTCCTTTTTTCCCCTGTAGTGATCTGGAGTATCTCCATGTGAGTCGTCGCCAGTTGGCTGATAAAATCCAGCAGGAACATTTGAGATATTTTAAGGGGAAAAATAAAAAGCACGGTATGATTTTTCACCTGAATTCCGTGGAACGAAAACAATTTACCACACGTTGATCAATAGAGATCTTGATTGATCATAAAATTCAAACTGTAATGGAAAAGAAAATAGAAGCACAAATATCATGTGCAGGGTGACATGCAGATTTTTCTATTTCAGAACAAGAAACACCTATTACAGGTAAAAGATAAATTCATAAAGTCTTATTAATATAACTGCTACTACTTTAATCAGATAAATCACCAACTCAGCAGGAATGTTAAACTTTTTGAACCTAATTACTTATAAAAAAGATTAGAAAGTGGCACATTTTTAATATTAAACAGTTACTGACTGTCACAAAGCTAGATAGGACTCTTCTTAATAGAGGTGTTTTTGGCAAATGCATCATCATTATTTTACTAATTTACAAATATGCAGGTATTACAAATCTGAAAACAAGCAAATAAATTAGGAAAAAAGTCCCATGAATGATCTCATAAATCTTTGTGAGGAGAATAAAGCAAAGAAGATGAGAGGAAGAAGTTGTTTGTGCGGAATCAAAACGCAGATTCTCTTTGGTGTGGAGCTCTGAGCTTTTATCAAACATTGATAAGGGCCGCACAAATCCTTGGCTGTTTGTTGTTTCCATTAAAGAGCTTTACAGTCTTTGTGCTTGAAGTTTTAGCAGCAAAAGTATGTGAAACAAACAAATAGGATAAGTGAGTTTCCCTAAATGAACATAAAAATCGCAAAGACACAAATTAATGTTGAGATTCACAACTAAGTACGTTTTTACCAGTTAGAAGGAGAGTAGAAGCGATGAATGTCAGGACATCGTAATAAAAAAGGGAGCAGGAATCCAAACGGACAAATGAAGAGGGAAGGACTCTGCATGCAGCCTTAATCACAGAGGGGATCCTCCACTGGTGAACCAGGCCTGCTCAGATAAACAAATCTCTTTTGATCTTCAAAGAAGTACAAATATCGATTGAAGCTCCATGTGGTCAGTTAGCTTCTGCATGTGGAAGTAAGTGGAGCTTTTTTGGTGGCTGGGAGTGTTTGCAGCGGAGTCAGAAGAAGCTCAAGCTGCTGTATCTCTGTCCACAGGACCACGGATTGGGTTGCCAACAGGATGTTTAGGGACAAAGACTCCACCAGGTGATGTAGACCTACAACCTCCACCCAGATTTTGAAGCTGTCTGATCTCCAACAAGAAACAAGAGGAATATTCAGCAGCTCTGACAAACACAGTCCTGTCCGGTGTTCGAAATAAAGCAGAAGCAACGGAATTTATCTAATTACTTTTTTAATTTTAAAATGTTACTGAATGTTAGACGTGGTGTGTTACCATGACTGGCCAAATCAAAGTGACTTTCTTGTCAGAGGGACTGGGTAGGTTAACAACATTCTTAGCAATTATGCTTGGCTAAGGACCGTGTCATTTGCCAATCAGAGCCACCGTTGTTTAATACATAAGTCAAGGACTTGTCCCACAAATGCACACAAACATCAAACAGATGGGAGAAGCTGCAGAAATGGCCAGTTTGGAGCAGCCCAACAAAAAGTTGTCATTTTCTATATATAGGCAAATATTCCTGATTGTTTTCTCAGACTGTTAGAGTTTGATTAATTTAACCCTTGTGCTATCTTAGATGACCCCACCCTTATATTGACGTGTTCTCCCTACCATGACAAAGGTGGATAAAGGTGGAAAGATTTCATGTAATCCATGGACACCAGTGAAGATCACAAATCATTGAAGAAAAAATGTTCAGAGCACTGTCTAGTGGGTCTACATGACCCAACTCCCAATTTTAAAGTGCCTAAGATAGCACATCTCAGCTACACTTGCAGCAAGAACATTTCATACTGTTGAACTGTTTACTTTTAAAGAAAACAAGTCGAGATGTAAATTGACCAGTTTTCTGAAATGGTAAATTGGATTTAATTTGGTCTATAGAGTTAAATGTATTATTATAACAAAGATTATGTGCGGGAGGCACCCTTTGCTGAGAATTGAGTACTTGTATATCTATTGTGGCGATCTGGGGGTTAGCCCCGCCTTAAGCCCCTAAGACTCATGGGAAGGGGGGAATCTTGGTGTGAAAACCATGAGTGAGAGGACTGGCAACAGAAGTGACATCCTTGCTGTTAAGCTGTTTGTGTGTGTGTAAGTAAATGTGCTTTGATGCTGGAAAGGAGATTACGCAATCTGCCTCTCTCTTTGTTTCTCTGAAACTGTTCGGAGTCGTGCGGTGTATGGGGCACAGACAGCTCTCCAACGTAGCCAGTTGATCAGCAGCTTGGCTCTTGCTTTCCCACTACAGCACCAGCTGGGTCGTTACAATATTTTTTCATTTCAGCTGACTTGTGAACACTGAACGTGAACATGTCATCCGGCTGTTGCAGGGCCACGCTAGGGGACAATTTATAGTCATCTATTAACCTTTAAAGCATGCTTTTGGACTGTGGGAGGAAGCTGGAGTGTCTGAAGAAAACCCACGCATGCACGAGGAGAATGTGAAAACTCCATACAGAAAGGTCCTAGCTAGGATTTGAACAAGAGTGTTCTCTGAGGCAAGAGTGTTAACCACTGCACCATTGTCCAGCACCAAATACCTTCCCAACATTGTTTTTTTAGGGCAATTACATGCAATTGTAATTTAGCAGTGTGAACATTGCAGACTGTCCTTTTTCAAAAAACACAATGGTGTTAGTATGTTTGACTGAAAATATGGACAGGTCATCTGATGTAACAATTTGTTTTTTGGCCTCTGATTGCTTATCAGAAGCCAAAGCAGAGCTAAAAACAGGGTTGAAAATGAATCTTTGAACATGGAAAAAGTTTTACTGAAAGAAAAGGCTCCAGAAGGTCCAAAGAGTTGGCCTTATGAAAAACAATTATTGCACTGAGCAAGCCTTCAACTCATGGTTCTCCTGTGAGCCTTGTTGCCCGTGAATATTTCATGCAAATAGAGATAAACCTGAGTTAAACCCAAAAAATTTGCAAAATTTCTTTGGAGATCGCATGCCAAACCTCACTGTACTGAAATGTGTTCAGTGACAGTGAAGTTCTCTTTAACTACTGCTGCCACTGACTTTTAGCTGGGATTCAGAATAATAGTAAACGCGCGTAAACAGCTAAATTTAATCCTCCTTTCTTTATCCAAGAACCAAATCTCTAAACACATAATTGGTGCGGTTAATATTGTTTGTGAAATCCTTTCATAATTCAATCTCATCACCTATGATATCTCTTTTACATGTTTATGATCAACTGGGGATTGCAGAATTAGTAATTATTATGATTCTATGGTGCATAAAGGGGCAAGAAGCGGCTTTAATTCCAATTGCAGTAAGTAATTTTCATTAAATGTCAATTTGTTATTAATTCAGAGCACCACTGAAATCAAATAGTATTCATTAATCACTGTGCCGTCCAGCGGGCTGCTAATTAAAATGTTGGGGGTGAGCTCGTTATTCACTGGCAGGCCTGATTGTTAATGTCGACTCATTGTCCTCCTCCACCAAGCTATCATTTATTTTCTTTGGTTTTCTTGTAAACTCTTGTTAATTATTAAATTGCTTTTTTAGACCCCTTGTGACACCTATCAGATGGTCCTCCATGTGTTTGAGGGAGTCCCTGTCCTGGAATCCTTATGTCACAAGACACTGGATTGTGTTCCAACTGGCATTGTGTTCCAACCACACAAAAAAGTTGGAGGAAAAAGCCAAATCTATACCTGCTAAAAGGCAATGTAGGGCCAATGCTTCAGACATTTTTATAGTATATTTTATTCAGTAATTACTAGAAGGTATTCAAACAGGTTTATTTCCTCAGTAGTGGGCACAGGAGACCAAGGTCGGTGTCTTCTACTCACACATCCCAGCCAGGGATATAACCTGTTTTCATTCCCCTCAATTATGCATGTTATCCAACAGCAGCCATATGTCTCTGTCAATACCTTTTCCTCGTATTCAGTGGCGGTCTGTGTGGGATCCGTGTGCATTAAATAATGCAGTACCGAAAGGTCAGGAGGGAGACGAGGCGAGGGTCAGTGCTTTGGCGAGTTGCAATGTGGAGGAGGAGGGGGACTGGGGGCAAGGGGGTGTTGGAGCAGAGAAGCTGCCGTTAATTTCCAGGTCAGTTCCAATAATGAAATGCATACGGTAAATGTCAGCACCCGTTGCCGAGTAATCCACCTCCGCTGGGAAAAGATGAATGGCTTTCTTTAAGACCTCGACTAACTCCTTGGAACAGATAAATTAGCATGCAGTTGAGTTATGTTTATGCAAAAGCAGCCTTTTACAGTATGTCTTCTGACTTTAATTTTCTGGTTATAAGTTTGAAATGAATCATCTAATAAAAATTTGTCTTTGGACCAGTTTTCTGCTGCAATGTCTAATCTATATGAATACCATGGATTAAATTTTAGTCACCTGTAAGATATTACATTTACTATAAAATCAAAATATTTTCCCTGTTAGTTATCAATGTAAAGACAAAAAATAATCTGAAAGATAATACAGAGGAATGAATTAAGCATGACGAATCTGCATAAAACTATACTTTTTGCAGTTGGAAATCTACAAAGTTTACTCATAATGTTTACTCATAAACCACAGGTAAAATATCGATCTACTGATGATGTTTAAAGTATGAAGTAAAACTGGAATTCAAAGGTGTTGGAACTAACCCGGTTCATTTAACCCTTGTGCTATCCTAGGCACTGTAACCCTTGTGCTATCTTAGATGACCCCACCCTTACTTTGACTTGTTATTCCTATCATGACAAAGGCGTACAGATTTCATGTAATCCCTGGACACCAGTGAAGATCACAAATCATTGAAGAAAAATGGTTCAGAGCACTCTCTAGTAGGTCTAGATGACCCAACTCCCAACAAGAGTTACAAGCAATGATCAAGGCATGTAATAATTTCTTGATTTGCTCTAAAAACTCTACTCTAAAAAGTCAAATTTCTGCACTCAATTGAAATAACACAATATGTTTACCATTGACTGTATATTGGAACTGGACCGGGTGACCTTTCCCCCCTCGCATTTCAAACAGTAAATACCCACTGGTTCCAAGAAGCCGAAATAGACTTCTGCAGAGAAATAAACGACTTGTTATTCTATTTCTCAGAATAACCAGCTTTGGTCTGATAGCTTTTTTTCAATAAGTTCTTGCTGATGTTATTTAGTTATTTTTTCTGTAGTGCAAGTTATTCAAGTTATAAATTGACCAGATGATTGGAAACCTGATTGTTAAATTGACCAATCAGATGATTGGTCAATATTGCCATCTTTCATGTGGTAGGAGTGCGACCTTTCAACAAACTCCCTAATGACTGGTGAGGTTGCCATAGAAAAATTAACTCAGACTAATTTGGACCAATCACTGCTTACTGTCAATTTCTGGCTCCAACATGGTGGCATCTATGCCACAAAAAATGCTGTCTGAATTGATTTCATTTCATTAGAACCAGAATTCAAATGAAAAGGGTTTGTGCGTTATTTTTAAGAAATTTCAAAAAGACGTTTTTTTTTTTTTTACTTTAAAGAAACTTTGATTTTTTTAGAGGTTGATTGGGTAAATGAGTTTGAATCTTAAAATATCACACCATAATGTACTGTAAATGCTGACTTCTTGCATTTGAAGGCTTAACAAGCAGGAAGAAAAGTGGTCTGGAGGAGACCTGACCTCTTTTTAAAAACAAGATAGATGCTTGGCAGGTATCAGATGCCCCCGAACAAACCAGAATATCCTTTTTTTCCTTCTTCTTTATGCCGGTGAAAGTTCTCATTTATGCAGATGACATCTTCAAATGTTTCACCAAAAATCGAAGTGACTTCTTCTTTATGGACAAAACTTGTGTAGTTATATTGCATCAACGGACTCATTTCAAGTGTGTATTTCCACAAATTATTTCTTAATTTACAGTATTAAAGAGCAGTTACACAAAGACATTGTCAAACGTAAATGTTACACCAATTAAACATGATGGTGTTTAGTACACAGTACCTGGTTGAGGCTCCCCGTGCTTTAAAAAGTGCAGAACTGCTTTGAACCACGGATCTATCTGCTGTTTCATAAGCTAATTTTGCTTTCAGTTCTTTTACATTGTTGGGTGAACTGTCTGTTTCACAGAATGCGACTGTCCCAAAAGCGGCAACTCCAACTGTTGGCAGAGTGGGAGGATCCAAATACTTGCTAAAAAAAAATCTCTCTATACAGCTGGCCAGCAAAGGACATCGAGAATTCCTGGATAATGAATCAAAATCAGCAGATGACACAACCCCTCAACCACCTTTGACTGACAGGAAGCCTGGACCACAAGTACTTTGGATTCTTATCTTCCCCTCTTTTTTTTCTAATTTTTTTGTCTTTTTTTTTTAACATGTTTGGTTTATGTGTTTGGACTAATATACAGTTTGTGTGTTTAAAAGCGATGCATAATTAATGACCCCCATTCCCCTTCTACAAATATTTATTTTGCAAATCTTTTACCCAAAACTCTTTGAGGTTGTGTTGAACAGTGATGAGACACATATGTTTTTTAAATCTCTTTACTATTGTCTTTCAAATTAGATTTTGGTTACAAGCTTGAAGTTATGAGATCTAAAGAATCACCATAGCATATATATATATTGTTCTTTTTGTATATTTCCTTATTGGAAATATCACTTGGCGTTTCTCCAGTTTTTGGTATGAATAGTAATGTTTATTCCAGCCTGTTAGCTGAGTTTGTCTCTGTCCTTTTGGTTGGCTGGATGATGGGATTAGACCTCAGAAAGCCTGCATAATAGTCTCCTAAAGTAATTACGCCTAAGGTTGTCTCATGTGTAGGAGCATTGTGAAAAAGAGTTACTGCTTGTCAATATTCATAGGTGTGTGTGTGCATGTGAATGTGTCTGTTTTGAGAGATACAGTACAGACCAAATGTTTGGCCACACCTTCCCATTCATTTGAATGAGAAGGTGTGCCCAAACGTTTGGTGTTTGCTGTATGTCCGTGTGTTATTTGCATTACGACTGAGCAGACAATCTAAATTGCAAGAAAAAGGTCCACATTGTTCTTCTGTTAAATTTCCAGGGTCATACTTTTCTGTGTTTGACTTTCAGCACCTGAAAGTGAGATAGGATTTTTTTTGTCTCTGATATTTACAAACCACCACTTTTTGCAGTTTCTGCAAAAACTCAGATGTGTCCCCCTCATACAAACATGTCTTGATCCCCATCCCTGATAAATGTGTGTTTTAGCTTGTAAGTGTTTTATGACCTGTTCAAATTTTTTTCCATGGTAAAGAAAGGTAAAGCAGAATCCTCAGGAAAGTCCACAAATATCACTGAGAGCTATTTAGGCCTGGTGAATCAGCCTCTTGAGAGTGAAGCAGAAGAAAAATAAAGACTTGGACAATACTGGAAGGATTTGAGCAATCGTAAATTCAGCAGTGCTGTTGCTTCTTACATAAACCTGGTGCATGAAATGAGGTTCATCAGCTAGGGTGTCACCTTTTATCTTTTTAGGTTGACATTCATCCATCCATCTTCTGAACCCGCTGAATCCCTTTTGGGGTCATGGGGCTGCTGGAGCCTAGCCAGCTACTGTGGGGTGAAGGATGGATCCACTCTGGACAGGTTGCAAGTCTCCCCTAGGGCCACAAACACACATTCAAATCAAGGGACAATTTAAAAACCTCAGTTAACCTACGAAGCATGTTTTGGGCCAAATGTAGTAAATTCAGTGGCTATTTTTTTCACGGTATGCACATCGCCATGATGGAACCAAACAACGTCAGCAACGCCACACACTCACCACTTGAAAGCAGGTTTGGGAGAATCCGTCAGTCAGATCCTTTGAAGTTTGGACGTGAGACCGCATGTTTTTATTGAGACATCTGATAGGCCAGATTAAAAACTTGAATGACTTGCACTACAGGAAAAAATTTCCTGTAGTGCAAGTTATTCAAGTTTTCAAGAAAATTATTTCAAGAAATAATTAGGATTAGCAAGAACATGTAAAAAAAAAAGGTATCAGAGCTAGAATAGTTAATCTGATAAAATATTGTTGTGAGTAATAGCTGTTTATTTCTCAATAAAAGCCTATGGAATTTAGGCTTTTTGGGAACCATCAAGTACTTCCTGTTTGAAACAGGAGGGAGGAGGGGTTAGTCAGTCCAGTTCGCTCCCCCATAGGCAATTTTAAAGCAAAAAATTCAGTAGTCAAAAGACCACAACTTTTAAGCACATTTTTTTTTGTCTCAAATATGTCATAAAGTTGTTAGTTTCAGAAAAAAGAAAAGTATCCCATGCATGGTTGTTACAAATAATAACTCTAAATGCAGAGTATGAAAAAAATGTTTTAGCAAGACTTAATGTTTTTATTATTCATTTGTAAACTTGGATTATTTCATATTCCGTAGTAAACTTAACTGCTTCGGCAACAAGCCGCCCAGTGAACTGGTAACTTCAACTGGCCTGTTTCCACTGACTGTCTTGTTCCAACCAGCCTCAAACAATCAGAAAGTTTCTCCTTGGTACTGAAGCGTTCTTCCGATAGTCTGATTCAGGAAACAATTAAAAAGTAGGATTACATTGAGAGGAACATAAAGCCTGTTCTCAAATCTGAGCGTAGCGGGAGATGGTCAGCTCTCGCTGGTGCGCAACTGGTTCTGGAATAGATGGAAGAAGACTTAGCAGCAATCGAGAGAGGAGATTTATAAAAGATTGATTTGTCTTTTTTTGGAAGTGAACAATAGCTCACTCGCTGCATACAGCTAGTCCTCACATTTAATCACAACCCTTTTCAGACAATGTTTCCCATTCAGCTTATAACGAGTCTTTAACCTAGGTTCATAGCATCTAACTGTGTCCCACCTCTGGTGACGAGGTTGCCCTGAAAGAAGTAAAGAGGGGCAAAGTGCACCAGTGCTTATAACATAGCTTACTTCCACAAGCATGTCAGGTGAACCGCTGCAGCTTTGGGTCAAAAGGACACTGTAGTTACAATTCAAACCCACACGTCCCACCAGAGCAAAAGTCACCAGAACTGAGACTTTTAAATCGAATATTCACAGAGTGCTCAAAAAAAGAGTTCAAAAAAGAACTTACTAAAAAAAAATGTTGCCTGTCCTTAACAGTGCTTTCCTTTGGAGCAACATTTTTATTTGTGAATTTCAAATTAACGCTTTTGTTTGTCAAAAGCAAGGAACGTCAACAGAGTTGTAACATGTTTCAAGAAAGTCCCACTCCAGTCATCTTTTGATCTATTGTAAAAGCGTTCCCAGAGGTCTTTAATTTACAATTATGCAGTTTTTAGCCAAAATCAAAGAACCTGTTTTACTTTATACAGAAGTTTTTGTAGAGCGGCAGAAGTTCATGAGAAATTCACCTCGGAGTTGTTAGCTGAACTGTTGGAGTAAGCCTGCCACCATGTCCCATCATCTATCTGTTGACATGCTCTCCTGCTAACTTACAGCCCCGCACACCCCCAATCTAACATAAGAAACAAAAATGGCGAGCAATATTGCTATCCAGCCATGTAGTTTTGAGCCAGATGTCAGCTCAGATGAAGAAAACAAAGACGCACATGAATCTACTTGTCTACAAGTGGATTCATCAGAATGGAGCAGAGCAGGGAGCTTGTGGCTTTTAGTAATAGCTTCTATGGAACAACTACAAGCCTTTTGCAATGGCATTTTTTGTCTGCACCTGATTCACAATGATTTGAATAAAGAAATACTAAGAAATACAATTTTAAGCTTAATTTTCTTTATATGTCCTCAATCATGAGAAAAATGCTACAAGAACATGTTAAAAACACCAAAAACAAATTTCCATTTGAGTGGTTCTTTAACAGTGCTTTTTCACTTTTGTTAGTCAAAAGCAGGTATCTTCAGTTCAGTTGCAGCATGTTTTATCAAAGAATATTAAACAAATAGAAAACATCACCTAGAATAAATCAAAACCTCAAACCTTGTCAGGACAAACACTGTCATCAGAACTTTACTTTGCTGAAAAAAAGAGTGTCCCATCATTCCTCCTGTAAGCACTTTATCATTTTCTGTGAGTAAGCTTTGTGAAAAGTAAAAGGCCATCCTCGCCAAAATACTTTCACAGATCATCATTGTGGTGAATTTGCCTCTTATCAAAGAGGATGAGCAGAGAACACATCTCTTGGTCTCATTGTCATAAATTATTGAAGTGATTGTTAGGAAGAGAACAACGGCGCGGCTGCCTTTAGTAGAAGACGAAAGCTGTAATGAAAAGGAGGAGAGGACTCAAGGTGAGTGTGACTCACAGACTACATTATCTGTTGGTTGCTCTGTTCCAATGTCAGCGGCAAAGACAGATTCTCCTTTCATCTGCGCCCTTGTTCTGTTTTCTCGTGTGCGCAGGAGTATAAAATATGCTGGGATTTTTGTGGGCATGCCGTACGTGTGTCAAATTGAGAGGAATCACTGGAGAAGCATCAGTTAGTTCAGGAGGCGTTGCGAGAGGGGGGGGGCGGGCTGCCGAGGGAAGGTAGAAATGACTAACGGTCTTTTGTGTAATTAATGAGGACAGCGTTGATTTTCGCTGATAATTTAGCACGGTTGCCGACGCTTGACTTCTGATCCCCATTTACCCCAGCTCTGTCTCTATTTAGATCAGCCGAGTATACATGTGTGTGTGTGCGTTTGTGAGTGTGTGTGTTAAGGAGGGGTAACCTTGGAGGGTAGACACAAATCATAGATGAAGAAGCACACAAAGTCTTATCCATGTCCACACACAGGACCCCCTTGAAGCCACCCCCGCGCACACTCACAAACATTTATACCCCCATCATCTCTATTGCTCATTCGCTCTTCCCTTACACACATGCAAACAAGGGGGAGGCATCTGAAGGCACACATGCACACAAACACTCACAAGCACCTGAGGCTATGGAATAAATGCATCTTTAATGATAGCAGATAAGGACTCCCAACCAGGCCTGTAGTCATAGCTCAGTGATTTGGCGAGCACGGAAAGGGATTGTGAGAATGAAAAACAAGCGGGTGGAAGATTCTGGGGCCTCCAGGAGTCTGCAGCTAAAAACCCACATTCAGTCAGTCGGACAGAGAGGAAAAGCTTTTTCAATATGCTGTCAGAGACTACACAGTCTATGAAAACAACAAAGCTGTTGCCGTGTTGTGCATGTGAGTGGGAATCGACATTCAGTCCACAGACTGCATTCAGACTGCAGCTTTTGGGGGAAATGGACATGTTGGTGTGTGAGGTTGGTTTCTTCTGCTCAATTGCTCCTGTTAATGAAATTGCTAATCACTTTCTGCTTTGACATGTGGATGTGACAGATGTTTGAATATGCATTACGTGTAAGAGGTGCAACGATGAGAGAGGCATTGATCAAAACACTTAACACCCATCTGCATCATTGTTTTTGGAGGGTGTGTATGTATATGAGTAGGAGGGAGCATTTCTGCAGCATATGTTAGCTCAAGACTTGCCTTGTTCAGGGTCCTGTAAACTCCTGATTGACATGCAAGTGCCTGCATTTTTTATTCATTCACTTCTATCCAAACATCAATGGCACTGGGCTGCATCACAAGCCAGAGCTTAAACAAATGGCACGCTTCTCCCTCAGGCCACACAGCTGACATTTCCGGCATTTATTATGCATGTGGATTAGCTGCAGGGAATTCAGGTGCAACTAGATAATACTTTTGCCATAATAGTAGGATTGCGTGTCATACAACAACGCAAAAGCCCATATGGCACAATGGAACTGAGATGTGTCCGTGTTCATTATCCAGAGTCGTACAGTGACAGAAATGCAGAGGAGTTTAAATATTTAAAAACCGTTTTTTTCCCCTCACTCTGTCTTATTCTATAGTGATTTTCATTTTCATGTTCTTTACTAAAACAAAAAAAGTAAATACATACTTTTATTGAAGTGTAACAATAAGTGTCAAATGCTGAACAGATTAATCTGGACACCCTAATTTTCATAAATTAGATACAGCTCAAGATTGCTTTTTGAGAGTGTTTCTATAAATCTGTCAAATCTTTGTGCATTTTAATCCTTTAACACCTGAGCTTTAGCTTCAGTGTTGACATTCTTTCGTCTACTGTAACTGTAATAAGCAGTCTTGTGTTGATGTGAGACACTTTCCAGTAAAGTGCTCACTCAATCTTTGTGAATCAGCCTATTCTGTTGCAGAGAACTTGGCTTTGCACTTTTCTGCACACTTAATGTTAGTAATGTGTTGCATATCGGTGTAAAAGCCAAAGTGAAAAGCCACTTTTTTTCCACGTCATGATCAACTGATTCAAGGTGATCACATCAACATTCAAATATTTACAATAAGTCAAATGGCATGTGTTGTTCAGGTGTTGGTGACATCTCCGGTGTTAAATGGTCAAATAATTCAACCAGAAGATTCTTTAAAGATACTTTGCTCTTTGACAGCAACAGCAAAACAACACACACAAATTTTTTATTAACTTTTAGTATGCGTTCAATGGATGTTTTGTATGTAGAGCCCAAAAATGGTCTTAAAAAACATCCATAGTGACGCATGAACACAAGAGTGTTGAAAGCGGAAGACCAAAACATGCATTTAAGCATGTTTACAGACTTGTAAGTTGCTTGACCATGTGTTGCTGTGGGCCGTGTGAACTTAGCATTAAAAAATGAGAAAAATGAATTCAAAAAATGAAAGACTGGCGAGACAAACGTATTTAGCACATGAGTCAGCTGATTGATATCCATGACAGTGTCAGAATATTGAGTGAGTGCTGCCGTGCATAGTTTTATGCACAAAATTAGTAGCTAAAATGAGTGTAATCCTTTAACATGGTAACACTTACCTTGAGGCATCTCTGGTAGCTAATCATAAGAACGGTGTGCACAGCAGTCTAATGAGGGGCTTTAAAGTAAGCTTTAGATAAGAATCTGCAATCCTCCATCACATTTTTTTTAGCAATGGGGCATCTGTAATCAGTCTAAAAATGCTGATTGGAGCACTTGTCTTATTTTAATAATCAGCATTATGTTTGTTTGTTTTTTCTTGCCTCATTTCTTGTAGGATTTTTACTTTGGCGTCAACTATGAATAATCTGGGGTGGGCCCCCCTGTACACACCTGTCTCTCCACAATTTTCAGGCTGCTGCAGCGTGCATGATAAGTTCCCAATTCATTTGTTAATCAGGGGCGGAGGGGGTCATTGCTGCTGGACTTCTGATGAGAGGGGCTCCAAATGTCACATGAAACACATTAATCAGGGACAAGCTGATGCGGCTGGTGTTGGTGGAGTCTCAGCTGGAGGTTAAATATGCTATCAAAAGTCGGGTAAGTTGTTTCTCTAAAATATTCAGTGAATAGCAGGCTGAAGGTTTTATGACCACAGATGCCAGTTTCACAATTCTTTCACTCAACAAGACAGGTTTTAATTTTTGCTGAATTTTCATCACATTCTGACCAGTTCTCTCAATATCCTGCAGGTACAAAAACAAAACACTCGCTCATCACTTCAGCCCTCACTCTGCGTCATAAACCCAATCATGTTCTCTATCAAATCTGCAATTGTAAATCACTCTTATCACTGAAGTGGCACCTTAATAGAAGGAAGAAGTGAACAGAGAAGGATCATCGCTAGAAACAGGAAGAGGGGGGAGAAAAAGAGAAGTCCTGTCAAGGGTATTATGGAAGTGTCTGAGAGAGAAGGCCATAGATCAAAGCGTGGGACGTCCATTTGTTCCTGAGGAATAATAGCTGTGATGTGTGTCGGACCCGCTGACCTGCTGGAACAATAAAGCCGAGTTGCGGCTGCCTAAGAGCAACGACCTTGTGCTGCTGAAACCTGCCCAAAACAGGCGAAAGAAGAGAGATGGATGGGGAAGAGAGACGCATGAGCAGGGAGAAACAATTACAATCTATATAAAGACTGATTCCTGCCCAACGCTGCCACTCACACCACACAGAGACGGCTTCCGTGGCCTCTCCCTGAACAGCAGACGGAGGGAAAGGGAGACTTTTTACAGGGATGAAAGATGCTATTAAGGCACACCGCTGCTGTTTCTCAAATACAGCAAGGGGGCTGATTTTTGCACCTGGCATGGTTTGTGAAGTGGGTGCATTGATTTGAAAAGAAAGCGAGGTGCGTTCCAGCACATTTTATATCAACTTTGTAACACAAATGAATGTCTTTACAGCGAAAACGCAATCCCACGCCAGATACAGTTCAGATATTCATTACTTTGTTCATGGTTTCCATGACGAAATTTGAAGGAGGGATACAAAGGAGTATGGGATCCAGCAGCAAGGACACAGGATTATTTTGTCACATATGAAAAGTGTGAAAGAGACATTTCCAGTGTGAGGGAGAAAAATGGCAAGGTACAAATCAAAGGAAGAAGTCGTTCAGCCACCTCAGAGATAGGTAACAAAAGGCTTTCCATGAGCTGTGGGCTTCTCAGCAGATAAAAGTCTGTCTGTCAGAAAGGGCGACAGACTGGTATCCATTGTGCTTCCAAGGGAGGGCGCAGACAGTGGGGTGAAAGGAGCCATCAAGGTTGAATGGGTTAGAAAAGGAGATCTGTGGGAGCAAATGAAAAGGACCTGGATCAAGCATCCCATTGGTCTCAATAGAATGAAATGACAGCACTGTGTATGGAGGTAATCTCAACATGTGACCACCAGCAACAGTGTAATCACAGGGCTGGGGAGTGTGGAGCAGGAACTCCTATTGGCTTCATTTCAAAGCCTCACAAAACTTATAATTGTGCTGTAGAAGTGGCTTTATGTACTTACCATGTGCTAAAAACACCATGAGGAACAATTATGTTCCTGCTTAAGTGTGGGTTTAGATGCAAATGTTATCCATAAACAAATGCAACACTGAGAGTGTTAATAGGCAATCAAACACGTTTCTCATTTTTTCCCCCTACTTTGGCTTATATGAACTATACATGCAGTAAAGATTAAAGATAATCCCAGCATTGAGGAATCTCTGAAGCCCCCTTATTCAGCTTAAAGGTCTGATCCCTCTGGAAATGTGCAGCCAAATTCATCTTAGCACCTTCGCAAATAAATGGTTCCAAAATATGAACTGAAAGCATGCCAGCTAGTCAGGAAGACATGCTGCGGCTTGTTTCAATAGCTTTCTTAGCTTTTGGATGATAGTGCTTACAGGATTATGCATTTTAAAAATGTAATATTAAGAATAAAAACTAAGATTATGCTAGACTTGGTGAACTATTTTCATTCTTCCAGCTACTTATTCTTCATTTTTTTTTTTTTTTTTTTTGTCTATATGGTGCAAAGTAGAGATTTCAGTTCACCAACAAATGGCTGAAAGGGTAAAAGCACGCAACGCCATTGCTGGAAGACGTTATTATGCTATCGGGACTTGTTTTCTGTATCCAAAGAGTGTCATTTGGTCATCTGTTGTGGTCGATTTTCATGTTTTCATTTTTTTGCTGATATTTGATGGTACAATTAGGCTGCATTAGTGGAAGAGTTTTCAAAGTCTCAAAGAATTTGAGGTTGTTGTCAGATCAACAGCTTCCTACTCTTGTTTTATGGAAGTTATTCAAGAAGTTTGCTCAAAGAATTCTTCTTTTAAACCTTTCTTAACCCTTGTGCTATCCTAGGCACTTTAACGTTGGGAGTTGGGTCATCTAGACCCACTAGACAGTGCTCTGAACCTTTTTTCTTCAATGATTTGGGATCTTCACTGGTGTCCATGGATTGCATGAAATCTTTCCACCTTTATCCACCTTTGTCATGGTAGGGAAAACACGTCAATGTAAGGGTGGGGTCATCTAAGACAGCACAAGGGTTAAAATAAACGGTTCTTTGTAAATCCAATATTTTCAAAGATTTTTTTTGCTTGATTTATGAGACTAAATTATGACTGACCGGGGTCAAAAGATCAATGCCTGGTTATTGTTTTGCTTATGTACTGCTGAATCTGTGTTGGATTTACACAATCCAAACTGAAAGTTATAGTTGCTGCTGTGGCAGGAGTTAAACGGGCTCAGAGGTGTAGGCACTCCCATCCTGGTGCTGCTAATTAGCACCAGGCCACATATATAGCGGGACTGAGCTGGCTTTTGCTCATTCCTGCCAGAGACTGCCTCCCTGGGTTCCTGCACCTGTCAGTGCAGGTATGGTGGCCGGTCTTGCTGCCTGTACAATTTCCTTCTCGGTCTTGCTGCATTTGTGGTGTTCTTTTTTTTTTGTTATTAGTGCCGTGGATATCACCATTCAGTGTCACACAGCGTGTGACTGGAGTAGAGGTTAAATGGGAACGGAGCGTATCGCTCCTGTTCCTCCCCGTGATATCCCCCACTGATCGGTATGTGTGTGATGTGTGCCTCTTCACCCTTCATGTCCTGTGGTTGCGGAGGCAATGCCTTGCTGCCCGTCTTCTGGTTTGCCTCCCCAGGGTGTTTGGTGGAACCTGCTGCTGCTAGGACAGGCTTTTGGCCCTTCTGTGGGAGTGTGTCTAACAGGTGTTCTTCACAGGTCCCCCTCATCCACTCCGCTGGTCCGATGGGTCAGTCGCTGACCCAACCTCTCCTGCGGCCGACCAAGTGACTGTGCAGGTGGTCCTGGGAGTTGGAGGCCTGTAGGGACATCGTGACCACCTACACCATCCTGGCCACCTGTTAAAAGGACTCTGGTACACAAGTGGGAATTCACATGTTTGTTATGTTTGCTTGATTTGCACCATATACACCAGCATGTGACTGGGGTATTTTTCTTCTGTGTTCAGTTTTGTTTGTGTGTACCAGCTCTACTTACAGGTGGGTTTGAGGCCCTTCATGTTTTAATCTGGTTTTAATCATCATTTATATTAAAACTATTTTAAGTTGGAACCACATCTCCACCTGGTCGAGTCCTCATTTTTGCATGTGTGTCTGAACCGCTCGTGTGGCCACACTGCTTACTGACTAACGTGTTTGGCTTTCGACATATTTTACTTTTTCCTTACGTCTGTTTAAAACAAAAATGAAAGTGACTGAAGAAATGTCACAGCCGCTAACTTTCATGTGTCTTGTACACAAAACCCACACTCCTTTCTCTCTGCTCAAAGAAGATACAACTTTACTACAAAAATAATAGTCCTTTCCCCTTTTTTTTTCTAACTGTAATATCCAGGTCAAATACAATGGAGAATTTTATAAAGCTCAGAACATTTTTGTGTTGTTTTTTTAGATCAAAATTGCCTTGAACTGGAGCAGTATCTTTTGAATTAAAAGGGTCAATTTGCAAGGTTCCCACTTTTTCACTTGGTTACTCTATGATTATACTGTTAGAAAAAAATCTTTTTTTTTCTAGGACAGGTTTTACAAAACAAAGATGTACATGAAACTACAGCAGTTGTCTATGCGCGGGTGCATTAGAGTGGAGCCGGGAGCTTGTGGTAGCTTCTACATCACACCTTCAAGCTTTTTTTTTTAACAGCATTTTTGCGTCTGCTCCTGATGACTTGTATAAAGAAACACTCTAAAATGCAAGTTTAAGCTCTAATCTTATGATTTTCATTGACGGGGTGCAACTGCAATGTAGTGGTCTGCCCTGCAGAAGGCCCTGGCTCAAATCCCACTCCAGCTTCCCTCCACGGTCCAAAAACAGGCTGTAACTGGTCACTCTAAAGTTTCCCTGTGTACATGTAGTGACAGTGTGCACTGCAACACACTGCTGACCTATCCAGGGTTTCCCCCTGCCTTCGCCCAACAGTGACCAGGACAGGCTCCAGCAACCCTGTCATACCATGTGGGATATAGTGAGTTAAGATGGATGGATGGATGCATTTTCATCATAATGGGTCTTTAAACTACACTCGATACAGCTGAGGTTGCAACTTTTGCAATATAAAAAGCAGGCTTTAAATGGGTGAACCAGTGATTTAAGAGTTTATTTATTATGACTTCCCTCAGTTTTGTTTCTCCAATGAGCTGTCACAGCCTAAAAGAGATAAACCATGTGCTCCACTTGTAGATCAAATAATGCAATCACCTGTTGACATAATCTTAAGATAAAATCACTTCTTTTTCATGGGTTGCCATTATTTACATTTTTTGAGTCAATGGAAAGGCATAGATTTTTTTTAAATTTTACACTAGTTCAAAATGAGCAGTAGGTCTCCCAGAGAAACCCCCTTTACATCATTTTAGGACCATGGGCAAGTGAAAGTTAGCCAGTGTGCAAGAAAGTAAAAGTAAAAGGGACAACCAGATCAAAAGATGTCCCAAAGCTCCATGATTTCTAAAACTTGATTTGTCATGAGAAAGTTTCACCCAGAACCTCAACTGGCAGGTTTCCGATGGGGGTGAGTCACACTTTGGGGGACGTGGTCTCTCCCCTGGCTCGTTCCTCCCTCTCCAGACACCAGGTGGTGTCACGACAGTCTGCTGGCATGCAAATGTGTCCTCCACTTTGCTTCAACTGTTACGATTCCACCATTTGTCACAGGATATGTTCATTACGCACAGCTTTGGGCCCAAAATTAGTGTCGGTACAAGACATCCTGGAGGTGTGATGAATCCACCTGCTGCCTACCTTGTCGTTCCTTGTTTCAGATAGAAAAGTCTATATCCTCCCCTTTCCTCCCTCCTTTGCTCTTCCATGTCCTTCACATCTCTATGCCTCAGTTCTTTCTTTTTTCTTTTTCTTTTACAGAGAAATATTAGTCCACATGCCTGTGCACAGCAAGGGCCCAAACCACAACTCCGGAGGACGTTACATTACCCTTCCAGATGGTGCGCTAATGTTGCGGTGGATATCAGCCCATCATGGTATGAGGGAATCCATTGGCGTCAACTGTCATTGAGTTATAACCTTGCAACAATACGTGGCATTGTCGCGGAGCAGCGCATGTGTAATGCTATGGTAACCTTGTCATGGGGACAACAAACTGACACATGCTGATAGATGGAACACACTAAATGGTCTCATGAATGTTGTGGGTTTTCAGTAACTGCTAACAGAGGTCATGCATAGTAATTATGCGCCACCTCATCTAAAGAGCCATTATCACTCCCATGCTAGGCTTATTTGCATGACAGGATTGGGGTCAAGACATGTCTCAGGAGAGTCAGCTGAGTGAATGAATGCAAATTGTTTCTGGTGTTTAAAGATATTTTCAAAGTAAAAGATGACAAGGAAATTGTGTTTTTTTTTATACTCCTTAAAAACTCACTCTGACATAAATCGATTTTTTTAACCATATTTTTGTTGAATTTTTTAGATGACGGAGGACATATATAGAGAGTAAATAATAAATAAAAAGTTGTTTCTGAGTATTTATTTGTTCAAATTGTTGGGAATTACGAACAGGCGAAAAAATGCTGATTGAAAAAGATTGTATCTGTGACAGATGGCGGATCACAAGCTCCCTGCTCCGCTCCATTCTGATCGATAATAGATAAATAGATCCATGCCCGACTTTGTTTTCCTCATCTGATTACATCTGTATGGAAAGCTCCAATATTGCTTGCCATTTTTGTTGATCCGTTAATTTTATCTTGGGGTTGTGAGGGGCTGTAAGCCAGCGGGAGAGAGGGTAAGCAGATGAATGATGGGAATTGGGGGAGGGCCTACCCAGAATTCAGGGGGAAATTTCAAATGAACTACTGCCTTTTTGCAGAAACTATGTCCTATAAAATAACTATTTTTTAAACTTTTTATTTTTGGGTTAAAAACAACACAATCAAAATTAAAAGACGTCGGGGAATGCTTTAAAAATAGTTAAAAGAATGATTGGAGTGGAACTTTAACCTTTTTTCTGCACTGCCCTTACATTTTTTTGTATTTTAACAAACTAACAAATTTCTCTTCAGAATTTAAGCTTATCAAGTCAAAAACAGAAAAACATGATGACATAGCCAAAATATTTGGGCCATGCCTCTGAAATTCTTTAGGCGCGATTGACGTCACTTTTCGATCTGTGATGACCAGAAAGCCAGAAACCCAGACTTTTAGTCATGAAAGGAGGAAAGCCGCTCTGCCTTACCACTGGAGAAGACAACAACTTACGCCCCACTTTCCCTTTTTCCTCTCCTCCTTCCTCACTGTGGTAATGGTTTCTCTGACCTCTGTCTCCCCATTACTGTACGCTTCACCCAACATCAACCGTCTGACAGCATCACTCATCCACACACTTCAGACATCATGAAAGCAGCAGCGTCGCCGCCCATTGCACGGTGCCCGCCGCATTAGCTGGTGACATCCGGTGGTTGCAGGGTGATCGAGATGAAGGGAGCTGGGAATGAAATGGCGCCGATGACCCTGATGATGACCTAATTATTGTAGTGTTTGTCAGAACTACACTGAAAAGGAGTAACAGCAGAGTAAAAGACAAGATGTGAAAGTCATGCTTTGTAGGGAAGACTCCCAGTTTTTTTCCCCCGGTTCATTTATTTTCTTTTGTTTCTGTATCTCTGTTGGCCACATTAGCTGCAGCGCATACACCTATTGTTTTTCCGGGTTGGTGAGAGGCAGCATAAAGGTTGTCTGTAGGGCTGCCAGCTTCACAGCACATGTTTACTCCGTGGGACATTTGATTCATAGCCCAGAAGCTCTTCACACTGGGTCTAAAAAAGTATGCTTACACAGATATGACAAATCGCAGCAAAGCAACAACACCAAATGTACTTTCCTATGGTGCAAACCGAAAAACGTATTGAGTTAGACGCATAAAATGTACTGAAACTTTCAAGCTTGTTTTAACTTCTCAGCTAATAATCAAAACTACTTTGTATGCAATCCATTAAAACTGCTTTGTGAAGAAATGCCAATTCTTCATCTCGGTCAAACATTGCACTGCAGAGTTCACTATTGATGTGTTGCTTTATTAACAGCTAAATATAAAGCTGATTTGAAATACAGATATTTTTGCATGCGGGGACACTTCCAGCATGCATTATCCCCAACGGACTCATCTAAAATTGTCTTTTCATTTGACTCTGCACCTGTGCACAGCAGGCTCTGGATCGTGGTTTTTAATTTAGAGACAGCACATGCCTTCAGCTCTTCTACACATGGTCACTGCCATTCTAAGAGGAAGATTCATGACCTGAGGGAGTTACTGTATGTAGCATTTGTTTTAACCGATGTCTGTCTTCATGCTGGGAGTGCACACGCAAGCTCACAGACAGAAACGGAGCAAAAAAGACGGAAAAAAATACTTTCCCTCTGTTCTTTTCTTCTTCTTAATCAATATTACTTTCCCTCAGGGGAGGATTAAGAAAAAAGGTTTTTCTGATAATCGTACAAATTCAATTTAGAATTGAATTGTTCTTCTCACGGGCAGGTGGGTTTTGTCACATGTTAACATTTTATCACTGATGCCATCTTGACAGCCTCCCTTGGCAATGTTCAGATGGTAGGTTATTAACACATGCTAGGAGGGAAGAAAATCCATATTCCACAACTTGTTGTTTGTCAGTTTGACAGTCGTCAGCATTACCAACACAGGCAGCCTGCAGCAAACGTAACAATTACCTCTAGACTAAATTAATGGGCTTTATGAAAATGTTATTACTATTGCAGAGGCATATCAGACCTCACCAGGCTCTTCCTTTCCTCTTCCTCTTTAAAAGAATTCTGAGTTGGGTGTATGATATATTTATTTAAACTTGGAAGTTTTTACGTCTGTTTTCTCTGCAGCATTAAAGTCTGCACTTTTCCACAATTGGCTGCTTTCAAATGAGCCTTTCAGTGTTCTGAGAATGATAGAAGGGAACAGAGAGCCTAATGAAATATATCTAAATAAAATCAGTTTCCTGTGAAGAAAGGTAACAATATTGCAAATAATAAAAAAAAGCTATTTTGCCAAAGAAAGATCATGCCTTATTGGAATTTTCTGGGGTTATTTACCAATGAAGGTGCAAAGAAAAGGAGGTGTTTCCTGAAAACCCTTGACACTAAATTGTAAATTACATTGATTCACAATAACATTTCACGCTTTTATAGTTATTAAACAAAGTAAAAAAAAAAAAAAGTTCTGAAGAAAACAACTTCTCTCTAACTTGAAAGTAACAGGAGTTTATCGATCATTAGAAGGTAAAGGATTCAGACCGAATCTCACATTGTAGACATTTTAAAGGTGTTTTGCAGCACCCAGAGTAAATCAGGTCAGGTCAAAGGTTATATCAAGAGTGCTTTTAACCCTTGTGCTATCTTAGATGACCCCACCCTTACTTTGACGTGTTCTTCCTACCATGACAAAGGTGGATAAAGGTGGAAAGATTTCATGTAATCCATGGACACCAGTGAAGATCCCAAATCATTGAAGAAAAAAAGTTCAGCGCACTGTTTAGTGGGTCTAGATGACCCAACTCCGAATTATAAAGTGCCTAGGATAGCACAAGGGATAATAACACCAAAGGTAGACAAATGAACATGTGTTTATAATACAAACTTATGTTAAATTTAGATAAAATGTTGACCCTAAATCAATAAGTTAACAATTCCAAAATGAACTGTGTGACTTAAGGATTTTATTCAATAAAGGGTTCACAAACATTTCTTGAATTGACGCCACATGCGCCCTGTTGACCGCCCTTTTGGGAATTGAGCACACATTGTTTTGGTACATCTACGAGAAAGATCAGAGACTTTAGAGAAATAGCCTTTACATCTCATCACGATACACATGTGTTGCTGTTGGTTGTCACAACAGAAAAATTCCTAATCCAACCATGTCATTTAATGATTTCCATGGAATGAAAACAGAAAACAAATGATCGCTGCTGTCAGATGGGAAGAGTGGCAGCTGATAGATGCCAGTAGATTCTGTTGTGTCTCATGTCATATAGGTTCATGGTTATATGTTTTATTCCATTTCAAAGTGATACATATTGAAGAACTTATAACCCATAGAACTGGTTCAGAATCATTGTCAGCAGATCATTCATGCCATACATGTGAGAGGCCCCATGGAAGTTTCAAGGAGCAGACACATGGGAGGGCAGGTTGGGACACCCAGTGCTGGCTCCTCATGATGTGGGAAAAGGGGGGAGGTTGTTTGCAGGTTGTGGATTCTTTCTGTGCAGATGGTCACGTATCAGCTAACGTCCTTGGGAGCCATGTAATGGGAAACCACTGACCAAAGGCGGATCCTTCACCCTCCTTTCTGCATTTGCATATTCATCAATACATTGTGTAAATCCCCAGACAGGGACAGAAAACACTGTTCTTTTCTTTGTTTTCCTGCTGTGAGCCCTGTTTTAATAAAAGGCATTAAGGGAAATTGATTGAGCCCGGATATCTGAAATATTGTTAGGATAATAAATCTTTGGTTGGAATTAGAAACTCACCGTCTAGCTGCTGCTGCGGCGGGGGTCTGGGGGTGGCTGGGCGCTCCTCCTCCTTCTTTTCACATTCCACCATCCATTTTAGAAGAACATAAACACTCACCTGAGCACAGGTGTTAGCTCACCTTTGCACTTATAGTTTGCATGATTGAATGAATGAAAGATTTCACACTAGTTGGTTTAAAGGCATAGGTATGCGTTCGTGAACACTATCTGTTTTGTGTACATGTTGACATGTGGACATTTTTACGGCTAGCAGGTGTGTTGATAATATTTGAGTGTGTGTGAACAGGCCCCGCCCTTTTTGTACTACATTTGAACCGTACCGTAACGATAAACAACCAGTAAACCTGTCTGCTCTATGCTGCTTCATGGTCTTACCCCCCTTCCCCTCCTATTATCACCCTCCTACCCCCCCCCTCTCTCTAACGTCCCTCTCTCTTCTTCCCCTCTTTCCTTTTCCGTCCGGTCCAACACCAAAGATTTTCAAACATGATTGAAATTAATAAAGTTTGGCCTCAATTACAAAAGGGGTTTATTCAGACATACCTTTGGTTTGTCTGAAGATAAATAACCCCTCTTGTTAAAATAAAATATGTCCAACACAAGAGGCCCTCAGCTCTCATCTGTTTGCCTAGCTGTTGGACAGGACAAGTTAAAAAAAAAAAAAAAAAAAAAAAATGAAACTCACCGTCTATGCGCTTTCATTCCAACAGAATCTCCACGCTTCAATATTTAGGAATGGGTACATATGAATGGGCGTCGGTACATAAACAATGCTAGAACCTGTACTCTTTGGTTTTTAATGGTTACTGAATAATGGAAAACACGCAAACTTTTCCCAAAAACATGTAAATGTGAGGAAGCAGCACCACAAGTTCCTTCAGAGCCTAAATGTGTTTGTTTCTCTCTGTTATTCTGACCTTCACCATGTGGATGATACATATTATTTCAATATTGATGCTAACCCTTGTGCTATCCTAGGCACTTTAACATTGGGAGTTGGGACATCTGGACCGCAAAAGACAGTGTGCTAAACCTTTTTTCTTCAATGATTGTGATCTTCACTGGTGTCTATGGATTACATGAAATCCTTTATCCACCTTTGTCATGGTAGGGATAACACGTCAATGTAAGGGTGGGTTTATCTGGACCCCATAGGACAACACAAGGCTTAATGTTGTTTATGGCAGTGTAATATGCTGAAAATCCAAAGATATATAAGGATACATCTTAATTATATGTAACCTTATCTTTGGAAGTGCACACTGCAACGTCTCCTCTTTGTTAAACTCCCACAATTTGACACCCAAAAATTGCGGCGAAGGCGTTCGTACAGGCGCTGTGGCGTCATGTGCAAGGGGTCTATAGTGTCTAACAGTCCAGGGCCTCACTGTCTTCTCCCCTCAACTCCACATATCATTTATGAAATGATCTAATACCAAATTCTGGTTATGCAACATCTCATTAACGCCATAATCCCAAATACAATTTTAATCTGCCCTCCAAGCACGAATACTATAAGCTCTTTTTTTCCAGCGTTTCCATCAGACAACATAATTCAGAACAAGCTAAATACCCGTCCTAGCATATCTCCTGCCTCCTGTTTCTGGCTCAGATGTGCGGGTCTGGAGCCAGTGCCAGTGTCAGCATCTGAAGACGGCAGGTCTCCCATCAGCCTCCTCCTACCACAAACTTCTCTCCTCGCAGACACAGGTCCCAGATGGAAATGGTGTAAGATTGTGAAAGAATCTTGCTGACAGAATTCAGGACCCAGTTAAAAGTCTTACTTTGACAGGACGAATCCTAGCCTCGGGCTTCCTCCTGCCTTTACATCCACTGCTCCCTCTCCTTCCCTCACATTCTTCGTCTCTTCTGCTCTCTCGATCTCCCTCTGTCTTGTGTCTGTGAGTGCAGGCACCGGCAAAATTTCAAGCCTTCTTATTTATTTATCAAATCATTACAATTTCCCCTCACATCTTAGTCTCTGCAGAGGATTTTCTGTAAAAAGATCGCTAAAACAGTCTTCATCTGAAATCTTCTTTATCCTCATGTTCTCAGGAATTCTTAAAACAGGATTAATAAAGTTACACCATCCATTACACAGTCAGCTCCAAATGGATTAGTCATTTATATTGAAAGCAAATATATTTCTATGTTTTCTGACAAAACAAACTAAAGCAACCTCTAGTCAAATAAAATTGACATTTCTGCCTGGCTAGGTACATTAATGGAATATGACATTTTTTCCCACAATGGAAAAACTAATACTCAAGTAAAAAATGAGTATGTTTCTGGAACAAGCCCACAGTAAATGTGCAAGCAAATATCTGACCTCCCAAAGAGATTCACTGGAATTTGTAATGCAATGAAACATCCATTATATATATATATATATATATATATATATATATATATATATATATATATATATATATATATATATATATATATATATATATATATATATATATATATATATATATATAAAGAAATAACTCAGTGACATCACTTCAAAGGTGTAAAAAAATAAATAAAATAGGATTCATTTCTCTGGTTGGGACAATTAAGAATCATCCCATATTCACTGAAAAATCTACTCTTTTGTTATACTTCTGAAGAGAGTAGTGTGTGTAAATGTACATGTATACAGTATTCACAGTTATGTTTGAGATTCTAACAGCACACCGTTTTCAATTTTTTAAAACGCTTTTAGAAAAAGCTTGTAGGAGTGACAGAAGCTACAATCATCAGGCCACAAGCTTCCTGCTCTGCTCTATTCTCCATCCCATGTTTCCTGTACAGAATTCATTCAGTTTGCTAGAGTTATGTAAGTCTTTGATCGTGATCAGATTTTATTTTATACTGGATTCAGCTTTCTTTGAAAATGTTTATGCCTGTCTGAAAAAGTGTATAAAGTGAGGACTTTTACAGCCTTAAAACATAATGATCCCACTTCACAGATTTTACCTATCCCGGCTTATTTTTAGAACGTGATAAATGAGGAAATACTGCACTCAAAAGGTTCAAGCTATGCTCTGTTGCTCAATAGCGAACCTTGTGGAACACTACCCAGAACACTGAAAAAGCAACATGAGTGAACTAAAACATGATAGAGAAAGGGTATCAAGTCAAAACCTGACATGCTGAAAATTAAACAATGAGAACAAATGAGCAGAAAGAGGGGATGACACAGGGGAATCTTCCTATGAAGCTTCCCTTTAAACCACCTGAACAGACAGGGTGAGGGGGACCCCTAATAGGGGTGGTACACCGGTGACCCCTTCAACAGCCAGATAGAATACCCTAGATCTCAGCACGCAGCTAGTTTGTGACAGTCAGCCGTTCTTCTGTCAAAATTACCTAGGTGTTATTTCTGTAGGAAAATTCACATTTTAGATCTGGAAACTCATTAAGTAAAGTCTGAAGGTCAAAAAAAGTTGCAAAGATCTGACCCTAAATAAATGGTTGGAATAATTTAGTAAAAAAGAATTTTAGAGAAATTCTACATGGGTTAACATGGGAAAATAATCCAAACTGTTAGCTGTAAGATTATACATTCAGCTGCTGAGCCACAGAATAAGTTTGTCTAAGCTGCAAATGAAGTTCCTGCTCACATTTTAAAGGAATATTTTCAGGTGCTGCAACGAGCTGCTGTTTTGATGGATTGAATGCATTCAGTGTGATTTTATGACAATTACATTGTGAGAATATGTGTTGTGTAATGATGCAGGTTTTCTTTAACAGGTTACAGTGAAACTATTTTCAGTCACATACATTGTTTTGAAATTAAAGGAAATTTAGGACAGTTATCAACATCATAAGTGACATAGTGTGTTGTCTTACTGCACTTTTCATTGTGATGTTTAATTTAAAAGTTAGAGTTAATGACAAAGTGAAATTGTTTTATTCAAAACTGTTTTTCATGTGTTTCTGGTGAGTTTAGTTGTTATATTAATAAAAAAAGAATTTAAAATACATTTCATTTTTGCTATTTATGTTTTATGTGCATAAATATTTTTTCCACAATTTAAAACTATGAAATTTTAAGTTAAGTAAATATGCCTTCACTGATTTCCCAACGTAGAAAACCTAATAAATATAAACATTTCACAAAAACATTTTTGAATCCACTGTGTTCTGATGATAAAACCAATTTGAAAAATAAATTCAAACATTTTTCACATGAAAAATTGTTTAAATGCAATGCATTTTGGTCTTTATGTATCTATTTGCCAATCAGATTGATACACATTGTTTTTTTGCAGAGACTTCTGGGAAATTTGTAGGGCACTGGATTTTGAAATTGTAGATTCCGACAGCACTAAAACATGACAAATGCACTATATAATGCATTAGGTATTGAGTAGTTAAGGAATTTGGACTAAAATGTCAGAAAATGCTTCAAATATTTCAAAAAGGTGAGAATAAAGATAAAAGCGAGAAAAAAAAATGTTTCAGAATTTCACTTCAGACAAAAAAAGGGACTATATTTCACTGTCTTCCTATGGGGTCCACATGACCTGATCCTTACATTGACGTGTTTTCCCTACCATGACAAAGGTGGATAAAGGTGAATAGGATTTCATGTAATCCAAGGACACCAGAGAAGATCACAAATCATTGAAGAAAAAAGGTTCAGAGCACTGTCTTGTCGGGTCTAGATGACCCCACTCCCATTGTTAAACTGCCTAGGATAGTACAAGGGTTACATCTGTCTGCCTGTATGTACTTAGACTTAATCATTGATTTTCATTTCTGTTCCTATAAAGCATCTGCCTATTTTCTAGCTACTCTGTCTTATCCAAATCAGAAAATTCATTATCCATGAATCAAAAACACCGGATCCCTATAAGCTGCAGCAGTGGGCGGGATAATAAGCAGAACAGTAGCTCTGGAGAAACAGGGTTGGAGACTATGCTTACATAATGGTTCTAAAAAGAATAAAAGGAAGAACATAAAATCTTCACCCAGCTACAAAGTTAATCTGCATGGATTAATTTCAAATGTCTATATAGGCTTGAATGAAAAAACTATCATAGAATTAATTGGGATGCAAGCTAAAGCTATGGATGTCAGGCAGGCAGTGTTCACCTAATGAGATATATTTTGAATATTTACATTCTCAGGTAATATAATTTAAAATTACGACTTTAAATCGTAAATTTACAAGAAAGTCATAACTGTTAAATTACGAGATTTTAAGTCATAAATTTACGAGAAAAAATAGTTTTTTCATGTTACTTTACGAGATAAAAACTCGTAAATTTACAAGGTTTTATATCATAAATTTACAACTTCAAATCTCGTAAATATATGAGAAAAAAGTCATAGATTAACAAGGAAAAAACACCAAAGTTTTCCGTTTATCGAAGCCTAGCTTGAAGATGAAATATGTGAAGCCTTTTGTGAAGCTTTACTTCCGGATAGGTTTAAAAAACAAAGAGATTCTGAACTTTTTGGCGACTCAAAATTAGATTATTAGCAGTGGAGCCGGCTTTCAGTAAAGCGGAGTTTCATGTATAAAATAAGGAGCACAGAGACACGTTTGGGTGTAGATGACCGCTTCAGCCTTTATTTTCCTTTTCATTCACACACCCTGAAGTTCATTTGTCACCTTCTGCCAGTGCTTCTCAATTATTTTTTGCCCGCCCTAGGAAAAAGAAAATGTTTCGCGCCCCCCTTGACCCCCACCCCCCCACACACAAACTTGCCGTGGTGACAATATATTAGGTTAGTATCTATAAAAATTGTGTAAGTATACCTAAAATGGTATCTTTTAACATAAGATACCACCACCACATAAAAAGCAATATAAATCCACTTTCAATAAATATTGCACTTATTTTGCCACAGAACCCTGTTCTAGTCTAAAACAGAAAAGAAGCTTAAAGTGCCTGAAATAAAAAATCTGTCATTCCTTAATCAAACTATAGCATTTTGACCAACTGAACCATTTGATGCTGAGAAAAATAATCCAATCAATAAATACTATAAAATGTAAATTGATCTGAAGCATTAACACAGCAGCAACAATATATTTAACGTTTTTAGTCTGAAGAAATAGGTAAAAAACATTGTGCTGATTTTTTTCTAAATGATGGATTGTTTATTTATGATCTCATAAAGGGCAGCTGTTATACTGCATTACCTTTTGTCGTTATGTCAAATACTGACACCAACTAAACCACAGGCAGACAAAGAAAACATTGATGGAAAATAAAGACACGTCATCAAAATGTCTACAATAGTTAATAAAGAATGACATAATTAGCATGAGCTGAGTAATCTAAAGGCGTGCAATGATCCAGGCGTTGCGTAACAGAGGCAGTGCTCCGCGTGCGCATTCCACCATGCAGCCTGAGCCCACTACCCCTCCCCTCTCCTTCACACACACACGAGCCGCAGGTGACAGGAGACGGGAGAAGCAGCAGGGACGGCAGTTCTCAGTTTCAGGCTGTTACAAACTCTGTGATATAACAGATAATAGGAAATCAATAGTGGCGCAGTATTTTTCCAAGAACTGAGCCACTGTCACCGCAGCGCCTTTTTGCGCCCCGTATTAACTGTGCCTAAAACCGCTACTACTGCGCATCGGGCGCGCCCCACTATTTGAGAAGCAATGACTTAAAGCATAGGTGTTACTAAAGCTGAAATACCTGCTCTGCTGCTGCTGCGCTGCGTTCACTTGCTGCTCTGTATGCTGTCCTCCAATTTAATCTCATAAAATTACAAAAATTGAAGTTAAAATTGAGTTTTTTTCTCATAAATTTAAGTCTTAAAATCTCGTAATTTTTTGGTGGCCCTTAAACTCCATCGTGCCGAATAGTTTGAACTGAATTATTATTTTTTTGCCAGTAGGAAAAAAAAGTCCTCATTTCCTCTTTATCCGTCATTTCCGTTGTGATGCGATTTATGCTGTTGTGCTGCGATTTATGCTGTTGTGCTGCGATTTATGCTGTTGTGCTGCGATTTATGATGTTGTGCTGCGGTTTATGTCATTGTGCTGCGGTTTATGTCGTTGTGCTTTGGGCAATGCCGTTGCGTTGTTTCTTTTGTATGCAATGTGAGCCCTGTCGGCCACCATAGAACCCCCCTTAAGTATACCCGAATCACCTGAAAGAAAACTCTATTTTAACTGGCAATATTAACAGTTATGGGTTTTCCCATTTTAAAATAAACATGTTTCTACAATTCTAATTATTGTAGCATTAGGGTTATGGTTAGGGTTATGTTTAGGATAGGTTGTATAATTTCCGCTTCCGGCCAGTTGTGTCAGCACCATCTTGTCTGCAGCAAGGTCCCTCTCGTTCCAAATCTGAACTTTCAAAGTCCAAGAAAAAAAATGTGAGCTAGGCTGTTATCAGTTAGCTTCCAGCTCAGGCTAAAGTGAACAACAAATGACAGAAGGAAAAAAAAATCCTAAAAGACATACACACCTTTCAGAAGCCACTTTGCAGCTGTTTGAATCCTGCAGTGATGGTTGAGACAGTGTGAAGGACTCCCTACAAAGGAAGTAGCTTCCCCCACCATGTGGTAAATGGTATGTGACTGGTACTGAATGATGCAGCCGCTCTAGGACACCCGACGCTAATGTGCTCTGCACACAGTGTTTCATGCTGCATGGCCACAGCTTATCAGTCGGGAAACGTTTCGTGTGTGCGCAAGTCCACAGTAAAAAAAGGCAGAAAAATACAACGCTTAAAAGCGGCCGTGATTGGACTTTACGCCATCTGTGCCATCACAGAAAAAAACAAAGGTTTCCCATAGTATGATTTCACTTTTATGTACGCATTCATAGTAAAATGCAAACAATTCAACAAGTATTTGTAGGTTTTAAAAGTACTGGTGAATTTCAAACGCTCTTAAATCTATCCCCGAGCTTGGATCTTCCCATGTTAGCTTGTTTTGAAGATGACGGCTTATTTTCCCAGTACTGTGCTACCATCAAAGCCAATAAAGTGGTTGTGTTCTACATCTTTCAGTGTTTAGTTTTTACTTTGAAGCCCATAACCTCACTTACATATGACAGAACGGTCTGGCACGATCAGTCATTTCTGTCAAGCTTTTGACAGCTGTTTTTATCTTCATGACCCCATATTGATGAGTTAATGTGCTCTTTTAGCTTTTCATTTGAGCCAGCTGCCTGGCAAGGTGAATCTCCCTCAGGCTTTAATGGCCTGCTGTACAGAAGAGTCAATTCTACAACAGACTGATGGATAAATCACACACCAAGGCGGGGAGTGAGAGCAGGCAGGAAGAGTTGAATGTGACAGAGGTCTACACGCTGTCGTGTTAGACGTCTTTTTTTTTTTTTATGTATTTACTGTCTACAGACGGGGTGTGTTTTTTATTATTTTTATTTCTTTATTAGAAAAAACAACTTTAATGAACCAAATGTAGACAGAAACAAGTTTTGCAATGATTTGCAGATATTGATTGGAGGCATAATATGATTTTTACACCCTTATTTACTGTTGCAATTATTCCACAAACCCTATCACATCTTTGCAAAATAGAATCCAAATATGTGAATTCATCACTCAGCGCAGAGATAATAGCTGTGTTACACAGATCCTCTCGCTGCTGGTTATTTTGACTGAAGGCGATAGGAAGACTGAAAATTGGAACATTTGACAGGCTATTTCACCATTTAATTGTGAGTCCTAAAGACGTCTACCCTGCAGTCATTTGTTTTTTGTCTTGCTCAAATGACGAAGATCACCCAAAAAGAGTTGAATGACTCGTTTGTACTTTGGAGGGGAGATGCATTCCTCTGTTTCCAATGACCCTCCTTGATGGTGACACTCTGCTGTGTCTCATCAAATTAATTAACTGTCTGATAGATCATAAATCATCTAACACATTAATGGGATCTGCTGTTTTGTGCTGATTCAAACCATTCTCTATCATATTGTAGGGAGTATCTGCAACAAACCCTCCTGTGGTCGGTGCTACATCACAATGAACCACACTCCTGCTGTCCTGTGTGTCAAATCTGGAACTATTTTAGGCGAATGTGCACGGCTTAATCCATGAACACCAAAAACAGTTATGATAGAACAGAGTAGAGCAACTGAAAATGTAGATTTAAAGAAAAAATCCAAAATGGGTTTTAATTATAGGGATTTTAATTCTTCTTCAAGTGAATTGTTTTATTTTAAACCCCAGATGGTGTTCTGCTCAGGCGGTGACTCTGAGACTACATGATGTGGTAGAGACACTGACCTCTTGACAGTGCCTCCTCGCACACAGCTGTGAATCAAATGCTTCATTGGTTTTCAAAATGTTTCTATCACCGGATCTGTGGTTTCTGTGGCAATTCTCTCCGAGGGCACTGTGCTGCCACCGGAGAGGCTGAAAGCCCAGATCAGAAGTGCCTTCACGAGTCAACATATCGCCTCAAACCCTCTGACTTTCATTGTAAACATAAACACAAAGCTTTGTGTTCAGTTTACAGCCACAATGTAACTTTTAAAGAAATTCCAGTGAAAAAATAAATTCTGCTAACTTCAAATAAAAAAGGATGTTACAATTTATACTGCAGTTATAATATATGGTATGCAGGATGATGTCTCGATGACATTTTTGAATGTTTTATCTTTGCATATGTATACATTTTATTCTGAGACATGCCCTTGTTTTACTCTTTTGCTTCATCTTAAAGTGATGTCATTTATACAGGTGCTATACACATGGATGTGGTCTTCCATGCTTCTAGACTGAAGGAATCTGATGGGGATGATGCAAGTACAGGTGATGGAAGGAGGTATACTGTACATTTAGGACAGTGGTGTCCTGCATTCTTTGAACCTACATACATTAAATATTTAGTGAATATTTTTTTGTCATATTATACTTTTCATTTCCTTTTCATTTTCATTGAACAGAACTATGTCTATGTATTTTTTTTAACCAGAATTGCTGTAAATTTCATATTTGAAGACAAGAAATAAAACTAAAAAAGTCTGGAAAAACATTTTTATGTCTGGAAAAACTTTTCATCAAAATTAAATCTGGGTTTATTTGAAATGCTACTCATTTTTCACAACTAAATTCTCACTGTAGACTTCTAAATATAAATCATGTGAACAGGAAAATAAAACAAATAGTTATCTTATAAATTATTTATTGTTCCTTTAATTTGGCCTTAAGGCTTTGAAGGTCAAGAAGTTACAGGTTTACAATTGCTTATGTTATTTTTGCCATTTACAATCAAGAAATGTTTTTCTTAGAAAGTACTGGCGACCACATATTCATTTTATGACATGAGCCTGTGGTGCTAGGGCCACTTGGCCCACGGGCCAGACTTTGAATATGCCTGATTTAGGAGCTGTGACTCAATTTGTTTTATTGCTGTTTGTGATCCCAAAAGGTTTTTATTTTCTAATGCAATACCAAGTAAAATTAAGGCAGGTCTCTTGATACAAATTTGAACTTTCTACCAAAAAAGAAAACGCATTTTGAAACCTGCTCCTGTGAGTGTCACTGCAATTGCAGAATCATATATGCATCATTTCAAATCCAGACAGTAAAAACAAATAAAGGCACTTTTTATTACTCAGATTTAATGTGTTTAGATGTTCAAATGTGTAACACTCAGGGGAAAATTGTTAAGACATTGACATTTCTGAAATTTTCATACGTGTAAACTTCAGTGACTCAAACAGAAACTTGAATAAAACATTAAATAATTACATGTTTTGGTGCATGAACACCTTTATCAGTCCATGCATTTTAAGGCGGAAGAAAAAGTAGTTCCTAACAATTGATTTCATTGGGGACAAAATGCCTATGGTGAGACACTTTTTTTTGGTAAAAGCAAACAACATATTTACTCGTATTCACAAATAATACAAATATTGATAATTCCATGAGGTTATTGATTTTAGAACCTAAAGATTGGAAGCACTGATTTTCAGTGTGGAGGTGGACATCACTGACTTGCAAATAACCTTACGTCTAACATCTACAGTACAACAACACCATCACCTCTCAAACGCATGAGGACTGGTGGACAGAGATTGAAGTGTTATGGATTGACTATTGATGGGTGAGTCAGTTTAGTAAATTATCTGTAGGCTGTTTTTAAGTAGGACTGCACTGTGGTGCAGTGGTTAGCGCCCCCACCTCACAGCAAGGATGCCCTGGTTTAAATCCCTGCCTATACCTTTCTGTTTAGAGTTATGTGCATTCAGGCTTTCTCCTGCAGTCCAAAAACATGCTTCATGGGTTAATCAGTAGTTGCTCGTAGACATGTGTGTGTTATTACGTGGCCTTGCAACCAACTGGTGACCTGTTGAGGGTGGACCCAGCCTTTGCCAGACAGCAGCTGGGTTGGCTCCAGCAGCCCTGTGACCTTGAAAGGGATTCAGTAGGTTCTGAAAATGGATGGATGCATTTAATTTTCTCTAAAGCTCAAACTACACAAAGATAAAACATTTTGCAGAGTTTATAAATGACGATTGGAGACAAAAATGAACATGTAAGTATTTTGGCCAAACTCCACGGGATTTTCTGTTTTTTACCCAGTTATATTCTTTAAACCGTATTCCTGCCAAATGTGCTTAGGAGGCAACATTTTATTATGGATATTATGAACTTGGTGGCATTAAAAATATAAGGTACAAACATTCTAGTAAAACATTTCTAGCTATTGGAATATGTGCAATAAAATGTGTTTGAAAAAATCAATATGACACATGATGTGAACTTATTAGGAATGTGGGCGTGGTTAACAAAAAACTTCTGTTGCCAAGGGAATCCTAAAATTTACTCTAAACTTAAAAAGACCTGTTCGTCACCTTCAGGAGACCAACAAATAAAATGGTTGCTATGGAAAAAGAACTAACAGAAAAGCAGAATTTTGGAAAACGTTTTTTTTTAAGAATTTGTCATGTGAAACTCTTACCAGGGCGGCAGGGAAGGGGAGAGTGAGGGATGTGTAGCACCGCTCAGCCATTGCAGGCTGGTCAAAAGAGGATGGTAAGGAATGGTGGTAACTGTAGACAGTGCTTCAATTATCATTACTATTTGTTTTGTTTGTTTCTGTGTGGTTTGGTGCTGAATATTTGACCTTTTCTGTGTTACCCCCCCCCCCCCCCCCCCTCCTTTTTTTTGGTCCATGACAAGTGGGACAGGCTCCAGCCCTCCCATGACCTTGAACAGGATAAGTGAGTGTAGAAAATGGATAGATGGATGTCAGGATTTGCTGTCTCCTTAATATAATAATCCTCTCTGATAGAACTGCAAAGGAGAGGGCACATGTACACTGTGTAAAGTGCTGAAGTGTCGACGTCTGTACTAAGCTGCTGGATAAGGAAGTTGATCTCACATAGATCAAACAATTTATCAGAGACAGATCGCTGAATTCCCAAGTGAGTTGCCCAGTCTGCCAGCACCCTCCCCCTTTTCTTTGCTTCAAAAGTCAGTATTGCGAACGCTGCGTTTAAAAACTCCACAAACGCATTAAAATTCAAACCTGTTCCAGAAGGTGACTTCAGTCGTTCTTTTGTTATGATATTTGATTTCCCACAACAATAAGGCAGCTTTAGCGAGAATGAGGTATTAGTGGATTCAAAAAAAAGTGAGAGAAATTATGAGGGAATATGAGCTCGTGCCAACTCCGCCTCCAGTGAAATGATGTCCTAATCCTGGAGTGTTTTAGGGGATAAGCCCCGGTGTTGGCTCTCACAGACAATTCTTTCAAGCTTGATTTCATCAACTTCTCAGTGAAGTGCCCCCATCCAATGCTCTCCCCCTTTTGTTGTGCTGTGGCTTGTGTCATCTTCCAATTTATCGCGCTGTGAGCGGGCACTTTTTATCATGAAAGGCTTTTTCCTGCCTTTTCCACTCTTGGCTGCAGCCGTTGTTCCTTTTCTTCCCTGTTCTGCTCTGTTAGCTGCCGCTCAGGTCTTCTGGCATGATCACGGCACAATGTGGTCACAAGACCGACCTCACTTAATTCTAACCTCCTGAACCTGCCTCTTTCGACTCCCATAGTAGAGGTTTGAACTTGACAGACGCCTCTTAGTCTTGCAAGCGTGCGTCGATTCTAAAAGTTAGTCATGAAAGCAAAACAAAGTTAGGAAACTATAGCAGTCCTCTACAAGCAAATGTGCATGACTCTTATTTGCATAAATGTAATTTACTGTAATGAATTTAATAGTTAACCGCTGATCCTGAAACACTTAAAACGTCAAGCCGAATCAGCAAACGACAGTATAAAGAAATGCACTACTTAACAGCAAACAGACAACAAAATACTTATTAACAAGAAAATTGCTTTGAAGGAGCAGCCATGGATTACATTTTGCTCAACTGTGTAGCAATCAGTCGCAGCCTAATACAACCCCACCTAACACACCCCTTGTTATACCCCATTTAAACCCACCCAAAAAGGTAGAATTACCAGCGTCTTAAGGACCTCTCAGGAGTGATGAATATTCATGGTTCCCTGGTAATGTCCATTTGTTTAATCAGCAGAGATGGGATCGGAGATGGATCCGGGTTAATTATTGAGAGCTGTTTTAATTGTGTTCTCCTTTACTACAATGGCGGAACATTAGTAAGAGTCCCTCTCTTGTGTATGTGGAGCTGCATTTGTGTGTAAATTGGTTTCTACAACTGATTTGGAGACTGAATTGCTGGATGTTTTTGTTGCTTTTCCGCCTGTACCGGATGAGACAACAAAGGCAAGCCTGAGCGGGTTCAGGGGTCTGAGTGCGGTCTGCAGAGATGCCTGCAGAAGTGAAGATAGTGGAGAACATGCTCCTAATTCTTCCAGAGGTCTCACCCTCTTAACCCTCCATTGTTCTGAAGGCTTCAGCATTTCGTTTAGAGTGCTGGATTCCCTACAGTGGGACATCAAGTCCACTTCAAACAGCTGCCGATATTGGGGGGGCTTTACTGTATGTTTTTCTGCAACGTTGGACGAGTCAAGAGGAAACAACTGTTCAAAATGTCTATGCATATTTACATAATGACTTTTTGCAGTGTAATAGAAAAGTAACAGGTAAAAATATTTAAAAATTGACAGGAAGTTAAAGAAAGTATGACCATAATTTGAATTAAGATCAAGATCACTTTACCCTTCATTTTATTAACGGGGCTTTTCCTGATGTGTTAAAAAAAATAAAAACGAAAAAGATATAAGGAAAGTCATCACAAATCTATGAAAATTAATGTTACAACTATAGTGCAGTATGACTTTTCTGACTTTTTCTTTCAAAAGATTACCCAGAGGATTTTATACTGGGGGCTGCACAGTGGCGCAGTGGTTAGCGCCTTGACCTCACAGCGAGAAGGGCCTGGTTTTCTCTGGGCACCCTGGCTTCCCCCCACAGTCCAAAAAATGCTTCATAGGTTGATTGATCACTCTAAATTGTCCCTAGGTGTGACTGTGAGTGCGTATGTATGGGAGAGTGATAGTGTGGCCCTGCAACAGACCGGCAACCTGTCCGGGGTGTACTTCGCCTTTAGACTATAGCCTGGTAAGGCCCTGGCAGCTCTGTGACCCTGAAAGGGGAAAAGCAAGTTAAGAAAATGGATGGATCGATTTTACCCTGGAAATGTAACCTGTTATCACAACTTCCATATACTGGACTGTATAATGCACTTTAAAAATAAAACTACTGCAAAGGCAAATACAAATAAATCTAAGTAAATAGATACTGAAGATAACCTGGATCTGAGTTGGACTGTTCGGTTATCTACCAACATGATCTTATTTAAAGGAAGCATTAAAGAAGTTTGGCTAAACTAAATCTCTAGGTTTGAAAATGTAAGGAGGATGTTAAAATGATGTAAATGTATGTATCTGTTTTGATGAACCACATCCAGTGGATAAAAACAGCAAAAGAAAACAGATGATTTCCAGGAATTATGCAGTTCAATCCCAAACGTGGTCCAGATTAGACAGAGGACAAGACATAATTTTCAGGCTTCTGAATGAATGCAAAGTTAAATTTAATAGAAAACCAACAATTTAGCACTGGGTGAAAGAATTGGCTGGCCCTAAATACAGCTGATGGTGATGGGAGACCTGATGGGTGACGGGCGAATTGTCCAGAGTGAACCTGCCTTTGTCTGGCAGGTTTAGGGCTTCCTGTTCGTTGAAGGTGTGACTTGTAGAGGTAGATCTAGACAGGAACAACCAGCTGTCCACCCAACTCCTGGACAAAGACTTGCCCTTGGCATTGCACGTTCAAGCAACCACTTTAAATGAAAAATCTATGGAAGGGCTCATACACAGGGGCAGAGCTACAGGGTGGCAAGGGGAGGCAGCTGCCACCCCAGCAAAAAACTTTGACCCCATATGCCACCCAAATGTTTAACCCTTGTGCTATCCTAGGCACTTAACATTGGGAGTTGGGTCATCTAGACCCACTAGACAGTGCGCTGAACCTTTTTCTTCAATGATTTGGGATCTTCATTGGTGTCCACGGGTTACATGAAATCTTTCCACCTTTATTCACCTTTGTCATGGTAGGGAGAACATGTCAAAGTAAGGGTGGGGTCATCTAAGATAGCACAAGGGTTAAGTCAACATTGACAAAGACCCCTTGATGCCAACAGGGACGTTCTCGCCTCAAAATAGTTTGGTTCAAAATGCCATCTGTAAATCTTCACTCGATTTACATTAAAACCCTAGGAACCTTTTTCAAGCATTAGTGTCTTGTAGGAAGGGTCAGAGACGACGCACTATCCCGTTGTTGTTTACAAAGACCAGCCCACGCTGGAGCTTTTTTTTCAGCTGACAATTTCACAAAATGTTCCAATCAATGTAAGTTTCGCAAAAGTGAAAATATTGAAAATATTTTAAATCTTATATATAAATGATTATGTATCTCACCATAACATTAAGCAGTAAAGTAGTTATGAACAATAATTTTTAAAGATTTGAGATGATTTGGGTTTGGCAAGCTGCAGGTTACCAAGAAAACGGCCCGTTGTAAATACGGCATCGCATCTAAGCAGCATTTAACACTTCCACAGAGTATTTATAGTCATTTTAGAAATGTTTTGGTGGGATAAATGTGATTTCTGTCCATTATTGTTCTTCAGGTCTGGTCTAAAAATGAACGATGCTTCAGTCCATCACATAGACCGTGGCGCAGCGCTCCACCATAGGTTAGTAAGACAGTTGTCTCCGTGACTGTGGAGAACATGATGAAGAATTCCCTCCGTGACCAGTAAGTGATTACAAAATAATTTTGTGCAGAGATTCACCTTGTTGTGATCATTATAAATGTAACTGTGTAAACACATTAAATAGATGAAAAGGCTGTTCTTTTTCTAATTTTTTTTTTCTTCAAAACTAGGTGATCAGAAGACTGATGAGACGGATCATAAACATCAAAGCCCACTAGTGCTGAAGCTGCAGGACAGAAACCAGCAGCTATGCCAATCCGCTGAACGGCAGTTTGAGAGGAAGAACCGCTGAGGTACCGCCAAATCCATTCCTGCACAGGAAGTCTACACAGATGCTGAGGGGCACTGACCAGTGGTGGTAAATGAGCGTAAATGATTTTCACAGTAAAAGAGCCAAACTAGCATGTGGACTGGAGAGAGCAACATTCATCTTTGCTCACACAAAAACAGCAACTGCTTTACTGTATTTCACAATTAAACTCAAGCAATGCACACTTTATGTATTTATTGTACAAAAACACTGAGTAAAAGTAAAGCTAGATAAAGCTGGAGTAAAAATACTGGAAATAAATGTGTTGCCTGGAAGAAAAAGCCTGGTGAAAGAATTGCGAAATTCTTCAAACTGCAGGTGGTGGACATGTGCTAGTATCTGGTAGCGACAGTCCAGTGTCAATACCATGGGCTAAACATGCTTCACATGCTCGGTGTGAATGCAGCTTGAGAGAGATGATGAAACACAAAAAGAAGATGAGGTGGAGAAAAAGGGCCGCAGGTAAACCAACAGAAATGTTCTACATTTAAAATGTATGTAGAGACGGATTCCATTCTAAAGAAACAGTAAATCCAACACTTTTAGTGAAAAGTCTCTTGAATACTTTCATTTTGATTTTATGAGACACCAAAGCAGCCCAGCAGAAATAAAAGTTAACACGAAGAGGTCAGTAATTAAAAAAAAAAGTAAAAAGAATTTTACTCAGAAAATAATCTGCTGTGAGTTTTCCAGTTTAAAAAAAAACAAAAAACTTAAGCTTTAAATAAATTATTAAACAATAAATATTCTAACTATTGGTAACATCTGATTTTGCTGCCAAACCCTAACCCTATTTCATACATGTATGTATAACAGTCGTAATAGAAATGTTCTTATTTATTATAAAAAATAAGTGAAATAAAAAATAAAAAAAATCTAAAAAAAATCTGAAACATTTTCATACTTCCATCCACTTGGATCCACCACGAGTATAACATGTTTGGGGTTGAATGACAGTGTGGTGCAAATGTGGGAGCTGATGGTTTGCAGCCAAATGGCTGCCAAGGACTTAGGTTACATTGTCTAAAGGGGAAAAAAAAACATAAAGATGGAACAGCAAGCTGAAGCAGCAGACATCACAAACATTTGGGTTTGTTTACAAGGTGCAAGCTCTTTGGTTTGCAAACTAAAATTCATTTCAAAACAAATATTGAGAGCAAGACACAGTTAAAAGAGTAATATCTAGTTTATTATCTTAGTTTCTGTGTCTTGTCTTTTCTGTTGCACAGGTGCAGGAACTTGGAGGAGATGTTAGGGTCGCCTTCCCTTAGTTCTGTCACACAACACTTTCAAACTGATTCCTTTTCAAGAGTGACACCCTTTTTGTCCCTGCATTTGTTTTACCAGGCCAAGGTTTTGTGAGGTCACATCCTGTGAAACGGGCTTCCACCAAACAGGTATACAGCTCAGATCAGCTTTGTAGAAAATGTCCACACCCAAAATACATTTAGAATCATACATACAAGCTTTCAAATCTTGAAAAACGGTAGTGTAACTACTGCAATTTGTATAAAAACAAGTACAATCCATCCATTTAACTTCTTTCACTCTTCCATGACCGAGTCCCGGGGGCAGCAGTCTGACTCTCCAGCGTGTTCTGGGTCTTCCCTGGGGCCTCCGCCGAATGAGACATGCTAAGGGCACCTCCGCTGGGAGGCATCCAAGAGGCATCTGAACCAGATGCCTGACCCACCTCAACAGGCTCCCCTTGATGTGGAGTGGCTCTACTTCGAGCTCTCTCACAGTGACTGAGCTCTTCACCTTATCTCTAAAGGAGCGCCCAGCCACCATACGGAGGAAGCTCATCATCCGCTTGTATTCAGGACCTCGTTCTTTCGGTCATTAGGTGAGAACTTGAACACAGATCAACCGGTAAGTTTAGAACTTTGTTATCTGACTCAGCTGTCTATTCACTACAATGGACCGGCACAGCGTCCGCATCAATCTCCCTGTCGATCTTACATCCGGATTCCTTCCCTCGTGAATAAGACCCCAAGACACTTAAACTCCTCCACCTGGGGCAGGAGCATCACCCAGAGAGGGCCAACTACCTTTCTCTGGTCAAGAACCATGACCTCAAAAAAGCGTGCTGACCCTCATCCCAGCCACTTCACACTCGGCTGCAAACCTCCCCAATGCATGCTGGAGGTCCTGGGTTGATGAAACCAACAGGACACCATCATCTAAAAAGAGCAGAGAGGAAATACTGTAGTCCTCAAACCAAACAAACACCTATTGTTATTAGCTATAAAAGAACTCTAAAGAAATTGTTTGTTTGAAAAAACTTTTGAACCATCCATTTAAAAATTATTGCTATTTTTGCATTTTAACAACATTATTAACTTATACTGTGGGGATTGTGTTTTGCCCCCAAGCAAATTAAACTATCATCTAACAATGAAGACAACAATTGTGTTTGGCTGGCCGACAAAAGAGGAAACATCTCCTCCTGCAGCTCACTAGGGCTTAACTTAAGTGCCTCATCCGACATCATTGTGGGTCACCAGTGACAGAAATGTAAGGGGGTGATAAATAGGGCCATTTTAGAGGGGTGACGAGAAGTATAAGCTCCTTCAAACAGGGATCAGGTGGTAAACAGGATAAGGAGTGGCTAGGTTCATGAAAAGTACCTCAAACCGTGGATCCTCCAGACGCTCACTTTTATGACAAGGGTTGCTTTCCTTCGTCTTTCTTCACAGACTCGCTGGCTCTTCCTCAAGGGGCATCAATCACGGCGCCTCTCATCGCCACAAACCATTCAAGTTGCCTGCCCCGTGCCCTAAAAAAGAATGGCCTGTCATTTCTATGGTTAAATTCAATCCCATCCACTTGAACATGCATCGACAGGGACCCGTCGGGACGAGAGCGTCATTCATCACAGCACAGCTGCTGTTGTTGCTGTGCATAGCGGTTTACTTGTGTGTGCATGGCAGAAGCCCAGATTTGTCTTGGAGACGCCAGGGAAAGATGATAGGAGAGCAACGTGATCGGCAAAGCAATAGAGCATTTAAGGTTGCATCAGACAGCATGAGATTATGATTTTTTCCCCTTTTGTTCTGTCTCAGAGGCAAGAGCAGAGCACAGCTGTAGCCGTCCTTCACTAAAGCCTCCTCCCTCCATTCTCCCTTCACACAGCTTCAGTGCTGGTATTTTCAGGGTCACAATGGATTCCTGGAAAATAAACTGTATCAGGTCTCATTTCTGTACATTTCCACATATCTCTGCGTGTTTTATTTCCTTGTATTAGTCATAAAAACAAATCTCACAGTGGATTTCTTGCATTACCTTTTAAGAAAATTATTAGTAAAATAATCCAAACTGTTACCCCACTAGAGTTACGCTGCCAGGTATACTGCATTATAGATTATGATGGTGGTAGGTGGAAGAAAGAATATTCTAACTTAAAGACATTGATTTAATAGAGTAACATTGCATTAGTATTGTTTTTTTACTGTTTGTACCACAAAAAAACCATCAAACTGAAATGTGTCAGCAGTGTTTTGTCCTTTGTAGCTCTGGAGTAGTAAATAAAATATTCAAACTGTACTGTTGTTTTGGTCTTTCAAGGCTTATATCCAGCTTTTAATCAAATTTGTCCTTTGCATTTTTGGGCCTATTCCTGAAAAATTGTGAACACTTTTTATGAAACCTTTTCCAGTTGTCACAGTTGCAGTAACTAATGTTTCATACAACAAATGGAGTTTTACTATTATTTGCCTTAAATTTTAAACATTCCTTTAACTTATGAACATAAGTTGACCAATAAATCCATTAAATACATTTAATAAATCGGCAAGGCGTTTGGTATTTTCAGGCATATCTGTATCAGCCTAATTTAAGCGATTCAATAAGCCTTTAAGAGGTCAAATTAAAATGTGATTGTTTTGGTTCAAATACAGCAATGCCACTCCTAATTGGCCCTAATTGTTCTGTCTACTGTGCCATCTGATTGGTTACAAAGACCATACAGGCTAGAACCAACCCAAGCTGCATGAGCAAAGGCAAGCGGGTCAGAAGTAGGGTCCTCACACAGGTTTTTAGCAGGGAAAAGCCACAGAAAGAAGCCCAACATCAATTGTTGAAGACATGTAAACACCCTAAAATCTCCAGAAATTGTACGAAAATTTCCAGTCGTCTACACCTCACACCTACTAGTAGCATTTAAATAAAGTTAAGTGTTGGAATTTGCGTTTATAAAAATGTTGTTGCCAATATTTTTTTCTTTTACTGCAAATGAATACTGATTGACAAACATTGATTATCAACCTCCTTCACTAAAAGTAATAAGTGGTATTGAACAAGTGAATTGGTAGATCACTACCTTTGAATGGCACATCTTTTAAAACGTACAACCGATAAAGCTTTCACACTGGGTTCTAACTCTACATCAGTTATTCTTCTCAGATGTCGTGGGGAAAATGTGTCTATTGGTGATGACGGAAGAAGGCACTTGATATTTGATTATAAAAGGACGAATAGAAAGTTTTCTGCTTTGTGTTTTTTTTTTATTAAGTGTCAGTTGTGGTGTGCAAGCTGGATCACTTCCAAACTATGCAAGCACGCCAGTTTGACTTGCTTGTGAGTGGCTTAAAGTAATGAGGCGGCCCAAAACACTGACATAATATTATGCAGCAATTTCATATTTCAGGTGGGGCAGCAGTGGCTCAGGCGGTTGAGCAGGTCGGCGAATGATCGGAGGATCGGCGGCTCGATCCCCACTCCTCCCAGCAAATCATTTTTGTGTCTTTGGGCAAGACACAAACCTGACACTAGCTGCCTCTAGTGTTGCTCCACCGGTGTGTGAATGCGTATGAATGTTCCGATGATGGTCAGAGTGGCCAAAGGCGCGCACTGACAGCCATGCTTCTGTCAGTCTGCCCCAGGGCAGCTGTGGCTTCATCAGTAGCTAACCATCACCAAGTATGAACGAGGAGTGAATGAATAATGGACACATTGTAAGCGCTTTGAGTGTCTGAAAAAACGCAGATATATCTAATCCATTATTATTATAATTGTAATTATAATTATTATGTCTTTTTGGCGTGTACTTGGCATTTACTTGCATGGCGCTTTACTACTTTGTTTTAAGGCCCGGAGCACTTGACAGTCACAGTCCCATTCACCCATGCAAACAGATTCACACACTGATGGCAGCCCCACTGCCATACACTGGTGCCAACCTGTATACCTTCAGCCACAGCCAATCACCTTTCACTGATTTGCACAGGTGGTTTGGCAGAGATTTTCACGCCGGATGCCCTTCCTGACACGACCCTGTATTGTATCCAAGCTAGGGACTGGCACAGGAGGACTCAGACTTGTAACTTCCATGATTCTTATAAATACTTCCTGATACGCTAACCACACGCATGAAAATTGGTACATTCTATTTTCTAATAAGGAATAAAACGAAAGCAATCCGAATCAGGACTGAGGTGAATATTTCACCCAACTGTTACTGAGAATTTGATCAGAACTTGTGCAGTAAATACACGTAAAAGAACATTGTTGCCAAGTTGTGTTATTATAAAATGTAATTTTTTTTTGCTTCAAGTATGCTTTTACAGTCCAATATTGCACATTTCATACACATTTTTGACAGAAGAAATTTATTTTTTTTGTCTTTCAGCAGTTTGGTCTGCAACTAAGGCCAGTGCATGCTTAAAAATAATAGCAACCCTGGGTCTCAAATTTTCTCCAAATCACTTTTCATGATAAAACATTCAGAGTCTGGTGCTCACTATGTTACTTTCCACGAAGACGGTCATGTTTCTGCAGGCCTTTTTTGTGCCCAGCAGGTGTGTGCCATTAATCAGGGGTGTCTCTGTGTCCCCTTTGTCGGCTGAGAGGGAAATATTCCCTCCTGCTAAAGTGTTTGGCCCCTCAGGGGAAGCCAGGCACAAACAGTTATGAAGCTTTATTGGACTTATATATCTGTTTTATGTATTAGCAGGCACATAGCTGTGAAATATTTACATTATTCTAGACACAGGCGAGAAGAGTTCACAAAGTGCCCGCAATCTAAAAACAATAAAGAACAGTCTATCTCTTTATCGCTGCCATTTTATGAAATGACTTCAGGCAGGAGATGATTTTATTGCAGAAAAGTGGAGAGTCCAGAGCTTTCTGCTTTTTTCTTGGAGTCCTTTAAGGTTTCTGCTTTTATGAAGTGCATTTTAATGCTGCACCAAAACAGAAGAGCTATCCTTTTTAGGGAAAAAGCAAGGCTGTCATGCAGTGTGCAGCTGATAAATCATTCACTTACAGCTAAGCTCTATTTCAGCCTACTTCTAAAGCAAAAATAAATAAATAAATAAATAAATAAATAAATAAATAAAACTACTGAAGATGATGCCCCTCAACTAAATTGTATTAGAAGTCTCCTTGTTGCCAATTTTGACAGGGCTCACTAGTTATTTAACCAAGCTTCACTAACTCTTAAACAAATTTGACGCAGTGGTGTATTTTATTAAACAAAGCTGTGTATGCGACATGTAGAGTTTTTATTTAAAAGTCATTTTTAAGATGAATTTTTTTAAGGTGTTCTCTTTCAAAAATATTTGTGTCAGTGGAGCACCTTAGTTTTTTTTATTGTTTTGTTTTTTAATTGTCTTGTATGGAGTCCTATACTGTTCATAATTAAATAAATAATTAATTAATTAAATAAATAAATATGACCTCATGCAAATACACAATCAACCAATAAATCTCTCATAAATATATAAAAAGATCATGAAATTGTGAAAAACCTGCACACAGATTTTAAACAAGCCATTGTATTATTCAATATATTTCATTTTGCTTTAAAAACCTGTTCATTATTTTAAAACAGCATTTTAATCATGTGGAATATTGTCATAATTCTACGTCTTTTTTCAGAACCTTGGATTTCAAAATCAATATTTTCCAAAATGGCTTTGTTTTTATTTCATGTTGCTGTTTTTCAGAATGACTGATTTATTTCATGAAGAGCTTTTTCAGGAGAATGTGTCTGTCTGTCAATCAGTGAAAGTGGGCGGGATCTAAACGCTCATTGGCTCATCCATGGAAATCGACTCATATTCCTCGATTCCCCCTTAGCGGTGTACCAGTCAGAGAGATGTACGGTGGCCCAGAAGGGTCACAACACAACACATTAACTTTACACACAACACATTAACTTTACACACAACACATTAACTTTACACACAACACATTAACTTTACACACAACACATTAACTTTACACACAACACATTAACTCGCAACACAACACATTAACTCGCAACACAACACATTAACTCGCAACACAACACATTAACTCGCAACACAACACATTAACTCGCAACACAACACATTAACTCGCAACACAACACATTAACTCGCAACACAACACATTAACTCGCAACACAACACATTAACTCACAACACAACACATTAACTCACAACACAACACATTAACTCACAACGGAAGTAAAGCTGCAGGGGAAGTGCTTTTATTCTGAAATTTCCACCGGAAGTTAAGCTGAAAAGGAAGTGCTTTTATTCTGAAATTTTCACCGGAAGTTAAGCTAAAATGGACGTGGTTTTATTCTGACACTTTCACCGGAAGTAAAGCTGCAATGGAAGTGCTTTTATTAGGAAATTTCCACCGGCCCTAGCAGCTAACTGCCTAGCAGAAAGTAACTTCACAGTCAGCCTCGGAGGGAGCACGTTTCATCCAAGAGAGAAGCTAGCAGCGGTGAGGATTGTTAAACTCTTCAGAAGTAAGTAAAACAATCATTTATTATTACGATAATGTATTAACTACTGATATGGGCTATTAGAAATGTTTTTAACTGTGAGTTGTTCTTAAAGAGATTTTGCACATTCGAGGTTTGTAGTCTTATCACCGTGGACCCCGCGATGGCTGCCGCAGCCTGAGACTCTACGCAGTTACATGTGCATATCTTTGATCAGATCAAAGGGAAAAATAACCTTATCAGATAACAAACGTGTACACACGGCACACTTTCGGTCTAAATAAATCATTTTGATACGCGCTGAACTTTCTAAAATACCGTAAACGACCTCTAAGAAATTCAGTTCCATCATGAATGTAATTAAACAAAGAAAGCTACGGCAAAGAGCGAGATAGTCTTCTAAATGTGGTTTGATTATTGTTATGAATATTATTAAGGTCCTTTTTGCTCATACATTTCTTAATCTATCGATGCGACCAGTGCTTTATTCTTGGGAGAAGGAAACGTGCCAACAACATAGCCGTGGTTGCCGTCAATGATGCGGTCAAGTGTGCGTGTGTGTGTGGGTGGGTGGGTGGGTGTGTGTGTGTGTGGTGGTGGTGGGGGGGGTGCGTGCGTGCGCGCGTGTTCTCAAGTTTCCTTAGTGAAATCCAAAAATTGCAACCAAAATATAATCACCCATTCTGCTCCGTTTCTGTTTTTATCAGATAATGTTTTGTCCATATTGTGGGATAAACCTTGAGAGGGTGCTCTCCTACTGCGGCTCTTGTGGCAGAAATATCCAGTGTTTAACAAGTCTTCAATCCGAAGGTATACTTAAGTAATTATATAAAGTATTGTATTTTTTTGTGTTGTGTTCTAAATTTTTCTTTAATAAAAAGTATTAGGACAACCAAAACATTTACTTTTTAACATAATACAATCCTGAACAATAAAACCTCACACACATATACATATATACATACATATATATTTAAATGGAGGCATCCTCAAAATATAGTGTAACATTTTTATGGTTAAGAACAAGTGAGGGGTATCCTAAAACATATTAATCAAAATAATTGTGAAATTTTCAGTTTTGTACTTCATTAGTCATTGCTTAAATAACCATATGTGTAAATAATGTATGTACTTTTTTCTAACAACTTTTATTTTTTAATCCAGCAGGTCCTGAAGAAACTACCATGGATGAACTCATCTACAAATATTTCACAGATGGTCATACCTCTGATATAATAGTGGATTTACTAGCAACCAAACACAACATTTCAACTAGCCTCAGCACAGTAAAAAGAAGATTAAGACCTTATCTTATCTGCCATTGAAATGTCCGGTTATCTGCTATGGACACGGAAGAGCTTTTTGAACCCCAGCTCAGTCCTCTCGGCAGCAACATGCGCATTCTGGAGAACACAGCAAGAGGTTTCTGGGCAGACTACCTTTTGGACTGTGAAGGTTAGTTAATATTAAATTTCAAATAATCCCAATTGTCTTTTTTTTTTTAAAAAAAACACATTTTACAATAAATTTGTTTATGTTTACTACTTTTAGAAGATGACAGCTCTGTGACCCTGGAGGAAATCTTAATGTTTGCCACAGGTGTGCCATGCATCCCTCCTGCTGGCATGGATCCTAAGCCACACCTTGAATTTATTGGCAGTTCAATGTTTCCCATGGCGAATACATGTGCCAACACTTTGAAGCTGCCTCTCTTGAATGACTATGACACGTTTAAAACAAATATGAACTTTGGGATTAAGAATTCCCCTGGATTTGGATGTTTTTAAACAGTCTGAAAAAGTCTAAAAAAAATAGCAAAGCAAACGAAAGAAGAAAGACAAGAGTGGTTTTGTTCAGGATGGGGAAATTTATTTTGCTTTTTCAAAGATTTAAAGTATTAAACAAGTGTTTTTTGTTCTGTATTTTTTTATTCCTATTTAAAAATGTTCCAGTGTTTCTGTGTGCCAATGGGTAATAGATGAAAATAAAATGTTTTGACCGTCCACTGTGTTTGTTTTTTACACAAGTGATGATTATAGTTCAGCCATGCCTTTTAGGGTGATGTAGTAATCTACAGCTGACTTCCACTCAATCGGTGGTGTCAGACCACTTTGCCGCTGCAGTTCTTCTAGGTCTTGTAGGTCATCCTCAGCTGAGCTTGCTGGTCCTGGCACTTGTCTTTCAAGCTGGCTCAATGTTTGTGGGGATACCGTGAATCCACAGTTCATCCCACTGAATCTAAAAAAAAACATCCAAGAAATGCCCAAATTAATCAAGTGTCAGCAGTCAAAGCTCTGTCTCTGGTCACCAGCGGGAGCAGTCTCCAGAGTACTAAAGGCTGAATGCGCTGTGATTGCATATCACAGCGCTCACCTCCCAAATGCTGCACACCTGACTCTTGTTCACTTAATCAAACAAAGCATGCTTAAAGCACTGCATTGTAATAGAATACAACTGTGGTTATTACAAACATGGTTTGCAATACGGACCTGTGTGGTAAGTAGTACATCACATCTGGTTTTCCAGAAGGGCACTTAGACAGTCGAACAGGACGGATGATGTGAGTGTTCCATTGGTGCTTGTATTCATCCAGGTCTTTCTGTAGCACACCCAGAAAGCAGTGTCGGAGCAACCTTGTGTGTTCCTGACTCCCACTGAACAGATGGCTCTCCCTCAAATCTCCAAACAGATCCATCCAAAATTGTGTCCTGTTGATATAAATCGGAGCATTTTTTTTCCAGCTATGCAGTTCTGCTATCTTAAATTTTAATCAACAAAAATCCCAATAAGATGACACAATGTATACATAGTAACTTCCACATGTTAAATTCTCAATATATGAGTTTTGATGTGTTTAAAATATTTTTTATTGGGTACAAAAATAGTCTTAAGTTTGGAAGTAAACTTAATTAGCAAATCCAAATTGAGCATTACCTTCATCCCTATTATCCCTTACAGTAAAAATGCCAGGTATAACACAATTATCACACTATGTACACCCATGGCCATAATTTAGAATGAGAGAAATGTTATGTGTTCACAAAGTCTGCTGCTTCAGGGTTTTTAGGTGTTTTGTTAGATGATAGGTATCTGACAAAACTCCTAAAACCCCCGAAGCAGCAGACTTTGTGAACACATAACAGTTCTCTCATTCTCAAAACTTTTGGGCATGGGTGTAGTATAAATGATGACTTAATTAAACAAGACAAAAACCTTTGTCGACGAAAGTATGACCACCAGCTTTCAATTCGCTGGTTTGATGTCGAAGTGCCATACATATGACTTCTGCTTCCAGCGAAGTCATCTGTTTGCTCTGATCTTAAGGAACAATGAAGAGCTGCCATCAGTCCGTTTTCTGTCCCACAGTCTGTGCGGAGGCGCGCTGGGAAAACTCCAAATTCAGCTACACATTTGATATAATTATGAGCAATAACACTAGGATCATTGTTTGACTTTCCACACGTGAGCCACATAATTTTTCGAGAGAAGCCATCAATACAGCCACTTATGGCGATTCCAAATGGTTTCAGTTTGTCATAGCCATCGACATGCCAGACTTCGTTTGGTCCCATTGAATGGTATGCTCTTCTTGCAAATCTTCTCCTAGATCTAGCCTCTATTCCAGATGGGTCAAGTTCTCTCATAAGCTTCATCACATCACTTCTTCTTACTGTAAATGAGTACTTTTGTTTGAGAATCTGCCACATTGCTCGGTAACCTAAAAGCTTCCCAGGTCCCTGAAGCTCCTCTGAAATAGCTGCCTGAACCGCAATAATTGGAGTATAGTTAGTCCTCTTGGTTAAGTCTGCTTCTCTTAATCTTCTTTTTACTGTGCTGAGGCTAGTTGAAATGTTGTGTTTGGTTGCTAGTAAATCCACTATTATATCAGAGGTATGACCATCTGTGAAATATTTGTAGATGAGTTCATCCATGGTAGTTTCTTCAGGACCTGCTGGATTAAAAAATAAAAGTTGTTAGAAAAAAGTACATACATTATTTACACATATGGTTATTTAAGCAATGACTAATGAAGTACAAAACTGAAAATTTCACAATTATTTTGATTAATATGTTTTAGGATACCCCTCACTTGTTCTTAACCATAAAAATGTTACACTATATTTTGAGGATGCCTCCATTTAAATATATATGTATGTATATATGTATATGTGTGTGAGGTTTTATTGTTCAGGATTGTATTATGTTAAAAAGTAAATGTTTTGGTTGTCCTAATACTTTTTATTAAAGAAAAATTTAGAACACAACACAAAAAAATACAATACTTTATATAATTACTTAAGTATACCTTCGGATTGAAGACTTGTTAAACACTGGATATTTCTGCCACAAGAGCCGCAGTAGGAGAGCACCCTCTCAAGGTTTATCCCACAATATGGACAAAACATTATCTGATAAAAACAGAAACGGAGCAGAATAGGTGATTATATTTTGGTTGCAATTTTTGGATTTCACTAAGGAAACTTGAGAACACGCGCGCACGCACGCACCCCCCCCCCCCCACCACCACACACACACACCCACCCACCCACCCACACACACACGCACACTTGACCGCATCATTGACGGCAACCACGGCTATGTTGTTGGCACGTTTCCTTCTCCCAAGAATAAAGCACTGGTCGCATCGATAGATTAAGAAATGTATGAGCAAAAAGGACCTTAATAATATTCATAACAATAATCAAACCACATTTAGAAGACTATCTCGCTCTTTGCCGTAGCTTTCTTTGTTTAATTACATTCGTGATGGAACTGAATTTCTTAGAGGTCGTTTACGGTATTTTAGAAAGTTCAGCGCGTATCAAAATGATTTATTTAGACCGAAAGTGTGCCGTGTGTACACGTTTGTTATCTGATAAGGTTATTTTTCCCTTTGATCTGATCAAAGATATGCACATGTAACTGCGTAGAGTCTCAGGCTGCGGCAGCCATCGCGGGGTCCACGGTGATAAGACTACAAACCTCGAATGTGCAAAATCTCTTTAAGAACAACTCACAGTTAAAAACATTTCTAATAGCCCATATCAGTAGTTAATACATTATCGTAATAATAAATGATTGTTTTACTTACTTCTGAAGAGTTTAACAATCCTCACCGCTGCTAGCTTCTCTCTTGGATGAAACGTGCTCCCTCCGAGGCTGACTGTGAAGTTACTTTCTGCTAGGCAGTTAGCTGCTAGGGCCGGTGGAAATTTCCTAATAAAAGCACTTCCATTGCAGCTTTACTTCCGGTGAAAGTGTCAGAATAAAACCACGTCCATTTTAGCTTAACTTCCGGTGAAAATTTCAGAATAAAAGCACTTCCTTTTCAGCTTAACTTCCGGTGGAAATTTCAGAATAAAAGCACTTCCCCTGCAGCTTTACTTCCGTTGTGAGTTAATGTGTTGTGTTGTGAGTTAATGTGTTGTGTTGCGAGTTAATGTGTTGTGTTGCGAGTTAATGTGTTGTGTTGCGAGTTAATGTGTTGTGTTGCGAGTTAATGTGTTGTGTTGCGAGTTAATGTGTTGTGTTGCGAGTTAATGTGTTGTGTTGCGAGTTAATGTGTTGTGTTGCGAGTTAATGTGTTGTGTTGCGAGTTAATGTGTTGTGTTGCGAGTTAATGTGTTGTGTGTAAAGTTAATGTGTTGTGTGTACATTTAATGTGTTGTGTGTAAAGTTAATGTGTTGTGTGTAAAGTTAATGTGTTGTGTGTAAAGTTAATGTGTTGTGTTGTGACCCTTCTGGGCCACCGTAGAGATGACATCTTACAGCGATGTCTACACGGCTTTGCTGATATTAGAGGATCAAATAGAGACAAACAATCTGTCTGGTGCAAAAGAAGCAAACATCGACGACTCTGTTTTTGTAGTTTGAGGGTTTGTGTGGACCAAACCACAGAGGAGCTCCGGTCGTCCACATCTTGAAGTCCCCCGTTGAAACACTCCTCATTCTCACGCCGTTGACTCAGAGCTCACATCGTGCCTTATGTCGGCTCGCAGGAAGCGAGCTGGCGGACCGACAGAATCAGACCAGGCAGCTGCGCAAAGCGGAACAAGCCTGCTCGGGCCTCCTGAACCTTATGATATTTTTCTATTTTCATTGAGACAATGATTATAAATCAGGTCCTCTGATTTTATTTTCTCGGGGAAAATGTTGAACCTTTCCTGCGATGACGTTTCTGACTGTGGTCGGAAAACACAGCGGAGATCCAGGGTTTGATTTGGGGTTCACTTCCCCGTTCGGACGCCTCCCAGAGCGGGTTAAAAGAACCAGTCTCTATATTAGTTTGGAGGAAACCTTTTTTACTATTACTTCTCCGGGGAACTGGGCAACAGACCCTTAACTTGCGCTCACACACTCACTCTTGCGGTGCCTGGGCGGTCTGATTTACACGTAATTTTAAGACGTAGTTTGACTGCAGGACCTGAAGCAGAGACTCTCTGGGATGATCTCATGACCTCCAACATGGAAACATTGTTATCATGTAGAACTATTCAAAATAGATAAACCTGATCTTTTAACACTCCGTGTGCATTGTGCATCCATGCATTGTTACTGAGATAGGCACAGGCAACCGATCCATGTGGCAATCAGGCTAAAACATTAGCTGGTAGACGGACGATAGATGAGCTGTTTTCCAAACTGGAATTTTTGTCAGGATTCACAATGTGAAAATTATGTAAGAATCCAAAATTGTTGGGGTCATTTCAGTCACCGCTGTTGTAAGATGTGAGTCATCATGGTAGCTTTTGTGAAGCCATCAGCCACAGAAACAAAGCTTTTGAAAGTTTATCGGTGAGACCTGAGCTTGATCTGGAAATGAAGCAAAATAATGACTTTGTCTGACTTGCTGGAGCTCAGCTGGTGAAACCAGCAGTCTGGCAACCTTGTCATTTTAATTATTTGATCACACACACAAAATATTTTTAGCTGAAACTTTATTTGACCTCAGGCTAGCTAACTATAGACTATCAGTGGTTGAAGAAGACATTTGTTGTTTTTGTTTTATATTGAAAACATTATTAGTACAAATAAACCATACAACTACATCAGTCCTGGAGTGAAAATTGTATTTTTTGTGTTTAGGGAATTGGTTCAGAACAGTTGTTGATTCTTACTAGAGCAAGAGAAAAAACAACTGTCTTTATATTTCTTTGAGAAAAGTTACAGTATGTTCACACCGGCCCCTGCATGTTCAAGCGAACATTCCCAATAAAAAGTCTATGTAAATATGCCTGAATGAGCCTTTTGGGCTTCCAAATTCTTGCGCTTACGTATAACTATCTAAATTTTTTTTTCAGGGCAGTATGTGTGAACGTAGTTAAAGACTGACTGTGTGTTCACAGGGTTCACAAAGGAAGATTAGTTTCACCTAAAGTTTCAATCAGATTAAACAAATGTGCTGTTGTTCACAGCAATAGGAAATTTGATGAAAAATGTTGGCAGAGTATTGGAGGCACACATGTTCTAAATTTAACATGTTCACATTTACCAGTGAATACATAGTTCATGTAAAAAGTTTAATTATCAGGTTCTTTATTGAACTTGATCAAACAAAGCTATAGCCTATACTAGCTTTTAGTAATTTGATTTAAGTAATCCATTATGTTTAGAATCAATACAAAACATGATAAGCTAAGCATGGTAATCACCAATAGAGTAATGATAACTTTCTCAAAATAAATGAAATGATACAGAATGATAAACCCATAACTTTATGAACAGAGTGAAGCCCTGTGTCCTCAGCTGTAACTGTGGTCTGAATTCGTCCCCGTTGTCTTTGAATAGGAAGCAGGGATGTGTCTGTCTGACAGGCTGAAGTCGAGCTGTGCACACACAATTCCCAGGGGACCAAACAGAGTAAATACCAATAACCAGTAAATGAATTATTTATACTACTTTGTAATCTTTAAGGAAAAAAGTTTGAACTCAATCAAGTTAACAAATTTTACTTTTTCATTTGTTTTTATTTTATTTTCTAATATATTTAGCTATTTTTTGCTTCTTTTTCTAAGAAGTATTATTTTCTTTTTTTAACAGCGTTAAAGTCACCGCCTCTACAGAAACCTTCAACCAAAACATCATCATCATTTCACAAAGAGAATATGAAAGTAAAATAAATATTGAAACAATCCTGCTGAGACATTTTGAATGAGGAAAAACAAAGGTTGATCTATTAAAACCACAAAAATATTTTTGTATTTCTTTTATTATTACAGCTATAATTTTTGACAAAAATTAACTTATTCAATTTTTTTTTTTTTTTTACAAATATATGTTGAACTTTGAAACGTCTTTGCAAAGTTCCTTTGTTTAGTCACCTTGAAGAAAATGAGTAAAGAACAAGTAAAATGAAATCTTTATTTATGTGTCAAGAACACATGCATTCCAGATCCTTTTTGAAGATTGTGGTACATCATGGTCATGTGTTTTCTTCACCATGCGAGTGATGTGTGATTATATTGGTGTTTCCCACAAATGGCCTGAACAGACACAACACATGTGCCTTCTTCAGCGAATAGCTGTCGCTCCTATGACCAAACCACCTCCCCCTCACCATCCTGACACACAGAAGAATATTGTGCACAAGATGAATGCAATCTGGAGCATTTCAACTGCCCCTCCGAATTCACTATGCTGGACGTAATTGGGTGACCAGATGAATAAAGTTTATGCACGGAAGTACAAATTGCTCGGCGAATAGACAGTCCCACATTTAGATAGATAAGACAAGTGCAAACCATTTACACATTCCACATTTTTCTCTTGTGTGCAATCATGTCAGCTGAACCATAAGGAAACAGTTCAGTGTGTGAGCAAATCAAGAATCAATGTAATGATATGGCCCATTAAGTTATGAAATGAGGTTCCCCACAAATTGTTTTGCTTCGAGTAGATTTCTCCAAACAGGTCCTTCTGTAATGGGCTGGAAAGACAAACACCTCTATCAGCAAGTCAGCTTCATACTCACATTTGGTTTGTGATTTTAGGTTTGTTGCTTAAATACTTCTTTTTGTTTGCTTTTTAGATAATGCAATAAAAAGTGCCACTAATGGAACACAGGATTGGGGATAAACAATGTTTCTTTTGGTGTCAAAATTTTAGAAAAAATGTTATTTTTTAAAGTTTTTATAGGGTCGCTTATTAGGTAATTAACCTACCAAACATCACAAAGTCAAACTGTATATACGGTCACATGCACCACAAGTCACTGAGTTAATGTTCCATAACACTGTAATTATACACATGGAATGCAATCCCTTTAGGAATGGTCATCATAAACAGTCAGGTATGGCTGCTTGGTATTTAAACTACCTGTCTATTTTTATTAAGATGAGGGCATCTTGTTTCCACTCATTCAATTGAAACTAAAACATAAACTGAGGTACTAAATTCAAATTTAGAGAACACATTTTTTTTTGTAACACATCACTTGCTGCAAACTTTACAGGTGAGTCGTGTGTTCATTGTGCTTTGGGAAAAAGCATGTTCACTTATAGTGCCTGATGTAAATTGAGCTGTCTTCCCCTTAACGTATTTATTCCTGGCAGCAGCTAAACAGAGCTTTGAGAAATATATTTATTTATACGCTTGGGTATTTAAGAAGAGTGTCTTCGCCATCACATGTGCATAATATTATTTAGAGCATAAAAAAAGAAAGATAAAACGCACATCACATCTGCTACATGATGAAAAGGTCTTAGCAAGAGCTTTTCAGAAATTCATAAAATCCCAAACACTTAATGTGGAGGGCCTGATACAGATGAGATATTAGCATTTCACAAAGAAACACAAAAATATGTAAGTATACAGGTCAATAAAAAATGCCATTTGTCTGTTAATATTTGTAAAAAAGTAGTCATGGAAAAAAATATTGTGCACAGCACTTCAAGTCACTCTACTGGACAAGCATATTTAGTGGGAAAAATCATGTGAAGCTTAAACAGACCCAATCCATAACCTCATCTCTACCAAAGTCTTTCAAACATGCATTTTATGCATTCCCTCTTCATTTATACTGCAGATGCTCAGTATTTTCTGAGCTGTTTTTCCACTACAACATCCTCAGGTGATCTTATTAATGTTTCTTCACGTTGCCCAGATTTTTAAGGAGCATCGTCTCTGATTAGATATGTGGAAGAGTGGTTGTTTTCTAGTCAGAAAATCAAAGCCTTGATTCCCAGTCCCTCAACAAGTTGAAATAAATATGCTAGCTCAAAACAATGAACCTCATTATTCTCCGAGAGACTATGATTGCAGAGAAGAGAGGAGAAAAAAAAGCCACATGCTGTAGAGCATATAGGAAGGGCTGTATGAGAGTTGGAAGAAACCCACTGCAAAGAGTCCTAAGGGACCTCAATAAGGTTGGCTCCTTCAACATGAATGGCAGAGTCAACAAATTACAACAGGTTTTTTTGACCAAGACTTAGGTAATCAATGTAGTTTGATAAATACCAATAAAAGTGATAGTGGAACATCCATATATCCATATCCATAATAATAAATACAGAAAAAAAATTCTAAACTAGAAATATTCAATATACTCAATTACAAATTTAGTGTTAAATCTATTGCCGGTTGCCTGTCTGATACATTTCACATACAAATACTTTACAGAACTTCATTAACACCATGTAAAAAAGTTGTTTCTTTTCTTCTTCGGAAGTCTGCTTGATGTATTTTCCGGACTATAATGCACGCCGTCAATGAATGATCTTTTTTAAAATTTATGACAATGATAGGGCGGATCAAACTATAAAACGCTTTGAGTACGTAAAACAGTGAGAAATAAGTCCGTCAGTCAGACTTTATAAACTCTGGGACATAACATATTTACAATACCTATAACTTGTTTGGAACATGTAAAGAACAGACTGACACTGAAACAAATGCTACTGTGACTACGCTAACTCCCAACCTGTCAAGCACCAAGTAGAAAATAAAGAAAATCCGACGATGTTACCAGTCACGTGCGGTGAGGTTAATGGCTGGTGAGGCACTGACGTCATCAGTCAGATTTACAAACATATGAACCATACTGAGTAACTTATTCACCATTTAATTGACAACAGTTAACGTGTTTTGTTTAAAATATAATTTCAACATGTTTTTTTTCATATACAAACTGCAGCATAGAAAAAAGCACAAACGTTATTATCGTCTTACCTTTACTTGTAAATAAAGTCCATACGCCGCTCCTTCTGAAGAAAATGACTTGCCGCTTGCTATCACTTATTCTAGTATTTTTTAGCGTCATAATCTCACGGCTCACCGGCGCCCCCTAACATGAGGCACGAGAATGTCTGGCCTCACCCAGCGGCTTTTTCGCCGGCGTTTAGCGCTCAGCACAAGAAACACGTCCCTCACATACAGTTATTTATAAAAACAAACACTGTACATCATATACATCTGCTAAATTATGTAAACTCAGCTCATATAGTACAAGTGATATGAGACAGCAGTACCGTCTGACTGCATAGGTATTGTGCAATCCAAGGTGAGGCTCAGCGGGCTGGTGCCTCATCGCACGTCACTTAGTATCTGAACGGCAAATGCGGAAATTCAGCGATTTTGAAAAGAAAAAACGCCCAAAAATGGTACATTTAAATGGAAAATGACTGCAAAGCACAAATTACTGATTAAATATAATAATTGAATTTATTTTTTCTCTTTTCTTCCCATAATGACAGGTGAGGCACAGCCTCACCTGCCTCTCCTGACTGCACGTCACTGGTTGTTACACATTAGCTAACCGTATCTCAGTGTTAGGAATGCACTAAACAAAGTTTCTTGATAAAAACGTTTAGCCCATGGTGTTCACACTAGAAAAAGGAGGGAGGGGCTTTTTCTTCTCCTTTTTCTAGTTGTAGTTCCATACATCTCATAAGGCTGCTTCTCAAAGTCACTTTTCCCCGACCGGGGTCATGAACTGGGACTCAATAATAAACTCAGTTACTGTCATAATGTACCCCCCATGTGGATCACAGGTCATTAATGCAGCTACAAGAGTGTAGAGGCACAGCAGTAGTGCTGTATTGATTGCAAATCTGCCATGGTTTTGCACACATACAGGAATGCACCCATACATGCACACTTCAACACATCCAACACCTGACCCATGTCAGCCTTGTATATACTGGGGCCAGCCTTGCTGACTCAGCACTTTCAGCAAAGGAGCTGAGTTAAGTCAAATGCAGGATAAGAAGAAGGGCGATGGAGAAGGAGGGTGCACTGTGGCATTTAGCCAACCCATCAAAGAAAAGCTGGTGGGGCGGGTGGAAGGGTAAGAGTAGCAGGATGGGGGTCACGGCGATGTCATGCAAGGTTTGGAATGATGGATAACCTACTCAAGAACAAAGAAGTAGGCCATTATACGCATTACATCCCAACATTAACAGTAGAGGCAAACATGTTGAAGCTCCCTCTTGCAAAATGAGACCAAATCATTTAATAGGATTGTTTTAAAACTTTTTTAATGGTGGGTACTCTGTTCTGCCTCGCTTTAAGGCCCAAAGCGACATACAGTCACCCAGTCTGCTGCATAACACTGGTGCCAGCTTGTAACCACAAAGAGAATTGTGGGGTTTATTGTTTTGCCCATGGACACTGACGTGGACATGGGCGGGCAAGGCAGCAACCCAACCTGCAATCGTTGATGAAAGGTCGACCGCTTTACATCTGCAACATGGCCAGCCCAGTCAGGATGAAATCTGTGCTTTCCTTTTTGTGGATTGTTAAATATGTTTTATTTAATGAGACTGGACAGCAAACGTCCACACACATAGGATGTGACCATTGAACAATTCGGAACTGCATGTTGGATAGCGCATGGAGATGCGGACTCTCTCCCTCACAAAGCCACTGAGTGTAACTCTTCTTTGGCCCTGATGTCACTTATCTTAAGCCATTGCTTGGAAGATGTGTGCTGTTGGGGGAGGGTGGAGGAAGATGACTCACAAGGTAACTTAATTTTGCTGACTACCCAACTTCAGGCGTTGGCGAGTGCATATTAACAATGACGGAAATACTTACATCCTTCAGCAGCAATCTGTGATTCATTCTTATTTTTTTTTATCCATCCAGATTCAATCTAAACTTAAGTACCATCTGACAAAGAAGCATCTGCTCTGTGATGTCTGTGTAGTACATGATTAATCAAACTGTATGCAATCCTCATATTACACTTGTGGTAACTTTTAGAACAAACTTCAAAGTAGGATTTCTAAGGCAGGTGCAGGAGACGATTACAATGAAATGATTGATTTTGACATGCAGTACAAAATGAAAGAAGATTTCTTTAAGAATTGAGAGATTTTATACCCAAACTCAGACTATATCTGGGTTTACAAAGAAAGAAATTAAGTGAAGAGGTACAGTACCACAGTTGTAGCTTTGCGTGCTATGTGTGCTCTATCTCCACTTTGCACATGACCTCATTTACTTTCCTGGAAAACTGGTTCATTCCCTGTACCTGAAATATTCATTTCTCCGTCTCTGTTTCATACTTGTACAGATGTATATGTTTGTTTCCTTTGAGGACTGGTTTGGTGCAGAGGGAGGATTTTGTTTCTTCTTCCCTGGTTCTGGTGGGTTTTTTTTCCACCCCCTTTTGTCTTTCCCAGTCTCTGTCACACTGTCTTGCTCCCTTATGAGCTTTCATTCCCTCTCACTTCTTTGTCAACTTCTCTTGCAAAGGAAGCAAATGTCTATTTTAAGCAATGTGTCATGCAACAACCACCCCCACACAGACAGCGCAGAGAAGGCTGGCAAAATGCATGTTCAGAAGAAGTATCCACTCTCTTTTATTCATTACAAAAGCAACATATGCCTCAAACAAACCATCAGTTATGCAATTAGTATAAATTCATCATCTTAATATTATTAAAACTAGATATATTAGAAAGCAGTTCTTTCACAGGAATCTAAATATGCCATAAATCACATCCAGATTCATATCGTAGGTTATAAAGTGGCGCTTTCGTAGACTGTTTTTTTTTTTTACTTTCTTTGACCATTACAAAGATGGTAAATCACTAAAGGTAACAATCTTGAGTTTTGTCAAGTCCTCTTTTTTACAGCTACACCCTAACAGAGTTTCAGACTAAATGCAGTGTGTTCCACTGGTGGGTATGTACAAAAAAAGGGGATCACATTGATGGCTGTGCGATGATTTGTTCTGTTGTCTCACAGCAAGAAGGCCCTGGGTTGAGTCCTGGCTGGGTCCCTTCTGTTTTTAGTTTGCATGTTCTCTGTGTGCATGTGTGGGTTTTTCTCCATATACGTTGACTTCCTTCCATAATCCCAAAACTAACTACATAGGTTAATTGGTGGCTGTAAATCGACTCTTTGGTCTGAGAGTGTGGTTGTCTCTCTTTGTGTAAGTCTGGGTATTGGGTTCGCCCAACATTAGTCTTTCATTTATCAGAACAGTGATGTGAAAGAAAAGGCCTGGAGGAAGATTTTCACCATTTTAACATTTCACACCAAGCCTCTTCTAACTGTAGGTGGTGGACAGTAAACAACAGAAAATGAAAAAGAAGAACAAGCCACTCCCTGCTTGTCCTGTGTGTTCTTGAACGCATGTTTGAAGCAGAATACAATAAAATGTTACCAGACTATAATAGAGTCAATTGTTGTTTGGGTTACACAATGCTGTTCAAAATGTGTCAACAATAAACACTTTCTGCTCCTGGATGAGGGAGTTTAGAGCCACACTCTGTTAGTGTTGGTTGTTTATCAAGTTTCTAAATGAAACTTCTGTCCTTTTTCCCTATTGTTGGTGCATTTATTTTGTAACGCTTGTGCTATCCTAGGCACTTTAACATTGGGAGTTGGCTCATCTAGACCCACTAAACAGAGTAAGGGTGGGGTCATCTAAGATAGCACAAGGATTAAGCACTTTGGCCACCATAATCTCATTTTCTTCCCTGCAAGAATTTTAATCCCAAAGAATTGGCCGTCAAATCAATCTAAACCAATTTTCTCTAGAATTTTCACAAAAATATTGAGACTGATGTGAAGCTTTTTTATTATTATTTTTTCAACCTAATTTTTTCTTGTCAACAATCACCTGTATATTGAGTGGGTGATCCTGATCCACAGATTTATCAGGTTACTCCTTACATGTTGGCAATTTCCCTCAACTTTGAGGAGTGAAACAGTTTCATTCCCCATCTGGATTTCTTGTTTGTGACTTTAGATGCTTCATATCAAACACATTTAAATTTTAGGCAAAATTAACACAAGCAAGCACAATATACCAGTTTTAAATGAGGGGGAAAGAATCCATTCCTCGGGAGCTCTGCAAAAAAGTGGCTGCCCATTAAACATAATAGCTGTTTTAGCTACCTTCAGAAGCCACAGCTGTAGTCAAGTGTTTGTAATATCTGACGATGAGTCTTTTGGAGCACCGCGGATGAACTTTGGCGCACTCATCTTCGCAAAATTGTTGTAGTTCAGCCACACTGAAGAAGGTTAGAGGATGAATCGCCTTTCTAAAATCATGCTACCGCATTTTCATCTGATTCAGGTCAGAACAAACTTGCATAAATGTTTATGCTAATCAAAGCCACACCCAGTAAATGAGCAGCAAATAAAGCTGAGAAAATGGCTGTGACACCCACAGGACAAGTGTTTCCTGTTTTATCACAGTCAGTGGGAAATCTGTGAATAATTTGATCATGCCAATGAGGGTTTGCAGTACGACGGCTGTCCCATTTCTCTCACGCAAGTTAGCTGAAATCAGCAGACTCACCATGTCACTACCCCTTCTTAATTGTTATCTCTCTTTGGTCGGCATCTTGCATTGCCACCATCTTAATCTGTGAACGATGCAAAGTGCTCACTGTTCTTCTGGTAATGTGGTTCATTGCTGTTGGCCTAAGATTTGTTGGTCAGCTTCATGGCTTTGGAGACACAGGAGAGACTTACATCACATATCTTTTTTTCCGGTTCCGGGTGATACCTTATGATTCTTAATTCTGTCTGATAAAAGCTAGGAACCGGATATTGATAAATCATGTAATAAAATAGTTACAGTATAATGGGGTGGGATTATATAAGTTCGCTTCCTTCCACTCCCTTTCAAGCAATATTTATTAACATGTCTAATTATCCTAAGTTTGATTAGTTACTGTATGAATGTATAACTGATGATTATATTGCTTTTGTGTATTATTTCTACTTAATTGCTTGAAATAAACCATTTCAATTCAATTCAAATTCAAATATTTATTTTAAAGTCTACTTTAATAATATTTCTAATCTATGTAAGGTTGATATAGCAAACTATGTTCACCAGTCAGACTAACAAGCTACATATTAGCCATGTTAGAAGTGTTAAACACATTGGCGTATTCACAATACTTGTAACTCCCAACTTTGCAACACGTAAAAATAACAGACAAAACCACAAAACAAACGTTACTGTGACTACGCTAACTCCCAACCTTGTTCGTAACATGGTAAAAAACCACTCTCTAACACCGCTACACGTTAGCTGCATTAGTGTATTTACAATAACACCCAACTTTGTTTCCTTATATAAAGTGCTCCAGATTAGAAGGCACACATACTCGCACGTCTCAAATATTTTTTAATGTTCATTTTAATAAAATGCCAATAAACTGTGTAAACTCTGAAAAAGGATATTTGCTGATCAGTGTTGAAGATCTAAACACAGCATGAAATGAATCATTCACCTGAAAATCTGCTCAATAACATTGAAACATAATGTCAGTAACATAAAAAAATCAACATTTATAACAGAGCATGACAGCAGTAACATCTGTCTCTACAACATCCTTTAGATGCTGCGGCGTTCCATCTTAACCACCGTAGTGCACTTGGGGCAACCTGGGGGCGCTTCTTAAACAGTTAACGGCATTGTGTCATGCGAGCTGGCAGTTTCACAGTCCATAGAAACTCATGCGAAAGGAGCCTCATGCTCCGTTTACACCGTGGAGATGCACGTTTGAGCGACCGTTCAAATTTAAATTCATGTAAATGCATGTTTTGAGCTTCCGTGTTCACAACTCACCCGGTCACATGCTGATACGCACGTTTTTTGTCAATTTTTGGGCTCTATGTACAAAAGGCGCTGCAATTGAGCGCATGTCAAAAGTTAAATAAGTTGAACTTTGACCAATCTGAGACTAGTGGCGTATTGGTGAACCTTCTTTTTCAAAACACGGGATCATGGAGGAGACATCATCATGTGCCCGGTCGGAAATATATGACACTAAGTTTTTCATACATCAGATGAGAGCTTGGAAAAAAAAAAAAACAGCAAGATTTGCGAGGTTTGCATGACTTCAACATTTTTCACCAAGCGACACTCCTGTGTAAAACAACATGGCACTAAAAACACATACAAAAACCGACATTTGGCGCGTCCTTGAACGCGCTACACATGCCCTGTGTGTGCATTGCATCAGAGGCGGACAGGAACAGCACTATGAAAGGGGTTTTTGATTTTCAATCCAAATGTGATTAAACAATGACCTTGTTGTGATTGTATGCTAAATAATCTGCAATTTTTTGGCTTGCGTAGGTCAGACAAGGTCATAGATATTTTAGATAAGCTAAGTGGCATATGCAATTTCATTTTCAATGTAATCTGCAGAGAAAGAGCGGTGATATTTGGTTGTTTTTCTTTTCAATTTGGGACAGAAGTTGTTGACTGTAACTACAGTCTGCTTTAAATAGTTTGAAATGTCTTATGGGTTCAGGCCTTTTGTTTCGGACTTTGTCTACATCAATTTACAGTACAACAATTTGTTTTCCCACAATGGTTTCTGTTTGACTTTGGTTTTTTAGACAATCAATGACTGTTTGGCAAAGGCTACAATTTTTAGGCAGCTTTTGGACTGATTTCATTTTTTATTATAACCTAAAATTTGTTAATTTGTTTAGATATTTTGTTTGGAGACAAAAAAAGGGTCTTTCATCTTCTTGTCAGTCACGTCCCAAAAGCCTTGAGCCAATCGGCTCATTCTTTTCCCTCTCTGTCGCTGAAAGCTGGATGAGATGACTCACGGGACACGGCCAAGCAGCGGGCACACACAGCTCTCAGGTAATGAGAAATGATGTTGGTGTCAACGGTGGAATCTTCCAAATCATCCCTGAGCTGGGTTACATAATTCAAATATCTTTCTTTCACTCCCCCTCCTCTTTTATCCGCTATCACTGCCTTGTCCTCTGGCACGCTCTCCCTCGCTTACTCTCAGTTCAAACAGATTTGATTTCTATTCCTCTTTGTTCCAGTGACATCGCTTCTCCTTCGAGAGGTGTGTGCTGGGATTGGAACGGCGATCAAGTCACCCGTCACAGTATTGTATGCTGGAAAAGGCCTGAATGTAGAGAATCTGCACGTGTGAAAGCATGTACTTTCACTTTATTCTGGTATTTTCCATTCACCAAACAGGATTTTTCTGTGTCGTACTGCTACTTTGAAACTTTTTACCTTTGAGGTATTTCTTATCAAAGTCAAATAACAACATTATGTCCTGTTAAAAATGTAAACACACATATAAATCTATTTATCTATCTATCTGTCTGTCTGTCTGTCTGTCTGTCTGTCTGTCTAAATATCTATCTATGGTTGTCAATGGGAGCAACTTTTTGTTGACTGTCACGGTGCAAAATCCATCCATCCATCCATCCATCCATCCATCCATCCATCCATCCATCCATCCATCCATCCATCCATCCATCCATCTTAAGAACCCCATGAATCCTTTCAGGGTGATGGGGCTGCTAGAGTCAACCCGGCAACTGCTGGGTTGACTCCTTTTTTGTCCTTCAAAGTTACCAAAGCGCCATGCAAACACTGTGTGTTCAGCATCTTAGCAGAGTGTGCATTCGATGTTTGTCTCAAAGCACCGTCCTAGATTATATTATTTAATTACAGCCACATTCGCTCCAGAGATGAGACACACGGGTTTACCTGTTGTGTCAGTAAACATTCATTCTGCCTCCATTGTTTTTTTTACAGGCTCTGTTTTCAGAATCAACTTCTCCTCTTTGGCATCGTGAGAGCTAGCAGAGGGCAGTTGAAGCGCTGCTTTTGTAGGGTCTGTAGTAAGCATAATGCCAGCGTTGTATTTCATTGGGCAGTTAAAGCGCTGCATTGTGGGATCTGTAGTTGATGTGTTATCAGAGCTACATTTCGCCGGACCATTAATAACAATAATATAAAATGATCTCGCAGGCCCGGTGTATTTACAAGGCCGGCCGGATGTAGCCTGCAGGCCTTGACTTTGACACATGTACCTTAGAGACATCAATTATCCTATGAAGCTTGGACTGTGGAAGGAAGCCACAGTGCCCTGATAAAACCCACACATTTACAAGGAGGTTAGGCAAACTCAACACAGCCAGGATTCCAAACAGGGTCTTTTCTGTTGTAAGGCAGAATTGGTAATTACAACCCCACCATGCAGCCTGTTGCAAAATCCAGTTTTTCACAAAACATAAATGTATGTACAGCTTAATGTCAAAAACTTGTTATTGTGTTTGTTGATTTCATATGCTTTAACCTTTTAACACCATAAACGTTGCCGGCGACACCTAAATAAAACTCTCTTAGACATATTGTAACTCTTTGACTGTTTATTTGATCAACATAAATCAGCTGATGCAGCGAAAACTGGCTTTTCATATCTGCTTTGCAACACCTTACTAACATAAAGCTGCTTTTCTCTGCAACAAATTCAGCTGATTTGTGTTGATTTTGTTAACACGCCGACACTTTAAAGTGTTGCATATTGGCACAAGGCTGCTTTTCTCCGCTTCAGTATTCACTGGAACAATGGAAATTGCATAAGGGTTAAAGGGTTAATTCGAACTGTATGGCAATGAGGGGATTAATCAGTCATTTTTATTGTCCTTATCAAAGGCATAGGTTTTTTTTCTGGCTGGTTGATGGAGTCAAACAATGCAGTAAGTTAACTTTGGCTATGTCCAGATTCCCACCCTAAGCCCCAACTACTAAAAAACTATACAGGGACCATCTAGCGCCCTGGACTTTAGAAGTAATGCTCACTACTTTTTTTTTTTTTGGCAAATATGACATCATCAATTTAACAAAGTTAAAATTTAATTGATATGAGCGTTTTGTGACGATCATTTATGAATCCACTGTCTTCTGGAGATGAAAAAGTTGATGGTTTATTAAAAAAATTCATTTAAATCTATTTTTTAGGCAACATTTTTTCAGACGCAACGCATTGTGGTCTATATTCACCAAACTAGTGAGCATCAATGCACACTAGTTTTTCGCAGAGACTTCTGGGAATTTTCTAGGGCACTCGATTTTGGAATTGTAGCTTCAGACGGCACTACAAAATGGCAAACCCCCCTGTTTAAGGATATGTAATGAGTAGAGAAGGAATTCGGACACAGTGTTTGTCTCCAATCCGCCGGGGGGATTGGATCTTTGCCTTTCATTTTCTGATGAGTTACATCAGACATTATCCAGAGTATACATGCCTATGTTGAAACAAAACTATATCAAGTGTAAGTTTTCAAAGCAATCTATTGTAGCTAAAGGTACCAATGTGACATTCAGGAGGGAAGTTTTGCTTTTTCAAAAAGTCCTGGTACACTTATCAGGTGAAACAAATGAAGGCCTCAGCAGATGCCTTTTTGAAAAGGCTGGGAAAAAATATAGAGTAAACTGTACGCCGGGAATCACTTCAGCTTCTTTCCCTCTTTATTTTCACCCACTTGTATTCACTGTGATTTATTGTTCCTCTGCACTCACTGTCTGGAGCCAAGTGATTGCACTTTCCATTTCTTTGTGCACATACAAGTGCCTGCATACGCACGGACACATGCTGTCAGACATTTTTCACTTTCATCTACTCTCCTTCTCCCTTCACCCCATCTTTTTCTCACCAGCAGCGGGTGAAATCTCGGGATGTATTGGAATGTCTCCTCTCATCATCACACTGGTTGTGAGTAGGATCAAGAAGGGTGTGTGGACCTTGGAAGAGTGTGTTGATGCATAAAAGACCCTCTCAGCCCTAAGCCAAGTTCCGTCCATCCAGTGGAGAGCCCAGACGGTGTGATTCAGCCACCACACACACACACCCACACAAATTCCTTCCCTCGCATAAAAGCTGACAAAAACACAGAGATCCACTCAAAGACAAAGTCACAGACATACCCACGTCTTTAAGTCACAAAAGAGCTGCTGGTGGAGTGGCGGGGAGAAAAGGTGTGGAGAGGCAGCTCAATCCTCAAGGCAAGGTCACCTTTACCTGGGTTTAAGCATGCAGAAGTAGTAAATGGACTGAAGAAGGCACAGGTGAAGTTGGACTTCTAAAAAACTTCAATCAAAACAGCTTCAGCTCCCCTCAGGGTAAACCCATAAATTGATGCACATGTATAGTGCATCTGGCATGTTTTTAGACTTGCATGCATGATTTATTGGGCAAGAAACTACATGATGGAATAGATCATAAGCAGAAATCTATAAACCACTACCACTTTGACTTCAATGTCGGTGCATTTGTATGATTGCATGAACCACCAACATACTAATATGCTAGTGGTGTTCTATAAACAAAATCTCATTTTGAAGTGTTAGAAGTGCAAACGAAGGTTAGTGGGTCGAAAAATATTTGGCAGGCTCTGATTATGAAAGTTGTCCCACTTAAAAAGAATAGGTGTCTGTAATGTCCATCATATCTACACTTCAATGACCGGCCAATGACCCGAAGATATTTGAGAGCACAGTAACAGGGGTTACTATTAGTAACAAATAACATGAGCATGGATTAAAATCTTGCACTGCTCCAAAAGTTCACCTGCTTAAGCATGTCCAGGTCTGTCTAAAGTTTCTGAGAGACCGTCTGGAATATTAAAAGGAAGATTGGGAGAACATCACACGTTTAGATCAAATCAAAATGGAGCTATTTGGTGTAACCCTTGTGCTATCCTAGGCACTTTAACATTGGGAGTTGGGTCATCTAGACCCACAAGACAGTGCTCTGAACCTTTTTTCTTCAATGATTTGCGATCTTCACTGGTGTCCATGGATTACATGAAATCTTTCCACCTTTATCCACCTTTGTCATGGTAGGGAGAACACGTCAATGTAAGGGTGGGGTCATGTAAGATAGCACAAGGGATAAATACCACTCGCCATGTTTGGAAGGAGAAGTGTGGTGTGTGGTGTTTTTGAGTTACTTCCCAAAAACACCACACACTCGGTGAAACATGGGGGTGGAAATATCATGCTTTGGAGCTACTTTCCTAAAGGAAAAGGGTATAGGAAGACTGATCCATGTTAAGGAAAGGATGGATGGGGTTATGTATGGAGAGATTTTTGACAAAAAAACCTCCTCCATCAGTGAGAACATTAAAGTTGAAACACGGCTGGATCTTCCAGCATGACAATGACTCTAAACACATAACCTGGACAAAGAATCTCACATTTATAGTGCACTTATAGTGTGTGAAAACCTGCAGAACAATTTGACCTCTGTCATTTACGACAAAATTACCATAAAACGTACTGAGGTGAATGTTATTATTGTCCCAATACTTATTCGGCACCATTATACAAATAATTTCTTGAAGAATCATACTGTGATTTTTTTTTACTAATTTTACATTCTCTCTCCGACAGTTGAAGCATATCTCTCAAGCAGAGCAACTTGCAGAATTGGTGACCAACAAATACTTTTTTTTTGCTCCACTGTATATCAAGCAGGAATTTCTTCTTTGAGCTTTTAAAATTAATTTGACACAATGTTGAGCATAAAACTTCAGATTAGAATGAAATCCTGGAAGCTGATCAAAAACATCAGCTGCAATCATGGTGAATAACAAGGGAGCGCAATCTCCCATTTTATCTTGCAGTGGGTTCAAAAGGCAAAATTCTCATCAAGAGCATCCATCCGTGGAATTTCTAAATCAGGCGGAGCACCACATGCTGGCTTGTATTTCTCATTACATCTTTGGGTTTCTCTGTTGAGCCCAAGACATATTCTGTACAAATGACCTCATTGTGTCCAGGTGATTAGCATCATTCTAGTATTCCGGCCGGGGAGCTCTTTGAGTGACATGAAGATTGCGTGCCATTTTATCCACCCCCACTGTGACACTACAAGTGAGAATTAGTGAGTATTGTAAAAAAAAAAAAAAAAAAAAAAAAAAAAAAAAAACTATTTTAAACATGTTTTGACTTTTTTTTTTACTTTGCTATTCTTTATTTTACAAAAAGAAGTTTAATTTTACTGGTTCTATAGGTAAATTGCCATATGCGACGATTGAATTTGTTGAGTCAGCATATTTTGTTCTTTACATCTGACTCATCTCTCAACAGACCGCTGAGTGGCCACCGCAGCCATGCCTGTAAATTACTCAGTTTAATGTATCCCTTGTGCTATCCTAGGCACTTTAACATTGGGAGTGGGGTCATCTAGACCCCACAAGACAGTGCGCTGAACCTTTTTTCTTGAATGATTTGTGATCTTCACTGGTGTCCATGGATTACATGAAATCTTTCCACCTTTATCCACCTTTGTCATGGTAGGGAGAACACTTCAATGTAAGGGTGGGGTCATAGGATAGCACAAGGGCTAGGAACATACTGTAAGATGTACTGATATTTTGTGCAGCCCTGGACATGATATTCAAAATAAAAAATAATATTGTTCCTACAAGATATTTATTTGTTGACACAAATTAGTATTTTGTGTACAAAAAGTAATGTTTTGTTGAGAATAAAATAGTATTTTGTGCACACAAACAAGCATTAAAAATATAATCAATTCCTGCTATCCATTTTTGGACACAATAAAATATTATCATAATTTCTGCATAAGAAAATGTTTTTGCGTCTGTCTGTTTGTCTGTCTGTCTGTCTGAATTTAGGAAAACAGTTTCACTTCTTTTGTGGCTTCCTTTGTTATCATGTTTTTTACAAATTACATGAAAAAACAATTATGGAGCATTTTAAAAACACTTTTTTTTCCCCTATTCTTTCACAGCAAGTAAGGAGCAACAACAGAACTCATATTATAAGTTACAATAGCTACAACAAGCTTTGACATATATCCTACATTCATGATCCCACTAGTTTAAATGAAAGTCCTTTGGGTCAGAACAAAGGGATGACATTACAGATTACTTGACAAGGATGAACGGATTTATCATACACTTACAGTTTTTCTCAGTCGCTTTAGTACAATTCTCAGATCAGAATGAAATTCCCAAAACTATTTGTTCAATCTTCACATCATGATGTCACTTGTGCACATCATGTAAGCAGTTTCTCACTTCTTTGAACAAGTTGCAATTGCTTTGATACATCCATGCAAATGATTATGTACAATTTTCTGCTCTTTGCTACATTATCAGTTGTTTATGTCATGTTGATCAAAATGTATTATATAGTTCACTGTGCAATAGTCTTACTTCTCAAAACACCTAGTCATTAGTTCATCGTATAAGTCATTAACTGCAAAATGGCTGACCAAGTTGTCAGAATGTGACAAACATATTTCGCTGCATTGCAAGAGAGGATATTCGCTGTGATGTGGATGAGAATTTGTGGCCTAACATACAGGAACGACAAGAGGTGTAGGAATACCACACCAATTCCTACTGAACTGCCTGGACTGTGGTACAGAATATTTTCCTATCTTTTTTTTCCCTTTGTGCTACTGTTTGCAGTGGGTTTTTTCTATGTTGGTATGACATGGTCTGTCAACAAATTAAAATATGAACAATAAAAGTGTGAATATGAATCTTGTCCAGTCTCTTGCAATCAAATAAAAAAGGTGTAACTTGCATTTTAAAATAATTGTCATCAAAACTTTAGCCATAGTTACATCAGAACCTCCCTCTAAAGTACACAGTTATATTGACAACATGACTAAGTAATTTGACTGTCTTGTTCGTAGACAATGACACAAGGACTTGACATTCTGATGGCACTGACATGTTCAATGACAGAAAGACTTAGTTTTGAGAGATGAACTAAAGATTTTGAGCAAGTTACAGCCTTTTGCAAGGAATCCATAGTGTTTTGCTGTTTGTACAAATTGTTTTGAGAAATGCACACACGTACTTGCAAACTTCAATTCTGATCTGAGAATTGTACTAAAGCGACTGAGAAAAACTGTGATTTGCTAAGGATAGTTGACAAATTAAAAGAGCTGTGAATAGTTGGTTTGAACCTTTTGTGGTGCTAATAGGGGCACAACTCAAAACAGAACATGACCAAAACCAAGAAATATCACTAAACACAAACTACAGTGCCTGATCCTCACAGTAATGCTGGATTTCTTACAGTTAAAATAATACAGCATCTTTTTTTTTTACCAGTTTTTATCATTTTCTTTGTTTGAGAATGTTTAGTCATGGCTTTGGCCTTAGATAATAATGTGATAAGATTTAATAGATGCATGAGTTACCACACAGATCAGTCATATCCTCATTTTACCACTGCCAGCCACAACCTTTAGCAATATTTCAGCATTCCCTCCATCTACGGGAAAACATTGGTTGCTTCTTTTCTGTTTTTATTTGTCCTTTTCACAACACCATACCTTCTCCTTCAAAACTTTGCCCCCAAGGTACCCAGCTGGAGACCCCAGTGAAAGGCTGACCTCGCCACACAGTTCACATTGGTTCATTCACATCCATGCCTGGAGGCAGCAGGGATGGATCAGTGCACCCATAATGATAACCCTTGACTCGTGAGCTTTGCAGACACTCACAATCACAAGAAAAAGTACCATACTAAATAACTTCAGTGTGTATAAAGGATCAGTAAAAAGTGTGGATCCATGCAAACAAGCCATGATGAATTTAGTCTGAAAAACTAAAACTTGAGTCCTCAATTCAGGCATGAGAGCAGAAAAAAAAGAGTAAAAGTAAGAATAAAGAAGAGAAACAGGAAATTAGAGAGAATGGGAGGGTGAGTGTGACAAGCGCTATAACGTCCTCAGAGATGCATTTGGACAGAGTGAGCATCTGTCAAAACAAGGCAGCCTCAACGGCCGCCTCACTAATGGCTGTGGACATGAGTGAAAGAGGGGGAGAAAAAGATGGGGGGGGGGGTATAAAACCGGTCTGCACACACACACCAACTATTAGCTGCTTCTACTTTCTGCAGCAGATCCCACCAATCATTTGATTCCAAATTTCAACAAAGCTGCACTGTAATAAGTATCGAACTACTTTCCTATTGGTGTGAATGTGAGCACATTGATGTGTGTTTCTGTGTGCAAGCACGGTGTGTAGATGTTTGCCATCTAACTGGGGATTTTTGTTGTATGCACTTGCCTCCATTCCTCATTGTGATGAATAGACTGGCATGTCAATCTGTCATATGAATTGTTGTTGGTTTTTTTTCTCCCGTTCATTTTCTCTCTTCTTTTTCCCAGACAGTTTAGCCACAGTTATATTTTCTCCTACTCACTCCAAAACAGGACCATGAACAGTCACCTGGAGCTGTAAATCATAGTGTTGAAAGAAAATGTGAAGCCACATGCTTGTTTTCACTCTTTTGTTGTCTGTCTGTTAATCAATCAAATAACCAATAACTCATCTCTACTTGAAAATGAGCACAAAGTGCTTCAAAGAACGAAAAATAAAAACAAACTGTCAAAAATTTTCCATTCTTTCACCTTCATTAAGGCAGAAATGTCTTTAGGGTGAACTTAGTATCAGCACCACTGACAGCTCCCAAGTCAAAACCATAGACCAGGGGTGTCAAACTAATTTTCACTTAGGGCCACATCAGCATAGTGGTTGTCCTCAAAGGGCCAGATATAACTTATACATGTAACTAAATATAATGAAAAATAAATGTAACTACTCCTTAATGTTAAAAACTCATTATTTATTTATTATAACTTTTTAAAGTGACAATTACAGTTACATAGAAAACATATGTTTGCTTGTTATTCTAGCATAAATCCTTTTAAATTTGATTCTGTCAGGTTAGGTAGGTTATATGGACAGTGTTTAAGTCCTAATGTATAGTTGCCCAATCTGATATTTAAGTCCAATTCCCCCTAGATTTGAACAAATACACAACAATTTTTATTTGTATTTTAGGAAATTAAAAACATTTATGTTCTGCGGGCTACATAAAATGACAAGGCGGGCCACATCTGGCCCGCGGGTCTTGAGTTTGACACGTGCTATAGACTGTAGAGAACTGGACTAGTGAGTATGATGTCATCAATTGAAAATGCCTTACTTCAAACCAAATGAAGTCGTTCAGTTGATAGTTTTTTCATGACGTGGACACTGCCATGTTGGAACCAGATGTCAGTAAGAAGGGATTGGTCCGAATTGGTCCTAGTCAACGTGTCTATAGTTACCGCTCTCGCCAATCGGGTGGGCTTGTTGGAAGTCCACACCTTTACCACTTGAAAGCAGGTCCGGGAGAATCTGTCCATTAAACGTTTTGAACATTGGACATGATTTTCAGGGAGCATTGTGGACTTTCTTTCTTTAACTGAGGGGTACCAACAATTTTGTCCACCACTGTAATAATAATATAAAACTTACTGATAGTAAATCCTTAAACTTGTAAGAAAATTGTTGTTGTCAAGACAAAAATTTCAGTAACAAAACAGCCCTTGTTGTGCTAGTACAATAACAGAAGTGTTTGTCAGAACAAGAACTTTTATTGGAGAGCTGTCATGTCTTGTTTTGTTGAACGTGTAAAACTTTTGACCATGTTTTTCCTCCTGTCCCAGCTGAAGCCTACTCTTAAAAAACTGAAACAGGATTGACAGCCTCTAGTGCCACAAGGCAAGAGGACAAAGACTGTGTGCACTCCAAACCAAAGATGCTTCATAGGTTGTCCACTAGCAGATGAATTTAATAAAACCAGTCAAACACCAGTGACTACTATGATCTGCAGGCATATTAGTGGTTCTGAAAAACTAACTTGTCTCAGTAGTAAATCCACTTTGTAGCTTTGTGCACAAATATTGTACTGCCTTAAAACAAGTCCAAAAAGTTATGTATATTACATATAATTTATATATTACAGAAATTATTTTTTCCTGGCATTGTTAATCTTTAAAGCTGGTTGTTACTGTTGGTGCAGATGACATTCAGACTCAGCCATTTATGCAGCTTCAATCAGCTAAAAAGACAACGCACATTGAGAGCAATGGGGGTCAAGTGAGCTCCAGAATTAATGAGGGGAGAGAGAGAAAGAGCGCTCTAATTACTCACAGAAGAAGACAGTGAAAAAGTTTGAGACAAGCAGTTTGGATACATTGCTTTATTCTGGCGCATCCGACCGCTCAGTTCACAGGTTTGTGTTTTCAAAGTTAACTGAAACTCAACTGAAACTAGGAAAAATAAAGAAGACATTGTTGGCCAACATAAAAAAATGGCAATTTTTTGACAATCTAAGTTTAATTTGGTGTGTCCTGGTCATGTTGCTGAAACTTAAAGCCACTCATTTTAACAAAGCTTGTCAATTTTAAAATTCAACATGCTCAAAAAGTCCAATTTCAGCATCAAATCTATTTTAACAATCAATTGTATTTATTCACTTCATAAAAGAGGTTATACATCTATTCTTAGGCACCTATTTGACCATAAAATCTAGAACAGGTTATGATTGGTATGCTCCTTTCCACTGTAATCGTCCAACCAACACTGACTCATCACATCAGGAGTCTTTTTTAGAGTCTGAGTGGAGTTACAGAAAATATCATTTGATTTGACAGACAGCTTTTATTTTGACCCACTGTAAGTAACACACACAGAAGTTCACATCCGAGCCTGCACATCTCTCCCACACACGCATGCCCTAACACACAAAGAGCATTGCATGGTGTTTTTGTTGGAATTTTGACAAACAACAACAGTGACCTTTAAGGGAAGCTAGGCAGCATGGCTGTGATCACAGGGAATGGAAACGGAGCCAGAGTGAAATGTCAACCGTCCCTGTGGTCTTAGCACTGACGCAAAACTGTAAGAAGAGGGGGGAGCATGCTCGCTAGTGTGTGTGGGACTGCGGGTTAAGATATAAGATCGGTATGTGTGCTTATAATGTTTGAGTCTTTTGGTATGTCAGAAAGCACAACTGTGCATGCATGTGCTAAAGCAGGGCAGAAATGGGGCTGGCACTACATGAGATCCATAATAGAGGTTCAGTAAGTGAAAACAAGGAAATCCCTGTACTTGGTGCATCGGTGCATCATAATCTCATGACAGTTATATGAAGAGTTATAACAGCCACATAATGGATGTGTGATATGCTAAAAAGGTTGATTATTTTCATTATTCGGCACAATGATATCAAAGCTTAACAGAATAGTTTAAAGAACAAAGTAAAAGCAGGTTCGGAATGTCAAATTACTTCTTTTGAATGTTGGAAATTAGAAAGCATTATGTATTTTTAAAGGCTTTGTTTTGCCCAGTCTTAAAGGGCCTATAGCATGTTATTCCTTAGCCTTTTATAGTAAACAATTTTTATGTATATGATAATATATTACCTTTGGGACACAAAAGAACACATTTTTAATTAGATGTTAGGCATTTTCCTGAGTTCTTTTCCAACCCAGAAGTAAGACACCCAATCTCTGAGGAATCGGCTATCACTTCTTGTGGGTGCCCACCATTTCATGACGTCAGCCTATGACAAATAATAACATCCAAACTTTAGCAACGATGGATGTGCATATTGTGCATTTAAAAGGAAAACGTTTTGTCGATCACTGCTAGCTCCCTGGAGAAAGTGGGTGTGTCAGTTAGCCTGGGGTTGGTGCTGGCAGTGCAGACGCTTCCTGGAAGGGGCTGTTCTCACTGCTCTACATCTCAATGTGAGAACCCGCTTGTTTTCTTGGGTTGGGAGGGGCTGCTGCTCAGAGCGCAGGTTTTTAGAGGAATACTCAGAAATGCATGAATGGATCAAAATACCGCTTTGGGGTGTCTTTTCATTATGAATGAAAATTATAATAAATATAAAAGCTCAAAAAAATTATTTTGCAAGTTATAGGCCCTTGAAATGTTTTTGGTTTGTTCCCTAGGTTTTTCTTCTTAGTCTTAGGTTTAACTTGATTATTTCTTTTTTGCAATGTTTTCCTCTTTTAAGTGTCTTTGGAGGGCCACCCTTTGACTTTCACAATACAGCTGGTAAGAAAAAAATTAAAAAAGGAAAGCAATTGAAACAAGAGATGCCACAATTCTTGGTTTACAACCAAACTGTATGTCACACCATTGAACAAAAATGTGGGAAAAGTGAATCATATTGAAAGTGTCAAACGTGTGTTATCCTCAATCTACTATATTTAATATGGTTTTACATGACATCAGCCTTAGAATGAGCCAACTGAAGGGTTTTTCTTAATTCTTACTTGCTTGCTTATTACGTAAAAAGTGTTTTTTCCAAATTTTTCGTTTTTGCTGTAATATACATATTGTGTATCAAACCAAAACAAACTGACTGGTGCCTATGTCAGTTCTCCTCCCCCTCCCAGTTCTGCTCTGCTCTTGACTCACCAGCTGTGACTAGTCATCTCATCAACCACCTGCTCTACTTAAGGAGACCCAGCTCCAGCATTCAATGCCAGTTCGTTAATCCTGATGGTGCCTAGTCTCTCTAAGACTCACGCCAGGCCCCCTTGCCTTGTTATCTCGCTAACCTTGTTTTGTTGTTGCCTCAGGAACTTCTTCCCACGAGTCACCTGAGTCAGACGCTACCATGAGCAGCTGCCTTCCTCCTGAATCCTCTGAGGAATTCACTCTGTCTAGTTCTCCGGCCACGCCCCTCACCAAGTACCAGCCACGCCGCTCATTAAGTTCTCCTGCCATGCCACTCACCAAGATCTCCAGCCTCGCCACGAACTCCGATCTAGACCTCCGGTCTTGCCTCGGTCTCCACTTCGTCAGAGCCTCCAGCCACGCCAACTTCCTAACCTACAAAAAAATAAATCTCTTTACTCACCTTACTACTTACCTGTCTCCTCCTCCCGGGTTACAGCATCTGGGTCTGTCTCGTTTACGGATCATGACAAAAGGTTAGAACCAAATCGCAGGGAAATATAGAAACATCCTTTTACTTTGTATTTTAACTTGGTTACTTTTATTTAAAAACAGATTACTTCTTGTGTCACAAAGTCATTTAGTCTGAGCATTTTGTCCATGATATTTACAAGCCACATCCGCGGAGGAGGTTAAGGGGGTTGCTGGAGCCTATCCCAAACTCTGTCATAGGGCAAATCCAGCACACTCTAAACAATCTTTAGCAGGGATAAAAATGAGTGTCAGACAAACACTCATGAGAATAAACTTAGCTATGCCAAAAGATCATTTAGAATGGGTGCCTGCAAAAAAAATTGCATGACAGGGTCCAACCTTCAAGACTAAAATCTCTAACTTTTTAGCTATGAGAAGATGGTGTCAACTATCACACCAAAAACAGGTAACAGTGATACAATAATGGGGATCTGAAAGCAAAAGAACCCAAAAATAGAGTGTGAAAATGAAAAAAAAAAAAAAACAAGCTGTGATAAGTGGAAACCAAACCCAGGTGTAAACGTTGACAGGAGGAAACTAAGTGTGTACTGTCATATCTCCGTTTTGATGCAACACTGTGAAAGTGGTGTGACTGCTGCCTGCCACAGGAAAACCGTTACGTATGTGTTTCACAAAATTAAATTAAAATATGCTAAAGAAATCTGTGTAAGAAGTAAAGCATGCCCTAAAATGCAGGAAAAGACTGTGAGAGTAGTCTCTTATTCTTGACTACAGTCTTGATTTTGAGGTTTTGTTTCTGCAGTTTGTCATTTTGGGTGATTCTTTTTTCTTCTGTATTTGGTCATACATTTGTGTTTAATTTGTGTTAGAATTGACTATAAGATTTTTTTATTTGTTTTTTAATGTAGTTTTTTTTTTCTGTACTTTGTACTTTGTTCCCTCAGGATGTAGTTTTCTTCCCTTGTAACCATCCCTTCAATTTAGTCATTAATTTCTTATAAAAAAAGATTTACTTAGCTTTTTTTAGACTAAAAAATTAATTTCAGCCATTTGATGCCAAGTGATAATTTGATGGAAGCACCACCACACCCTGCAGCCCTGCAGAGGAGGTCAAGCTAAGAAAAGGACTATTTTCTGGCATGCACAGGTGGTCTTCAATATGTTCACAGTGACCCTGCTCACTGCAGGTTCTCTGCCTTCATTTTTTACATTATTATAATAGTTTAGTTTTTGTGCTTCATGTTATCCTAGAAAAGCGCATTTCCTTGTATCTGCACAATTTTTTTTAATTTGTCTGCTGGTTGTCTGCAGTTCGGGCTCCTTAGAAAACACATCCCTACCTAATGTGATGCCCTCTGGTGCCCCTCTCAATCAGAAAATAACCTGTTTACAATGACGTAGTTGATAAAAAGAAAAATAAATCAACTGGATCTTTGATTTCTTAAAAAGTTTCACCTTTTTTCCAAAATGCTTTCTTAATTCAGCTCTCCTGCCACTGTTTTTCAGAATTATCTGCTTCTAGGGAGAGGGCAGTAAAGATATGACCCTTCATTCTATAGGTTAGGAGATTATTAGGCTAACAAAAAGTCTAAGCAGTTTCAGGTTGTTGTGAATCCTTTTGTCCTTAGCTGTGGTGAGGTGTGGGACAGTCATGCACTCCACAGGCATGTCCACTCCTCTGGGTGACACCAGTTTTTTGGGTTTTAAGATTTGGTTGAAGAGGAATGGAAGGTTCTACCTGAGTCTACCATTTCTACTGAGGGAATGATTGTCTTTTCTAACAAATATTGCTATTGCTATTTCTACACCTCCCTCAAATCATCCCTTCTCTCAGGCTAAGAGACAAATCTCAAGGTCCTTAAACACGTGGTTTGGATCCTTCAGGTGGAGATGTACGTCACAATCCGGTCCACTATAGTTGGCCCCACTATTTTAATATAGTCTTCTATGCAATGATTGATTTAGTTTCCCAAATGTACTGCTCATTGTCATCCTCTCTGAGGTGCAAGGAATCCACTACATTTCTCTGTTTTGCCCTTGGGTGAACCAATTTCTGTTTCCAGTTGTTGAAAGCTTTGAAATAGACTGGGATATTATTCTAGCAAAATTCCCAATGGAACCCTTGTGCTATCCTAGGCACTTTAACATTGGGAGTTGGGTCATCTAGACCCACTAGACAGTGCTCTGAACCTTTTTTCTTCAAGGATTTGTGATATTCACTGGTGTCCATGGATTACATGAAATCTTTCCACCTTTATCCACCTTTGTCATGGTAGGGAAAACACATCAATACAAGGGTGGGGTCATATAAGATGGCACAAGGGATAATGGCCAAAATAACAAAACATCAGATGGCTTACAATTTTGCTCCAATCACATTTTGATCTATTGTAAAAGCGTTCCCAGCTGTCTTTTAATTACGATAGGGCCGTTTTCTTAGGCCAAATCAATAAATCTTTGTTGTTCTCTAGGACATAGTTTCTGCAGAGTGACAGTAGATAATCAGAAATTAGCTTCTGAGTTGTGGGCGGGACTGTTGGCACAGAAGAATCCCCGCACTTATGCCTCTAGAATTTGTCTATAGTTGCATAATTTTAACTACATTAAAACTTGAGCCAAATTGTTAGTAAAGATGTGAACGAGCTTCTCTGAAGCCATTTCTTATGGGATTTCTGCAGATTATTCTCTAAATTGGGATTTCAAAGAACTAATCTCGTTTGAATGCTGGTTTGTTTAACGCTCCCCTTGTGTTTGTTCTTCATGGAATCTCAGGATAGTGTTTGTTTTCTTTGCTGTTTGTGTCTGGGGTGCTTCAGAAAACACAGGCGGATGTCTTCACAGTTGTCTGGATTATTGACCACCTGACAGATGAACCGCAGTACGTGAAGCTGATGGGTTCTGTGTCTGAAAAGGTGTTGAGCAGCACAGGAGCACCTCAGGGGACTGTAATGTCATCATTTGTCTCTACCCTACACCTCGGATTTTCATTACAACTCGTTGTCCTGTCACATGCACAAACACTGCAGTCCCGTGCACTATTGGATGTCTCTGTGCCGAGATCATAGTACTATCCACTCTACTCTAACACAATAGAAGTGGCCTCAGAAGTAAGGAAAAAGTTTTAGAATTTGACTAAACCGCTCATTTAAATGATGGGAAAGTTTCTTTGATTGTAAAAGAAAATGTTAAATGTTTGCAATGACATATGATGTAAACAACCAGACTTTTTTTTTTTTTATAAAAATAAAACAACAGAAAATCCTGTCTTAAATTTAGACATCTCATAAACACCCTGTAAAAATGCAAACATGATTTTTTTTCTTGTAATTTTCATAGTACATTAAATAAAAATAAAAATAATGAAATAAACAGCATAACAGCTGATGCTTTTTATAAGTGTGGATGTTGGAAGCTGGTGGTGGGTCAATAGGATTCTATTTTATATGACTATATCAAAAAAAAAATCTACTGACAATAAAATTCAGGAAGTGATTTGTGAGGAAAGTTAGCGCTGAAGCAAAGATGCTTTTATAATGGCAGACAGCAGAGAACCTGAAGTTTGCCGGAGCAGTGGGAGGCATGACATCTGTGGATCCGTCACAGCTTGAAGTCTCGGGCTCGCCTCATACAGCAGCGTGGATTCACATTCATGCAGAAATTCGCATGCATAGCAATTGCATTCCCTGTTTCCCCTGGGGGAGACAGTCATTTAATCAAAGAAAATGAGATCACAGCCTTTGCTTGTGTGTGTGGGTCCTATAGACTGGTAATCTGATTGCAATGTACTTTATCATACTCTTCTGGTTCATGTTGCATTGTAGTGTTATGTATAGCATTATTGCAATGTCATATCATGTTACTGTATTGCGCTGCATGTAATTTCATTATGCATATTCTATGGTTTCCACAGTTTGCAGCAGCATTGCAGCATGGCGGCACACCGATGTTGTAATTTGCAGTTGTTTAGAGAAACTAAAGAAAATCAATGCGCACACGTGACATGAGATATGATTTGGTCAGGTTCATTGGCCTGCATATATCAAGCTTGGGGAGCTGTTGCACTCTCGAGAAAGTTGACACACATGAACGATGCGAGCATGTGCATGCATGCATGTGTGCTTGGATGAGTGAGTGTGGGTATTTTGAAAGGTGATTGACAGGAGAAAAGTCTATTAGGCGAGATTGTTAACTGAGTTAGTCTGTAGTTATCTGCTCCTGGCAGCCGTGATAGGGGACTGCGGATTCACATGGAAGCTTTTTGAGAATTTCCAAAGTGTTGACTGACTGATTTTGGCCCTGGCGTGCATCACACGAAGCCAACTTTTTGTCAAATCCATATCCTTTGCTTTCTTTTTTTTTTCCTTGCTGTTTTAAAATGAAATAAATAAATAAATAAAAGTTTCTGAGCCCTTACATCTCTTCAAGCACTTTAGTCCTCCTTTTGTTTCTGCTTTGCAAACCCAATTTTCCATAGTTAAGGATACAAATTATGCCCTCTGCACTGGAACAAGCCCCTTCTCCACTCATGCTAAAACTTTGCCTACACAGACTACAACTTAATCTACACAATTAAGCGCATGTAGCTGCAATAAATCATGCTAAACTTTTTTCTGAGGCGAGCCTTAAAGCAAATAAAGTTTGATTTGCTTACACTGTAGTTCCCATCCTTGTTTTAGCTGCATGAATATTTTATATCATTTTTGTTTATTGTGCTCATGAGCATTAGCAGCAGTCATTTCTTGGCCATGAAATCCTTTGAAAACCAAGTACTGTAAACAGCAGAAGCGGGTGGCTGAAAAGCATTTGCAAGGACAACAGAGTACCGTGTAGAAATATGGAAATGATAGACAAGAAATGTGTGTATGTGTCTTGTTTGGTAAGAATTTGTTGAGTGAATGTGTGTACAGTGAACTCTGCGTAACCTCGCTTTGGATTCACTAAATGTTGCCAAGGGGATGCAGTGAATTCATTCTTATGTGTCCGTGTGCAAACACTTCTCCGAATTTGTGCGCGGCAGAGTGCAAGGTTAACCAATGGCCAAGGGAAACGTAATATGACATCCCGCCACACATCTTTTTCATAGTGTACGTACACACAAAGCGCCTGTTTGTCTAATATTTGTTGAACTGTGAGCAGGACCCTGGAGGCTGTCTTTTGGGCTCACTGGGCACGGATTGAAGAGATGTGATTAACCAGTTCAGAAGGAGGTGAGGGAAGAAAGTGAAGGAAAGCACCAGGGAGCGCATCCATCAGGAGTGCCACCCAAAAAGCATGTTTCTGCGATTCCTTTGTAATAGAAGCAGATGAAGCGATTGACGTACAGGAAGTTTTTTTTTTTTTGTTAAAATTCTTAAAACAGGATTTCACAGTTGAGACATTCTGTTTTAAATTAATTACCGGTAATATTTACTGTCAATAGTCTTTATTCATAATAAGGGTGTAACAATTAATCGATGAATTCCTAAGATTTAACCAGATCGATCTGTCTGAGGCAAGTTGTTAATCGAATCGACCTATACCATTATAAAATCATTTTAAAATTAGATACATTGATTATCATCAATATTGGAAATTTGAATTGAGACACGGTGGGTTTATTTTTCTATAATGTAAACAAACCAAGTGTATTACAGCTGATAACACCTGTGATAGCCGCAGAAAATGATCAGTCCATCATTGCAGTCCAATGTGTGGAAACACTGAATTTTGCAAAGACACGTGACCATAAAGTGTGTTAGAATGTTCTAATAATGTTTGCTTTGCATTATTTTAATGTGGAAAAACAACAGTGGACTGAATGTGTCATGTTCTGGCAAGCAGGTTTAAACTCAGATACAGAATGACTCCAACATGGCCAAAAGGTGGTTCCAGAGGTTTAAAAACACCATGAAACAGACAGAAAGAATCGAAACACATAAGATGCACCCATGAAGAACACAGAAAGACCCCTTTTTAAATACAGAAAACCTAATAAGTGATTGCAGGCAGCTGTCACAGACCCGAAGGGAAACCAGAGGAGAGGGCATACAGGAGAAGTCACAGCTAACATGCAAGAACAACACAGAAGATAACCATAAACAAGACCAAATCAAAGGCAAACTCAGGACACAATGAAACAAAAATGTGAATGAATTTGCCATTAATTCTTGTTTACTTGTTTGTTTGTACACGTTGAATTTATATTTGATTATCTTGGAAGAAATAAAAGGAATCTGGAAAACTTTGTGCATCTGGATGGTAATACTAAGATGTTCAGGTCACCTAATTCCAAGGCAGCTTGACTTTTGATATCCAGAGTTTTCGTACACTGTTGTAAGAACTTTTTTAAAATATGAATTAGAGAGTAATACAATGGGTGGCCAGTGAGAGAACATCTTTAAGAAAGGCTAAAGGACTTGGCTCCAATTCCAAGTAGAAGGATACCTTATCAATTTACAGTTTTTAGTGGATGACTTGGCAAAAAGGTCTATTAAAACGCCGTTTGGTCCACAGAAAATTGGTTCATCAGTGCATGGGTTTGTGGCCTTAAATTATTTAGCAGACAAAAACACATCAAGAAAGATAATATTTCCCTTCCTTGTTCTCAGACTCTTACCCCCGCCCTTGCTTCACACTGTTAAAATTGTGCGACGATGAAATGAAATTATGGAGGAATATGTTAAACTTAATCAGCTAAAGTGTAAATAATTTATTACGCAGTGTGTGGTCATTACTCTTCAGCTGCCTTTCTTTTTACTACAAACGCACATCCAGAGCTGGAAAAAATGAGTTGTAGTTAATTACCGGTAAGGAATTACGAAGAGGATTATTGTTCTGCATTCATGTGATCACTTTTGAATGACGGACAGACTTAAAAGTTCATTTAGTAAACTGAAAGTTCTGGAAAAAAATTTTGGCTTGATCATACAGTCATACATTTCAATAATCGTTAGACATAAGGTCTTACCTGGGTCTTAACATTTCAATTAAGACGAAAAATCTTTTACATTCTCGAAAATAAACTTTGTATTGAAATACTCGTAAATATATATACTAGTATGAATGAATGCTGTTGATAAAAAGTAACAGAATTTAAAGTCCTAATATGATCATCTTTTGATCTATTGGAAAAGCGTTCCCAGTGGTTTTTAATTATGATTATGTAGTTTTTAGCCAAAATCAATAAATCTCTGTCATTTTCTAGCACAAAGTTTCTGTAGAGCCACAGTAGTTTATTAGAAATTCGCCTCTGAGTTGTGAACGGGACTGTTGGTGCAGTGTAAGCCTGCTGCCCCCATTTCCCATCATCCCTTTGTATACACTCTCGCGCTCACATACAGCCCTTACATACATGGCCATACAACTTAAAACCCTAACCTAACATTATTGGTGCAACAAAAATGGCGAGCAATATTTGAGCTACGCAGTTGTACAGCTCAGAAAAATCAAAGAGGTACATGGGTCTAGTTGTCTACAAATGGCTGCATCAGAATGGAGGGGAGCAGGGAGCTTGTTGCATGCTGATTGAAGCTTCTGCGTCACACCTAAAAGCCTTTTTTCGTCTGCTCCTGATTCACATTGATTTGAATGAAGAAATAGGCAGAAATTATATTTACTTTAGAAATGTCCTCCATCACCAGAAAACTGCCACAAGAACATGTTAAAAAAACACTATTTTCCCCCAGAGTGGGTCTTTAAATACTAGATCAAAGTATCTTTGGTTCCATAATATGTTAGTCTCTGGGATGAAAAAAATCAAAAGTGGAGAAAGATGGTGGACGCTTTTGGGTGAACAATGAAGAAAAGTGACAAAAAAGTGATCATCAGCGTGTTAACAACCCCCCCTTGAGGTTAACTTAGACAATAGGCAATTTATTCTTCGCTAAACTTTTGAGTGAGTGTGATAAATGGGTGTAATTTATTGTGTTTACATTTTAACAACAAAGAGTGTCAAAGAATGCTGGGTAATGAGTCATGAATTTAAGTAAGCATCATTTTGCTTGTTTAAACTGTTTTATAGTTCTTGAAAATAAACCCTCCTTTTAAATAAAATAAAAAACAGCTTAAAAAATGAGTGATTAGACATTGTTCTTCTTTTTTTTGTTTGCACAGGTCTATTGCTGATGGCTCACACCCTGGCTGAGTCTCCACAGTTGTAATTTTCTTGCTTTATTGAAAATGTTGACAAAAGTGTTTCCCCACATCCCCTCTGATTGCTCCTCAGCTATACTCAGTGGCCCTGTGATTTGTTTACTCGTGTGATTCTCAGAAAAGAAAAAATTGTTGGGGAGGTTCTCTTACTCCACTTCCAGATGGCCACTATGCAGAAAGTATTTTGACAGCAACCTTAAAGGAAATCTCCTTTTAAATCACTCAATAGCAGAATGAGTCACACCTTTTTACATGGCAGCTGTACTTACATTGCAACAAACCAGAACTTCAGTCTTGAAGTAAAGACAAAATATCTCAGAATTGAACCCTGAAGTCTTAGTTAACGTTTTTCAGGAACTAGTGGTGTACGACCCAAAATGCAGGAGATCAGTCTTTGTGACGGAAATGTAAACATTTATGAAATAAACTTGAACATGACAAAACCCAAGAGGGCAATAAAAAAGAATTAGCAAAGCAGATGACCTGACAATGACGAACTGAGAAACCAGACACTTATATACACTGAGGGTCATTAATGCAAAGCAAGGCAGCTATGGATAATTGGTAACCAAAACCTGGTAAGTCTGACAGGAGAAAACTGAAAAATATAACAGAAACAAAGAAAATAAAACTGACAAGGGTACATATCTCACATCTTTGAGTTTGTAGTTCCAGAAATGCTGGCCAAATTTTGGTTGGAAACATTTGTGTTGATTATTCGCCATGCAGATTAAGAGCAAAACACCATTATCAGTGGAGCTCCAATTCAATCATTCAGCAGAAAAACAAATGGGGGAGGGGCTAATTTGATGCAGACAAAGCTGGAAACTCTATTTTTTTTCTCACTCTGAATATGAAGAGCACAATTATCCCATTTAATACCATAGGGATCAAAAGTCATCAAGAGGTCAAAGGGTCCCTTGAAAAAGATGAGATCTGACCCTGGACTGATAAAAAATGTAGATGTATCTGTAATTCAGGTTTTATCAGATGGTGACGCTGGTGATGACTCATATAATTTCACCTGAGCTAGACTGTTGTAAATGGTATCATGGCAGCAAGATTTAATTCACAGCAGGTCCTCCTGGATTTGATTTCTTATGATAATAGAGCAGATATTGGTTTGGAGGAGACTGAACGCATAAGTGGGAAATATCTGCACACAACACTTTCCATTCGCTGAGATAAATGCTGAGAGTAGCAACACTTTACATCTTTGGAGTTATAAAAATTTGAAATGTATTACAGATTTTTTTCTTAGCTATACAGCAGACTTGGATAATTCGAATTTGGTGATGCCTAATAAAATAATTTTTTTTGGTTTTTTTTGTAATAATATGAGTAGTAATATCAATAGGAACTTACACATTTCATTAAAATTCAGACCAAATAGGAAAAAACACTTATTTAAATAACAATAGCCATAACCTTTTGTGAGTAGTAAAGTCTGTAAATAGGATTTTAGAAAATATTGCTTTTTAAAGAAGATAATTGTATCTTTTATGAATTCATAAAGTAAAGCAATGTTATTTCTTATAGACAAGTGTTTCTACCTTTTTCTAATCAAAATTCACAAAATGTTTGACTATTTAATTCGGTACCTGGAAAATATTAATAAATACACTACAGATTGCTGAATTTGCAGCTCATAAATCCTTTGCTGATTTTTGTTTAATGCTGATTTGCTCAAAGGGATGCTATAGATGAACACATCAAGGTATTAAGTAAATATCACATGATGGGAGGTGTGTAAATACCACTTTCTGTCTACTTTCCAGACACACACACACCCACTCCTCCACACAAACGAGCTCAGCATGCCGGCAGGATGAAAGCAGTAACTGGAATCTGAGATAAGCAAATGCCTTTGAGCAGTGTCCCTCACATCCACTTCTATGCATTATTGATCGTGACTTCGCATAGTATTGGGACTTTACCGGAGCAAGCAGATGCCCGATGATGAGGATCACCAGATGAGCCATCAGAGGTGTTTCATTAGTGTGACACTAGCTGATTAAACAATTACAGAGGTAGATGTTAGGGAAACTTGGCATTTTTTTAAATTGAAATCTCATATTTCCTGCGGTATCATCGCTTTTAAACAAACTTTTCGTGTAAACAAAGAGCTCAACTTTAGCCGGCAGAACATAAATAAAAAACATGGTGCCAATTTAATTAACATTACAAAATAAAAGGAAAAAAACTGAAAGCAAGACTCAGACTGATGAATCACGGAGGTAAAATAACACAACAAACTGGCAGATATAATAGCAAAAAGGTGAGAAACTCCAGAGATAACTAGTGACAAAGTAAGACTGGATCGATGAAAAAAAACCTGCAGGTGTGGTAATTGAATTAGATCAAGTGTAAACAGGAAAAACACACAGGAAGCAGACCTTGACAAAACTGGAAGTCACAGACAATGAAAGTGCAATGACTTAAAAAAAAGAGAAACCAAGGTGTGAATTCATAAACAAAGAAAATAAAAACAGTTTCTAAATTTAAATACGTGAAACACTCCCTCCTCAAAGACCGGGGCTTGATACAGAATAGAAAATGAGAGATAGCGCTGGTGATGTGATCATGGAAAGTTGCTGTGGCTATCAAACCACAGCTCTAAGCTCTATGGCCATCCTGTTAAAACTCAGGGCTTAAAACTCCCTCAAATGCAACATGAGTGTTGTGCCTGTCGCAGCAGCACCAAGGAAGTGTCTGGAATCTCCTTTCATGATAGGGAGGCCAATTTTAAACAGTTTCACAACAAAAACCAAACCACCAACTGACCAGTTACTAGGCTGCTCCTCTACCCCCTGAACCTCAACTTCCTGTATGAGAGTATTCGTATATGGCCCTTGCATACTTGCAAGGTTAAAAGCCAGTCTAAGGAAAAAGCTGAACTGGTAACTTTTTGTGCTTAACTCCTCAGGCTTTCCAAAACACAAAGCAATACGGCAACATCGGTCCTCCCCTTTTTAATCCCTGCTCATAGCTAGCATTAATAATGGCTGAGCACTGGAGCCAGCCTTTAATTAGTGCTCCAGTCTTTCAAAGCAAACTGATTTATTTTTCAAAAACAATTGCTTAACAACCTTCAAAACAAAAAAAAACCCTAAAGGCTAATTTAATAATAGGCAGGCAGCAAATCTGTGGACACATGTGACATATTTTGATTCATATTTTTCTTTAAATGTGACATTAAACTCTGCCCATCTGTCACTATAGTGGAACTTATTGAATTAAATTTCTTTTCAATGAATTCTAGGAGATTTTATTTTTGTTTTACCTTTAACAAAGATGCATATTAGTGTCAGTGTAAACAGGGCTATACTAGCAAAAATGGATGGATCTAAAAGTCCCTGTAGCATGCTGCTCCTTTAAATCTGTAGAGCTAATTATTAAATAAATCTAAAAGAAAACAAAAATCTTGTTTTCTTTTTTTCCTCCTCTCTTTCTGTTTGTTATCTGACCTGTCCTTTTGCCTTTTAATTACAAAGTTTGAACTGAAGTTAATTATGCTCAGTTCTTTCTCTAGCCGCTGCTCAAACACACCATTACGGTCACTGTAAACACACACACACACACACACACACACACACATGCACACACACTCCCTCTCTTTGTCTTAGATGGCAGGTTAGGAGTATTTCATTGCAGTGTTCTCCCAGTAATAGGAAGGCTGACTTTGCTTGTTCTCGTTAGCTTTGTTAAATAGCTCTGGCTATCCTTTAATTAGTGTGAAAAGATCAATGATGTGCAAAGGACTGAGAAGGTTAACTCTTTACTCGCAATTGAAGCTCAGTATTTGGGAAAAGCTTTTATTTTCAGTCTGGTGCACTTGTTAATGTCTGCCAGAAAAATAAGCAGAAAAACATAAACGAAATCCATCAACTCCTTTAGATCATTAGAGCATCCTGTGCAGGAGTGTTGGGCTCAAGTGTACGGTGGCCCTGACATGCAAATCACACTAACAAATTACTTCTTGGAAAACAAATTTAAGATCACAATGTCAATTAAAAGAGCAAAATGAAAATAAAAAACATTACATTTTAGAAATCAAGACAAAATCACAGAAACCAAAACACGAAAAAGAAAAAGGACTAAAAACATCATCATCTAATCACTAGCCGCGGTTACATGGGCAGAATATCTTGATCGGATCAATGTTCGGGTTAAAGTTCACCCGTGCACATGGGATCAGAAAACCTTTTTCCGATTAGAACAAACGTTCCCATGGCGCACACCTTTGGTCGGAATAAATAATTTGGGCATGCGCAGTAGTGGTAAAAAAAAACCCGGAAGAAGAGATGCGTCCCGTTGTAAACAGACCGCTGCCACAGACTTTTGCAGCAGCTCTGTAACACGAGACGAGGCGATCTTCCAAACGTGCTTTTATTAATGTTATGAATATTATGAAGCGCCTGCTCGCTCATCGTTTTATTAAATCCGTGTGGTCATTGCTTTTTATTTTGAAGAACGGAGATGGAAGGGTTAGGACAGGCTATAAACACGCGCTAACAACATTATCCTTGTGAACACAAAATCCAGGACTATGCGGGGAAAAGCAGCAATCTGCATCTTGGCTGCACGTAAATGTGTGGGAATAACATCGGCCTTTATTTTGCCGGGTAAGTTTCGGGCTGAGCAACATTTATTTCTGCTCTGAAAAGTTCACACACCACCCCAAAGCTCTGTTCGAACACGGTTCCTGCTGAGTCCTGCGGCCGCTAACCCAGAGCGGCGGGACAGCTCGCAGTCTGAATTCTCCCACACATAACAAAACAACAAATTGCACACGTAACTAAGCATCCCTCCCTCCCTTCACACACACTTGGTCACTGCTCACTTGGTCCACTGGCACCGGGGCTCGGGTGCCAGTGGACCGAAGTGCTGCTGCCCCGCATACCCCTCGTGAAGGGGGGAGAGGCAGAGAGCCAGCGGGGTGAGAGCAGAGCGGCGCTTTTCACGGGGCCTCCGCCAAGCAGCTGGTCGGTCCCCTATGCGCTCCAAAGCTTTCTCTCAGCGAAACACCATCTATGCGTGACGTAACCCAGAGCAGTAGTGACACACGATCGGAATGACCGTTTACATGCTCCACGATCGGATAAACGATCGGTATAACCCACCTATCTCGATCGGAAAGAAATTTTGATCCGAATGAGTCTGATCGGGGCAGAGTATTCCGAACGGCGTGTTAACATGACGCATTTTCTTTCCGATCAGGCGTTCTTTCCGATTACTTTTGCCCATGTAAACGCGGCTAGTGATGTCCCATAGTGCCTTTTCCGATTTTCGTAAAAAAGACAAAAACAATTCTGAAAACAAAATTAGTTTTCAAAAACCAAAATAAAATGGTAAGACATAGAACAAGTGAAAACAATCATAATTTTTGGAATTATTTTTGTTTTCTGAAACATTTCATTTTTATTTTGTTTGATTTTTTTGGAATTGTGTTTTGGTTTTTGGAATTTTGCTTCGATTTATAAAATATAATGAGGTTTTTTTATTATTTGTTCCGCTTTTTTAATTGTTATGATCGTTGATATGTTTTTGCATTGAATAATTTGTTGGTTTGAGTTGCACTTCTGGGCCTCTGTAAAATTGTGTGCAAACAAATGCATGCACCAATTAAAATAAGCCCATACTGCAATATTGAGAAGATATTTTGAATATTTTTTGTAATTTTAACATACATATTACTTGATGCATTTCCCCATTATACTTCTGGGAGTTTCAGGCATTAAAATAGAAGAATTTTGGGATTGAGGTAAAACTCTCCCTGTTCTGGCTGTAAAAAGGACTTTAGACAGATTTTTTTATGTTCTTTGTTTTATCATACAACCCAGTATAACTCACAGACATTTCACTGCCTGATTAGTGTTTTTACAACTAAACATAATTATCAATCTCATAAAGACATATGTCCTTTATAAGTGCACTAAGACAACCTCCAGCTTCTAAATGAAACGCTAATTAAGAAACAGACTATGGTAGTTAAAAGCTTGGCCTTGGTCTCAATCAGAAAGTTATCCATTCAGAAGTAGAATGCAGGAAGGACATTATTCTAAAGTACTTGTGCTCTAAAGAAAGAGGAAAGAGAGAGTAAAACTGAATTTGTTTAAAATAAATGTGAAATTTTAAACCAGTGCTGACAATTTTGCTGGTGGAAAGGCATATAAGAAATGAAATATAGCTTTAAATAGCATAGTATTGCATATTAATTAGCTTAACGTGGCAAATGAAACCACATTTTCATTATCAGACTTTTCACTTTCTGCTTGTTGGGCCTCATTTCTGGTCTTCCTGTAGCACCATCTGTTTTTATCTGCACTGGATAATTCTCCTCCATTTCCACTCCATCCAGCTTCTTGCTATGTATCTCTACCAGCCAGAGTAATCCACTCTTCTCTTTGTGCCTCATGCCTGTTCCACTCTGCGGTGCCCAGGATTATCGGCCCAGAGCCCCCACAGTCTTGCCTCAGCTGCAGAGGAAGCAGCTGCTCTGGTAAAACCAGTTTGCTAAAGTTGATGTTTTCTGTGTTTTTTTTATTTTTTTTTCCCCACAAACAGATATTGGGAGAATTAGAGACCCACTCCAGTGATAATGGTGTTTTTTTTAACATGTCCGTGTTGCATTTTTCTAAAGATGGAGGAAATATATAAAGAAAAAGGAGCTCCACCTGCTTCTTCTGGTTCTCCATCCCCACCACCCCTTCCATCTATTATTTATTAGGTTTGATCTTTGCCAGATTATTTAAAGACCCACTTCAACAAAAATTTTGTTTTTATAGTTTTCAAAATGTTTTTGTTGCATATTTGTCATGATGGAGGATATTTATAAAGAAAATTAAGCTCCAAATTGCATTTCTGAGTATTACTTTATTCAAATTGCTGTAAATCAGGAGCAGATGAAAAAATGTAGAGGGAAAAAGCCTGTAGCAGTGATGTAGGTGCTACAATGGGTGTGCCACAAGCTCCCTGCTCAGCTCCATTTTGATCCATCCACTTGTAGACAAATAGATCCATGTTCCTTCATTTACCTCGTCTAAGCTGGCATCTATGGTGGCCGAGAGGTGCAAGACACGTTTACATTTGAGATACAACAAGAACAAATCCCGGTACAAAGTAACAAATCATGAAGCACTAAAAACAATCACGGTACATAAGAACAAACACAACAGCAAATCACAGAACAAATTACAGAGTCCTCAAACGTTAGAAGCTGTGTCTCTGCTTTTGTTGTTATGTTCCTGGATTTAGTAATTTGTAACAGGATTGTTTTTTGATTCGGTAATTAGTATTTTGCACCCGGATTTGGTTTTGTGTTTCATTATTTGTTCTTTTATACTGAGATTGTTTTTAGTGCTTCATGATATTTTAACTTGTACCGGTATTTGTTGTTGTTGCATCTCAAATCTAAAAATGTCTTGCACCTTTCGGCCACTGTAGGCATCTGGCTCAAAACTGTACGGCTGCATTGCTCCAACTTTGCTTGACATTTTAACTACACCGGTAATGTTAGGTTGGGGTTAGGAGGGGCTGTGAGCAAGCAGGAGAGAGTTTAAACAGATGAATGATGGGAAATGGGGGAGGGCTTACTCTGCACCAACAGTCCCACCCACAACTCGGAAGTGATTTTCTAATGAACTACTGCTGCTCTTTCGAAACTATGTCCTAGAAAATGACAGTTTTTCGATAAAAACAGCATGATCATAATTAAAAGACAAACTGGAACGCTTTTAAAAAAAATTTAACATTACAGTTTTTTTTTTTTCCTGTTGGCAGCACAAAATTTCAGTTCAATATTTGGAAGTCAGGGACCCAGAGAAGGAGATCTGGCTGCCCTTATAGTCTCAGCCTGCTTTCTGCAGTGGATTCTCAGTCCATTTTGGTTTCTATCTTAGTTTCTAATCCATATATTCCACTTGCTGCCTTCTTATTCAGCCCCCTCTCCCCAAGACACTATCCCATCCAATTTTCTCCCTCCTCCCTTTCCTTTTTGCTGTTCAGTTTAGATTCAGGGATGGAAAGCTTCATAAACAATTTTCTCCCTTTGCTGTTGAGACACTTTTACCGAGGCACTGTGTGAACGCCATGCCAATTTCCTGAATCCATACTTCACAGCCAAACACCCCAACCCCCCCTAAACACACACTCTTTTTTTTTCTCCCACTCTTCACTCCCTCTGTCCGTCGAAACAATGTCCATGTCAAGACAATTATATCCAGTCTCCGCCGCACACACTAACTTTCTGTGTTTACCACCGAAGGGCTGGTGGCAGCAAAGCAATTTCCTCCTGATGTGAATGCTGCATCTCCCTCTCTCTCATTCACAGTCTCTCATGGCTCCTCCAGCCCTGCAGACATCTGATCTCATAAGCGATATATCTGCTGTTATAGCCACTGGCATCTTCTTGAATCCGGCCACCAGCTCTGCCAGTGCTGGTTATTTCTGCTGGAAGGTGGCAGAACCGTGACAGGCGCAGCAGCAGGAGCACAAACCAAAGGACACCAGCTCCACGCTCTGGGCAAGTGTGCCTTCAGATTATCTCTAAACCTCCGGGCTCTACCTGTTCCACTCCTCCAACGCTTTCCATCTTTCTCAAAGTGTTGTTTGATCTTGGTTTTGCAAACTGTGTGCATCTGGGCTATTCAACTACAAGCTTAGTTTTAAAAAAAAAAAACTTGGGTAATGAAAAATGTTAACCTTTTCACACAAAAAGGTGAAAGGAAAAAGGTCATTTAGTTTTTTTATGGAATAGTGTTGAGTCAGCTGACTGTGCCAGTGGCTCAAAAACCAGAGTTGAGCTGCGTTCACACAGAACACGATCACACCTTAGAGGCGTCTAGTTTCGCTGTTAGGTCAATGTACAGATACAATCAAAGTTACTGATTGCATTGGGCGCTGCTCATCTAGCAGCAGTGTGTTTTAGGTGGCTTGGCACTCCGACAGTTTAAAAATCAGAACTTTGGCAAAGAATCCAGGACTCCACTTTAGCACATGATGTGTTAATGACGTGATCAGCACAGCAAATGTGGAGCGGAATCTTATCATTCTAATCCTGAACCTCTGTTAATAAAAAAAACTAAACCTAAATTTGTGTTCAGTGTCATTTGTTTATTGGATTGTCATAATGCACCAGGTTCTACAAGAAAATATTGGCTTTTATATAATAACTTGCAAGTGCTATATAATCTGCTTTATTTACAATTGCAATTTTATTATTCAATTTAAAATTGATAAAAATATCTATAAATTTCAATTATTTTTTTTCCAAACAAATAATAGTGTTGCTAAAATACTTTATTGTTTCTTAAACTTTGAAAACATTGTGGCAAATTGCATAATAAAATCTTGTTTCTCGATGTAAAATTGTAAGGTGTGGTAAAAACGAAGCATTCATTACGGTTAAAACATGATTTTTTTTTTTTTGAGCAATATTCATGTTGGAGTAACATTTTTTTTTTTCGTGCAACCAAGGTCCATAATTTTTATTTTATGTGAATTCCAACTGATCTTTTTTTTCGGTGTAGAAATTGGAGTCATACGTGTTCTGACAATCACACACTGAAATTATTTTGACCAACGGATGGATTACGTCATGTGCAAGTACAGTGATATATTTTTTTCTAATATATCCACGTAGATATAGAAAAACACAGCAGTTGTCCTAACGTGCTGCATTCTCGCAATAAACTTATGGAAATGTCTGCATCGCCTGTAATGCACAAAACCATGTGTATTGTTTCCAGTGATTGCGCTCTGGAACACTCACCTGGGCAATGTGTGGCCTGCAGGCCCGGTATTTCAATGACCCTGGTTTACATACTTTTTGCCATCTCCTCACTGGGCTTAGTTGCAAAACAGAACAGCCTCAGTCACAACTTTATGACACCGTCCATCATGGCTCTGTGTTGTTTGTTCTCTCTGGGCAGATTCTGCCTTGTAGCTGCTGTGTGCCTGGAACAGGTGAATAGCTGACACGATTTAGCCCTGTAGAGATGAGCAAATATTAAAAAGTAAAGACATTAGGAGCCAGGGCTTCCCTGCAGTGTTTGAAAGTGTTTGATAGACTTGTGCAAAGCTCTCCATGGAGGCCAATCGGAGCTGGGAGGAGAAAAATTTCACGAAAACAAACAAACACTGCCTGACTGTATATTTAAGTGAACGACCCTGGGAGTATTTCGGGCAGGCAACTCGAGCAGTGCGTTTACCTGGTTACTCCTCCCTGCGGGCGGTTCAGTCTAATCAAATCACCTGTTCAGCGTCCTTCTTAAGTCCAGGTGCGGTCCAATCCTCTTCTTCCATTTCGCGAGCTCTACGTTCGTCACCCCACCCTCCTCCCCCGCTTCCACCTGTGAGCTCCCTCAGGGGTTGTTCAATACCCAAAGTTTTCTATGGAGATCTTTGTTTTATGTATCTGAACGGAGCCTTATACCAAACTAAAAGAAATATGGAATAAATCTTCTTTACTGTAAGAGTTGTCTGACTGCAATGTTTTTTTTTCTTGACACTGGTTAGTTTGTTTTGTACGACGGAGTTTTAGGGCCACGGTGAGGAAAAAAAATTCTGGCCAACATGACGAGATTAAAGTCGTCATGTCGACTTTAATCTCGTCATGACGAGAAAAAACTCGGCACAAAAAAAATTGGCGAGAAAAAACTCGACACAAAGTTTCGAGAAAAAACTCGTCGTGTCGAGATAAAAGTCGAAATAAAGTTTCGAGATTAAAGTCGCAATGTTGCGCGAGAGCAGTGAAGCTGAGTCTTTCAGGAGTATTCAGTGTTATGGCTAATGTTAGTGAGCTAGTGGCTTATTTAAGAGTTTACGACAGAGTTTTATGGCCACCAAAAAAAAGTAATTTTATTTGGAGATAAAAACTCGCAAATTTATGGGAAAAAGTCATAGATTAACAAGGAGAAAACCCCGACGTTGTCCGTTTATCGGAGCCTAGCTTGAAGATGAAATATGTGGAGCCTTTTGTGAAGCTTCATTTCCGGATTATAGGTTTAAAACAAAGAGATTCTGAACCTTGTCGCGACTCAAAATCAGATTATTGTCAGTGGAGCCGTCTTTCCGGGGTTCGGTGTCAGTAAAGCGGAGTTTAATATGTAAAATAAGGAGCTCAGAGACACGTTTGGGTGTAGAGGATCGCTGCAGCCTTTATTCTCTTTCATTCACATAACCTGAAGTTCATCTGTCACATTACGTCATGAACCTGTCATCCGATCACCAATGCGGAAGTAAACAGTGTTACATACGGCCACTGCTGCAGACGAAGCGTCCCGTCTGATCATTAAAAAACAAAGATGAATGAAAATAGTCTGTTATTTTAGCATTACAACGTTGAAAAAGGCGAAAAGTGCTGCTCCTCAGACGGAAGCGTCACACAAACGTAGAGATCTTGTCTTTGGTGGAGGAAGAAAGGATTCAAGCAAACAGCTGCAGGGACACCCGATGGCTTCATCGGGCTGCAGTGATCCTGCAAACCAACCATCAATAAATAAAACTTTAATGAATCGTAAATCAATCAAATGAGCCTCCAGACATTTGGAACATTATCAATAAACATTCAGCTCACCTGTTCAGCTACGTTTAGTCGGTCTGCTCTGCTGCTGCACGGCGTTCACCTGCTGCTCTGCGTGCTGCTCACTTCCACAATAATCTCGTAAATTTACGAGTTTTTTTCTCTCGCGCGCAACATTGCGACTTTAATCTCGAAACTTTATTTCGACTTTTATCTCGACAAGACGAGTTTTTTCTCGAAACTTTGTGTCGAGTTTTTTCTCGTCATGACGAGATTAAAGTCGACGTGACGACTTTAATCTCGTCACGTTGGCCAGAATTTTTTTTCCTCACCGTGGCCCTAAAACTCCGTCGTAGTTTTGTGTTGTGCACCCATGAGCAGTTGCTGAAACGCAGGACATTTCAATGGAGTTTGCTCCATTAGCCAGTTTGCATGAAAGGTCAGATAACTGGGTTGAATCATACACATCAGACATTAGAAATGGGTTTGTCGTAGTCTATAGGGACTTTCATTTTCGCATATCTATAGGGACGTGCGTTTTTAATTTGTAACCTTTAGACATTGGATTGTCAATGGTCTCAAGTTACTTTGGTAAGGTAGGAGTTTGCAGGTATGTGAAACAAACCAAAACAGTTTTTGTTTTCTTTACTTTGCAGAGTAGAAAACGTAGTTGCCTTGGATACACAATGCCTCATGATTTTCGACTTATGACTTTTACTTAGTCCATGTGCAGATTTAAAACGACAAAATATGTTTGCTATGTGAGTAAAAGGTTATAAGAGAAGTTCAGAGTTACTGCTAAAGATGTGAAAAACACGTTACAGTATGTGTGACTGCAGACACTGTTCAGTAGATTTACAGTCTGTTGATAAGAAATTACAACATATCAGTAAAGAAGAAAAGAAACACTGTGTGTTATTATTAAAAAAAGTAAACTGAATTAAATGTAGCAGAAGTAGCTGTAATTTAAGCCAAAAAACATGGTGCGTTTATGACAAATGTTTTTCTATATTATAACTGAACAGCAAAATGTGAAAACTTTGCTAAAAAATGATTGAGAATGCTAAATACATGTTTTCCACCTTGGCAACTTGAATAACAGAAATGACAAAAATTGCATTATTGGTAAAAATAAAAACCTTTCAGTTTATTCTAAGTCTCACTCCAATCATCTTTTGATCTATTGTAAAAGTGTTCCCAGTTGTCTTTTAATTATGATTATTCTGTTTTTAGCCAAAATAATAATTTAAAAAACTGTCCTTTTCTAGTACATAATTTCTGCATTGCAGCAATAATTCATTGTTTGATTCTGAGTTGTGGGTGGGACTTTTGGTGCCGAGTAAGCCCATCCCCAATACCCATCATCCCTCAGTTTAAATGTTTTTGCACTAGTTTACAGCTCCTGACGACCACAAGCTAACATTAACAGTGCAAAAAAAATGGCGAGCAACATCGGAGCTATCCAACTGTGCAGTTTTGAGCCACATGGCAGCTTGGAAAAGAAGAACAAAGACGTACGTGGATCTATTTGTCTACAAATTGATGCATCAGAATAAAGCAAAGCAGGGAGCTTGTGGCCTGCTGATTGTAGCTTCAATGTCAAGCTTTTTCAAACAGCACCTTTTTTCCTGTTCCTGATTCCCAATGATCTGAGTAAAGAAATACTCAGAATGCAATGTTAATGTTAATTTTCTTTATACAGTATATGTTTTTTTATCATAAAAAAATGCCACAAGAGTTTGTTAAAAACAGAAAAAAACACAATCTTTGTTGGAGTGGCAATATTTCTGGTGCAGCAACATTTAAATTGTGTCATACTTATGAGGGGCCGTATAAGACATTATTTATTCTGAACCATTCACATTCATACATTCTTGCTCTCACAGTCATATATACTCTCTTTCGCATACATTTATTCTCTTACGCATCCATATATTCTCTCTCTCACATTCATACATTCTTGCTCTCACAGTCATATATACTCTCTTTCGCATACATATATTCTCACTTGCACATCCATATATTCTCTCTCTCGCATGCATATATATTACTTTACACATACATACATTCTCACTCTCATTGTCACTCTTAAAAAAGAATGTATGTATGTGAAAGACAAGTTTATATGAACGTGTGAGGAAGAGTTTATATGTGTGTGTGAGAGAGGAGTATGCATGAAACGGAAGTGACTTTGCATGAAAAGGAAGGCACTTTGAATGAAAAGGAAGGCACTTTGCATGAAACGGAAGGCAGATGATTTCTCGTGCTCTGATTGGACGAGAGGCCGCCACCTCCCATTTTGAACAGACGCTAACACGAACCAATAAGAAGGCCATCGGAACCTTAAGAAATATTTTATCTTCACCTCAAGTGGTCACAAATCTGTCTGCATCTCTAGAGACACAAAGGAATGTCTCAAATACCAATAATGGTAATAGAAGTGCCACCGAAACAGAAAATCCGTATCCACCTTATTCCTAGCCCCCATGAGCCTTTGCGTGAATTATGGGCGACACTTCCTGTAGACGCTGGAACACGCATTTACATTAAAACAAATTCCTCTTGTTTTCGATCCATAACTACATATAAATGTGGGAAAACCAGCTGTCATTTCTTAAAAAAGGCAACGGTGAGGTGGAGATGAAATATTTGTTAAGGTTCCGATGGCTGCAAGACCCCCGTGGCTACTTCTTGCCGGTTCGTTTTTTTAAAAAAATAAACTTTATTAACAATATCTTGCACATACAAAATACCAAACACAAAACTCCACTGTGTGCAAAATACAATCTTCACGTTCGCCATGAGAATGAACAAAAAAAACATAATGATAACCATGTAAAACAGGTTATGCAAAAAGAAAACAAAAATAATAAGGCAAAGGAATCTGTTAAAGTTTCAGGAGAGACCATGTTTCAACTGTTCTGACAGCTTTTTTGTTAGTGGAAGATTTAATACTGTTCACATACAAAACCATTTCTTTCTGAAAAACATAAAACACGTTTTTTTTGTTGGCATATTTACACTTGTGTATAAAGTATTTACTCATAATTATAAGTAAATTAACTACATATATTTTTTCTGCATTAAGTCTTTCTTGTGTAAAATATCCCAAAATAATATGCTCGTAAAATAATCTATAATCTTCACATAGATGAGTTCTTATAAAATGTATCACATCTTTCCAAAATAGTTGAGTGAAAGAGCAAAACCAAAAAAGATGAGGCACAGTTTCTGGTGAGGAATGACAGAATGAACAGTTTATGTCCAGATCTTTTTTAAACTTAGTAAAGAAATGTTTCACTGGATAAAATTTGCGAAGAATTTTGAAAGAAATTTCTCTGATTTTATTGGTGATGAAATACTTTTGTGGCAGGGTCCAAACCTTTTCCCACTGAATTCTACATCCAAAGCTGTTCCAGTATGAGATAACATACGGTTTTGTGGCAATCTCATTTTGAAACAGAGAACGGATACTTTGATTATTCCTGCTAGCTGAAAAACATACCTTTCCACACCACAAGTCTGTTAATTTGGGATTTCTTGCTGGTTCATGTTAGCGTCTGCACTGTAATCCCTAGCGAGTTGACTGAACTTAAAAATTATTGTGTAACAGATTACGCAACAGTTAAGTTATATTATTAAAACTTTTAAGTTAACATTTATTAAAATTCATATTGTCAGTTGGCTTACATTTGTATTATTTCATATAAAAAATATTAAGATTCCTCAACTTATAAAAGAGAGATTATTTACTTTAAAACGCTTTAACTATATTTTTATATTACTCAACTCATAAAATATGTAAAATTCACACAAATGCTTTATAAATTCTTTAACTCATTAAATGTGTAGCATTGAAAATATTTAAAATTCTTCAGCTTAAAATGTATTCTAAACAGAGATATTGATACTGCCCCACTACATTTTAAAGGCTAACATTGATAAAAACCAACAAACGTGAAGGCCACACAATAGTGATTGCATAATACACTTTTTTTAATTGCTCTTTAAAAAAAAGCACAAATATCAAGAGGATGAAGAAACAATAAGTGCAATAAAACTGCATTATAAGAGTGCCACACAACATATTGACAAAAAGAGTTGGTTTTGTATTGTACGGCAGAAAAAGCATATGATCACAACAAAACACATTAGTTACATAACACTTAAACCAACAAATAGTCCATTCTGGAAGACTCACTCAACGAAACATTCTTCAGCGTCAATAAAGGTCCTTTCAGGGGTTTGCTGTCCTCAAGGCTCAAGACAGCATTCTGAATAAATATGAAGGCAAGTTCAAGTTTTTTGGGGTGCTGTAGGTCCAGAGCATAGATGTCCCCGAAGAGTTAGAAGAGATTAGTCAGCCAGATGTGTGGGACCACTGACGGCAGCATCAGGAGCATCACCACGACAACTGAGAAGATACCCACAGCAGTGTCTGTGAGGTCTGGTATTCTGGAAAATACAAAACAAAAAACACAGATGAGTTCAGACGCTCAAAGATATTCATCACACTAATGTCCAAAACTGACATTCCTGCCATCTGTCAATGGGAATCTTTTCATGCTAACATTCTGTTAGCTTTTAATCAACTGGCTATGATGTTTTAAGGACCAACTCCAATTAAAATTGTGTTTTTAAAAAGTTCTTTAGCATTTTTCTGAAGGAGGACATTTATAAAATAATTTAAGACTAAAGCTTCATTTTTCTTTATTCAAATAATGATGGATCAGGAGCAGAAAAAGGTAAACGAAAATGTTCCCACTCCTTCCAATCAGGAGTCCCTGATGTTCGTCTCATCTTCCATCTCATTTTTAAAACCATTTAAAAATATCACTCAGTTTACAAACTACAAACAATTGCCCTATTTATTATGTCACTCAATAAAATCTCAATCAATATTAAAGGATTAGTGAAAACCATTGACAGGGAGTCGTTTGCACTTACTGTACAGGTCTTGAAGAAGTTGGAGGCATCTTCATGCAGATAAACAGGAAGAGCAAGGAGGACAAGTGCCCGTCTCATGTTCACGTCACGCTGGTCCTAAAAGAATAAAAAGAAATATCCATTACCTTTGAAGCAAATGCAGAGCAAACACTTCCAATATTTATTTAAGGAACTTTAAGAAATAATAAAATGATACCTTTTCTAGATGTCTATTTCTAGTGAGAGTACAATACAGTGTTCATGGCATGATCCACTTCAGGTCAAAGACCCAAAGTCATTTTTAAGGCAAGTTACACCTTGGCTTCTTACAGCTGTTATCCGTTTTTGAATTATGCACATTAGAAATTCACCTGGAGGTCATAAATCCTAACCAAGCTGGCCAGTTCCTGTCTGTTTTGGTGGACTTAGTCTCAGAAAAGGGCAGCTTTAAGTTACACAAACATGTAAAAACTGAACAATTTCCTCTGACTGCATCTACTCTACATAAATCCATTTCAGATCTTGACAGATGAGTTTTCATGGTTTCAAATGATGGAATGGTGCTAATGCAACATCATTTTATTATTGTAATATACTGTCATAAAGACATGACAATATTCCAAAGTGTCTCCACATACATGGCAGTGGAAACACTTTGGAATATTGGCTATGTAGTACTGCAGTATTATATGTAGTACTGCATAGTGCCAAAGTAACAGAACACAACTTGCACCTCCATTCCATTGTGCCACCTTCAGCCTGCAATCTAAATATGTTTAGTTAAATTGTAAATAATTTCAACTCTATTTAGACCTTTGGCTAGTTAAAATGTGCATAAATGTTTCCATGCTGCCGTATAAATCTAATAATGGTAATAGTTCAGGATGAATGCATTAAATAAGTATAAAACTCACCCACTGACACCTCTTTTCTGGTGAAATGGTGACTTTCTGGTGAACTTTCTGAAGTTCAGTTTCTGAAGTTCAGTATCTGAAAAGTCCAAAAGAGATTTTTCAATGTTAAAAAATGTTTCAATTATATTCTGATCAAAAAACATTTATTGCACTACACAACCTATTGCATTTTTTGTTTTTTTAAAATAGCTCTAGACAAATAACTGATCAGGAGACAAGTTACCTGGCTGGCCTTGGCGTCTACCTGGAGGTGAAACACTGAACACTCTGTAGTTCGGTACCTGAACACAACACGAGCACGTTGATTAATTTATTTTTACAAAAACCTTTTTTATAACGGAGATCAGTGATTTATAAAAGCTTAAAGCTGCATTCAAAACCCAATGCTTCCATGTAGCAACCAGGCTTAAAACTGTTGGCGGTAGCTCCTCCCACACAACCGTTAGAGGCTTTGAGTGACATTTTTGGACAAATGTCCAGCAGCAAACTTTAGCCACAGACAGAGGCCTCCAACGCGAATTTCACACGCGGATCATGTTTAGTGTGATTGCAGCATAACAGATCATTTCTACCTCTGAAAAAAAAAAAAACCTCATCACTGTCGTAACTTACGGGCAGAAATGCATTTTGGGTTTGGCTCGGTCTGCTAATATGACAAACTAATCATGTATGCATTGCCACATTAAGCTCTAAAACAATCGTAACACACATATGTTTAAACAACAGTAAACCACATTTACGGTAGTATAAGAGCATTTTTAAAGCATTCATTCAAAATAAACCATGAACGATACTTACCAAATTAAATCAGGGCTGAAGACAAGACGGCACCATCAGCGATGAGGCGGATGAAAAAAAAAACCCGAGGTTGGGGCGTCTTGAAGCGGGACGAAATCGCAACGCTTTGCAGAAAAATAAAATGCTCGACTTTCAATTTCAAACGTCGCATACTCGCATTCGGCAAATCCAACATGGCCACCTGAGCTAACGTAGAGAAAAGGAAAGACCCTCCCACCAGTACGTGATGACGTCATGACGCTACTTCAGGGATCTTAAAATTTTTGAGTGCTAGATACAAATAAGCTTTAAAATATTTAGCACTGTTAAGTTAAATTTGAAAAAATCTTGATAGAGCTTAATACTTTATAGTTGAATCAACTACAAAATGACATTTAAGTTGTGTAACCTTAATAGTTATGAGTCAGTACAAGTGATAGGGTTTAGAGTGTGTTCAAAATGGGAGGTGGCGGCCTCTCGTCCAATCAGAGCACGAGAAATCATCTGCCTTCCGTTTCATGCAAAGTGCCTTCCTTTTCATTCAAAGTGCCTTCCTTTTCATGCAAAGTCACTTCCGTTTCATGCATACTCCTCTCTCACACACACATATAAACTCTTCCTCACACGTTCATATATACTTGTCTTTCACATACATACATTCTTTTTTAAGAGTGACAATGAGAGTGAGAATGTATGTATGTGTAAAGTAATATATATGCATGCGAGAGAGAGAATATATGAATGTGCAAGTGAGAATATATGTATGCGAAAGAGAGTATATATGACTGTGAGAGCAAGAATGTATGAATGTGAGAGAGAGAATATATGGATGCGTAAGAGAATATATGTATGCGAAAGAGAGTATATATGACTGTGAGAGCAAGAATGTATGAATGTGAATGGTTCAGAATAAATAATGTCTTATACGGCCCCTCATACATACTGGGTGATTTGTATGTAAATATGTGTATGCTAGCCTAACCCAGTGTAATGTACATTTTCGTTGAACTCTAGGTATTATATACATTTAAATTGTCTTTAAAAAAGGCCCCAAAAGTCTAATGTTCAATCCTGTAGACACCCTGATGACGGGTAACGAACAAGCCACACAAATCAAATGCGTTCCAAACCAAACAGCACTGCTCTGAATAAGTCTAACTTTACCAGTGTAGTTGTGGAACAAAAAGACATTTTAGTGCAAACCACAAAGCACAACTTAATTCCAACTGATAACAACAGGGCAGAACATAATGCTGTTGTTCAGGGACTGTAGCTTTTGAAAAATGAGTTTTCAAAGCCTCCACTTCCTCTTTTGCATTATTTGTTGGTTAAAATATCCTCAGTGCACTGGTAGTAGTTACTTTTGAATATTTAGTCAATTACATTTTGTCATGATTTACACAAGTGGCCATCTTGGTTTCTATTAACATAAAGTGTAGATGGAGATTGAGAGCAGGAGAGGCCGCAGCAATTCAACAAACCAATCTCTGGTAGTGTATTCATGTTTGTGGCAGATTTGCACGTTGTGGCTTGTGGTTGGCAAATGAGTTTGATCTCAGCTGACAGCTCCGGAGAATTCCTCATGCTTGGGTCTCACGCATTTAACTCTGGGCAATCCCTGGCAGACACAGGAAGTATTTGTGATTCATGCTCTAATCTCTCCCATCACAGATGTCACATAGAAAACAGAATTGGAGTCAAGCATTTATTTGGGCAGCCACGGACGCTGCTATTTTGGAAGCTCCCACCCAGCTCTGCTTTTATCACATGGAAATATTTTCAAATGAGATATTCAGCATCCAAGCAAAACAAATGATGCAGATGGCCATCTGTGCTCCATTGACTATCTTTGCAGTTTCCACATGCTTTTAAACTAGTTTCTCAAAAAAATCAAAAATATTTATTTTGTGTACTCATAATTACCTAACAATTAATCAGAACGTTAATTATCCTTCTTAAGAGTAAAGGTTTATGGGAAATAATTTGTCAGAGTAGGCCTTGGTTTTGAAAAGGGAAATTTGTCAGTGTAGGCCTAGGTTTTGAAAAGGGAAGTATGCAAGTCATAAATTCATGTAAGGTTCTTTCTGTTCCATGAGATTCAATCGTAAAACAGAGATCCCTGAATTTTGACCTACTGACAGCAAAGGGCAAAACTTGGGAAACCCATCCATGCCTCTGAAAACACTTTTCCGATGTGCTTCTCTTATATTCAGTCAGATCTGCTGTCACACATTATTGCTGATTAATTGATGTTTTGCCTATTGACTGTGTATGAGAACTGGACTGAGCTCCCCCTCCCCCCTTGCGTTCCAAACAGGAAGTACCTGCTGGTTCCAGGGAGCCAAAATCCCATTGACGTCTTTTGAAAAATAAACAGCTATTACTCTGTCTTTATCTTTGTCAGAATAGCCATTCACGCTCTGATACCTTTTTTATCATGTTCTTGATAATCCTACTTTTTTTTCTTGATACTTTGTTGGAATTGCAAGTTATTCAAATTACATTTAGCTTGCTCTGCTAACCTGTTTAACATGTTCTTGATCATCCCTTTCTTAATGATATTATTTCTTCATTGCAAGGTTTTCAAGCAGTAACCCTTGTGCTATCCTAGGTACTTTAACATTGGGAGTTGGGTTATCTAGACCCACTAGAAAGTGTGCTGAACCTTTTTTTCTTCGATGATTTGTGATTTTCACTGGTGTCCATGGATTACATGAAATCTTTCCACCTTTGTCCACCTTTGTCATGGTAGGGAGAACACGTAAGGGTGGGGTCATCTAAGACAGCACAAGGGATAAACAGACCAATCAGAGGATGTGATCTGATTGTTTGAAGCATTTTCTCCCGTAGGGGTGTGGACTTCCAACAAGCTCACTCCCGATTGGTGAGAGTGATTGGTATAGAAATGCTTTAACTTGTCCTCTCCAGCAGCTGAGCAAACAGACAAGAGCTAAAGGCCTCCTGCATTGGACATGCTTTGCTGTTACAACATATCCTCAGAAACACGAGGGGTATCTTTGTAGAAACCCCTTTTGGATTTGAAGCTGAAATACATTTATATAATTTATATTTGCATAAATTTCTTGTCTGACCGGATATTGAAAAGAATGTGGATGTCAGAGATGAGGAATAAGGATTCAAACGAAAGGGGAGAAAAAAGGGGTTGAGGAAGATGAAGGATAAATTAGAAGTAGGAAGGGGTAGAATGACTAGATGAGGCAACAAGTTGCTGGAGATTTATCATTATTATTGTTAGGCCTGCACAATAAATCGTACATTTTTCGTCATCACGATATCAAGCTGTGCAATATGCATATCACAAAAGACTGCAAAAATCGCAATAAATGGTTACTTTAAATGTGCTAAAACAATGTTATGGCAGATGTCTATGAAGACTCTCGTTCATCCAGGTAGATTCCATCATAGTTGCAGGTTTAAAGGTCTTCATCTGGACTTGGATTTTAAAGTTAAAATTAAAGGCTTTGTTAAAACTAAAGGCTTTGTCAATTTTGAAATAGCTGGTAAAAGAGGTGGTTTATATGTGCTCATGGGGGAGAAGTCAGACCTGAAACTGGATAGTATTGTCTACATTAGACTACATGGTTTCGGGTCGTTAGGAGATGTTATGGCAGCTTGAAGTTTTTAACGCATCAAATAAATCCATTTATGCATTTTACCAACCGGATGTAGCCCTTTCATGTTAGATGCTCGCCTTCCACGTAGACTAGTTTCATTTGGACTATAATTTAAGAAATGTTGGCTCTTATTTAAATTAAACTGCAGTGAAATGGAAATTATGTTTTTGGTTGTTTTGCTATTCGTTCACACTGCAAAAATGAAGTTTCTAACATAGAATTATAATCTTAAATTTAGTCCAATAATCATTTAAAACTTGTTTTAAGAATAATTTACTATGCAAGAGAAGAATTCATTAGATTATTAATCTTGTTACAAGATTATTAGTCTTTTATTTCTTACTTAGTTTTATAAAGGCTAAAATTAGTCATTTTACATGTACAACAAGATAAATTACTCGCAGAGGCTTGAATTTTTATTTTGTGACCATTTTTAGCTGTAAAGACTTGTTTCAAGACCTAGTAACATGTGGACTTGAACACTGCAACAGCAACAAAGCTGTTAAGAAAAGTAATATTGCTATACCTGTTCTGTAACCCTTGTGCTATCCTATGCACTTTAACATTAGGAGTTGGGTCATCTAGACCCACTAGACAGTGCTCTGAACCTTTTTTCTTCAATGATTTTTGATCTTCACTGGTGTCCATGGATTACATGAAATCTTTCCACCTTTGTCATGGTAGGGAGAACATGTCAATGGAAGGGGGGGGGGGGGGGTCATCTAAGATAGATAGAAAAAGGGATAACCCTTGTGCATATCAGTAACAGAACACAACTGTCACAAAACCTTCCAATCTTTCCTGTAATGTGTTCCAAATTAATTATTTCTGAGACAAGGCCCAACTCCTTCTCATGTAAAAATATATGGGATGCTCTGTGCTGATATCATTTTGACAGCATTCAAAAAGCTGATTATGGTTGACAAGTGATTAACAGACATTTCTGAAGTTTAGTTTAGATGACCATTGTTTAAAAAATGTGCTTTGACTCAAACATAATACACATATGTCTAAACAACCAAGATAAATAATTTTAACAGGGAGATGCAAAGGCAGTGTTGCTTAGGAATTACAGTTTTCTAAGGAAACAATGGCTTAAATCGTTTCAGATGCTGTTCAATCAGATTTGTAAGTCTTAATACGCTCTGCATTGGTAAAACGGGTGCAAAAACAATCTGGACTATCTCAAAGTCTGAAATAACATGAACATACGGTACTCCTTTTCCTCCTGCGGTCAATACCAGCTAAGAAGGGAATGGGGGGACGGGAGGGTTTCATAAATAACACAAAATTTATTTTCCCTAGTATTACCATACAACAATAATAGAGGTGAGTTTTAAAGTAGTGTGTATAATATCTTCTAATTACATCATACAACTTTGTGGACAAAGGTACATGTTTTGCGGTAACCCTCTCACCCCCACCCCCCTCATGTCATTTGGTTGCGCCTGTCCTGACGGTTGGAAAGAGAGGGAAAAGCAGCAGCCACTTTGAACCAGACCCTTCTGATAGCCTGTTCGGTAAGTTTTTCTGAGACTATTTTTATTTTATTAAATATTATTACTTCACTCAATGTGAACAAATATTGTTCCCCGAAGCCTAATGACAGCTAGGTATCCAAGCTAGTCGACAAGTGTGACGAGGCAGCCAGTAGCAGAGCGGCATTCCGTCTCTTCTAGGCATGTTCGTATGACCTAGCTTAGCCACCAGAATTTCTTCCATTTAGAGGAACGCGAGGCTGCAGTGTTTTCTCCGTTTTATGAATGAGCGTCACTAGATCGGTGCGTACTATACATGCAGGCTAATATTTTTTGTTGTAGTTATCTTCACCTCCCGGAAATTTAATCAGTAATCAAAAGCGAGCAGGTGCTGTTCCCCCCGTTTGCAAGGCTCCGTCCAAGAAGTGAATGCTGGGACATGAGGTCATGTGACAGGTTTTGAGTAAACTGATAGGCTGCAACCAATGTCTACAAACATAAAGGAGCAAACGTAGCTTAATGAAATACTATTGGATTGTGGTATAAAATAATAAATAAATAAAACAGCAGTTTTATTATTGTTTTATTTATTTATAAAAATCAATAATGACTTTTGAAAGTACTTCAAAGTATTTTTACACATAGAGCCATATGATAGTTCAAACCCAGGAAACGAGTCTGGAATCTCTCTTATTTATTAACTTGAAAAGTTAAAATGTAAAAGGAAAATAGTGTAAATAGGATATCTGTTTCCAAAGGTTTTTTTGGTCAGCTAAAAATGGATCATTTTATAAACATTATATATGCCATGAAGAAGATTTCAGTGTTTACTCTGCCTCACAGCATCTGTTTAGCTTAATTGAACTGTACAATCTTTTCGGTTATATTCGTAATTACTTATTATTTGTTGATAATGAAGTAAAAATGGATTTGATATCAACCTTAATTCATGTAGTTCTCTGACTAGCTTTGCAATGATACCTCCCTTACTTGGATTAGACAAGTTATGAGAAGGTTATGACACTAAGAACTCGTATCTTTGATTCAGATCGCAAATATGTTGTTGTTTTGCTGTTTCCTTCAGGAATAAAATTATGCCCTCTATGTGATCACTTAAAATGCTTTACCTTTTCTTATTTTTTTGACCTACCTTAATTATCCTTATACCATTGGATATTGATATTGTTGATATTGAGACATTACAGCTATTGTTGTTTACATTTACATTGTAAACAAGCTTTTATATACAGCAGTGTAAGATGCTTTCTCATTTATGTTGCTCTAATAAATAATGGAAGTATAACAGTTCATGTCGGCTAAAACCCATTGTATAATTCAGAATATGTCTGATATCTTCACTGATTTTTATTTTTCATTTTGGCAGAAACGGATAGCCTCGATAGATGTATAGAGAACCAAAACCAAACCAAGATGCTGTCTGCCAGATCCTTGACCTCGGATTTCAGTCAAGAAAAGCCTTCATTGAAAGTGATGTCCTAAAAGAAGATGATAGACCTACAAAGATTCTGGAGGCATATCCATGTTTCAAGGAGCTTCATCATGTAAGCAATTTACTTGTGTTTTTGATTGGTTGTTCCCCCCACCGCCCATCTTTACTAAGGAGGCATTTTTGTATGTTACTTGTGTTTTAGGTGATGGAGGAGCTGCGGTGGATCCAGGATATGGGAAACGGCAAATTCAGATGTCAAGTACAGGACAGATGGGAAGACTTCTGCTCACTAGTGCAGTTTTACAGAGTTTGGAAAAAAGTGTTGAAGCCTCCCATGAACTTAAGTGGAGGTAACTCATTTTACTGTCTTTTTTTGCATAATGTTTTCAGAGGTGTTGGTCAGAATTGCGTTGTTATTATGCAAACTGATATTCAATTTAATGTAAACTCAACATTAAGCTGAAAATGAAGTTAATAACTGAGTTATTCTATTATATTGTTCTATTTTAGTTGAACACAACGTTGCACTCTTCAGAGCACTCCCAACGCTTTTCCCATCTCCAACTTCACCCCTTAAGAAACTGGCACATGCTAGTGAAGCATTGCTGCATGTTCTAGAGGTGAGTTTTTGTTCCCATTTGAAACTTTGATTTTGTGCTTGATTTTTGTTTGTCTCTGATGGTCTGTAATAACTGTGGGTAGAGACTGGAAGGAATAATGTGAGGATCCCAGCATTTATTTCTGTTTTTTTTTCTGCCACTAGATATGCAAAATGGTGTTAATGACACCTAAAAAGCCTAAATACAAGCATCTACAAAAATTATATTAATTTTCAAAATGGCAAATACGACCCTAGTGATGTTTCATTATTACTAACAAAACGTTTTTAGTAAAAGTTACAACATAAACTGTTTTACCCTAATTATTTTTATCTTTAGCCAACAGATGATCCTGCCAAATACCTGGAGAAGAGATCTTTCTCCAGCCCGGTGTTGCTCTTTGATGGGTCCTGCTGTCTCGTGGCAAGTGGAGAAACTCCCATCACCACCTTTGCCAAAGAAGATCTTGGCCATAGGTTGTTTTATCTGTTGGCTTACCACTACACCTTCCATCTTACCCATCCCAAGTTTGTGGCAACCCTACTTTGTCAGTCAGACAGAAATATTGAAGGACAATATTCACGAGCGGGACACCACAAGTTCATAAAAAAAGTATCGGCAGAGTGAAACGTTTTTACTGAGTGGTAGAGCTCTCACGGTGAGAAATGAATGCCTTGTTTGGTGATGTTAACCAGAGACACTCTTTTTCTTATTTCTCTTAACCTCAGATTATTTACTAGTATGGCCTGCATCAGCGTTCATTAAGATTTAGCTGTAAACCTATGTTAAATTTTATGTTGAAATGCTTCAAGCAGTTCTTTGTATTTGTAGAAGCAGAAGTATTCTATGTTAACAGTGTATTCAAAGCAATTTTGAAAAAAGCAATATAAATAAATATTGTTAAGTATACTAATCCTGTATGCTTGTATTTTTCTTGTCTTGGTTTGAGCTACAAAAGCTAGTAATTACACAATACTAGCTTTAATTCAGCTAGCAATAAGTCTTAATTCTACTATAATAACTCTTGAATTAAAAGCATATCTTCTTACGGTTATCTAGTTTTAGGGTCTTTTTACTCAAAGTGAGTAATAAACAACTGTCAAAGAAGAATTTATAAACTAGTTTTGAGACTTTTTTACCTAAAAAATAGTGCTTGAAATGAGTATTTTACTACTAATTTTGAGTTGTTTCTCTCTTTCTAAAAGCCAAGATATTTTTTCTTATTTTAAGATATCTTATCAAGTGAAATTATCTTACCCCACTGGCAGATAATTTCACTTGTTTTAAGACAATATAATCTAAAAATAAGTCTAAATTTCTTGTATTTAGACAGTCAATTTTTGCAGTGCATGTAGCGCAAGTTATATCGTCATCGCAATATTGATCACTAATATTGCATATCGCAGGTTTTTCTCATATCGTGCACCCCTAATTATTGTGAAATATAGATGTTAGTCAAAATGGCAGGGGATGTCCACAGACACATTTATCCTCACACTCAAACACTACAAACATACCTGTTGGCTACAAAAAACCTTCACACATGTGTCAACACACACACGATGCAAATGTAGGTCATACTCACGCAGATACTCATGCATAATAACAAACATGTGTCAAGCTTACATCCCTCCCGGAAGAATACAATTGGTACAAAGGTGAGCGTCTGTGTTCTGTGTTACCATAGAAACATGGGAGTGCCACAGATATGTTGACTAAAAGCGACTCAGACCAATAACTGCTTACTGATGATTTCTGGTTCCCTTATGGCAACGTCTGTATCACAAAAAAATGGCAAGTGAATTGATTTCATTTGGTTAGAACTGGAATTAAGTCATTTTCTATGATTGACATAACACTCCCAACAGTCCAGTCCTAACATACACTCAATAATTCTGACTAATGTTTGCTTCTATGTCCTCTGCTAACCTTTAGTTCTTTAAGAAGGACAAACACTTCTGACAGCTGGGGGCTTCTGTTCCTTGAGCCACAGAGAAAACGAGCACCTTCAACTCTTTGCCTGCAGTGACCAGTCAGGAAAGACTTCAAGTTGGGAATGAAACGCTAGCTTACTATCCCAGGGTTGAGCTCACATGTGGGGGTAGAACAGAGATTGACAGGCAGATTGGGCAGCGTCTGCAGGGATATGAGAGCTGAGACAAAGCTGTCGATTTACCAATCAATATTCTTTTTACTCTGCAACCATGGCCAAGAGCTGTGGCTGTGAGAAGTGATGGAAAGAATGAGCTAACCAATACATTCAGCTCCAGGGAACTTCCTTGGGGTGTAAGGGTACAACTTTGGGGTCAAGGAGATGATAAAATCTGGGGAAAGAGCTTAAGAAGTCTGGGGATCTTGGCTGGCTCAGTTTCTCTGGTTTGAACCTGGGCACAGGGATAACTATTTAAGCTTTCCATCTTAAAAATTTGTACTTTTTAGTCCTTTCTCTTTTTTCAAATCAAATTTCTTGTTCAGACTGTCATAAATAGAAACATAATCCTACTCATTCCCGAATGCTATTATCCCCCATCTTTATGAAGATTTCCCAATTAGACCTGTGGAGTTTTATGATTAAGAGGTGATATGATATCTAATACTGTGAATCTGCTAGATGAAACTTCCTTTGTTTTTCTAATAATGCGACTGCATCAAGTCTTTCCCTTTCATGTACTCCTTCCATAATAACAACATAAAAAAAGAACCATTAACTCTGAGTGCGTAGCTGTTGTTTTTTCTGTTCATATCAGGTGGCTAAACCAGACCAAAGACATCATCCATGCTCACTTCAAAGAGCTATGTGACCTTTAACTCACTCTTATTTAGGCTTTATTGCCCATCATCAATCAATTCACAACGTGGCACCATCATCATACAGCTGTTAAGCAGACATTGGAGTGTTTCTGTAACTCAACGTTTCAGTGTCTCTAATGCCTTAGTCACAAACACCCGTGGACACCAGTTGTCCAGGTCTGTAGAGGGTTGTAGAGAGGAGGGGCCACATCTTAACAGGAGTGCAGGTGTGTCTTCCTGTTCCCTAGAGGCTTGAGCAGCCACCTTAAGGGACCTCATGAAAATGGAATGTACTATTGCGCAGTGTGTGGTAGGTGTATCCTGAAGTATTTGTCAGGATAAAATTAGTTGTGCGCATCAAAGACGTGCGGGTGATGGTGTCACACGCTGCCCTTGTGCCCCACTCGAGTCATTAGTACTATCTCCTTATTTTCAACAGTTAGGGGGTAAACAGGGGATGCACAAGGGACGTGCAAGGGGGCAACACCTTTCCTTGAGTAGCACTGATGGGCTCCCTGCACAGGTGGTTGAAAATATTAACTGATGTACTGATCTGTACAACATGCCTGCCTCTCACCTACTTCATCCATATTTATCCTAACGTGTGGCTTAAGTGTTCACTACAACCTTTCACCCGCAGCATGCTTATTGAAAAAAATGTGCTTGAACATTTGCACCTCACAAGCACACAGAGTGGTCGACAATCTTAAAATTTTGTGGGGTCAACCTTCGTGGCCCAAAAAGATTTGCTCATTCTCACCCGCAGAAAGCCTGTATCCACCTCTAAAGGTAGTTGTGACTAAGGCGTGAACTTGTTGGTCTCAATAGCAGGGAGTTTTTTTAATTTTCTTTTCGTTCCATATTAAGAGAAATCAACTGGAGGTAGAACACAAGCATGACTGTCCTCAAATCTAAAAGAACATGAAAAGTTGGAGTCTAGCCACAGCAAAATCAGCTCTGGTTCTGTAAACCTTCTGTATGAGACTGAGCCTGTCATCAGCCAGAGGCTTCTTAACATACCTGTAGCAAATACTGGCCATAATTAATCTCTACATTGACTTTAATGATTCGGCTGATTGACACAGCCTACAGCAATTCAATTTTCACATCATAAAATTAATAAAGTATTTTTTAATTAGATTTTTAAATGAAATTATTTAGCATTTCCTTCCCTTCAGTCACAACCACATTCTGAATAGAGTTAAACATAGGTATAATGTCTGTGATTTGTTTTTTGAGCTAAAGTAAATCCCCAACATAAAGTTTGTTCTCTAAGAGACTAATAAGCATAATTGAGAGGGTAATAAAAATATGGGATTTCTGATTAAATCATTAATTTACAAATAAATGATCGTATTGCAAAGTGTTTTCTATTAACAAATGTACAGGACTTGTTGTTAAAAATGGCTTTTGTGAGCCTTTAATTTGTTTATCTGCTGGATAGTGTGTCAAAATCCTTTTTTTTTTTTTCATATTGCTGTCATGGTGCCTCTGTCAGCTCCTCCCCCTCCCCTCTCTGCTTGGCCACTGATTCATCCCAGCTGCGTCCACTCTACTCATCACCCTGCCAGATGTACTTAAGGAGCTCCAGGATCATCATTCATCGCCAGTTCGTTGCCCCTGATGGTACTGGTCTGGTCCTCTCAGAGTTTTTGCTATGTACCTCATGCTCTTGCCTTACATACGTTTGCCTTGTCTCCAGGAACCTCATTCTCACGAGTGGACGTCCGAATCTGTGACTACCCAAGCAGAACTTCACCCAAAGTTACCTACCTCTTCTCGGAGTTTCATCCAGCTGAAGAACGCTTCACGAGCCTTGCTGAATCTCCAGCCACGTCACGAGCCGTTGCCGAACCTCCAGTCACGCCACGAGCCATCGCCGAACCTCCAGCCTCGCCGCTCTCCTGCCGCAACATCAAACCAACGTCATTGGAGCAATAAAACATCATACTTACCTTTACTCACCTCCTGTCTTCCTTCCGGGTTTCAGCATCTGCATCTGTCTAGCCTGGCTAGCCATGACAATTGCCTTCTTTCCAATGCACCAGTCAATGCACGCATTGATGGGTAAAGGACAAACTCATCAGTAAATACATATTTGAGATAGATTTATAAAAAAAAGGAGGAACGCCTTGAAAACAAGATGTGGCATCTCAAGGAGCGAATCCACCCATTTCTTATCAAATGTTTAAATACATAAATACATATTGAGATTTAAAAGGACATATGACAATGCAATTCTGGCAAGAAAACTAGAAGACATCATTTCTAAATTTGGTTAGAGTAAAAATAATCTTATAAATTTAAAGTCTATTTCATTTTTCTTTCCCTTTAGCACTTTCAAATTTTTGTAAATGGTTTATACTTTCCCTTTTGAACAGTTTTTTTGTTTTTTGTCATAAAAATATGATCAGCTCTCTGATTGGTAGGACTTCCACTCGTGTTGTAATGTGAACAATTAAAGAGCTGTTTGCACTTGAGGAGCTGTTTTCCTTATGGCACTGTCCTTGACAAATCCGCGCTTTAATAAGTATTGCTATTCATTTATTTCAGTGGTTGCCATCATTTGTTTCAGAGTAGTTAAAATTCCTCTGCATTATCTTTAGCATCTGTGCTTAAGTGTTTGAACACTTTTTATTTTACTTTCAAATGAAAATTTGTAGGGCTGTACGGTGGCGCAGTGGTTGGCGCTCTTGCTTCACAGCAAGAAGGCCTCCGGTTCAACCTGAAACAGAACCTTGCATGTGTGAACTTTGCATGTTGTCCCCGTATGCATGGGTTTTCTCCAGGGACTCCGGCTTCTTCCCACCGTCCAAAAACATGCTTCATAGGTCAATTGGCAACTCTAAATTGTCCCCAGGTGTGAGTGTGAATGGGTGTGTGATTGTGGCCCTGTGACAGACTGGCGAAATGTCCCCTGCCTTCGCCCACAAGTGGCCGGAGACCCTTTTGGGGTCACGGGGCAGAAGATGAATGAATGACATTTTGTAAAGAAAAAAGGTAATCCTTTAAATTGGCTGTTTTATATTCCAACTACATTCATTTAGCTAACAAAGCAGCCTCAAAATATTAATACATTTTTTACTGTAATTTCTGTACTAAAATGCATGCAATCAGGTTTTGTTTTTGTTTTTTGTTTTTTCAAAACATGACAATAACTTGATGTCAGAGCAATTTTGAGAGGTACACAGAGCTCTGTCAAAATCTAGTAAATCTCGCTGCAGGATTTTTCTTCTTTACGAGTGCCATTCCCATGCATGAAAGACTTTGGCTACGTTCACACCACAGGCTAAAACGACCCAATTCCGATTTTTTGCCCCTATGTGACCTGTATCTGATCTTCACATGAGAGTCTGAACGGCACAGATCAGATCTTTTCAAATGCGACACAGGCCACTTGGGTATGTGGTCCTGAATCCGATACGTATCCGATCTTTTCAAATGCGACCGCCGTCTGATCGGCCAGGCAACATGAATCCGACCTGTACGTCATCGATACGCTACAAACTTCATAATTCTGCGTTGAAGTAGGCGGGAACGAGAACATAAACATCAACGTCAAGCGAGGTCACTGATTTGATTAATTTTTGGGGTGACAGCTCTATTCAGGCCAAACTCCAGGGCTCTCATGACAACCGGGCTGTTTTTTGAAAATATTTCCAGCTAAATGGCCGAGCGTGGTGTTGAACAAACAATTATGGAATTACTGTGAATGCAGTTAATAAAGTTTAAATGACTGAAGGACTAATCTCTGACTATTTTGTCTTACTTAAGGTACCTTATAGTTAGACCATCTTCTTTATGGTGGTTATAACTTTGAAAATAGACTGTTCATTGATGGTGGGCATTACAATGCAGAAAATACAGTAATTTCAAACAACTAAAAATAGGCTTTCAACCTTCTCTTTGGCATTTTCTCCTATCTTGTTTTTTTTTGTTTTGTTGCCAATACATTAGTACAGTAGATCTTGTGTCATGTGTCATATGAATGACAGTCTGTACTGCAAGTGCAAGGTTGCAAAACAAATTGGCCTTTTCTCTGCTTCGGCCTGTGGCCTCACTCACAGAATGAGAACTTTCAGAAACTAATTACTGAGAAGCCATCTTCATCACATTGCCATTATGGGGGGGACAGGCTCCCTGAATTTCTGAGCTCCTGCGGAGAGCAAGGCTCAGATACACTTAGCCACAGCCCTTCTTTAATTGTGCAGAAAATGTGATTTGTGCCCCAGCTTCACTTTCCAGTGGAAAGTGGTGTTCACAGTTGGGGGTGTTCCAGTCTTATGAACAGCTCTGCTATTCAACCACCCAGGGACCTTTGCATGTGTGTGTGCACATGTGCGCTGGCATGGTAGTTTTTTTAGGTGGGGGCTGTGTTTTTGAGTGTGTTTGTCCATGTGGTGCTGTGACCGTGTAACAACTCACTGAAAGGAACACAAAAAAAGAAAGAAAAGATAAAAGTCATTCAATTACTAAAATTGCTGGCTGCCATGTTTCTTTTGTTCCTGTTGTTAATGTTTTATACGGCAGCAGAAAGTGAAATAACACTCCCCAAAATACAGTAAATACACACAGTTTGGAATAAAATGGTTTATTAAAAAAAGATGAAAAAAGGGGAGACGGATAGACTGACAGGAGCAACGTTACCTTTGAAGCTTCTTTAGGAAAGCAGAAACAGAATTGTAAAACGCGAGGAGGAGGAGAGACGAGAAGAGACGTATTGGCAGGGAAAAACTAAGAGGTGTGGGGGGGGGGGGTTGGGGTGCGAAAAAGCAGTGTTGAAGTGAAAGATACTGATAGCGGAGAGGAAAAAAATCCTTAACATACACACCTCACCTGGATACTGTGCTCCGCTAAAAAAAAACTGCTGATGTGACACGAAGAGCGGGAGCTAGCTTTTCTGTGCTGAGAAAAGTGCTTACTGGCTCCTCTTGTAAGAGAAAAAGGCTTGAGGTACACGCCTCACATATCCTCTTTGTTTGGAGACTTTGCAGTGGCCAGCACTTTCTATCTCCCCTGTATCTCTTCTCCATTTTTTTTCTTCCATTTTCTTATTCATTCCGTTTGTTCTTCTTGTTCTTCTTCTCCTCAACACTTTCCTGGGACACCGTTGCAAGCCTGGCAGGCTGCTTTTGGATTGATTTGTTCCAGAATAATGTGTGGCAGTGTAGTTTTGGCTGAAGTTTTTTACTGTTGCACTATGTGCTAACAGTGTTTCTTCGCTGGAGTGTGGATTCGTTTTTTTTCTACAATAGGATATTTCATTTGCCGCTAAAAGGCATCGCAGATGGGCTTGATTTATTAGCTACACTGATGTCCCAACTTAATTTGTTTCAGAGATGCAGAATCCAATTTTATACAAAAGATTTTGTTTTATATATAGAAAATCATTATCTCTGCACAGTTAAACCTATTAGTTTTCACAAAAAATCTAGATTTGAAAGCATGAAAATGTAATTGCATGTATAAACATCCGGTTCCGGGTTACGGGCAGGGCGCGTGGCGTGCCTCTCTGCGAATACAACTATCTTCGAATTACTTAAAAGATTGATTTTCCCCAAAAAAGAGAGCTGACCATGCCCCCGAAGAAACCCCAGGAATACGAAGACCTCAAAAAGACTCTTGACATTATTCAAGTAACGCTGAAAAGTTTTATGGAACAAGTGTCGGCTAAGCTAACGCCACTTTGGGAAATGATGGAAGAGTTCCGAAGATTTCGGGCTCAAAACGAGCAGCGAGAAAACCGGGTCGAGATTCTGGAGAAAAGACTGGACGATGTGGAACAGCAAGTAAGGATGAATACTGTCATTCTCACTGGAGTACCGATCATCAAGCCTCAAGCGAAACTGAATGCAGGAGCAAGCACTGCTGATGCTAGCGCTAGCGTAGCTAGCAGTGCTAATACGGAGATCGGTGCAGAGTCTCTTGAGCAGCAAATACATTCATTTCTCACATCTAAAGGGATTTCCCTGGATCTCAATACCATCGAGACCTGCCACCTGCTCCCCAGGAGAAAGGAGACGGATAAACCAGCGATCCTCATCAGGTTTGTGAATCACAAACACAAGCTAGCTTTGATGAATCAAAGGAAGAATCTGAAGGGATCTGCTGCTTATCTGAACGACCATCTGACCAGAAGGAATGCTGAAATTTCAAAACATGCACGGCTTCTCAGGAAGCGTAAGCAGATTGAGAACACTTGGGTTAAAGGCTGCAGGATTTACGTCAAACCGCTCGGTCCAGAGGACCGATCCAAGGTTCTGGTTGTGAACACCATGAAGGACTTTGAGAAGTGTTTGGTCACGGTCGTCTGAAACAACATGGAGTAATAAACCAAAGAGCCAAATAATTTCAAGAAATATGACACGTGGATTCCTCACTTTCTCTGTATGTCTGACGTAACCTGAATAACAGCAGAGAGTTCTGACCTGCAGACAACTTGACCTCAACTTTCACCGTCGCTGATATCAGCTGAAGAAGGATTATGGACCTGAATCTAATGTCTGCAGACATAACATCGAAGAGAACTATTAACTCTGTTTAAACCCAGAAGTACGGCTGTTATCAGTAAAAGAAGAAATACCAACCTTGGAAAATCGACAGTTATGGACCCTTTTTACTTTCCCCCTACATTATTACTTTATTATAAAAAAAAATAAAAAAAATACAAAAAAATATATATAAAAAAAAGTAAAACAAATGATTAATCACTTATTGAAAATTGTTAAATTGATTGACTTTTAATGATATTACTTCACTTTCTCCAAAAATTGATGAATTGATTCAAAAATCTTTCCTAATGTAGCATAATTTTGCACATGTTTTTAACTATTGATACTTGATGAAATTTTGCTATGAAAATTCCTGAAACAGTGTTGTGTCTACTTTACTGATATAGTATTATGTTTTATTCATATGAATGGCTTTTATAAGTAACATAATCTGCATATATTTCAGATGACTGATCTGCATTTGCCATGTTGATTTCTAAAATAGTTATTTTTGACGTAATACTTAAGTAATTCATCTTTGTCATGTGCTTTATCGATATCTTATGATTTTTAATTCTGTCTGATAAAAACTGGGAACCGGATATTGATAAATCATGTAATAAAATGGTTACAGTATAACGGGGTGGGATTATATAAATTGGCTTCCTTCCACTCCCTTTCAAGCAATATTTATTAATATGTATAATTATCCTAAGTTTGATTAGTTACTGTATGAATGTATAACTGATGATTATATTGCTGTTGTGTATTATTTGTACTTAATTGCTTGAAATAAACCATTTCAAATAAAAAAAAAAAATAAACAGGGAATTATCACTTTCAAAGAATGTTCTGAATTAATAGTAAAAAATGTTGATGGATAGAATCCAGATATTTATACTTTAACTTTAATTAATTCATAGTATTGTCATTATATAACATAGATTTTATTTAGTTAAAGGTTTGTTTATCATTACTTTTTAAAACAATGTTATAGTTTGACATTACAACCATCAAATCCTAAAGGTACAGTACCTACACACCAGCTGTGTCGACTCGAATTCAAGCGGACACTTCCAATGAAAAGTCTATGCAAACACAATGGAAGTTCCACCAGTTGAACCTTTAGGCTATAAAATTGCGACAATGTGACCAATGAGAGACTCAGATTTGGTAGTGATGTGTCTATGGTAAGATGTGGGCAGCGTCCTTTTCAAAACACAGAAGTGCTAACCATTGTAAACTTGATCATGGAGGAGAAATGAATAGTTGTAGTTTGTGCCCGACTGGAACTATATTACACCAAGTATTTCATATATTGTAACATAGCTGTGAAAGAAAAAGCCTGGAGCAAGATTTGAGGGATTAGCACCGCTTTAACTTTGGGCACCTAGCCTCTATCAACTGTAGGTGGCGGACAATCACTAGTAAAAATTAAAAAACTAAAGGATAAGAAGCTCCTTCCTGCCTGTCTGCTGTTTGAACACCACTGGCTGAATGTGCGTTCATACCATGTGTAGGGCATTCCTAAATGCACCACATGCAGCCAGTGTGTAGGTACCTTCACATGAAGAAAGTGTTTTCTTACCAGTAACAGTAAGCACTGAACATGAACTACAATATAAAACAGTTATGCGGACTGTTTTTCTTTTAGGATTTGATGTAGAGAACCATTTTTAAGTATATGAGGACTCAATTACCAACAACAAACAATTGGGCAGGACAAGCAAAAGGAAAAGTAATGTTGATTCGACCCATGGGTTCACTCTGCTGCCAATTAAAACAAACAAACACACAAATAATGCACACATTCTCTAACAAAATGTAATTAAATGATTGACGATGGCTTGAATTGGAAATGAAAAGTGGAAGATTGGTTGTGTTATGTTTTTTTAAAAGATAAAGTAACATGATTCACTTAATGATCACTTTTGGACACAGTAACACTGCAGTTTTTTTTTTTTATAGTTATCCTGTTCAACTGACAAGAGGGTCTTACCAGCCAATCACATGACACAGATGCAAATTAGGTAAAATTGTGTTGTTGTTGCAACCACAGTACACAAAATAACTGTCATGGCTACAGAACACTTTCAGACCCAGATGCTGGAACCCGGAGGAAACACAGCGGGAGACGAGCGTGGCAGGTAAGTGATTTAATGGGAGTTTCTGGAGACAGAGTGAGAGTTGGACTAATGGTAGGTCCCTGGCGAGAGGCAGATGCTGGTGGCGTCACTGGTGGGTTCCTCCACAGGAAAGAGCAGCCGTCTGAAGCGGAGGTCCAAAGAACAGAGGCAACGGCAGAGGCTCGAGGTGTGACCGCAGGAGAAGTCAGAGTGGGGGATCCGGGCTGAGGCTGATTCTGGCGACCACTCGTGGTACTGGATTCCTGGAGGTGAGTAGAGAGAGACAGTTTTTAGTCATAGACTTGACGCAACGAAACAGACAATAGCTTGACTTGAGGACCACCTATGCACCATCAGGGGCAACGGACTGGCGAAGACTGATGATCCTGGAGCTCCTTATGAAGGCGGATGAGGTGATGAGGTAAGTGGTCGCAGCTGGGGAGAATCAGCAGCCAAGTGGAGAGGAGAGGGGGAGGAGTCTGACAGAGGCACCATATCAATAACACTTCTAAACACATCCAACCCTTAACGGAAATTGGCAACAACATTTGAAAACCACGTTGATTGGATTACTATGACTGGATGGATTACGATAGATTAAGAACAGGAAACAAAAAATGGATTTTTGTGTTGTTGAAAAAGGAATTTAACAACAGAAGATTCCAACACTGACTGATCTAATGAATTATAATTTTAGTTGCAACATTGAGAATAACAATAGAATATAGCATTTTAACCTGTTACTAAAGTAGCAAGATCTTGTATGGTGTAAACTGTTCTATTGGTGGTGGTAGTATAATGGTATCGAAGATCATTTCTGGGGACACAGTTTAGGTGCTGCTACATTATTGCTAATTTTGTTCAAACTGTTTGGCCATTGACTACACATCTATGGCTGCTCCCGAAAGCTTAAATATTCTTAAGCTAATTTCCTAACAAGTTCACTGTGTTCAAATGACCTCTGAACTCTAGATCTTAGAGATTTGGGAATGGAGAAACAAGAGATTTTCAACATCTTCTTAATTGATATCTTAAAAAAACCTTAAGGCATCAATGACTAGGTATCCAATTCACAACTAGCAAGATGTTTTTAATAAAGTGGTTGTATATCAGTGTTAAGACTATTAAACAAAAAGCCCCAAATCTGTGGGCCTAAGAAAGGCTGTCTATTCAGGCGTGCTGGTGCTAATAAGGCTTCCTCGCTCTGGTGAAAATTTTCTGCGTTGTCTTGATAGGCACGCTGATAAAACAATCTTCTTCAAGTCATTTCTGTGCCTCAGTCCACCTCTTCTGACAAAGGTAGATGTGGAGATTTAATCCAATTTAAAAGCTTCTAGTGACTGTTGGTTATGGCTGGTGGCTCAATAATTGCCACAGCCTACTAAAGAAGTAAAGTACAAGGGATTTTTTTTTTTTTTATCTTACGGTTTGTCTTTCCATTTCTAAATCCCTTTGGTTTTGTAATCTGTCCTTCTAAACCATTTTAATCTCTTAATTCACTTGTATGGCTAACTCATTCTTTCCACTAGCAGCACTTTGTAACATTTAATCCTCTAAACTAAAGGAGATTTCCTGACCAGCTCCAACCTCAGCACACATTAAAAGACATAACTGAAAACCATGTGCTCACAAGAGAGTCCAATCATTCTCAATGGAGAGAACATTAAACTGGCTTTTTGTGTTCTGGTCAGCAAATATGATACTGTGATTCAGAGAGTCATCCAATTATTTATATAACTCTGACTGTCTTGGTGGAAGTAATTGGAGATAATTTGTATTTACAGCAGCATCGGTGCACTTTACAAACTAAGGAGAACCTACAGTTTTCTTCCAGTCTTTAATGCGGGAATGTGAATAAAAGAAAGAAGTGTTGATTGTTAAGCAGTCTGATCTTGCATTTTGATACAACATGGATATAAATGTTCCATTTTTTACTTTTGCATATTTTGAAATTAGGCCCAAAGAAACAGTATAAATTATCCTCCATCAGGGTTGGAGTGAAGGAAATAAATTAGCATGAGTAAAGCTGAAAAAATTGCAGCTTCACATTGTTCTAATGTGGGGAATTTCTAACTTCTTTTTAATCAATTCTCTTTGACCGGGTAAAAGGTCTAACATAGAAAAAAAAAATAATAATAACAATAATAGGTTAATGAGAATAAAGCTGTAAAATTAAAGGCAAAAAGTCGTAAAATGTAAGACAAAAAGTCGCAATTGTGCGAGAATAAAGTTGTAAAACGGAGTAAAATGTTGTAATTCTATGAGAATACAGTCATAAAATTTTGAGAAAAATGCCAAAATTGGGAATGTAGGGAGTTTTTTTACTTCCATTTAGTCAATTATCTACGACGGGGTATTAGGACCACCATATAATTAAAAAGAAATATATTTACGAGGATAAATTCATAAAATTGAAGACATAAAGTCACAATTGTGCAAGAATAAAGTCATAAAATTATGAGAAAAAGTTGTAATTTTACGAGAATACAGCTGTTAAACTTTTAAAAAAACCCTCTTAATTCTACGTAATTAAAATCGTAAAATTATGAAAAAAAAGTTGTAACTCTACTAAAATAAAGTCCAAAAATTATAAGTAAATTATATGTAATTTTACAAAATTAAAGTCATAAAATTATGAGAAAAATTGTAATTTTACGAGAATACAGCTGTAAAACTTTGGGGGAAAAAACTCTTAATCTACATAAATAAAATCGTAAAATTATTTAAAAAAAAGTTGTAATTCTACTTAAATAAAGTCCAAAAATTATAAGAAAAAAATGTATAATTTGACTAAATTAAAGTCATGAAATTCTGAGAAAAAAAGGCAAAACTTTATTAGAATAAATTTTAAAAAAATCTATTTTTTACTACACTAAAGTCATAAAAATTCTAAGTAAAAAAGTCAATACTTTACAAAAATAAAGTTGTAAGTTATAAAATAAATATTGATGAGGCAACAGTCTGTTTTGTAATAAATATATAAACAACAACAAAATAAAAGAACTAATATTATATTTCAGGATGAGCAATGTAGAGCGCTGTGGTTTCACAAATAAGAAAAGACTTCTCAACATTGACTTAATGTGATTATAAGAGCTTTGAAGAGAATTTGCAGAAAGCTGGGCCTCTTTAGACGAAGATTCTTGACCCACAAGGAGTGGCTTCCTGGCGGGAGGGGGGATTTATGCCATCGGCAGCATAGTTGCAGAGGTCCAAATGCATTAGGGTACATGGATTCCTATGATAAGTTAAATCCATTGTAGTGTGGATGGAGGCTTATACCACCAACATTTATGGCTTTCTCCTTGTAAAAATTATGATTTTTTTCTCATAATTTTAAGTTTATTTTTGTAAAATTATTGACCTTTTCTTCCACATACTTTCACGACTTTGTTCTTGATGCCCTAATACTACTAAAACTCCTACTTACCAATTCTCAGTTCTTTGAGTAAAAAATCAAATCAACAAATACCATTTAAAATATATATTCAAAATTGAAACATTTTTATTAAGTGTCCATGAAAGACAGCTTTTACGCATTATTTAAAATATCAGTCACTGTCCTCTTCTTTTTTTCTGACTGATGAGTAAACAGCTAATGATGCTTCGCTTTTGCAGGACGCCTTCCTTTTTCAAATAGCATCTTTCTTTTATCTAATGGAAAGGGGGAAAAAGAGAGAATGTTTCAATACATCTGTCTGACAGACAAAATAAATTGCACTTACAAGATCCAAATTACATTGTTTAACCTCAAAATGATTGGCCCGGGCCCCTCTCCCAAGGCCTGATCAGTTAGGTGATGTATGGCTTTGGTTTACTGCAGCTCTGCAAACCCAGCACTGCATGCCTCTTGGGCAGAGCTTGGAGGAGTGTGATGTGCTTGGTCTGAAGAAGCCAGAGGATGTTTAATGTTTAATAAGCGCTTTTTTTTGGCACTCAACTTTAATTTGGAAATATGGAGGTGCACGTGTTGAAAGAGGGGATTATTAGCTGCTGCTAATCTTTCTTTCTCTTTCTGCCCTTGTTTACCGCAGCCCTCATCCTCCAACCCAAATAGCATAAAAGAAAATGGCAGGGAGGGGGCTGAAGCAAGAAGGAGAGAAACAGAAACAAGTAAAATTGGTCTTCTTGTTTGTTGTGCCTCTTTGTGTTGTGAGCATGTAATAAGGCTCAAAATGTCACTGGTCCAAACAGTCGCCCCCAGGCACCGTGGGATTGTGGGATTTAAGTATTGGAGTGTGTGTGCATTAGATTTCCATATTTTTTGTAAACACAAAAAGTAAGCATTTAACATGGATGATATGTTTTATTTGAGGACTTTCATTAAAACTGATAAAAACCGCTTAAGTGTTGAATGTTTCCTTTTTATCAGAACTTTGACAAATAATTGACATATTGATTAAATCAACAGCTTTAACCCTTTGTATTATAAAGCCAAGCTGCAGTATAATAAAATGATATGTAAAATACATACACATAAAGAATCAATTATGATACGTTCGGTGATTTGGTCAGTAACAATGTTAGTTTAAGATGCAAAAATAGTGACACGACTTTTCAGGAAAGAAAAACCTACCAATGTCTCACAATTGATGCACAAATTTTCAGTATGGTGTAATTGTATTACAAAGAATTAAAACTTGCATTCTTTCAATACAGCATGTGCTTATTCAAAACGATGAATGAAAATAGATGCGTTTTTTTTTACCATAGTTTTCAAATTAGCTCAACTTTTCCCGCCCAAGGTGTTTTGGGGATTTTATGGAAGCCGCAATTTTGGAATTAGCAGGAAAAGTCCTTCTATTGCCTCTAGTAAAAGGATAATCCACTACAGGAAAGAAAACATGGACAAAGTTATATCTGATGGGATTTTAAGGAAAGTTTTAATCATGGGAATGACCTCTACACTCAGTGAATATGATACAATTGATTACGTAGGGATAGTCGCCCACTTTCTCACTGGTGTCAGAATGTCTTGGTTGGTTTCCTATGTGTCATATTTCACATTTTGTTAATAAAGTGTTTTACTGATCTTCCGGCTTTTGGGTCATTGGTGGTCCCATCACAAATTTTTGCTGTCGCTCAACCTATTAGCCTTACCACTAGCATACAAGCTACAGGAAGTGTTCTAAGAAAGGTTAAAAGTAAGGAGGATGTTCCCATAAAATAGGAAAAGCAATATGAAAAATCAAACATTCAACAAAAACTAAATTAGGAATGAGCATTGTGGCAGGAATGAGCAATAACTGTTGAAATTTTCCTTTAATTGTAGCTACAAAACAAAAAATATCTAGAGGCGAAATGAGAGCAGTGTTTCCAAAGCTTGACTACTATTGATATAATTCCAAACCATCTTGAAAGCTTTAAAATTATTTTGTGGTCAATAAAATCTGCTAACATTTTTGCATATTTACACTACCGTATTTTCCAGAGTAAAAGTTGCACTGGAGTATAAGTCGCAGGAGTCAATACATACATAATAAAGATGAAAAAAACGTTCAGGTTGCTCCAGAAACTAAGTCACAGATTTAGGAAAAAAGTGCAATGCTTCTGAACAAATCCGCCAAGCCCAATGTAATCACCAAAGGTAATTCAAATTTACTGTTTCAGTGCATCAGTTTTGCATCCACTGCCTCTTTTGGTCACGCGTCACATTTAACGCTTGTCCAAAAATGTGCTCATAAATGGGGCTTCTTCTACTATGTTGCTGTCAGTAGCAAATATTGATACACACACCTATAGTACCTTCTAGTGGGGAAGCAATCGCTAAAAGTGAACCAGTTGTTATTGGATACATTGATAAATATATGAGTCTATTTATGTTTTAAAATATCTCATATAAGTTGCTTCTGAATATATGCTGTACCTTTAGACGAACTATGAAAAAATACACAACCTATACTCTGAAAAGTATGGTAATGATTTTTAACATGTTCATCCTGTGTTAAGGTTAAATGGGCCTACATTTGCGTTGCCAGAGGCAGTTAGCATAAGTAAATATTTGTTAGAGTAAAATAATGTGTTTTCAAACAAAATCTGTTATATTGACATATGTATTTAAACTTTGACAATCATTACAGATTAAAGGGAATATACATTAAAAATGAGAAAACCTGTAGAGCAAAATGTTGGTCAGGTCATTTTTATTCCGGACTAAAAGTTAAACAGATGAAAAAAACTTTTTTTTTTTTAGCAGAAAAGGTAAAATACAAATATTCATCATGTCAAAAACAGTCACCAAATTGAGATTAAAATATACCCCAACAGCTACTATAATCATCATGTCTAGGTTATGAAATAATAAATGCATTAGAGTATAAACTAATAATAACAGCTGTTTGGCCTTCTATGCTTGTCATTTGAAAAAAAAAACAACAAATATTTCCTCTCTTTGTCTTCCCCTTAAATTGTCCTTCCCTCCAATAAAAAGCCCCTCCCTGTCTGCAGGCCCAGTGGTGATATCTTTTTGCATTGTAGGAGGCGCCATCTGGAAGAGAAAAATATTAATGACAAACCCAAATCCCAGCATGTCTTGCTGTTCTAATCAGCCAGCTTTCAGTTCCACACTGTTCTGTGTTTCTGGGGAAAAGCATGAGTGGGTGGAGGGTGGCATGTGTGAAGAGAAAAAAAAAAGGGGGGGGGGGTTAGTGGGCAGCTTGTGTGCTAAAGCACTATTGATGCTTTGTGTAGCGACTGAATACAAATGAAAGATTTGTCAAACTGCAATATTTGGGTCCCAATAGATTAGCATACGGCACCGGGGTAATTATGCACACAGTTGATTGAATGGAGTCAAAACGGGGGGAATATGTAAACTTGTGGCTGCTGCCGCATTTGATTTCCATAGAAATGGAGTAGGTGACACAAACGTAGACGCATGCAGCCGCACGGACAAATGCGTAATTACAAACAAACCGCTGTGTACTCACACGCACAGGTTAACATCAGCATGAAAACAGAATGGCAGGCGCGTGTTCAACTAGGATGCACATTTTGCAACTTAAAGCCCAAAGGAGTAGTGGGAAATAACACCACAATAACAATATACGTCTGCAGCATTTTAAAATCTTGTTCATGACAAACATTCACTCACTAGATGACCTAAAACCGGTAAGTGAAAAATTATTAAAAAACTCACTCTGAGGAAAATATCCTTTTTTTGGGGTGTTTTAAACAACATGTCCCTGTGACGTTCATCTTATGATGGAGGACCTATTTAGAGAAAATTAACTTAAAATTGCATTTCCACATTTTTCTTTGTTCAAATCATTGTGAATCAGGAGCAGATGTTTTCCAAAATACTGTTGGAAAAAGCTTGAGTGATGCATAATCTACTACTGCACAAGCTCCCTGCTCTGCTCCATTCTGTTGCATCCACTTGTAGACAATAGATCCATGTACGTCTTTGTTTTTCTCATCTGAGCTGGTATTTGGCTCAAAACTGTACTGCTGGATGGCTCCAATATTGCTCACCATTTTTGTTGCACTGCTAATGATGTTAGATGGGGGGTATGAAGCACTGTAAGCTAGAGGGAGAGAGTGTAAAAAAGGGATGATGGGAAATGGGGAGAGGCTTACTTTGCACTAACAGTCCCACCCACAACTTATAGGCTCTATCCCAGAAAACACCACTTTTTTTTTTTTGTCCTATGGCTAAAAACTGCATAATCATAATAAAAAAAACCATTGTGACACATTTACAATACATCAAAAACAATCCACTGGAACTTTTAAACTTTAATATACTTTAATTTGTTACATAAACGTAAGCAATTTACATGTTTTTTTCTTACAAAAAACTGAAATGGAAAAAAAACAGGCCTTTAGGAGCTTGTGTCTGTTAATGGAGATTGCATCATAAATGATCAAAAACTCAAGTCAAGAAGAGCACGTCTATTGATGTAGGTAGAATCTAGTGGGCGTCCTGGATGTCATATGTTATTGCAGATAGGAGGGTGATTTTCTTCTGCCGACCCCTGTTAGGGCTCAATCATTCCCAGCAGGAGAGCAATAGCCCATTCCGTCAAGCTCTTTATTGTGCTCACACACTTTCTGATTGTTTCCTTTTATCATTATTCCTACAGAATTAAACACAGCATGAAATAAATGCTATTGGCAATTGTGTTATGCATTATTGTCACATTGCGGCGGCTCTTACTCGCTGCAATCATCATAAAGAACTGTGTTGTGTTTCAGTTCTTTCATTATCCTTATCCTTCCATGTGTCTTTTTTTTTTTTCAGAGATTGAGTTCATCAGCACAAAGAGCTATGGCTTCATTTCAACCCAATGTGTATTCTGTGGAAACCATAAAGCTGATCTTGGAAAAAAGGCACGGATTTCCCCCTGATTCATTTTATATCATGTAAATTTCACTGACATTTATTCTTTTTTGCATGTTTGTTCGCCCAAGAACCTTCCCGATATATGTTGCCCTTTAACAGCAAATGCAATCATTTCAGGCTTCACTGATACACAAAGTTAGTACTGAACATTTGAAAGTGTGAAAAAGATTATAAATATAAAAAAAAAGCTGGGCACTTTTGGCTTCCATGTATTCAAACTTTGTGATAATTCCCAAACTGCACTCAATTCGCTTCCCATTCAAAAGCCATATAAAGGCTGATATTTTCCCTCAGAATGGCATCTCTCTTCTGCTCATTCCTATTCCTCCCTGACAGATTCCTATTATGCCCTTTTCACAAACTCAGTTTTCAGCCAGGGCCATTTAAATGTGTGAGATACTGAAAAATGGTCTTAGACATTATATGACAGCGTCAAAAGGCAATCCTGTTTGGGGCTGCAGAAGTCAAACCACTGCTGTCTCCTTAAGTGCATCAAATAGACTTTTATTTGCAAAAATGATCTACTAACTTGTAAGTATCCTCAATGTTGTTTTATTCTCTTAAATAAAAAAAGAGTATGTGACAACAGATACAAAGCTGGGGTTTCAAGCAAAAGAAAAATGTTTTTTTTAGGATCTATCTTTGAGGTCAGGTGCACCAAAAAGCTCCTGTGTTCACCTCGGCATCTGGAAAGGTTGGTGCTGTCAGACAGAGTCTCTGTCTCTCTGTGTCCTTGCTTTACAAAGGTTACCCTGTAGAATCAGATAGGATGGTGGCAGTAAAAGAATCACTTTTGTGGCTGCTGAATCAACCTGGAGCGCACGGTGCCACCTGTCCCCTGTGGATAATGCCTGTGCGTATTGTGATTGTGTGCAACTCTAACATGCGCCTGTGCCGCTGCAGAAATATGTCTGCGCATGTGAATGAATACCTCAACATACTAGTGAATATATTACATGCAAGTGTGCGTGTGTGTGTGTTTATGTGAGTGCACGCAAAGGGAGCAGGTGGCACTCCTGGTATGTAATGTCTAGACCAATCAACAGACAACCCCCTCAACCTTGGGATTCGGGTTCCCACCCAAGCCTCAGTCACATCGTGCACAAAGTGAAAGAGACACTCAGACGCTGTTATCCAGCCTTATTTACTCTTCCAGTGAGCAACTCCCTCAACCCTTGCACCCTCTTTCCACAAGAAGAAAATAAAGAAGAGCCTAAAAGAGAAAATCTATTTAATTTGTTCTGACAAAAAAAATGCATTCTTTTTGAATGTAAGTAATAAAAAAAGTTTAAAGGAAGGTCTATAGTGTTACAACTGTTTTATTACGTATTTCAGTCTCTTATATGGTGGTCCTTAAGTGCTAATTACAACAACAAATCACCAAAACCATATAAACAATCACAACGACAAAATAAAAATGAAAGTAATTTCTAGAAATCAAAATGAAATGTTAAGAAATGAAACAAAAGAAGAAACCAGAAAAGGTTGGTACTATGGGACATTGCACTTTGCAACCGAAAGTTATTTGGCATGAAGCAATACTGGATAGGTGCAGAACTAACCATAAAACTTTCATTAGTATGCGAACATTGAAGACACATTTGAAAAAAACTTCTTTTTGAGTCTAGTTTTTTTTACTTTCATTTTGATTTTTGGAAATTGTGTTTTTCTGTTTTTGAAATGTTTAATTTATTTGGAATTGTGTTTAAGATTCTGGAATTTTGTTTGGATTTTTTATTTTTATTTTTTATATTTGCTTTTCTTTTTTAATTGTCGTTGTGATCTTTGATTTGTTTTTGTGTTGAGTGATTTATTTATGTGATTTGGACTTCAGGGCCAGCATACTAATAATTTGAAAATATGTGATTTTTTTTTGGTTTATGTTTTTTATGTAGAAATTGTTTATCCTGAAAAAGTTCAAGAGAAAAATATTGAATTTCTTCCAGTTTTGAATTGACTTGCACAACAATGAAAGGCAAACTTGGTGTTGGAAATGTCCCTCTGATTTGTGAGAAGTAGTTGTGCTGAGCTCTCATCTGGAGATTTTGTTTTGTTTTTTACAACTCCTGGCTAAAGTAATACCCAAAAGAGGTGATAAGAAGGAGGTGTTATTAGGCTCCAATGAGAGGAAGAGCAGTGACAAATAGAGACAGTAAAACAGGGAATAAAATGCTTTATTGTTGACTGCTTTTGTGCACTTTGCATTTGTTTGTGGGCAGCCTTTCATTTTAGATTTAGTTGCTGGCTCAGATATAATTCATTGTCTCTGTCACAAGCTGAACTACACCTATCAACACTGATGCAGGCTCAAACTGTGAGATGTGTGAAGGTGTAAATTTCACTGGTTAACAGTGACATCAGCTATTAAAAAGCGATACATTTGCAACTCACTTCCTCTTTATCCTATTAATCTACAACCAACTGAAAAGACAGGCGCTCTAAATACTCTGTTTTGAAAGTACACAGAAGTAAAATCTATAGTCCGTTTCTTCTTAACTTTGTGCTTTTGATTTTATGCTCAGCTTCTGGCTATTCTTGGCAATTATTTTGTTTGTTTGTTTTCTTCCACCATTGACCTAACCCTTTAAAAGGCCTATATCATGCTTTTCTTAAGCCTTTCAGATTAAACTATATCCATATATATATATCCATATATATATATATATATATATATATATATATATATATATATATATATATATATATATATATATATATATATATATATATATATATATATATGGATATAGTTTAATCTGAAAGGCTTAAGAAAAGCATGATATAGGCCTTTTAAAGGGTTAAGTCTATATATATATTATATATATATATATATATATTATATATATATATATATATATATATATATATATATATATATATATATATATATATATATATATATATATATATATATATATATATATATATATATATATATATATATATAATCATAGAACTTATACTGTATGAACATAAAGAACTTTTTTTAAATGAATTATTTATTTTACCAGGTCATTTTCCTATCCATTAGTAAAATGAGTCAATCTCTGAGGAACCGCCTTTTGCTCCTTGTGGGTGCTGTCCATTTCATGATGTAAACCGAAAATCGGCCTTGGCAGCGTATTTGCGTTTCACCCACGAAAACAAACAACATCTGAACCTCTGCAAAGATGGATCCGCATATTGTGCATAAAAACATGATAGCAGTTTGCCGGTTACCCCTAGCTCCACTGAGAAACTGGGTGTGTGTGTTAGCATGGGGGCGGTACTGGTACTGTTACTCATTTATTTCTGTCACAATGTCAGAAATCACTCGTTTGCGTCGATTGTGAGGGGCTGGTGCTCAGTGTGCAGGATCTTAGAGGAATGCTCAGAAATCAAATCAGAGCTCAAAATACAGCTTTGAGGTTTTTTTTGTGAGGAATGAACATTATTATAGACTTAAAAGCTCAAAAGGTCCAGTTTGCATTATATGGGCCCTTCAACACTGGTAAAGCCTAGATAACATACAATCTTTGACCTAGCGTAACTCTTCGACCGTTTACGCGATTAACATGAATCAGCTGGTCCCTTCTCCCAGACAAAATCAGCAGATTTACATTGATTGTGTAAGCACTTAACTGTACACTGTACACTGTACAGTCCTGCACATCAGAGCAAAGGTGCTTGTCTCTGCTTTAAGATACAGTGGTCGAAAGAATGTAAACACTGAAGCTAAAGCTCTAATGCTTAAGGGTTAAACTTGAAGTTTAGATCATGATAGATTGGTTTGGTCTGTTTTTCTTTCACGTTTCAGTTTTACCTTACCAACATTACTCATGTTTCACCATAGTAACTTGATAGGTCTCAGCACCTCCTGACTTCAGTCAAAAAGACATTTTCACTCTTTTTTCTTGAAACACTTCAGTAATAACTGCAAATGTCTGGCAAACTGTCCAGAGTGTATCCCACCTTTTCCTAATAGTAGCTTGGATAGCCTCCAGCAATTCAAGACCCTGACAGGGACTATGCGGGTTTAGGAAACGGATAGATGTATTTTAGTAATAATTTAATTGGAACCAATAAGTCAGAGCACAAAGTTGCATGTGCTGTTTGTTTTTTCATTAACATAATTAACATAATTCCAGTGGACCTGAAGCAGAGAAAAGCGGCCCTACACTCATATGTAAAGTCTGATTTTCACTGGTCCGTCTATGGTGGATTTCCGTAAAAAAAAAATACAACGTTCATTAATCAGTCAGAATGTTCGTCATGTTCTGCGTCTGACGTCCATCCCTTCGCAACGCAAGTTTACGTGGAAGTTATGAAAATTTTTTTAAGTTGATATCACGGCAAAAAGCAGGAGAAACGCAAAACTATTCTGGGTTTTCAAAATAAAAACTTCTATTGTACTTTCAACATAACATTTTATATTATATTTTAGGTAACATGCTCACATAATAACACACATTAACACCACGGATAACACCGTTGTCTATTTCCACCATCGACAACAAAAGCTTACTTTTGTAAGTACAAAGACATGATATCATTCATGACACAAAACGTGAATTTTACAAGGACTCAGTGAGGAAGGTACGACGGAGTCTTAGGGCCAGTTTACAAAAAAACTTTTTTTTTATTACAACTTTTAAGTCGTAAATTTACAAGAAAGAAAGACATAACTGTTAAATTGAGAGATTTTAAGCCATAAATTTACGAGAAAAAAACTCGTAAATTTACGACTTAAAATCTTGAAAATTTACGAGAAAAAAAGTCATAGATTAACGAGGAAAAAGCACCAAAGTTTGCCGTTGATCGGGCGCTAGCTTGAAGATGAAATATGTGGAGCCTTTTGTGAAGATTTATTTCCGGATAGGTTTAACCCTTGTGCTATCTTAGATAACCCCGACCTTACATTGACGTGTTCTCCCTACCATGACAAAGGTGGATAAAGGTGGAAAGATTTCATGTAATCCATGGACACCAGTGAAGATCACAAATCATTGAAGAAAAAAGGTTCAGCGCACTGTCTAGTGGGTCTAGATGACCCAACTCCCAACGTTAAAGTGCCTATGATAGCACAACGGTTACAAAAAAAAGAGACTCAGAACCTTCTGGTGACTCAAAATCCGATTAGTTTCAGTGGAGCCGGCTTTCCGGGGTTCGGTATCAGTAAAGCGGAGCTCAGAGACATGTTTGGGTGTAGAGGAATGCTGCAGCCTTTTATTTTCCTTTTCATTCACGCACCCTGAACTTCATTTGTCACCTTACGTCACGCGGAAGTAAACAGTGTTACATACGCCCCCTCCTCAAGATAAAACGTCCCGTTTCAACATAAAACAATAAAAAGAAATAAACATAGTCTGTTATATTAGCATTAGAAGATTGTAAATGACAAAAAGTCATCCGCCTCAGACGGAAGCATCACACAAACGTAGAGATCTTTTCTTTGGTGGAGGAAGAAAGGATTGAAGTGGACAGCTGCAGGGACACCGATGTCAGCATCGGCTGCAGAGATCCTGCAAGCCAACCATCAATTAATGAAACATTAATAAATGATAAATCAAACAAATGAGCTTCTAAACATTTGTAATGTTATCAATAAACACTCAGCTTACCTGTTCAATTGAGTTTAGTCGGTCTGCTCTGCTGCTGAAAAGCGTTCACTTGCTGCATGTATGCTCACTTCCACTTTGATCTCGTAAATTTATGAGAAAAAAAACTCGTAATTGTACTTTTTTTTTTTTGGTGGCCCTAAAACTCCGTCGTAGGAAGGAGAGGGCATGCGGCCTGATTACCAAAGTTTTCGTTGTTGAAGACAAGGGAATGGCAGTGTTAAAAAAAGATTTGGGTTTGAGTGCATGTTTTAGTTTTGTTCCCTTACAAACACACCAAGCTTTTTCATCTTTACTGTTGCAGTTGGAAGAATATGAAGTCATCGGTTCTCAGGAATCAGCCAAATGCTTTTTTTAACCAAACAGGAAATTCAAAATGTCAAAGAAAACAGAATGATGAACTCTTGAAACATATGAGATGAGAAGTCTGAAGATGTTGTGATGGTCGAGCAAGAACAGGAGAGAAGCTAGATGATTAGACCGTTGGGGAGATTAAAATCATGGAATCTGACAGATCAGCTGTACTACTGCATGGATGGACATCTTCCCAGACTAAATGGAATCAACTGTGGTAAAAAGAAAGGTAGCAGGGACAAAGAAAAAGACATGAATAACCTACAGTACAAAAACTGTAAATCTAACTAAGAAATTTAGCCGTAAGAAATGCAAAAAGAAAAGTGTAGCAAAAAAAAAAGATTAGATCAATTTTTCAGTGAAATGGTAAATCGGCCAACATTGATCAAGAATGCCTAGAACTGTCGGTGGCTTCAGAAGTATCACAATAGGTTTAAAGCTGTCCCTAGCAGCTGTTTATTCCTTATTTTGACAAATCTGAAGCTTTTATTTGTCTCCTGTGATTTAGGAAGTTAGAGTCTGCTTTAGTTTCACAGGCTGAGTCTTCCTTTCAGCTGTTTATTTTGTTTTGATCCGTTTGGCTTTTCTACTTAAGATGTTCATCAGATTCTTGCAGATAGGCACCTGTCAGCTCTACTCGGTTTCTTGTGTATCACTCAGGCCCGACTCAGAAAGAAAATGTACATTCATAAATTCATAAGCCCTTTATGTTTTGTTGGTTTGGCAAATCAAAAAGTTTAGGAGTAAAAATGTTCTGGAGTAGATGAGCCTACGAGCCAAGAGGCTTTCCACGTTGAATTTCAATTACGCTTCTTTTTTTCCCCTTCATCTTTGTTTCTTTAATGGAGGTTCACGATTAATTTCAGAAAGGTTCTCTCCCATTTTTCTCTCTACTTTCTAATTTCCATTTAATGTCCCTGTTGGAGCTCCGCTCACTGTGCTTTTCATTTGCCAGATAGGCAAAAGACAGCAGATACCTTTGGCCCTGAGTTTTTATTGCAACCCGTGTCTTTGAGATGCAATGTAAATTAGCAGGTCAGAGGTCGGCAGAACATATTAATTCAACAATGTGAATGAAACCATGGGAGAAGCTTAGCCTTCCAGGCTTTGTTTCAGTGCCCTCTGCTCATCACATGCAGCATTATACAGTGTAAAACAGAACAAAGACCTTTGAATTACTGAAGACATGAAATAATCTCAATGGTAATAGCTGACGTCTGCATTACTTATTTGTTCTCTGCAAACTCTGACCTGCATTTCAAGACATTTTTCTAAGGGATTAAAAAACAGGGATATTTATGTGAACCAAATTTATATTGTGAGATATCTTAAAGTACCACTCCAAACATCTTTTAATCTATTGTAAAATTGCTCCAAGTGGTCTTTTAAATATAATTATAGAGTTTTTTGGCCAAAGTTTTAAAAAAGCTGTTGTTTTCTAGGTCATAGTTTCTGCACAGCGGCAGGAGTTCATCAGAAATTAGCCTCTGAATTGTAGCTGAAACTGTTGGAGGGAAGTAAACCAGCCCCCCTTACCCATCATCCATCTGTGTAAACGCTCTCTCACGAGCTTACAGCCTCTCAACACCGCAAGTTAACATTAGTGGTGCAACAAAAATGGTGAGCAATATTGGAGCTATCTAGCTGTACAGTTTGGAGGCAGATTCCAGCTCAGACAAGGAAAACAAAGATGTACATGGATCAATTGGTCTGTAAGTGGATGCACAGAATGGAGCGGAGCAGGGACCTTATGACCTGCCAATTGTAGTTGAAAAACAACTAAAAGCTTTTTCCAAGTGCATCTTTTTGATTCATCACAATTTGCAATTTTAAGCTTAATTGTCTTTATATATGTCCTCCATCATGATAATTGTAAAACAAAAACATGGAAAAACTAAAAAAAAATTTTTTATTTTTTATTTGTTATTGTAGTGGATCTTTAAGTAATGTGGCAAACACAGAGGCACAAACACAACAGCATGCTTAGAAACATTTTAAGATATTGGAGATGACTCTTTTTTTTGGAGCCTTAAAACTATCAAAAAGAAGATCCATTGTGTTTCTATTTAAAAATCCTCTCAGGTAAAAAGTGCATCCCTGCTGATGTCAAAACATGAATGATTTGAGAGAAAAATCTGAACGAACCAAATGAAAAAGACAGGAAAAAAAAAGAAGGTGGTAATCGGGAATAATTTTAAGTTCAGTGCAATAGTTACGCCAAAAGTTCATTTCATTCCAGCAAGCAGGAGCACAAAAATGCATCGGCTGTCATCTGTAACAACAGGTATCTACTGAGTAGACCAATAAACTTCATACATGAACGTGACTTTTAAACATGCAAGCAAACATGAAGGGCAGATATACATCTTTAAATTTGCTCTTACAGGGCACCTTATTAAAACGAACAAATCTTACAGTGCAGAGATCTCGGCTAACGGAAAATGTTGAATGGTATGAGTCATATGAGTGCCTGGAGCCCTCGAGGTCTTTTAAAATGCCCCAGACTACAAAATGTGTTGTAATTATAATGACTGCAACCATATTTCTAACAGTAATGCTCAAAATAATGAATTAGGAATATTTGGTAACCACAGGAAACAGACATTAGAACTGATGAAGCATCACAGAAAAGCTCAAAGGAATGTGAGTGAAGCTTTTTGGAGACCTGTGGGGTTTAATTGAGCTTATTTGAAGGCAAGTTCCCAACTGAGACTTTGAGACAAAACAGGGGAGGTCGGGCCGTCTTTCTGTGAGTCAGTCCACAGTCTTTGTATTTGCTTTCTTCTTTACTTTGTTCTAAATGGGTTCATTTTTGGCTTCTTTTCAAGGATTTTCAATTTGAACACTCTCTGTGTACAGAGTTGAAAGACAAATCAAAGTTTTTGTGCAAATTTTCGTCAGAAATCATTCTTGCTCTCCATGAAAATTATTCCATTTCAATTTCTGAAGGACCAGAATATATGACTTGGAAAACGAATTTACCCAAATCTGAGGTAAGGCTGAATTTAAATTGCTTCCCTACCTCTCTGGCTCCTCCCTATCGGTCAAATTTTAAGGGTATTTTAAGCTGTAGTGGCGTCCAAAAGTGTTTTCTTTTTAAGGAAGAGCCATGATAGCTTAGGGCTGGGTATCTCTCTGCCCGTAGGGTGAACCGCATCGCGCTGTGGCATGGAGGAGAAATGCATTTCTTCACATCGGTGTGCTTTAAGCACAGTAGTTTACGTTTAGATGTAAGTATTGAGTTTTTGTTCTTGCATGAGTCTTTACAATCTAAAACCGATGTTGTTATGAATTTTCCCATTGCTAGCAGCTGCATGCTAACGTAAATGCGGTAGTAACGTCCAAATTTGAAGACAAAATTTTTTTCATATCTTTCTGCTTGGAGGGATAAATGTAGGAAAAGTGAGAAGCTGAAGGGGTTTAGGAGAGAATTTGGATTCAGCCTAAGGCTACAAAACTTATAGGAATCTTAACCAGCACTGTTAAACACAAAGCAAGGTCAAACGATGGACAAAGAAGAACAAAAAAACAGAGCACAAATTACAAATGTAGACACTGGGATTAAGAAGGAACAAATGCAAACCACCTGACAAGCAGTGAGATGAGCACACTGGCTGAATACACAAAAAGGGAAGCGTAAAAAAAATACTGGCAAGACTGCTGCGGTGCAGTTACAGGCAAAAAGACAAACCGAAACAGAAAACAATATTTTATCCAACAACTTTGTTTTCTTCTTTTACAGTGTCAAACTCCTCTTCTTATTTTTTAAATTCTTAAGATTTTCATTTATATAAAAAATGCAAAAAACAAAAACCACACCGTAAATTGCTTTGCAGAACCCAGCCAAGGTTAAAAGGCAGCATATAAAAGCAGGTCGTTTACTTTTGTGAACCATAGCACAATATTTGGCCTTGGCCCAAGAAGCCATACTTGTTTCAATGTGCAGCAAGCTGTAAAAATAAAACTCAGATTGCCCAAGGTCGGGATGAGCCTCATTGTTGGTGTTTTGTTTTTTTCTGCAATAAAAGACAATGTTTATAGAGTCCATTCACTGTAGTTCTCAATATTGCTGAACCACTTTGTCTAACTTAACCCTTGTGTACTCACTCTGATACAAATTTAAATCGGAGACTTAACAGAAACGACAGATGTCTCCCTCTGACAATTTATCCGATTATAACAGTAAAAGTGAACATTTAACATTTTTAAATAGATGAAGAAGCATCTTGATGGAAGATTTTGGAAAAGTACAGTTTGACAGGAGAAGCTAAACAACAGAGAAGTTTGATATTTGACTTAAAGGCAAAAATGGAATCAGTGTTTCTGATTTCAGATGACAGTTGGTGGTTCAGCGGACTGGGGGCACAGTAAGGTGGATGGAGGACGAGGACCTGAGACGGCAGGTGGGGGTGGTGATATGGAGGATGTCAGACAAATATGGAGGGGAGGGATGGATGAAGGAGGGTCTGAGGGCAGGGATGCCCAGTTTTGTTTACCGGTAGTCTGTTTAGTTTAGCCGTTACCTATTGATCTCTTTGACTTTATGTTCTTTATGATTTGTGTTTATTACACAATGTAATGATTCGTGTTTATACCGTTTGAAGCCCATTGAGATGACTATTGTTGTAATAATGGGTTTTATAAAAACATTTTTAAATTGAATTGAATTGAAAGGAAAACAGTTTTTGATAAGTCAACAATCTTTAATTGATTTTTGTATCAATTATCCAAAGCGCAATTCCCTCACAATGAGGCTGAAACACTCCATACAGCACATCATACTTTCATTTGAGGATGCATCTGCAAGAACACTGCACAAAGAAAAGAAAAAAAAGGCTTTAAGTGTTTTGCTTGTTGCATGACTAGACAGTAAAAATATCAGAATAAGATGTCACACTGACAGGTGCGCTCAGGTGTACGCCTGCATGGAGCTTGAAGCACAGGTTGCTGTGTGTATCGGTGTGCGTGCGGACAGCTCGGGTCCGTGTGCTATAGTCACAGCCAGCACGCCTGCCGTTAAGGTGAGTCCAGAGCCATCTCAGCAGGCGCCCCCTTAAGGCTGCCTCCATCAACACCAAACTTTTTCCCTAAGAGAGCCCTTTAATTAATAATCAAGTTAATTAGATTGCGGCTCCCTGTTGTGCCGCGCATGTGTGTGAACACAGTATGTAGAGCACGTCTGGCAGCACCAGACAGCATCTGAAAAGTGTTTTGTTTTTTTTAAAGAGTGTCTGTTTGATTGGGAGAGGCAGCTACTCTTTATTTTCTGCTCTCCTTGTGCCAGCTAAAGCTGATAGTAAAACTTGATGGTGCTCAAGAGGCAGCTCCCATTTTATAGAAACGTCTTCCTTATAGGTTATAAAACATGTACCTTTCTCTAGCCTCCACACTCCAAGGGTACTATAAAGAGGTAAAGTAGCACACTTATTGCAAATATACCTTGGGAAAAGCAGCATTTTATCAAAAAGGTTTATATTATTTTTCCAAGGTTCACATTGGGCTTTCGAAACAAAGTTAAAGAAAATGAGAAAACTATGAAGAAAGTACCAAAAACAGTAGTTTAAATAGTTTAACCTCTGTAATCTACATTTGTGGACATCACATTTTGGGTTACATTTCCACAGAATTTACTTCTACTTATGTAGGGTTCTTTGACTACGTGTGCAAAGGGTTATCTCAGATATCATAAACAGTCATTTCACAGAAATGTAAATAGACACCACTTTTTTGGTGGCTAGGAGATCGGTACGGACGAGAAATAAGATTTTTTTTTAAAAACATCTTTTCCTTTGTCAGTAATGTTTATTTTTATAATAAACGCCTATGGTGTTCAGACTGGACGAGCAGGGAGGGGCTTCTAGTTCATTTTCTTTAATTTTGCATCACATTTTCCTCTCTGTTCTTATTCTGATATATAAATGACCTGATGACATTTAATTCCAGCCGGGCAATAACCCCAATTAATCTTTTCACCATGATCAATTTTTAAACTATTGGCACTTCTGTAAATTAAAAAGGGACACCATTTATACGTCACTACTAAATCCGAGTCCCTGATTGGTCAAAGTTTGACCTGGTTTAACTTGCAACATGCATTTAGTGGATGCGTTTTACACGTAGAGCCTAAAATTTGTCCTAAAAATGTGCATAGCTATGACTTAATGTGAGAGTTTTGAACATGGAAGCCCAAATTAAGCGTTTATGTGTGTTTACATAGACTTTTTATTGGAAGTGACATCTTATTGAATACGCATTACAGAGGACGTTGTGAACTTATCATCAGCCTTAAGATGGTCATTAGGAAGTTGTCACCTGGTCGTTGCCTTACCTTCCCGTATGAAACCATTCATTTTGTACCTAAAGCCTGAAATCTGCAAAAACTTGCGAACCTTTGTATGAGTGCAAGAGTTTTGAACGCATAAGCACGTTCATGTGCATTTACATAGGACTACTAGACCCAAGTAAAGGTGCATCAGAGGTTGAACAAAGTCTTTTAAGGTGTTGAACCCCACACCACATTTGGTTTTTGAACTCCACAAATATAAAGGAAACCAAAAAAAAACAAGCACACACACTTCATGCTGCACCTCATCTTTCCTTCATTTATCTAGGAGGGGAGGGTAGTGTGAGCTGTAGGCCAGTTCTCTATATTAGATGTCAGGCCTCAGATAGAGACTCAGGCCTGTGGGTAAACACTTTGACACTTTCTACAGAGGATATTTTGTCTGTGAAATGGGGTCTGCATTACTTCAGGTGAAGAAACATGGGGGAAAAGACAGGTAGGCAGAGAAGTAGTCTTACTATTTCATCCTAGTTTTTTTTTTTTTTTTTTTTTTTTTTTTTTTCAAAGGACTGGATTTTTTTCTTTTTTGGGGATGCTGGAAAAAACAACAACATGGTAATGTATTTGGATGTGTTTTTATTGGCTTTGATTGTACAATAACAGTGCAACTTCAACCATTTTCCTCAAATTCCCATAGTAAATTATAGAATTTCTTTGGCGTAATTATGTTCCATTAAGATGGTTAGCTGGTATTTAAGTTCCACAACAATTGTAATCTTTGTTTATATTAATAAATCTTAAACTGTCTAAACTACTCAAACTGCTTTAAATCACAAGTGGTCAAACGCCTGCATGAATTACTGCCGTAAATATCCCAACAGTGAAAGTGAAACTAATATATAAGGATTTTATACCACCACCTCCCTTTACAACAGTATTAAAAATCATGAGCTTGTGCTTGTATATGTCTGCGCATATGTGTGTGACACAGGGGGGAGGGTATATAGGAAAATTTCTTGGATGCATGGGCTTCGGTGTGGCAAATTAAATTTGAATGCAAATGCAGCGGTATTTCTTGACAGTCGGTGATAAAAACCCTATTATGTTTAATGATATGCTTTGTGAATGTGCATGAGTGGAGAGTGGCCTGCAACTCAGGGGGCCATCTTCAAACGTCTGCCTGCTCTCTTTACTGTGGCTTTGATCAGCAGAGCTGCACATACGCATGTACACACTTTCATATGTGCATGTTATCAGACTGATGAAGTTTGCAATGCAGCAACTCTTTCAATGGAGTTGAGCCACAAGGCAAATGATTTTTTTTTTTTTTTCAAAAAATGTTCTATTTACCTAAGGTCATCCAAACCCCTGGAAGATTTCATGAAGGTTTTGAAATACAGCCTTTTCTCTGAGAATCACTTGACTGAGTTTGTAATTTTTTCAGTATTTTCTCATTTGTGAGAGTCTCTAAACTTTTTTTTTAATCAATACATGCAGCCAAAAAACATAGACCACTTTCTGTATTTGCTTGATTATTTGACATCGAGGTCAAGGCAGGGTTCCAGTCTGTCACAGGGCCACACACACAATCAAAACTTTTAAGTCATCTATCAACGTGTTAAGCAAGTTGTCATGGTGTCTGACTTCTCATGTATAGAACAGTCACTGTAAATCTACGAACACGCCGAGCATGGAACACTTGCACAAGAACACCCTGAACACTTGTTCTTGAACGCACGTTTAGCTTATGGTGTTCACACTGGACAAGCAGAAAGAGCCTTCTTCTTCTGTCTAATGTTTACTAGCTCATGTCCGCCACCTACAGTTGGAAGAGGGTTGATGCAAAATGTCAAAGTGGTGCGAATCCTTGTTTAACTCTCAACGCATTTAAGACGCGTGCAATGGCCACGCGTTTTGTACATAAAGCCATAGAAACTTGTATAGGTATAGGTGAATGCGAGAGTTTTTAAGCTTGACACTTGCAATTACGCTTTTATAAAACTTTTCATTTGAAGTAGCCATTTGAACGTGCATTGCCAACGGTGGTGTGAACGTTGCGTAAGTCTATCGTCTGCTTTTACTTCTTTATCAAACTAAAGACAGGGCAAGCTGAGAGGATTTGTTTTTCTCTCTTCTTACATGTGTGATTGCTGAATCTCAGTGTACTTTAAAAACAGAAGCCCGTTGTCTTATCAAAGAAATGGAAATCTTGCTATCCATTCATTCAAATTTTATTGATGTGGTTTGATGTCTCTGTAAACAGTCAAATGGATTTTGAAGCTGCATAGCAAGCAGGATTATAACAGCCAACAAAAACGTCCTTGCACATGTTTCATGATGTTTCTGGCAGGAACATTTTTGTTGTCTCTGGTGTTATTAAGTTTTACACCATAAGATGTACATTACTCATTGTTTGTTACTGGTTTATTGAGACAAAAAAAAAACTCTCTACCTCTTTATAGTACCCTTTGATGGTGCATTACAGCTTACAATGACTCAAAGAAACAAACTATTTAATCAAACTCAAGTAGTACTGCAGGAAACATTTTGCAGATGGTAGAATATGAGCACAAACACAACATGTAACAGGCTCACAGGTTGAGGTTGTGAGTTTAACCCTTGTGCTATCCTAGGCACTTTAACATTGGGAGTTGGGTCATCTAGGCCCACTAGACAGTGTGCTGAACCTTTTTTCTTCAAAGATTTGTGATCTTCACTGGTGTCCATGGATTACATGAAATCTTTCCACCTTTATCCACCTTTGTCGTGGTAGGGAGAACACGTCAATGTAAGGGTGGGGTCATCTAAGATAGCACAAGGGTTACAACCCCTGACAAATCAACTGACATGACACTTAAGTATGAAAAAATTGTTGAATAATTTTTTTTAGGGAATAAAAAGTGACACTTCAGATTACCTGAAAACCAGACATTTATAATCTTTATAATATAAATTAAAACAGCTGTGAAGGATTAAAATCTTAGTCAAGGGCATTTTTTCTAGAAAAAGAGCATATTGTCGTGCGTGTGGTAAGTGTATTGTGAAGTAAGAGTAGGGACAATGTTAGTTGTACGCAATTATGATGTACAGTGATGCTGTTGTATGGTGCCCCTCACGCCATACTCTAGTTGTTAATAAAGCGTACTGTCCCCTTACTGAAACACACAACAGGCCCCTTGCACAATCCGTACATTACGCCTGCGTCTCACCTATACTTCCCCCCTAGTTACCTTTGCATGCTGTGTATATGTCCGCTACAACCTGACATCCCCAGCACGCCTGTAGAAAAACAAAAATGTGCAGCCCCTCACGTTGAATATTATGGATAAACATGTGGAACTTAGAAGCATAGACTAACTTCGTAGCTCTCAGGAGATTGGACTGTAACTCCACAAATATGTGAAATTGGTTTCTTAAAAACAATGTATTCAAAGAAAAAACATATCGCATTTAAATGAGATAATAGTTTCCAGAGGAATCTCTACCTCCTGTGCAAAATGCAAAAGATGTTTAATCTTTTATTGTGTTGGGGTAGTTTTTATGTCTAATTGGTTCCAACTGTCTGTCAGTATAACCTACTGTAAAACTCCTAGAATAGCCTTGTTTTATATGTTTACTAAAACACAAACAAAGCCACTAAATCAAAAATCATTTTTTAAACAATCCTCTGTTTTCCTCTTGTAAATATTATAGATCCAAAAATATAAGGTCCTTCAATGTGTGCACCAGGATGTTGTGGCCAGCTCTGTTCTTTTCTGTGGTCTGTTGGGGTCACTGCCAGTGACACAAAGAGACTGAACAAACGGATTAGAAAGGCTGGCTCTGTAATGGGGTGCAAAATGGACACCATCAAAGCTGTGATGGAGAGGAGGAGGACTTTGAATAAACGCGTATCCATCATGGATAATCCTGAGCACCCTCTCCATCCTATACTTGACGGACAGCGGAGCGCCTTTTCCAAGAGGCTAAGGCAGCTTCGCTGTCACACCAACCGCTACAGAAGATTATTCCTACCTCACTCCATTGGACTATAGAACTCATCATCCATTTGCCATAGATAACCACATTTAATTTTTGTATTTTATAAACTGTTTTCTGACTGATTGCTCCCCTGATTTT